>NC_066584.1:476438470-477049720 GCF_024323335.1 Lathyrus oleraceus
AGATTTAGAGTTAGAGGTTCTGGTTCAGTTTCTGATTCAGGTTGAGGTTCAGATCTTTGGGGTGAAGCGTAAAGAGGGTTTAAGTCTAATGGTTCAGATTCAGCTGAGATGTTTGGAGGGATGATATCAGAGGTGTGGATGTCAGAGGTTTGAGTTTCAGAGGGTTGGTCTTCAGAAGCAATGTTTGTTGTTTGTTCTGGTGGAGGTGAAGTTGCTTCAGAATGTGTTTGTGTTTGTTGTGAAGCAAGGTTTTGAGCCTGAATTTGGGCTAAGGTTGGGGAGTCAGGGTCAGAGTATTCTTGGTCAGAGGAGATAGAAAGGTATGGTGGTGATTCTGGTTCTGAAGATGATGAAGAGGAAGTGCTTTGGTTCATTTGTTCAGGTTCATAAGGAGGTATGAATGTACGGGCGATATTTAAAATTGGTGAAGGTTGTGAGGTTCTGGTGGTTGAAGGTGGGATTTCAGAGGTTGTATAAATGGGTGGTGTTGGGAGAGGATTAGAGGAAGGGGTAGAGGAAACCATCAGAGGTTCAGAGGAAAGAGGAGGAACAGACGTACCAGTAGAAATTTGCAGAGGAGCTGGAGATCTGCTTCTAGAGGATTCTCCAAGTCTTGCCTTCTTTGCCTGTGATGTTATCTTCTTCTCAGAGAGACCTCTCTTGTATCTGACGAAGTCTTCTTCTGAATCTAGACAATCGTCGAGGCTGAAGTCAGAGATGTCAACACCTTCATCCAGCAGACGATTAAGATAGATAGCAACCGCATCTCTGGGTTCATTCTTGTAGAACCTAGCAAGACCATGAGGCAGCTTCCTCTGATCTTTCAAGGAATCCCAGGATGTGTCCAGCGTGGGTCTGACTTGAATCTTCTTTATTATTCCCATACTTTTGAGATTTATGGCGTTCAGAGGCTTCCCAGTATCTATTGCCAGATCTTGCATCAACTTGGCTTTCTCCAGATGATCTACCAACCCATTCTCAATGAAGACATCAGATATGAGCCTTCCCAGAGGGATGTAGGATCTGGGCTTCATGTTGTTTCTGGTTTCCCTTACAGAATCTCTGAGATATCTGAAGAGAAGTGCAGGAAGGCAAATCTTCACACCCTTCTGAATGCAATACAGAATGCACTTCTGATCTGCATTGATGTAATCAGAGGAGTTAGAGGTTGGGCGGTGGTGAATAGTTCCCAGAATGATCTTGAGCCACACTCTGAGGTTCTGATGCAGCTCTTTGTTCTTTGAAGGATTTCCTTCAGTGTTGGGTTTGAAGATGGTTGGATTGATTACTTCAGCAACGCACCTTGATCTTGGGTTGATGTTGTAAATCCTTTTTCCTCCATCTTTCTCCATGTTCAACAAGGAAGCAATTGACTCTTCAGTAATTACTATTTTTACCCCCAGAACATAGGAGACGATGAAATGATCATCAGCATCTGCAAATCTCCAGAACTCCTTGATGAGAAGTGGGTAAACAGGGCCATAGAGCCTTTGGAAGTAGTTTCCCCAACCTTGTTGACGAAGTTCTTCAGTAAGATCAACTCCATTTCTTCTCAAGTTGTCAAAATCCACCAGTGTTTCACATAACACATCCAATCCCTCAAAGGGAGTTGATAGGTTGATGTGAGGTAAACGATCAAGGATATGGGGTTCTTTGTAAACTGGGGTAATGGAAACGCCTGTAACCATTGGAGTTGAAATGCTTGAAGTTTGGGCAGTGGTGGTGGATTCCGTTTGTTGAGAGAAGTTAAAAACTTCTTGTTGTTGAGCGTCCATGGTTGAAGAAGAAGATGAAGAGTTTGCAGAAATGCTTCAGAGAGGTTTAGGGTTTTAGAGAGGGTTTTAGAGTGAGTGAGAGTGATAAGTGTGTGAAAAGTGAGAAAAGTGTTTAAATACCCTAAGTTAAAACACATGCAAAACGACACACAATATTGCGTTAGCACAAAGCTCAAGTAAGCACGCTTGGGGGAGAAATGATTAAGATTACTTAATGAATGTCTAATCCCAACAGTATGCACACTGCTCGAGGAGATCTCAAACGTTTCACCTTTGATCTTCTTCTGGACAGCTGTCTAGAAGTTCTAAGGTTGGACGCTAGGTGCTCCACGTGTTGATGTATCTGATCTTCAGGAATACCAAAGGATTGGTTCCTGGAGATTTCTAACTCAGATATCTTCTTAACTAGTAGAAGTATCAGAGTCAGAGGCAGAAATACATTTGTTTACATCAGAGTCTCATTTTACATTTTCTGAGCCACACTTCATTCTGGACAGTTTTGAATGTTCAGATTTTCTAAGATAAAAAGAAATCTATCTTCAGCTAGAGGCTTAGTAAAGATATCTGCCCATTGATGATCTGTATCAATGAACTTCAATGTTACTATCCCTTTCTGAACATAGTCTCTGATAAAATGATGTTTTATTTTAATGTGTTTAGCTCTGGAATGTAGAATGGGATTCTTACTTAGACAAATGGCAGCAGTATTATCACAGAAGATAGGAATGTTACTCTCAAAAATTTGCAGATCTTCTAACTGATGCTTCATCCAGAGCATCTGAGTTGTGCACAGTGATGCTGAGATATATTCTGCTTCTGCAGTTGATAGAGCGATAGTTGACTGTCTTTTGCTAGCCCAGGAGATTAGATTGTTTCCCAGAAGCTGGCAATTTCCAGATGTGCTTTTTCGTTCTAGTCTATCTCCTGCATAATCTGCATCACAGTAACCAGAAAGTCTATACTCTGATGTTTTCTTATACATCAGGCCCAGGTTAGAAGTTCCTTTCAGATACTTAAGAATTCTCTTAACTGCTGTTAAATGAGATTCTCTAGGATCTGATTGGAATCTGGCACAGAGACAGACACTAAAGAGAATATCAGGACGAGTAGCAGTCAGATAGAGAAGAGAGCCTATCATACCTCGATAGAGCTTCTTACAAACCTTTGCGCTTACTTCTTCTTTTTCAAGAATGCATGTTGGATGCATTGGAGTTTTTGCAGAGTTGCAGTCAGCCATATCAAATTTCTTCAGAACATCTTTAATATATTTGCTTTGATGAATATATGTAACTTCTGAAGTTTGGTTAATTTGAATTCCCAGAAAGAACTTTAGTTCTTGCATTAGACTCATTTCAAATTCTGCCTGCATTAACTTAGAGAATTCTTGACAAACAGAGGCGTTAACTGAACCAAAAATAATGTCATCAACGTATATCTGGCATATCATGAGATCATTGTTAAGGTTCTTACAGAAAAGTGTGGAGTCAACTTTCCCTCTGATAAAATTGAGTTCCAGAAGAAAATTACTTAAACGTTCATACCAAGCTCTGGGAGCTTGTTTAAGTCCATATAAAGATTTTTTAAGTTTAAAAACATGTTCTGGAAAGTTTGGATTTTCAAAACCTGGAGGTTGGTTGACATACACTTCTTCTGAAATATAACCATTAAGGAATGCACTCTTGACATCCATTTGATATAATTTAATAGAATGGTTAATAGCAAAAGATACAAGAAGACGAATAGATTCTAACCTTGCGACTGGAGTAAAAGTTTCATTAAAATCAATACCTTCTTGTTGACTATAACCTTGAGCTACCAGTCGAGCTTTGTTTCTGATGACTTCTCCTTTCTCATTCAGCTTGTTTCTGAATACCCATCTGGTTCCAATAACGTGAGTGCCTCTGGGCTTTGGAACAAGATCCCAGACATCATTCTTTGTGAATTGATTTAATTCTTCTTGCATGGCTGAAACCCAGTCGTTATCTTGAAGTGCTTCATCACAGGACGTAGGCTCAATCAGAGACACTAGTCCTAGAGGAGTATCTTCAGAAGTCCTGAAGGTAGATCTGGTTCTAACAGGTTCGTCCTTGTTTCCCAGAATCAAATCTTCAGATACGTTGATACGACTTTTAACTTTCTTTGGGATTTCTGGGGTTTTAATTTCTTCAGAGTTCTGAGTGACAGTTGCTTCTGGAGCTTTATCAGAACCTGCAAGGGTGATTTCTAAATCTGCAAAATCTTCAACTAGCTTTGACTTTTCAGGGTCAAGCTTATCATCAAATCTGACATGAATTGATTCTTCCACAATTTTGGTTTCTGTGTTGTATACTCTGTAGCCTTTAGAGCGTTCTGAGTATCCTAACATAATACCTTTCTGTGCTTTGGAATCAAACTTGTTCAGATGTTCTTTAGTGTTTAAAATAAAGCAAGAACATCCAAAAGGATGAAAATATGAAATGTTTGGTTTTCTTCCTTTACACAGTTCATAGGGAGTCTTTTCCAGAATGGGTCTTATAGAGATTCTATTCTGAATGTAACACGCTGTATTTACAGCTTCTGCCCAAAAATGCTTTGCCACATTAGTTTCATTGATCATGGTTCTGGCCATCTCTTGGAGTGTCCTATTCTTCCTCTCTACAACTCCATTTTGTTGTGGAGTTCTAGGGCAGGAGAAATCATGGGATATTCCATTAGAGTCAAATAATTCTTCAAAATCTTTGTTTTCAAATTCTCCATCATGATCACTTCTGACTCTAACAATTTTAGCATCAAATTCTTTTTGCACTTTGGAGCAGAAACTAGTGAATACAGAGTGAGACTCACTCTTGTGCTTTAGGAATTTTACCCATGTCCAGCGACTGTAATCATCAACAATGACTAGTCCATACTTCTTTCCATTAACTGATGCTGTTTTCACAGGACCAAATAAGTCAATGTGAAGAAGTTCCAGAGGCTTAGAGGTAGAAACAACATTTTTCTTTTTAAAGGATGTTTTTGAAAATTTTCCTTTCTGACATGCTTCACACAGAGCATCTGAAGAAAACTTCAGTTTAGGTAGGCCTCTGACTAACTCGAGTTTAGTTAGCTGAGAAAGTTTCCTCATGCTAATGTGGCCCAAGCGTCTATGCCATACCCATTGCTCTTCGTGAACCGACATCAGACATTTAACATTTTGTTCTTTTAAATCAGAAAGATTAATTTTATAAATGTTGTTTTTCCTCTTGCCTGTGAAAAGGACAGAGCCATCGTTTTGATTAATGGCTTTACATGTTTTTTGATTAAAGATTACATCATAACCGTTATCACTTAATTGACTTATGGATAATAAGTTATGCATTAATCCTTCTACATAAAGAACATCAGATATAGAGGGAAGAGTACCATTACCAATAGTTCCGGAGCCTCTGATCCTTCCTTTCTGATCTCCTCCGAAGCCTACAAATCCAGCGTCTTTAAGTTCCAGACTTTGGAACATAGACTTTCTTCCCGTCATGTGTCGCGAGCATCCAGAGTCCAGGTACCATGACTGGTGTCTGAACTTTGCTGCATAGGATATCTGCAACATACACAATCTTATCTTTTGGTACCCAGAATCTCTTGGGTCCTTTCAGATTAGTTTTCCCAGAGTTTCTTATAACTTTGGGTTTTCTAGCATTTTTAAATTTTTGTTCTTGTGTGTGTGTGTAATGATATGAAAAGGGAGATTTAAGTTGGTCACTGGTAGAAGTTTTATCTTCCTTAGGATCATACCCAATTCCCTTTTTATTGTTCTGACTTACTCCATAAATCATGGATGCCATAATACTCCTATCTATCCCATTTTTCAGAAATTCTTGAAAGGCTTCTTCGTATTTATAAATTATTTTATTTGAAGTTTGTGGTGCTTGAGACAATGCTTCTTCTAATTCTAAGCTTTTTCTTTTTGCTCCATCTCTTTCTAGTGTTAAAGATCTGATTGTATCTTCTCGTGCTAGAATTGTCATCTCAAGTTCACTACATTCTTCAAATTTTGCTTTAAGACAGCCTTTAATGTTTTTAAACTTTTGTTTTAATTTCTGATATGAGCTAAGAGTTTCTGACAAACAAGATTCTAGATCAGATCGAGAAAGTTCAGAAAATACCTCTTCAGATTCTTCATCTGAGCTACTCCTGGATGTGGTAGCCATAAGTGCCACATTGGCCTGTTCATCAGAGTCAGATTCTGATGATCCAGATTCACTATCATCCCAGGTAGCCATCAATCCTTTCTTTGTCCTGAAGGTATTTTTCTTGAACCTTTCTTTTCTAGAGTTGTCTTTCTTTAGCTTGGGGCATTCATTCCTGTAATGACCTGTTTCTTTACATTCATAACAGGTAATATCTTTGTTAGATTTACCTTTTGAAGTTGATTCTGATCGATCCCCTCTGGGTCTTGGTCTTCTGAAGTTGTTGTTCCTCTTTTTCCAGAGTTGCTTAACTCTTCTGGTTAGTAGGGATAATTCTTCTTCATCATCAGAATCTTCTAGTTCAGAGTCATCAGTATCTTCAGTTTCTGCCTGGAGAGCTTTGGTTCTGTCAGGTTTGCGTCTTTCAGGTCTGGACTTCAATTCTACAGACTTGTTCCTTTTCTGAGGCTCATCTTCCTCTAGTTCTATCTCATGGCTTCTGAGAGAACTGACAAGTTCTTCAAGGCTAATATTGTTCAGATCCTTTGACAGCTTCAGAGCAGTAACCATAGGTCTCCATTTCTTTGGCAGACTTCTGACTATCTTTTTGACATGGTCTGCAGTTGTGTATCCTTTGTCTAGAACCTTGAGACCTGCAATCAGAGTTTGGAATCTAGAGAACATTGCCTCTATGGCTTCATCATCCTCCATTTTGAAGGCTTCATATTTCTGGATAAGCGCCAGAGCCTTTGTCTCTTTGACTTGAGAGTTTCCTTCATAAGTCATCCTCAGAGAGTCAAGTATGTCTTTGGCTGTTTCTCTGTTGGTGATCTTTTCATACTCGTTGTAAGATATAGCATTTAGGAGTATGGTTCTGGCCTTGTGATGATTCTTGAAAACTCGTTTCTGATCATCTGACATCTTACTTCTGGGAACTTCAGCTCCATCCTCTGTGACAGGAGGTTTGTATCCATCTGTGACAATGTCCCAGAGTTCAGCATCATATCCCAGAAAGAAACTTTCAATTCTATCTTTCCAGTAGTCAAACTTCTCTCCATCAAAAACAGGAGGCTTAGCATTGTAACTATCTTTTTCATTTGAGTGGGCCATAGTTTTTCTCGTACTGGATCTCTCTACACTGTTAAGTGTTTGATTAGAAAATCAATAACAGAGCCGGAGCTCTGATACCAATTGAAGGTGAGAAAAACAAGAAAGGGGGGGTTTGAATTGTTTAGAAAATAAGCGCTTTTTCAAAATGAAAACCACACAATGATTTTATACTGGTTCGCTTATAACACAAAGCTACTCCAGTCCACCCGGCCAAGGTGATTTCGCCTTCAACAAGGACTTAATCCACTAATCTTGAAAGATTACAAACAACGTCTAAGAGAAAGATCTCTTAGTCCTCTCAAGTATACAGACTACACAGAGTCACTTGAGGAAATAAACAAACAATAGATAAAAGATTTATGTAATCTAAAGTGCTTCTAAGAAAGCAAATATTACAATAGTAAGAACAAAGTGATTCACGTTATAAGCAACAGCTTCGTGAAGATTTAGAGAGCAAGAGTGTTTTCTTGAGCGTTGATGTTTCAGTATAATTTTTCCATGTATATGTTCTATGCTGAATGTTGATTTGCAGTCCTTTATATAGATCAGTGAGGTAGTAGTTGAAACTGATGAGTAATAAGATGAATTTACGCTATAACATAAATAGCTTCTGCAGGATAACTTTCTCTCCTTGAAATGACTACTTACCGCATATAGTATCTTCTTTATTGAAATTGGAGATTAACGTCTCTTTCTGTTTTAGGAAATCCATTTGCAAATCTTTACTTGACTTTAACATTACTCTTTCATAATTAGCAATTTTATGATCAGAGTCTTCGTGTATCTGAGAGTCTTGGAGTCTTGCTTCTGATGTTGATCTCTTTTGGATTCTGATGGATTCTTCAGATAGCGCTGATAAGTTCTGGAGTTTAGAGATAGCGTTGATCAGAGTCAGAACTTCTAGAGCTTACTTCTTGTTCAGATGCTTCTGATACTTTGTTGTTTTGCTCAGAGTTTGACTTTCTTGAACGTGTTTGCACTTCAGATGCTTCTGATCATTTGATAATTTGTATCTGATCTGGTTCTGTATCTGATGACATCATCAGATTTCTTCCTTCTTTCTTTAGAATCCTGCACACTTAGAAACTTTTTGTTAGGGTGCCATTTTTGGTTTCATCCTTTGTTATCATCAAAATCAAGGAATCTGTTGTAGAACAATTTTTGTTCTTACAGATAAAGTCTACACTCAATCAATCATTGTTCTTCTATATGAGAGCCTACTAAATTCAGTTGATTATTGGGTTTTAATACGAATGACAAGTCTTCAAACATCGAGCTTTACGACCAGTGTTCGGTCTACACCCAATCAATATATTTTTCATTCCATTTGTTATCAAAATAAGATAATAGGTACTTTAATTAATTAAGGGAATATGCTCGATAAAGATCAAGGTTTGATTCACATTGATTCGAAATTAATCGATACGAAACGAGTTTTGAAAATCCACTTGACGTTGGATCAAGGGTTTTTATTATATTTGAAAATATCTTATTTATCCTTTATTTTTTTAGTTAATTAAGATGATTTATAAATAAATAAATAAAAGGAAATAAGAAAGAAAATGGGTGTGACAGAAATGTGGGGTAGATGGGGATAACAATAAACTTATCATGGCTCAAAGGCCCAAATCCAAATCCAAACATAAAAACAAAATAAAATAAAAAAGAAAGAAAGTTACATTCATAAAAAAAAGTGAGGCACTTAGTTAAATGTTCCAATGCTCAATAGGAGGAGCTCAACGTGTTAGGCTGAAGGGGGAGGGAGTCAACGCAGTTGACTCAACCTTTACCCTTGGATGCATTTACTAACATGATCAAAACTGGCCAGGAATGAAGGGTGCGGGATAAAGGTTAAACCCATCCACATAATAGGGCAATTAACATGTCCAAAGTCAATGCATCAAGCGGCTAGGATAAGGCAACACAGGCCACACTTGTAGGCTGGAGGGAATGAAGGAGAGAGATAAAAGGAAGAGCTTCATCACGTGAAGGTTCATTTGGCACCTGAAATTCTCTCTCTTCAATCACTTACAAACCCTCTTCTCTCTCTATCTTCTCCACACCGTCCCACCACTAACAACTTGAATAAAAAAATACCCCCAAATGGATCAATAGGGCGGCCCTCACGGGGGATATGATGAACATTCATCATATTCATCAGGGTAAAAACCCAGAATTCTGAAAAATGGCCAAAGCAGTCAAAACTCCAACATAAACCTAGCCCAAAACAATCCCATGAGCATGATTTTCTAACCAAATACAACAGATAAACTCATAAACGCTTATATTGGAAGAACCCTAAAACGAACCCTAACTTAAAATTTTTCCCTAAACCTAAACAATCCAAGCAAATACGAAGGTTAAAAGCATGATAACAAAAACTATATGAAGGTTAAAGCTTTAAACGACATAAAAAGGGAGTAAGATCTTTGCAAATCCTGCGAGAATCCGACGACACCAGTTACCTCAAATTTGTTTGAGAAGTTTATAAAAAAAATATTGTTTTGGTCGTTGGATCTACAACAAATATGGTGGTGGTGGTGGAGGAGAGAGACATTGGTTTTGACGTTGAGTGTTGGTTTTGGGTGATCATTGTTTATAATTTATAATTTAGTACAAAATAAATTTCCATAATGATATAAGAAAAAGCGCATGGTTTTACTGTTTTTCTATCAGGTCATCTGGAGGGAAGTAAAAGCGTATGATTTTACTGTTTATTTTGTACTAATTTAATTTATTTTAGTGGGTGATTTTCTTATTTTGCTAATTTAAATGACTAATTTAAAATTACATTTTAAGAAAATTATTTGCTTTTGCTTTTGCTATAACATTTGGTTAGTAAAAGAAATAAATGCCACAAATTGCAGTTTTTGTGTACATTTAAAGGTTGAAACGGTAAGAGATAAAATATGAATTGTCATATGTTTGTTCACTCACATCACATAATGGCAAGAAATAAGTTACTGACATTAACCTGTTATCGAAATTGCTCATATTTGTTAACAATATTTTTTTATAAACTTCTCAAACAGTTTTTTTTTATGATCATGATGAAGAAGTACTATTCCCTTTCTTCCAGATGACCTTCCAAATTTGATTGAGAAGTTTATAAAAAAATATTGCAATGGTCGTTGGATCTACAACAAATATGGTTGTGGTGGAGGAGGAGAGAGATGTTGGTTTTGATGTTAAGTGTTGGTGTTGGGTGATCATTGTTTATAATTTATAATTTAGTACAACATATTTTTCCATAATGATATATTGTAGAAAAGTAGTAAAACCATACGCTTTTAGGGTTATGTCCCTACTAAGGGTTATGTCTCTAGTAGAGGTTATGACTAGTAGGGGTTATGTCCCTAGTAGGGGTTATGACTTGAAATTCTGGTATAGTCAGAGTTCAGATGTTCTACTCGAAGTCATGACATCTGATCCAACATTGTTACTTAATCCAGCAAGACAGTTATACAAATTAAGACCCAGTACTAATAATCACACATTCACAGATGTCACGACATCTGCTACTGAAACACCATAGACAGGAAGAACACCCAGTTATGTCCATATGGTACACATACACAGCACAGATCAACCATATCACTTACTTCTATTGAGCCTACACAGTTATCAGCATGATGTCTCAACATTGATTTGAACATCACCTGTTCCAGCATTACAGTTGGCTGTACTGTGGAAGACCAACTAGTCTATACTTCAGTATCATCTGTCAATGATGAATGTCATAACATTCAGTTTGGCATTCAGACAGTAGGCTATGTGCCAGGTCTGTTGTTCCCTTGATAAACAGACTGAAATACTTACTGAGTTATAACAGACAGACTTATAACGTGCAGAAGGTAAAAACACAAGTAATTGTTAACCCAGTTCGGTACAATATTACCTACTATGGGGGCATACCAAGCCAGGAAGATGATCCACTATCAGCAGTATTAATTCAGAGTTAAACTCCCCCATTTACAACTCTTCACTTAATCCCTACCCAATGCAATCTATACCTAGGAACTCCTAGATAGAAACCTCCAGTTTCCATTCCTATCACTACAATTACAATGTAATTCTAAACACTTTGAACTTGCTTCACAGCTTCGTTCAAGATCATAACAACTCTTGCCTACAGGCTTTGAGTTACAAATAATCTCATGCTTTTGAGCACTGAGAAACACATGGTAACCTTCCCACAGGTTGGGAGGTTTACCTCACACACACCCCTAATTTTACATTCTTTTTTAGGCTTTCAAAACCTAGGTTAGAATCTGCTATTTATAACCTAACCACCCAACTCGATTTGGGCCTTCAGAAATCGCAGCTCACTTCTCCTTTGTTGTTACAAAGCCAGCAGAATTCTTCTGCTACAATCAAGGTTTTCAATCTTTTATTTCCTAAAAGATCTCCATATTTGGAAACTGTATATTCACCAAATATTCTGATTGAGTCTTCAAGATCTCCACATAGAAGTTAGGATATTCACCAAATATCCTCACTAATCCCAGAATATTAAATTAGTTAACACATGCCAAAATTAACTCATTCAGTTTTATACACATGCACAATGTCACAGTCACGATGTCATGACATCGTACATGACATGTTGGTCCAGATGTTGAACTTCTTCAACCCAGCATATTAAAACAACAGAGGTGATTATATTATTTGTTTTACAAAATTAATGCCAATCCTAAGGTACTGACAATCTCCCCCTTTGGCAAATTTTAGCTAAAACAAATAAACATTACACTAGACATCATATCCTAATATGGGCCTGCACTTCCTCTTTGTCATTTTCAGCCCTAATACCAACACCACTTCTGGTGTACATGAGGAAGAAGCTGTACAAGGATCGGCTCCATCACAACCCTTCCCCTCAACACTGGAGCTTCCTGAAGAATATGTAATGCTGAGTACATAGATAATGTAACTCAGATCACAAGACACAACTGTCCTCTTAACTCAGATCACAAGACACAAGTGATATACCCAGTTAGTGACTTTTGTGTCTGAACCCAACTTCTCCTTGCTACCATATTTTGCTTGCTTCTGGTACATCCTCAGGACAATGTTTCTCTCCCCCTTTTTAGCTAAACATTTATAAATGAAACCTTCACAAAACCAGATCCAGGCGCAGTAAGCCCAAATCTTAACAAACCCCATATTTTAGAGGGAATGGAATGTCGCTCTTGTGAGAAGAGGAGTGCTGATACATCCTTTAAATAGGCCAGACCATGCTTAGGATTTAACGATAGCAGTAAATACTTGGTCAAGATCCATAAATATTTGCTTAGGAATTAACGCTAGGAGTAAATACTTGGTCAAGATCCATAAATATTTGCTGAGAATAAGTCAGAGAATCACCACCAATATCCCAGACTATCTTTGAATACCTTTTATAGCTCTTGACTGTTTCTTTTCAGAAACAACAGTTCCAATGCTATTCCATAAATGCTGTCAGACACGTTGCAAGCTATGTCTTAACATTTGACACTGCTTTTGTCTGCATTCTTCATATATTCTCCCTATCACCATTTCCTAAAACCACTTTCTGCAGGTACATAGGATATCTTACATTAAGACATCACATATGACATCTTGTGAACACTCTGTCCTTTTTGTTCACAAGGAAAACTACCAGCAGTTAAACAACAAAACAGAAGTTTAATCAGCAGCAGAAGCAAAACAATTTCTAGCTATGGCTACTAGTAATACACACATGCACAAGGGTACTTCTCCTCCCCCTAAATCTGTGCAACAAACAACAGAATTACTAGTTATGGATGCAACTAGTAAGACACACAAATGCACAAGGGTACTCCTCCTCCCCCTAAATTTGTGCATACATCAAATAACATTAACTTCAGCACCTGTACCACACAATTGTACCACACGGGCTCATTTTAATATAACATAATGAGACACATCACATCCATATTTCTTTATGACTGTAAGTTTCAGAAGGAAATAACAATATTGTCCAAGGCAATGTCATGACATCCGGTCAGACATTCTTCTGCTCACTCAGCCTTGACACACACCACATCATCCCACTAACTAACAAGGTGTCATACCTTGTTATCTGAGAACACATAGACCACAAGCTTGATGATTACTTGTAGTGCAAAGACAGAACTCCCCCTGTCATGAACAACCAACTCTCCTCTTGAAACTTGGAGATCACACATGAACATTTCCAACACCCCAAAGTTAGACCTTCACATACTTCCTAATTCAAAGAGAACCCAGACCACTTGATGAATGGAAAACATAAGACGCATCTTCATGTCTTCAAGAGCGCCCCCTTTGTTCAACCCTCTTGGCTGAACACATCCACACTCTGTGTCAATCTCTCTTCTAACCAGAACAGAAAGCCACTCCACAAAATGTTCTAACATAAGTTAGGACATCCTTCACACCATAACACCATCTAATAATCTTCAGATATCACTGAGTCACTAGCTTGATCCACAAGAAACCAGACACAAATTGGGACATATACATTCTCATCCCATTACAAGAGATAATCTTCCATAGATAGCTTAGAACTCCTTCCACAAGCTCCAAGAGATGAATCGAAAACACCTCCTTTTGTCTTCAACTTACTACTTTTCTGCTCAAAAGTAATTTGTCTCAGACTTTCCTCAAGAGTAATCAGCTGCCATATGTTGATTATCTTGATTCTTCGAACTCACTTCTGAGATAGACCAATTGCCACTGGTTGATTACCTCCTTCATGAATCCTCATATGAAAAAGTCAAATGCCACTTTTTGACCTCTCCACATTTATCAGACTTCTCCCAAAGATATTTTGACCTTCCAAGTGAGACTTGAACTTCAAGCTACATGTTAAACAAGACTTAGATTCTCTAATACATGAACATGTAACATCCTTTCCATCCAGCAACTCCAGAGTACTGCAATGAGAACGATCTTTTTGAAGTACACAATCTACACCTCTGTAGACCCTTCTATCTTAAGTTGATGTGCCACTTCACCAACTAAGAATCTGATGTTGAACTAAATCTAACAACATTGTGTTTTAACATCTAGGTGTTGAATTCAGCTCCTTCTTCTGCCACTTGAAAGAACTTCCTCCCTTCACAGAGCCAGAGTTCAACGTTCTCATAGACTTGATTGTGGAACCAAGTTTGAGTAAACAACCTCCATCCTGCAGGTTTGCAGTTAAGTCATCCAAGCTCACACCTAGATGAATCCCTGCTTCTTCTCCAAAGACATCAGATACTCTGATGCATGAGTCTTCAGAAGGACCAGTTAGACACTAACCCTTCAGCTATACCAAGGATTCCACTTCCTAAAGCAAGGTTGTTTCCATGATGTCAAGAATGCTGCCACTTATTCTTAACTCCATAGTGTGCATTAGCCAATGCACTTCCTTACCTAGATCAGAAGTAAACTGATCCAAGTAACCACCATCAGAATTATGATGTTTTTCTTCTTCTTGTACACACCAAGGCTGAACATGTTTCTTGCCAGGAAACCTTTTCAGAGATCATACGCTTTTGCTGCCACCAAAGTGATAGATCATAAACCAATGTACTATCCTTCCTGTGATTCTGCACAGGGTCTTGAGGATGAGATGATCCAACGTCTTTAAAAATATCAGTTATCCTGAGCACCAAGGATAATCAATTAAATACTTGTACTTGGTACAAGTAAACATTGATCTTAAATCCTTTCCCAATTTTCCTTTCAGATACTTCCACCATAAGAATACTTTGGAAATACTCTTCTTGTGTCAACATCTTCTGCTTGCAAGCGCCTCAACAGTTTTGAGAATCTTTCCAGATTAGATTCACCCTTAGGAATGAGAGAGGTGAATCCTTCCTTGCAAATGTGACACACAACAACCAGAACCCATGTGACACAGGTCAACAGCCAACCAGACCCTAGGTTGACCAAACGTGAGGAGGTTAACCAAAACTCCTCCTCAAATTAACAATCATAGAAACTCCACACCACTATCCATGCATTGTACACAAATGTCTCAACATGACATACACCATCCCTACCAGTGGCAACTAACTCTATGAGTTATACCTATACATACTCCAATCACACCAATCAGACTCCAGCTGACCATAAGTACTAGTAAAAAACACCAGTCAATAGTAGATATGCATTGCCAGAGCATACTACCTCAACCAACCTCTGAATCTTCATATTCTCACTCCTTGAAAGAACTGCCACTTCTGAGCGTGGTGTTTGAATAACAAGATTCATGGTCCCAATCCTCTTAAATGACATAGCAATCAGGTTATCCCATCATTGACTTCTAACATCCAGGGGACTTGTCTTCCAACACAACATAGTACTTCAGGGAACAACTATCCAACCCTGATCAATCTACAGGAATAAGACAAACAGCTGGAGATTGCACAATGTCACGTCTCAACCAGCTCCACTTCTAGAGATCAGACTTCTAAAAGTGATCTTCTTGAGCACACACACAGTTGACCCTACCCTTGTCAACTTAGCACACACAGATGTCTCCTCTTCCAGGTCAGGAGTAGGTTCCAAACAAAAGTATCCCTTTGTTTGACACCTAAAAACATCTGCTCTTCGACCAGTAGCTGCATACTTGTTGAACAGCATGTTCTAACATCACATAGAACATTAGTTCCACCTCCTTGGAACAAACCCTCCTTGAAAGTCTTCAAGGTCTTCATATACACTACCCAAGAGAGTAAAAGAATCAGTGATCAAGTGATTCTTACCATCCTGAAGTAAGAACGTCATGATGAGTGGACTTGAGGAGACTCAAGTATCTTTGACATCTTCAGTAGATTATGATAAAATCTTGAATACAGCAGCCTTTCATCCACAAGAGGGAAAACTATATCAGAGTTTGAGTTTTGCCAGGTATTATGCAGCGGAAATCCTAATACAACTCAACCTATGAACACACACTTCATCAGATCAGCCTCCAAGAACATACCAAGTTTGAATATGATTCAATACTAGCACGGCTGTCTCACACAAAGGCCAATTGCCAACCTCCAGAGACAGGTACACACTGTTCCTGTCATGAATAGTCCATCCACCTACTTCAAGGGACCATTCAGGGAAATCACAGAACCTTCCACAGGTACCAACATCAGTACTAACAAAACTCCTTGCAAGATACCAGAAAGTATCACCCATGGATCTCATCCAGAAACAGAACAGGATGCCTGCTCTGATACCAATTGAAATTCTAGTATAGTCAAAGTTCAGATGTTCTACTCAAAGTCATGACATCTGATCCAACATTGTTACTTAATCCAGCAAGACATTTATACAAATTAAGACCCAGTACTAATAATCACACATTCACATATGTCACAACATCTGCTACTGAAACACCATAGACAGGAAGAACACCCAGTTCTGTCCATATGGTACACATACACAGCAGAGATCAACCATAGCACTTACTTCTATTGAGCCTACACAGTTATCAGCATGATGTCTCAACATTGATTTGAACATCACCTGTTCCAGCATTACAGTTGGCTGTACTGTGGAAGACCAACCCGTCTATACTTCAGTATCAGCTGTCAATGATGAATGTCATAACATTCAGTTTGGCATTCAGACAGTAGGCTATGTGCCAAGTCTGTTGTTCCCTTGATAAATAGACTGAAATACTTACTGAGTTATAACAGACAGAATTATAATGTGCAGAAGGTAAAAACACAAGTAATTGTTAACCCAGTTCGATACAACATTACCTACTCTGGGGGCATACTAAGCCAGGAAGAAGATCCATTATCAGCAGTATTAATTCAGAGTTAAACTCCCCCGTTTACAACTCTTCACTTAATCCCTACCCAATGCAATCTATACCTAGGAACTCCTAGATAGAAACCTCCAGTTTCCATTCCTATCACTACAATTACAATGTAATGCTAAACACCTTGAACTTGCTTCACAGCTTCGTTCAAGATCATAACAACTCTTGCCTACAGGCTTTGAGTTACAAATAATCTCATGCTTTTGAGCACTGAGAAACACATGGTAACCTTCCCACAGGTTGGGAGGTGTACCTCACACACACCCCTAATTTTACATTCTTTTTAAGGCTTTCAAAACCTAGGTTACAATCTGCTATTTATAACCTAACCACCCAATTGGATTTGGGCCTTCAGAAATCGCAGCTCACTTCTCCTTTGCTGTTACAAAGCCAGCAGAATTCTTCTGCTACAATCAAGGTTTTCAATCTTTTATTTCCTAAAAGATCTCCATATTTGGAAACTGTATATTCACCAAATATTCTGATTGAGTCTTCAAGATCTCCACATAGAAGTTAGGATATTCACCAAATATCCTCACTAATCCCAGAATATTAAATTAGTTAACACATGCCAGAATTAACTCATTCAGTTTTATACACATGCACAATGTCACAGTCACGATGTTGTGACATCGTACATGACATGTTGGTCCAGATGTTGAACTTCTTCAACCCAACATATTAAAACAACAGAGGTGATTACATTATTTGTTTTACAAAATTAATGCCAATCCTAAGGTACTAACATGACTAGTAGGGGTTATGTTTAGTAGGGGTTATGTACCAACGTCTCTCCTCCACCACCACCATCATATTTGTTGTAGATCCAACAACCAGAACAATTTTTTATAAACTTCTCAAACAAATTTGAAAGGTCATCTGGAAGGAAGGGAATAGTACTTCTTCATCATGATCATAAAAAAAATTGTTGTAGAAGTTTATAAAAATATATTGTTCTGGTCGTTGGATCTACAACAAATATGAGCAATTTCAATAACAAGTTAACGTCATTAACTTATTTCTTGTCATTATGTGATGTGAGTGAACAAACATATGACAATTCATATTTTATCTCTTACCGTTTCAACCTTTAAATGTACACATAAACTATAATTTGTGGCATTTATTTCTTTTACTAACCAAATGTTATAAACAAAAGCAAATAATTTTCTTAAAACGTAATTTTAAATTAGTCATTTAAATTAGCAAAATAAGAAAATCACTCACTAAAATAAATTAAATTAGTATAAAATAAATTTCCCTAATGATATATGAAAGAAAAGTAGTAAAACCATGCGATTTTACTTCCCTCCAGATGACCGGCCATCTTGAGGGAAGTAAAAGCGCATGGTTTTACTGTTTTTCTGCCATATATCATTATGGAAATTTATTTTGTACTAAATTATAAATTATAAACAATGATCACCCAACACCAACGCTCAATGTCAAAACCAACTTCTCTCTACTCCACCACCACCATATTTGTTGTAGATCCAACGACTAGAATAATATATTTTTATAAACTTCTCAAACAAATTTGGAAGGTCATCTGGAAGGAAGGTAATAGTACTTCTTCATCATGATCATAAAAAAAATTATTTGAGAAGTTTATAAAAATATATTGTTCTGGTCGTTGGATCTACAACAAATATGAGCAATAGATTAACGTCAGTAACTTATTTCTTGCCATTATGTGATGTGAGTGAACAAATATATGACAATTCATATTTTATCTCTTACCGTTTCAACCTTTAAATATACACAAAAACTTCAATTTGTGGCATTTATTTCTTTTACTAACCAAATGTTATAAACAAAAGCAAATAATTTTCTTAGAACGTAATTTTAAATTAGTCATTTAAATTAGCAAAATAATAAAATCACCCACTAAAATAAATTAAATTAGTACAAAATAAGCAGTAAAAACCATACGATTTTACTTCACTCCAGATGACTTGGCAGAAAAATAGTAAAACCATGCGCTTTTTCCTATATCATTATCTTCAACCTTGTAAACAACTTCTATAGATGTACCAAATGTTCTTCTTCAGTCCGCGACTTGACAATCATATCGTCTACATATACCTATATCTCCTGATTAATCATGTCATGGAAAAGAGTTACCATGGCACGCTGGTACGTTGCCCCAACACTTTTTAACCCAAACGGCATCACTTAATAGCAAAAGGTTCCCCACGGGGTGATGAATGTAGTTTTCTCCATGTCTTCTGGGGCCATTTTGATTTGGTTGTTCCTAGAAAAGTTGTCCATGAAGGAAAACACTTTTGAATGATCGGTATTATCAACTAAAACATCAATGTGAGGAAGTGTAAAATCATCCTTAGGACTCGCTCTGTTTAAATCCTTGTAGTCGACACACATATGTACCTTTCCATCTTTCTTGGGCACGGGCCCAATGTTTGCGACCCATGGAGGATATTTGATTGCGTGTAAGAAACCCGCACCAAACTGTTTATGAACCTCTTCTTTGATTTTCATGGACATATCTAAACGTGTTCTTTTGAGCTTCTGCTTAATGGGTGGACAATCTTCCTTGAGAGGTAATTGGTGCATAACAATATCTATATCGAGCTCAGGCATATCTTTGTACGACCAGGAAAAGACATCAACATATTCTTGCAATAGATCAATCAACCCCTTCTTCACAGACTCTTCCAAGGTAGCCCTTATCCTGATTTCTTTCTTCGCATCTTCAGTACCCAAGTTAATAATTTCCAAAGATTCCTCGTGCGGTTTAATAACCCTTTCTTCCTGCCTCAGTAGTCTAGCTAACTCTTAAGAAAGCTCACAATCTTCCTCATAATCTTCTTCAGCTTGGTAAATCGGATTATTGAAATCATAGTGTGCCATAGCAGTACCGTTATCAGTGGAAATCGGGGTAAATATGTATGAATGATCGTTTATGCTTTAGAATACGAGTGAAAAGGAAGGAAAGTAAAACAAGGAGAGATAACGTTGCCTTTTTTATTTTGTTTGAAAACGGTAAAAAATGAAAGACAAGGAGCATAATTTGAATGAAAAACTCCATTTATTTAATTGATTAAAAAGCAACATAAATGGGCCCTACAAGCTTTTCATCGTGCCTTGGGCAGAGCACATGAATTTTTAAAACGAAGAAAATTACTCATGATGAAAAGTGACAGGGATGATGTCTTCGGCGTTCTAGTTGTTGAGTGGTTGGTCTGTAACACGGGGCTCAATCTAGTTGTCTATATTATTGTCCCTGTCAACTTCATCATCCACTGCATGCGCCTGATCTTCATTGATGATGCTGGAACTTAAGAATTTGATGAGAGATGGAGAACCACATCCACTTGAACCAAAGCTTCCTTCACCCCTTGGAGATAACTTTCCTCGTCCCTGCTGATCAGGATGGTAGCCTAATCCAAACTTGTCGAACTTTGCGAGAAAATCCAGAACTCGACCACATCCTTCAGGATGACCTGATTCTACTACAACTCTAGCCTCTTTGAATGATGCCATGGAAATCACGATTCTCAACCCTCCCACTACAAAGGATCTCGTCCAAGCCATCATTTCAAGAGGAACACTGAACCGGATTCTCCTAAAGTGTCGCTCATAAATCCCTGAGATAACACTAACAACACCTGGGTTCAGGAATTTCCATAATCGAACCCCCGGAGGTCCGCCTTCAACCACATAGATCCTAATTAGCAACCCCCACTACAAAGAGTCATGTCCAAGCCACCATTTCCCACACCGGAGGAACACCGAACCAGAGTCTCTCGAACCATCGCTCCTAAATCTGTGAGACTACAAGGGTCTTGTCCAAGCCACCATTCCCACGCCAAAGGAACATCGAATTGGATTCTCTGGTAAGGCAAAGTTGGTGAAGCAAATATAATTGGAAAAAGTAGAAGCTTTAAGCGAAGATCTGCAACTATTCTGGTAAATACTTTCAGGGGGAAGAGAGGAATACACATTTACTGATAAGAAGCACTTATGGAGGAAAACTGACTTGCAAGGATTGCAAAATGTTTCATCTATACTCAACAACCCATATATATAGGTGAAGGTGATCAACGGACCAAATCAGCGGCAAAAAGAAGTTATAAAATCAACGACTAGATTTTCCCTTTTAAACGTAAACGAACTTGAGTGCACTTTAAGCAACATCATGCCCTAACTAGTCACTTTAACCCACACGTTAGAAAGAAATAGTGAAACGTTTCAATGATGGAAAAACATTTAATGCACATGTTCCCCACTAATTTTTCAACTGACTTTAAGCGTTTCCACTTCTATCTCGAGACGAAGAACACTCTCAGAGGCCGGACACAACCACTAAAGACTTTCTCGACTCTATAACATGTGAGAAGTCTTGGGGGCAATTATTATGGGCTGGCCATAAGCCTAAAGAGTTAATGTCAAAATTAATGTCAAACCACTCCAAATGATCCGTTTAAAGTATTATCACATGAAATACAAGTTATATTTTTTTATCTTCACTTTTCACTACACTCATCTTAAATTTTGAATTGATTTGAACGTTAGAGTCCTAACCTTATAGGTCCATATTTGCGCCGCCGTATCACTGATCAACATTATCGGTTCGGGATTCCTCATCACCAACTTACATCTAATTCTGATTCTAAAATGGAACAAAACTCAAACAAACTACTCGACAAACCTAAAATGTGCTTTACTTACTTTTCTTTTATAAAATATATTAATCATTTGAATCTAACCTAAACTTCTTAATTTTTAAAATATATCATGAACTATTTAATAAATTAAAATTATTAAAAAAAATCACAAATAATACATATAGATTTTTTTTAAAGATTCCCTCATTCTCAGATGGTTAAGATTGACAATTGTACTCAAGTCCTGTGAACATTGTTAAAACAAGTCTTGTATCACAAGACTAAATATATACTGCTTAAGCACATACATAATAAAAAATAAAAAAAAGTTAAGTCAAAATTTTTATTATTTTAAAAAGTATCTATTTTGTGTGTGCCTAAGCACTATACATTTAGTTACGTGGCTATACCAGACTTGCTCCATTAGTTATGCTTAAAAAATATCTACACATCTACAAATGGCTGCAAAGACATTATGCTATATTGCTTTTTAGTACTATTTCCTAAAGAAAACTCCTCTTACCTAAGTCCTAACCTTAGCTATAGTGCCTATATATATTAATGTCCAAAAAGTGATTTTCCACCAAAACATGCAATTATTTAGGTTTAGAATTTTAACAACCAAGGGAAATCGTGTGTTGTGTGGCAAACATCTCTGCCATCTATGTAAAAGTATAAAGTTTAGTTGGAATACTTAGAATTTTTTATAATATCCTAAATCTCATCTTTACTTAAAAGAGAAAGAGAAAGAAAAACTAGTTCATGTAAAAAAGTTCAATAATGCAATAAAAGCTTATACTTTTGTTATAAAATAAGGATTAAAAATCATAATAATTAATCATGAGGCTTTGACCAATAAAGGCATATCCTTTTTGTTATAAAATCAGAATTAAAAAGTCGTAGTATTTAATCACGAAGCTTGACAAAAGTGATGATTTGGGTTATAATTAGAGAATATTTGGATAAAAAGTATAAATATATTTCATATTATATTGGTGTCCAAAGATCACTTTACTATTGTTAATGGAAATTTTGATAAATTTTAATGTCTTACATGTAAGAGTTCTTATAATAATTTTTTAAAACATTTTGATGGAGTTTTTTTTTCTTTTTTACAAAATGGTAATAATTACCACAAATTTACATATAGAATTCTTGATTTAATTGATTAACAATGCTATTTAATTGATTAAGAGGTGTTACTCTTATTTTAATTGATTAGAAAATTTCTTAATCGTTTAAGTATTTGTTTCGGGTTGAATTTTAAGAAATTTTATGGAGATGATGATGATGTTCAATGCCATATTAAGACCTATTTTTTCTTAAATTATATGCATAGTCTTAGAATTTTAAGACCTATTTTTTCTTAAATTATATTTAATTAATCAAATACAAAATAAAGCGTTAAGCACAAAATCAGATGAGATTTCATAACTTCATAATTTCAATTCTTTTTTATTATTTGTTTTAACTTTGTTTACTTCTTTCTACTTTAACTTTGAACATTGTGTTGTCCTTGTTTTTTGTTGATAACGTTTGTGATTAATTCATTCTTGTTAAATTATTGTCTTTGAAACCTTTAAAATATATTTATCTGTACAATATATAGAACCACGATCATAAATTTGACTCATGTAAATTTTATGTTAAAGACGATTAAGAGAAAATAGTTATTCAAGAAAAGTTTGAATACTTAGTAAGTAAATACATGTATGTTCATAAAAGCAAATGAGACTCTAAGTGGACTATGTTGAAATTGTTATTATATATGATGGGGAAATATCCGCTTAAAAGCATGTTGATAATAGTATTCTTTAAAGATTTTTGGATTATAATTTCTTACGATCTATTGTTGATATGTATTTTTTTAGATGTTAATATCTTGCCAAAGGAAACATGGTTGGCCTAACACATATGGAGATCCGAGACAAAAATAATAAAACGCGATGTTTTTAAAAATTAATAATATGAATGTTTTGCAGATGAACTCGAACCGACTACTGTTATGCACTAAAACTCATAATAACCACTAAGTTACATGTTAAATATTGCTTATTTTCAAAAAAGAGAACTAAATATTATTTATTTCGTTAAATTTATATAAAGCCCGAAATAAAATTGGTCCCAAATTATTTGAGGTCATGTGCCATGGCTCTCCCTACACATGCACATGGCCCACCCTGAAAGAAAAACATATGTGTTTTAAAGGTTGAAATAATTAATGTGGTTGATAAAGAAGAAAAAGTAGATTGTGATAAAAATGAGACTTGAGTTTATATACTGATGAGTATATTAAAAATATTTTTCATGAGGTAAGTGGATTTAACACACTTGATTTAATTATTATAGAATAAAAAATATGAAGTGTGTGGAGCTATGTGTTTATATGTACAATCATTTGCATATGATCTTAGTAGCAGATGATTTTTGCTAGTTTTGATGCTGACAACACCTAATGTCAAGTGGCGTTTGGTAGAGTCATTGAAGATCCTTGATCAAGCGACCTCTTATGATGGCATCTGTCAAATAAATCATATCAAGCTTTGGCATATAGAAGAAGTCAATTGGTCAATCTAGCAAGAGATCTTAACGCTTCAAGGTTCTGAAAGAGAGGAAGTGTAAAAGTTTGTTTGGTCTTGTGTCTGAGTGATCAGTGTATTGTAAAAGTATAAGAGTATATCCAAAGATACTAAGGCAGCTCTCACACACACTAAAACTTTTTCTTGAAGCCCTTTTGATTTTATAAATCACCAGCAAATATTTTACACAAGTAGATAGTTGGTTACTAGTTTAAATAATCTTTTAGGAGGATCATTTACACTAGATACTCAATTAGCATATTAGGGTTAATCAATTATCTCTTTTGTAACACCTCTTAATTGATTTGTAGGGCTATTAATCGATTAGTGACGGTGAATTTGAAAACTTTCCCTATTTAAACTACATAATTGATTAGGTGATATGGATAATCAATTATGAGCATTAAAAAGCTCATGGATCATTTTCCTTTTTGAGTTATATTTTTTCCTATATAAAGGAAGCTTCTTCTCATTTCAAATCACACTAGAATTCAGATTTCTACTATCCCTTTTTCATTTTCTTCTCTTCACCTCTCCTTCCTTATATTATTTCACTAATGTTGCCTTAGCGCCCTGTGAATGAAAAATACTTGTGATGTTTTGGTTGTACTGATGTTCGTGCTTAAGTGTTCTTCATCAAGAGTGTGACTCTCTTGTTGGACTTATGTTACGTTGCAGAACCAGAAATAGAGAAGATTATGGAAGCTACATTGGAATGAAGTGTTGGGTAGGAATATAGAGTAGAGAAACAGTCTAGAGTGGGTGAATAAACCCTTAAAAATATTTGACCGATTTTCAAAATGAAAATTCAGAGTTTGCATTGTGGAAAGCGATTTGAACAAATAGAGATGTTATGCTTATTTTGGAAGAAGTCACAAATGTAATTATACTACACTTCACAATTACCCTTAGATTGTTCAAAGACAATAATACAAAAAGTTACAAGCTATATTCAATTTACAATTCGTAAATTACACGAATTGTGTCTTTTACAAAGTTAAATCTCTATAAGATTCTAGCACCATGGTGTGCATAATTTAATTAGCACTAAAACACAAATAAGTTCTGATTCTAACAAAGCCTACAATTACGTAATAAATCGCTATCAGCATGAATTAATGATAAACTACGCTAAGAAATGATTACCTAAACATGCAAAAGCCTACAAAAATTAAAATGTAAGATATATATATATATATATATATATATATATATATATATATATATATATATATATATATATATATATATATATATATATATATATATATATATATATATATATATATATATATATATATATATATATATATAGAGAGAGAGAGAGAGAGAGAGAGAGAGTACACCAGGATGTATAATGGTCGGCTCTATCATCCTCGTAGGAGCATACTCCACTCTCCAATGGTTACTCGTTGAAAGTTGTTATTCCACTATGTTTTGAAAAATATTACACGAGTTCATACAATCAATAATCCATAATATATTGAGAAAATAAATCTCCTAACTAGATCTTGACTTGTACTCAACCTTCACGTTGAACTCTCTACGAAATCTTTACTCAATTCTCGCTTCTTGAATCTTCTAACTTCACCAATCTGCTCCAAGTCTTTGTGTGTGTCAATCACCCTTGATCCCCCCAATTTCTTGAGTGATGATTTGTCCGGAGATTGAGAAGAACTACTACCATGTATGTAAGTTTCCATGTTACTCTACCAAGGTCAACCTGGAGAGAAGAACCTCATTCTTTTCACTGAAATTTGGCACCATCGGTCACAACAATACCAATCTTGCAACCCTCCTGAAAATCTTTACAAAATCTTCAAGAAATATTAATTTCAAGACAGGTCTCCCTCAATGATTACAAATCTTCATAATCAATATCTAAGTTCAAATTAGAGGTTGAATATGAAATAAATTTTGAATGCAAGAGTTTTTGAGTTTTCAAAAGTTAGAAGTTGTTGTTGTTATGTTCTTGGTTATTTTGAAATGAGATGATAATTGAATTTATATGTGCGGGATATTAAGCACAAAAATAGGTGAAAATGGTGGTTAGATTTGAGTTAAGAACATTTGTTGATTGAGTCAAATGAGCAAGTAGAGTGGAACAAGATCAACATAAAGAAAAGTGACCCATTTCCTGTGATTCGAGTCATGTTATATCTCTGATTCGAGTCACAGACACCAAAATTTTCATGTTCTCCTCTATTTGATTTGATTCGAGTCATAGATTGTGAGTGATTCGAGTCACACACAACAAATCTAATTTTTTCAAGTTTTTCAAAATAGTTTGAGATTTTACTTCCCACATAACTTGAACCAACATCAAATATGGTTCTCATTCTATTAACTCAACCAATTAACTTAAATCATAATGATCATACTCAAATACAAACAATTAAATTATGTGTGCCAAAACAATTTGATTCAAATCTTGATCCAAAGATGTGCAATTGAAGAAGAAGACTCAACAAACAAAAATAACGCAACGAAAGTGTGAAAGATAAGCAACAAAATTGTATTGGGGTTCTTTCTCTTAATGTATTAGAGACATCCAAATTCAGGCTCCCCCTTTTATGCTTGGCATCACTTGGAATTGAGTCAACTTTGAGACAAAGCAAACAAATGTGTTTGGTCCCCTTGAAACATTGCACACACAACAACATAAAACACATAAAACATATCTAGATTCACATTGAAAAGTATCCCCATTTGACAAGATCAAAAAGAGATAGATGGTAATAATTCTAAACACCAAATAACCAACAACAAAAGATAAATTCCAGATGAACACATGAGCTAAAAATCTAAGAAGAATATACAACATCATAGATTAAATACATAACACAATGATAGACACGCAATCACATTTCAACAAAAGAAAATTAAGTGATCAAAACTACTATGAATGGAAGATTAATAATGCATGAACAAGTATATGAATGCTCAAATGCACATAATTAGAAACACGTATTTAAAAAGAATTCAAATGCAAAGATGAAAAATAAAAAGCATGCTAGAGATGAATGAATGAAATAGATAATGTAATAAGAAAACAAATGATCATATGTATAACAAACTTATATGCAAATATATAAGAATTATAGAGACATACCAATGTGGTTGGCAAAACTATGATTTGCTACAAGAGAGTGTTAGTGAATAACAAAATACAAATAGTAAAAGAAACTATACATAAATCCCAATCGATATAAAGCATGTGAAATCTAAGATTCTCAATTCCCTATAAATCTTGTGAAAGGGTTTCGATGATAAGGATTTTGTAAAAATGTAAGCAACCTAATTCTTCGTATCAACGTATTCAAAAACAACATCCCTTTTTTTCAACGTGATATCTAGGAAAATGGTGTCAGATTTCTATATGTTTAGTCCGTGAGTGAAGTATCAGATTCTTAGTGAGGCTTATCGCGCTAGTGCTATCACACTTAATCGAAATGTAACCAAGTAATTGTTGCTTTAGCCATAAGACTTGTGCACAACAACTACCAGTGGCTACGTATTCAGCCTCAGTGTAACACCCTATGCTACTTTCAGAATTACTGATTGACCTTACAAACCAACATGTGTCATTTCAGCATGCTTTGTCCTTACTCACACACTTTCAAGGAAACTTCTCAGAAGGTCACCCATCCAAATACTACTCCAAGCCAAGCATACTTAACTATGGAGTTATTATTTTTTATTCTACTTAAAATAAGATGCATCATGTTGGTATAGGTAGTACCAATCAATCCTTATAAGACTTCCTTCAACCATACAGTCACATACCTACACAGCCTTAAGATCCCTCTCATTTTGATGTGAATTCGGTTTTTGACTAGAAGTTACTAGAAGCCGCTCATTGTCATGCCTTATACATCAGACACCACTCCCTTCCCTCGTCGGCCTCAGGTGTTACACTTAGAGGAAGAAAGAGAAATGGTATGTTTGTTTTTAATGTGCCAAGAAACCAAATAGTTTCCACATAAGTGACAAATACCACTAGTGATTTTCCTATCCGACTTGCACCCCACAAAATCAGAATCAGAAAAACCTATTAAGCTATATGTGTTACCCTTGGGAAACCAAAGACCGTGCTGTGAGATTTCGTTAAGATACCTTAAAATTCTTTTTACAATCTTAAAGTGGGATTTTGTATATGACGCCTGATATCTAGCATACATACACACACTGAACATAATATATGGCTTATTCACCGCTAAATAGAGTAAGGATCCTATAATACCTCTATATTTGGTGATGTTCATTTCAGCTCCATTATCATCTTTGTCAATCAGCACATTTGAAGCCATAGGTGTTGAAATGCTTCGTGAATTTTGCATATCGAACTTCTTGAGAATCTCCAAGAAATACTTTGTTTGGCTTATGAAGGTTCCTTCAACAGGTAACATTTTGTCCGCTTCATAAACCACAGAGAAGGAGGTCTCCTTGGAAGTTGATTATGGTATGGTATGGTATGACCATAGAATTACAGGTAGTAGTTTCGCCCACGGTCCCTTGGCATCATTAAGTTTCTTCTTGAGTCCCTTGCAGATCACCTTGTTCGTCAACTCAGCTTGGTCGTTGGCTTGAGGGTTTACTACAGACACGGATTTTGTTTGCATGTCTAATTATTTACAGAATTATGTGACCAGAGTACTGGAGAATTGGGTCCCATTGTCAGAGACAATGGCGTCGAGGAGTCTGTATCGACATATAATCTTTTTCTAGTAGAAACATCGTACCCTTTCCGTCATAATTTTGTCTACTTTTTCCAGCTTCTGTCCATTTGGTTAAGTAGTCGACTCCCATAATTAGGAACTTCAATTGGCTGGTGTCGTGAAATGAAAAATACCCAAGCATAAGGAACGCTCGAAATATAAACAAAACAAAATTGCCACCGAACTTTATTTATTCCCGAATGGGGAAAGGGAAAATATTAATAGAACCTACGAAAAACAAAATAAGTGGTCGTCACAACCAAATCGGGTTCGGGGAGTCGGTTATGAAAGGGGAAGATATTAGCACCCCTCACATCCGTTGTACTCAATGATGCCCATTTAGTTAGTTTTGTGTTAGAGTGTTAGCATGATATTAGTTTGTGTTCTTCTACCAATCGAGTGAGAAAAGAGAATGAAAAACTTTTTTTTATTAAAAGGGTGTTTTTTAACATTAATGTGTCTGGCAAGATTTCTCAATCCTACTCCTACGTATCTTCAGGTACTATGGAGAGCTCAAGGCTACATAATTCTACTAAAAGAGAACTATTATATTGATTGCTTTTAGAGAGTGATGCTTAAGTCACATTTGAGCAGTTAAACCTTTACTTGCTACTCGCTCTTGGAGGCTGAAGTCTTTGTTTGTTTTGCGTCGAAATAGATATAGCATACTCTTTTCTAAAAAAAAAATCAAAGTCGCACAAGGGAGGAAAACAAGTTTGATTGGTTAAATTTCTTTTATCAAAAAGATTTGATCTTTGTGAAAGGTGAGTAAACATTTGAGCAAAAGTGTGCACCAAGTGCGCGTTTACTCGGGGTATGCATGGATGTGGTCCCATTGTCCCCTTATTCGGAGTTTGTTTAATGTGTTTTCGATTTGAAAGACTAATAATCATTTTGGATCCAGTAAAGGACGGAGGCACATATAGTGCAATGAGGGTTGTTGCCCCCACTTATTTTTTTTTAAGGTTAATTATACTAATATTTTTATATTATTTAAATAATAATACTTTAATAACTTAATATGTATTTTAAGTATAATTTAAGATATTTCTCCTACTAAATTAATATTTTCTTAAAAAAATATTGGTAAAAGTATTTTGTATTTATTGATATATTTATTTTTTGATATTATAAATCAACAATTTTTTTAAACAAAGATGTATTTATTTTAAAAATTAATTTTTATTTTGTGTACAAAAATTATGAGCAATAATTTTTTTAATAGAGATTAAAGATAGTACATTGAAATTATAAAATAGTTTTACATTATTCTTCAATAAAAATCCACTAATATGCTATTTCATAAATGTAATTTTAAAATATAAGTGTGATTTGACGGAATATAAGTTGTTGATTGGTTGACAGTGTAAAATTATTTTAGGTTGTCAATGTATATTCTTTTTTCCCGTTTCAACAATAATTTTGTGAAAAATCAAATATCTAACAACATAAAATATATAAAATTACATAAAAATTTGATCACATCATAAAAATATATACTTTTAATAACATTAAAAATAAATTAATCATACAATAATTTAATTAAAATTTATTTGCCCCCACTTGTTAGTATTTATGGCTCCGTCCTTGGATCCAGTGTGCTCCGAACACTCGACCATCAAGGGGTCTAAAGGGATGTGCATCTTTTAGTTCTTTGTATTTCAATTTTATTTACGAAAAAGGTTTTGCACCAACAACTTGACATTGGATCAAGTGTTGCAAGTTTGATTATAAAAAGAGTTTGGATGTGGCGGGGGTAATTCTCGAATTTGTACTCTATTTGGATTTGATTTGGGGAAAAAACTTGACGTTGGATCGAGTGTTTATTTTTGTTATTTTTCTGAAAATGGTTGATTTTAATCTTTGGTTAATAATCAAGTAATGTAATGAAATAACTGAAAGCGATAAACTTATTACACATTACGAGAATGGGAGTACAATTTTCTAAATGGGGATACAACACAATAATTAAATAATACAAGCTCAAAAGACAATTATAAAATAAAAGAATCTCGTTGTAAGAAGGCCCAAGAGAAAGCCAAGAGATCAGAAATTTAAACTACATAATTTAGCGCTATGTTGAGCAATCATAAAGAGATTCATTTAGTAATCACCCTATTTGAGGTTGGTCAACAAAACTTTATACGCTTGAGCAATTTCTAAATTTAATTAAATTTTTAACTCCGAAATTGCAAGGCATCTCTGAAAAATCGACAATTTAAGCGACAAAAAGAAATAAAATTAAACTAAAAGAATTTAGCATTATGTTAAGCAATCGTAAAGCGATTCATGTACCAATCACCCTATTTGAGGCCGGTCAACAAAACTTTATGCGTTTGAGCAAATTTTGAAGTTAAATTGAATTTTTAACTTCGAAATTACAAGACATCTGTGAAAAACCGACGGGGCCAAATAAATAAAAAAAATAATTTTCATAATAATTTTAAAATAAACAATTTAATTAAATAAATGATAAATAAATAATTATAGATATAGTTCAAAGCCTTAAAGCCCAATTTAAACCCTTAAAACCTAAAGCAAATAAATCATTATAAAAATAGAAAAAGGAAAATAATAAAAACTCATAACAGACAAAGGAGAGGGGCAATTTAGTTGGAGAAGGAAGAGACAACACATATTTTCTTTAATTCAAACTGCATCCAATACTAAACACACACACGCCATGATTTTTTCTTTATTTTAAAACATGATGAATGCACAATATAGTATCATGAAGCAAACACAAGATAAACCACAAGCTCAGTTTGCACGCTTCAATAAAATAAAAAGGAAACAACTCTCTCTCGCACGTCGGTTTATGCACAGAGGGAGGTTGTGAACGGTTGTCCGTGAAGAAAGAGAGGCTCGTGGTGGTGGAGTGTTGGATTTGATGGGTGAAGTTTTATTCATTTCGAGATGGTTGAAATAGTTATACGATGGGTTGTGGAGGTTTTCAGTATGAACAGGGTTTGTCGGGGAAAAAATATGAATTTAAAGGGAGATGGGTGTGATTTTTTATGTTTGTTCACGGTGTGTATAAGGTGTTGGAGGGTGGTTGACCATGGTTAACTTGTTTATCAGTGAGAGGGATGTTTTATGTGGACGGTAATTGTGATTAGTTATGAGTTAGTGGTAAGTAGTGGTTATGGATCGGAAAGTTGAGTAAGATCGAGGTGAAAGGTTGATGTTTGTCACGGTTTTTGTTCGAGAAAGGGTGAAGGTGGTGAGGATGACTCAATGTTGATGTTGACGTTGGTTTGAGGGAAATGTTGAATAGGTCGATGATGTATGGTGAGTTGTTATGCATTGTTGTTGGTGGTTGCGGTTGTCCTTCATTTTCGTCGGTAATGAAATGGTGGTGATGATGTAACTATTTTGGATCACAGTTGTTATGAGGTTATGGTGAGCATGGGAGGAGTTTGATTGGGTGGTGATTGTCATGGTTGTTGGTGACGTTGTTGTCTGTGCGTGAAGAGGAAGGGGATGGGGCGAAAGAAGTTGTGTGATGGTAAGTTGATGAAAGAGGTTGGGTTTAGAAGTGGTTAGATCATGAAGGAAAGTGAGAGAGAAGGAATGTCTTGGTGTATGTCTTATTTGGAGAAGAAAAAAATATAAGAAAAAGTGAAAGAAAATTAAACGTGGGAGAGAGGAAAGAAAAGAGAAAACTAAAAAAATATCTAAAGCCATGCCACATGTTAATTTTCTAATGGTCCAAATTGAATCCATTTTTAAAAATAAAATAAAACAAGTGTCAAAAGGTGATTGATCCTCAAATTTAATTTAAAAACACATTAACTATTTTATCTTTACTAATTAAATTAAAAATAAACAAACATAAATTAAAATCGAAACAAAAATACAGATGATTCTAAATAAATATTCTGATTATTTTGGCAAAAGAATAAAAATAATTGGACAAAAACTAAATAAAAATAGGGCACAAAAATGCCCGAAAAAATAGACTGAACGCATTGAAATGATCAACGCGAAATAAACTTCTTAGAAATATACAAGATTCGATCTAATTTTGAAACAAAAAATGCCTGGTTGAACCGGCTCAAGTTGACTGAAACATGACTGGAAAAAATAGTCAAAAAATTAAAATGAGCATATCAGGTTAAACTACGGGAACCATAGGTTAATAAAATTGATGTCTGCAAGCTCAATTTTGAAAAAAATTGCCCATTAATTCTATGTACTTTTGAAAAATGATTATACTTGTCTAACTGTAGATCCAAAAAATTATTTTGAATGATATTTTAAGAATTATGTGGAACAAATATGCATGTTGTGATGAGTAAATAATGCAGAAGTCATGTGAATGCACCGAATTACTAGTCAAATAATCGTGAATAGACAATCAGATGCAAATGAATCACTCTTTGACCATTTGCTTCTGATTCTTTAACACAACCAAGACCTCACAAATATTCAAATAATGACGGTACTCTTGATTATCATCTTCTGAACCTTTGAAACAATATGCAATTGAATGAATGATGCACTAAGATTGAGAAATCGAGTCTTTCGACTTCTTAATTAAACACAATGACTGAATGAATGTCATCAAGATCAGGTAAAATGCCAGAACTCCTGATCTTTCATCTAAACCCTGATGAATGCTTTTAATTAATGAAATGCATGAAAAAATGGACGGATTATGCTATGCTGACGCAAGTGAGAAAACTTAGGGTAAAATTTAGGGTATGACAATTGTCCATATTTAAACATCTTTAACTAGAGGATGTGAATAACTCTTGTCTTCAAATCATCACGGTGAAAGATAATTTAAATACCAAACAGACTCAAATTTTAGCCTTTTATGCAATAGAACAATATGCTTATGGTTACAAATGAATGCACTGGGATTAGGAAATACTCTTGATTTTATAATCATTGTGTGACATGAGTGAATGAAATGAAGTTTAAGAAGTAATCTTGACTCCTTAAAAATGAATGCACATCAATTAAGAAATACTCTTGATTTCTTAATCATCAAATGATTAAATTAAATGCATATGAGTTAAGAAATACTGTTGATTTCTTAAACATGAGAATGCTTAGAAGTACCATTGACTTCTTAAAAATGAGTTTGGATGATTTAAGAAATACTCTCGATTTCTTAATCATATGAATGTAAATGATGGTTTAAGAAATACTCTCGATTTCTTAATTATATGTCGGTTAAGAAGTACTCTTGACTCCTTAAAGATGAATAAAAATGAGTTTAAGAAATACTCTTGATTTCTTAATCATGAGAATGCAAATGATTTAAGAAATACTCCTGATTTCTTAATCATGAATGAAAATGAACTAAGAAATGCTCTTGATTTCTCATATGCTATGCAAATGAAATAAGAAATACTCTTGATTTCTTAATCATGAATGTAAATAAACTAAGAAATACTCTTGATTTCTTAGATGTTATGCAAATGACTGGGGATCAGAGAACCATGCTCAACTGCTCTTGACTAACGGTAGATCTCTGGGGATGGATCCATTACAAAGTAACAGTTTGACGAATCTTTAGATGTTCTTCTCTAAACGCATACTCTCTTGGGGGAACAAATTATCATATTCAGTTGCTCTTGGCTAAAGATGTCATATTCAACTTCTCTTGGCTGAAACTATTGCATTCAACTGCTCTTGGTTGAAGCACAACTGCATAAAATATAATAGTATCCAGCTGCTCTTGGTTGAAGCAAAACTGCAAAATAAAATTGTATCTAGCTCTTGGCTGAAACTATTGCATTCAACTGCTCCTGGTTGAAGCAAAATTATGCAAAACTAAAATAGGTTCCAACTGCTCTTGGCTGAAACTATTGCATTTAATTGCTCTTGGTTGAAATTAAACTATGCAAAATAAAATAGGGTCCAACTGCTCTTGGATGAAACTAATGCATTTAATTGTTCTTGGTTAAAGCTACTGCATGAAATAAACAAAAGACTTTATTTGGGGAATAATTGCATATTCAGCTGCTCTTGGGTGACAGAAGACTCCTTTGGGGAATGAGAAGATCTCGGAGACTAGTTGGGGATGAAAGGTTAATGTTATCCAAAAGGCCTAGCTTACTCTCAACTATTGGACTGACAAGTCTAATCCAATGCTTCTTTGGAGAGTAGATCAATTAAGGAACACTAACTTTTCCAGGGATTGACTGAAGTAACCTGTTGGGGAACACAAGATACTCTCTGGGAAATAAACACACAGATAACTCACTGAAGATGTACTGAGGATTATTCAGTAAGTCTGATGTACGACAGCGTCTCACTTGAGCAACTAAAAGGTATGGAGAGGACTTATCCATCTGTAATGTACATTTCCCTAGTGTGTTGGGTCTTTGAAAACTTCTCTTCAAAAGGAGTTTGGTAGCTACTTTCCAAAATATGATCTTAAGACTGCTTGGCCTAGTCTTCTAAATTCTACAACATTATGCCCCTAATTAACCTAATTTTAGAGTGATGGGCTTCATTGTAACATGGAAGTGGCCAGCCCCAGTATGAGTCTTAGAGAGACCTGTTGCATCTCAAAGTAATTGCCCCAGATTGACTGAATCTTAAAACAAATTACACCAAGATTACTACTTTCTAGAAGAATTTCCTTGATGTTGAATGCTGATTTACGAATAAAATTGTTCATTCAAAAATTGATAATTTTAACGCAATGGTCATGCAGTTTTTGAAATCAATCATTATTGAAATGAAGATGATACACAGTGAACATATCACTGATTTATTCAAAGTGCAAAAGACAATGGGATATGATATCAATACAAATGATTAGCAAATATCTAGGAGTCAAGTCAACACAACCTTGTTGAGTATGCTTTCAAAAGAAACCTTGCTTAAATTAGGTTTTTTGAAGGTTGTAATGTGGTTTGGTTCACAATTTCTTAATAAAAGGATATAGGCTCAAAGTTTTTATTTTAACTACCCCAATCTCCTTGGTGATCTCTAGTCCTTAGTTCAGTTAAATCGACACATCATTCAACTTCAAAGAGAGTTTGAAGGTGTGAACATAATGGCTTGAGAAATAATGATAGTCCTTCATTTGAGGTGGAAGTCACATGTCTTCGTTTGGTAATCACTAACCTTGATTATGTTAGTAATTTTGGTGACCCTTCGGTTCTTGATATGATGGTCACCTATTTTCATTTTCTTTTCTTTTTTTCTTTTCCTTAACTTTTGCCTGGACTATTTCCTTTGAAATCTCATTCCACCGGGATTCCCTTATTGTTGACTAAGTCAATTTCTTATGTGCTTCCACTTGCGTGAGTGGTGATGTTGTAGCTCCATGGCATAGGGTTGTTCACCACATTCGTAGAATCTAGAAATTATAATATCTTTTGATCAATCAGCTTTGGTACCCTGTACTTGAAGGCCTTGCAGTTCTCAGTGGTATGCCATGAAGATCCATCATGGTACTCACATATATCACTGTGTTTGAAGTTGGGTGGGTACGTCACCAACATATTAAGCTTCCTGGGGAACACCAGAGCTCTTTGAATTAAATGAGGAAGCAATTCAGTGTATTCCATCGAAATTAGACCAAATTGAGGTGGCCTTTGAGGACTTGCCTGATTGTGGTTGTAATTCTTATTCTGAACTAGAGGAGGAACAAATAGAGGCTACTAATATGGATTTCTGACGGATGATAGTGAGTTGGCACTACGGGTGGCTGCCCCTTGCTAGACTCTGGAACCTCTTTTCTATTTGAGGACCCCATTTCTTCCTTGAGTCTTGTTATAGTGCTTATTTGATCGTTCTGAGCCAAACTATAGACTGTCCCAATGTCATCAATGCTAGCCTTCAGAGTTTAAACATCTCTCTGGTAGGTAGAGGCTTCAAGGGTCTTTGGATATCCCCTAACATCGTCATTATCTGACCTTACAATCAAGATGTTTATGCTTGGGTCGTTCTTTTTTAAAGTCAGAATCTTATCATTAATCAATTCTTGCACCATCCTTTGAAACTGCAATTCTTAGTGTTATGTCCTTCTGACCCATCATGAAACTCACACCTAGCATTCACATTGTACCATGGCTTGTGTGGCTTAGGCATTGGTCACAAAAATCTGGGTACTACCATTCCATTTTAAATCAAATAAGGTAGCAACTGGTTGTATGTAACATGTATCAAGTCAACATCTGGGTGCTTTCTTTCTGGATCAACTTGAGTTCTAATTTAAGCCTGCTTCTAGTTCTGAACCCGATCCCTTTGATTTGGTTAGGGAATAGGTAATGGTTGTTAGAGGGGAAACCTTGGGAGCAATGACTGAGGATGGCAAACAAGAAGAGAGTCTCGAACTGGAAAATTCGATGTATATGGTTGTCTTTGATCAACGATGACACCTGACAGATGTAGAGAAGTAACCAATGTTGTTGCAACAAATGGTGCACGGTTTCCTTCATTTCCTAACAAAGCTTGCAGGATATTAATGACCAGGCTCATCTGACTCTTCAACCGATTGACCTCCTCTCTTAACAAATCTTGACCATGTTGGAGTTCGCCCATAGCTTTTTGAGACATGCTTCAAGTTTTGAGTGAGTTTCGGGTAATCAGCTAGCTGGTTATGAACAAAAGGTGGAATGAGTTTTTTTGGTAAATGACATGCATGATGTATATTGGGTGCAAATGATATGCGAATGCAAAAAAAAAATTGATATGTCAAAAATGCAATGCCATGCCACATATGGATGCAATGAAAGGTCAAGTGCATGTAACATTATGAGGTAACACTGGTAACAATAGAGCAACCTAAATTAGGTAGGCTTCCTATACCAGGATAGTTCTAAGTTTTGTGTAGCCATGAAACCTAGTCACCAAGTTAGCTCTAAAATTTGAATAAAACGCTTCCTAGAGTCATGGACCTTCATCAGAATTTCGACATGCAACGGGCGAACCGTTTTATAACAAATTCATGAAAAAGGTCTACTATAGGCGGGGTATTTGCATTTATCATACAAGGTGTGCTCCTTGGGGATCAATACTTAGATGAAATGGGTTCTAAAATGTCCTAAGAGTCATCGATATTAATTAAAGTTCTGCCATGCAACGGGCGAACTAGTTTATGACAAACTCGACAAAAAAGATATACTCCAAGTGGGATCTTCATGTTAGCCATACAAGGTGTGCTCCTTGGAGACTAACACTACATAAATACCTTTTAACTTATGTTCATTATCTTTTTTATAAAGCTCGGGAAGAGAGCTTCACTCAAGTATCAGTTCCAAATGCCCACACATAAATATATATACAGATATAAAATACGATATAAAAGAAACAATACAACCAAAGAAAAAGAAACAAACAAAGCTAACACATAAATAAAAAGCTAACCAAACTAGGGTGGACTCGCTTATGAAAGATTTCTCCAGTAGAGTCGCCAACTGTCATCGCCGAGATTTATTTATTCCCAAATAGGGAAAGGGTAAATATCAATGAAATCCACTAAAAACAAAAGAAATGGCCGTCGCAACCAAATCGGGTTCGGGAGTCGGTTATGCAAAGGGAAGGTATTAGCACCCCTCACATTCGTTGTACTAAACGAGACCCATTTAGTTAGTTTCATGTTAGAGTGTTAGGGAGATATTAGTTTCTGATCTTCTACCTATCGAGTGAGAAAAGAGAAAGAAAAACATTTTTTTATTAAATGGGTGTTTTTAAATATTAATGTGCCTAGCAAGATTTCTCAATCCTGCTCCTATGTATCTCCAGGTGCTATGGAGAACTCAAGGCTATGTAGATCTTCTAAAAGAGAACTACTAGATTGATTTCTTTTAGAGAGTGATCCTTATATCGCATTTGAGTGGTTAAACCTTTACTTGCTACTTGCTCTTGGAGGTTGAAGTCTTTGTTTCTTTCACGTCGAAATGGATGTAGCATACTCTTTTCTAAAAAAGTTTTCGAAGTCGCACAAGGGTGGAAAACAAGTTTGATTGGTTAAATTGCTTTTATCAAAAAGATTTGATCTTTGCGGAAAGTGAGTAAACATTTAAGCAGAGGTGTGCACCAAGTGTGCGTTTACTCAGGGTATGTATGGATGGGGTCCCATTGTCCCTTTATTTTGATTTTGTTTAATGTGTTTTCGATTTGAAAGACTAATAATCATTTTGGATCCGGTGTGCTCTGAACGCTCGATTATCAAGGGGTCTAAAGAGATGTCTATCTCTTAGTCATTTTTATTTCAATATTATTTATGAAAAAGGTTTTACACCAACAACTTGACGTTTGATCAAGTGTTGCAAGTTTGATTATAAAAAGAGTTTTGATGTGGCATGGGTAGTGCTTGACTTTATACTTTATTTGGATTTGATTTGAGAAAAAGACTCGACGTTGGCTCGAATGTTTATTTTTGTTCTTTTTATGAAAAGGATTGATTTTAATCTTTGGTTAATAACCAACTAATGTAATGAAATAACTTAAAATGATAAACTTATTACACATTACAGGAATGAGAGTACAATTTGTTGAATAAGGATACAACATAATAATTAAATAATACAAGCTCAAAAGATAATTGTAAAATAAAAGAATCTCGTTGTAAGAAGGCACGAGAGAAAGCTAATGGACTCGAAATAAAATCAGAATTTTGAACTACATAATTTAGCGATATGTTAAGAAATAATAAAGCGGTTCATGTAGGAATCACCCTATCTCAGGCCGGTCAACAAAACTTTATGCGCTTGAGTAATTTCTGAAGTTATATTGAATTTTTAACACTGAAATTGCAAAACATATGTGAAAAACTGACGATTTAAGCGACAAAAAGAAACGAAAAATTAAACTAAAATATTTTAGTGATATATTAAGAAATCGTAAAGTGATTCACATAGGAATCACCCTATCTGAGACCGGTCAACAAAACTTTATGCGCTTGAGAAATTTCTGAAGTTAAATTGAGTTTTTAACTCCGAAATTGAAAGGCAACTGTAAAAAACCGACGAGACCAAATAAATCAAATTTTTTCTTTTCATAATAATTTTAAAATAAACAATTTAATTAAATAAATGATAAATGCTTATTATAATAATAATAATATAAATAATAATATAAATAATAATTAGCAACGATAATTAATTAATAATGATAATTAATATTATACATAATAATAATTAACAATAATAATAATAATTAATAATAATAATCAATAAAAATAATAATTATTAATATAACAAAGATTAATAACAATAATAATAATAATAATAAATAATAATAATTATCAACAATAATAATCTATAATAAAAATAATAATAATACAATAATGATAATAAATAACAAAAAATAAAATTAAAAAAAAAGAAATAATTGAGAGGGGGGGGGGGGGGGGGGGGGGACAGTAAGAAGATGGTAAATTAAAGATATAGTTCAAAGTCCCAAAGCCCAATCTAAACCCTTAAAACCTAAAGCAAATAAATAAGTATAAAAATAGAAAAAGAAAAATAATAAAAACTCATAACAGACCAATGAGAGGGGCAGTTTAGTTGGAGAAGGAAGAGACAACACATATTTTCTTTAATTCATACTGCATTCAATACTAAACACACACATGTCATGATTTTTTCTTTGTTTTAAAACATGATGAATGCACAATATAGTATCATGAAGCAAACACACGATAAACCACAAGCTCAGTTTGCATGCTTCAATAATATAAAAAGGAAACAACTCTCTCTCTCTCTCTCTCTCTCTCTCTCTCTCTCTCTCTATATATATATATATATATATATATATATATATATATATATATATATATATATATATATATATATATATATATATATCTTTCTATCTATCTATCTCGCGTGCGCGCACGCCGGTTTACGCACAAGGGGCGTTGTGAACGGTGGTCCCTGAGGGAAAAGAAGCTCGTCGTGATGAAGTGTTGGATGTGATTGGTAAAGTATTATTCATTTTGAGATGGTTGAAAGAGTTATACATTGGGTTATGGAGGTTTTTAGTATGAATAGGGTTCATCGGAGGGAAAAAGATGAAGTTAAAGGGAGATGGGTGTGATTTTCGATGTTTGTTCACAGTGTGTATAAGGTTGTTGAAAGGTGTTTGACTATGGTTAACTTGTTTAACAGGGAGGGAGGGTGCTTTGTGTGGACGGTAATGATGGTTAGGTGTTAGTAAGTGGTAAGCAGTGGTCATCGATCGAAAAGTTGGGTAAGCCGGTGGTGAAAGGTTGATGCTTGTCATGGTTTTCGGCCAGAAAAGGGTGAAGGCGGTGATGCTGAATCGATTTTAATGTTGATGTTGGTTTGAGGGAAATAAAGAGGAGGTTGATGGTTGATGGCGAGGTGTTGTGCGTTGTTAGAGGTGGTTGTAGTTGTTCTTCGCTTGCGTCAGTAATGAAATGATGGTGATGATGTAATTATTTTGGATCATAGTTGTTGTGAGGTTATGGTGAGCATGGGAGGAGTCTGATTAAATGGTGATTGTCACGGTTGTTGTTGTTATCTGTGCGTGAAGAGGAAGAGGATGGAATGAAAGAAGTTGTGTGATGGTAGGTTGATGAAAGGGGTTGGGTTTAGCAGTGGCTAGCTCATGAAGGAAAGTGAGAGAGAAGAAATGTGTTGGTGTATGTCTTATTTGAAGAAGAAGAAAATTTGAGACTAAGAGAAAGGAAATGAAACATGGGAGAGAGGAAAGAAAAGAGAAAAAAAAATCTCAAGCCATGCCACATGTCAATTTTCTAATGGTTCAAATTGAATCCATTTTTAAAAATAAAATAAAACAATTGTCAAAAGGTGATTGGTCCTTCAATTTAAATTAAAAACACATTAACTATTTCATATTTACTAATTAAATTAAAAATAAACAAACATAAATTAAAATCGAAACAAAATACAGATAATTCTAGATAAATCTTCTGATTATTTTGACAAAAGAAAAAAAATAATCAGACAAAAACTGAATAAAAATTGGGCACAAAAATGCCCGAAAAAAAAACTGAAAGCATTAAAATGACCAACGCAAAATAAAATTCTCAAAAATGTACAGGTTTTGATCTAATTTTGAAACAAAAAATGCCCGGTTGAACAGGCTCAAGCTTACTGAGGCGCGGCTGAAAAAAGTAGTCGAAAAAAAAATGAGCACGCCATGTTAAACTACGGGAACCGTGGGTTAATAAAACTAACGCCTGTCAACATAATTTTGAAATTTTTCGCCCGCTAATTCTAGGTACTTTTGAAAATAGATTTGATCAGTCTGTCTGTAGTTCCGAAAAATTATTCTGATTGATATTTTAAGTATTATACGGAAGATAAATGCATGATGTGATGAGTAAATGATGCAGACATCGTGTGAATGCACTAAATTACTGATCAAATAATCGTGAATAGACAATCAGATGCAAATGAATCGCTCTTGGGCCATTTGCTTCTGATTCTTAAACACAATCAAGACCTCACAAAGATTCAAATGATCATAATACTCTTGACTGTCATCTTCTGAACCTATGAAATAACATGCAACTGAATTAACGATCCACTGAGATTGAGAAATTGAGTCTTTCAACTTCTTAATTAAACAAAATGACTGAATGAATGTTATCAAGATCAGATAAAATGCCAGAACTCATTACTTTTCATCTAAATCCTGATGAATGCTTTTAACTGATGAAATGCATGACAAAATCGATTGATTATACTATGTTGATGCAAGTGAAAAAACTTAGGGTAAAATTTAGGGTATGACAGCTGAGAGCCAAAGGAAAGAAACCCAGGATATCCACACCCCATTGGTAGAAAGGTCAGGTGAGGTCATGGATTGGAGAAGTTTTGCAGGAACATGGTGAAGGTCAACATGCCTCTAGGACTCATCGCACCTTTTGCAATAGGCAAGGTTGTCTTGCATTAGTGCGGGTCAGTAATATTCGACCCTCAATAGCTTGTGAGCAAAGGCTTTTCCTTTGATATGACTGCTACATGCTCCATTGTAGACCTTCGTGAGTACTAGGGAGATATCATCCTTGCCTAGATATATCAGTATTGGGGTAGCCTTTCCCATTCTATAAAGCTTCCCTAAAAGTAGTGTGTACTTGGAAGCTTTTCTTCTGATTTTCCTTGTTTCCCATTTGTCCCGCGGGAGTTCCCCTGACTACAAATAACACAGTATGGGTGACATCCAGCTTGAATCGGAGATGAGGTACAAAGAGAACGCTTCTTCTGCCTCGATGCTTAGGGAGGCGAGAGTTTCTTATATGACTCTCCTATTAAAACTCGTGACTTACGAGGTGGCTAATTTGAACAAGAGGTCAACCTTGGAGTTTTGAAAATGTATCAGGTGTAACTAGTTACACCAATTTTGATAATCATTGGTAATTATGGTGGTTTTAAAATTCTGTTACGACGGTTTCAAATGCTACAATTTACCAAAAACAGAATGTTTGAAGCAATCTTCTGAAAAAATAATTTTTACGTTTGTGTAACCGGTTATCATAAATGGTGTAATTAGTTACACCTGCTATAAAATTGAAAAGTGCCTTAAAATCAATTTGTATGCAAATTTCATTAAGTGTTAAACATAGGTTATGTATGTGAATGAATTGGCCATGATATTCCTGAGCACTATAGTATAACATATAATGAAATTGTAACTTGTACCTAGAGGTGATGATCAATATTCAAATAGGTCCAATTTCATATTGAAAAAATTGCTTGAGATACAACTCTTGATTCCATAGCTTTGATTTATGATACTTTTGCTCGTCCTTTGATACATGCATACGACCTTGAGAGATTCGAAGTTGTCTTCATCAAAACATAATGTTGGAAAAACTCGTCTTCACATTCTCACCTTTTTTGATGATGACAACCATTGAAAGTTGAAGTGCTTGAATCTCTTAGAACATTTGAGAAGCTCTTAAGTGAATGCTCCCCTAACTTTGATAACTTTCCCTTGATCAAGGCTCTTCCTTGATTCATAGAGAATTTTACATCTTTGTTGATTCAAAAGTTAGAGACAAGCATACACATACACATATATCTTCTCCCCATTTGTCATTAGAAAAAATGATGGAGAAAAGGATTGAAAGTTGATGTACATACAAAAAAACATAAACTACATGTTTTAACACATACCACATGCTTAATTATGAAGAATTAAAATAGAAGGAATAATTCACAAATGAAGTTATGAATTAACTCAAAAATTATGTAAGACATCATATACCTTAATTGGTGTATGAGAGTTGATTTCATTAAAGTATGATTGTGGAAATGTCATTGTATTGAGAATTACAGGTCATGCTTATCCAACATGTCTAATTCTCTTCAAATTTTGAAGAACGGTTCCTTTGCAAGCGGTTTTGTGAAAATATCCACTAGTTGGTTATGAGTGTCCATAAATGTCACTTCAACATCACTCTTAAGTACATGATCTCAGAGAAAATGATGTTGAATGTCTAGATGCTTGATTCTTGAATGCATGACAGGATTTTTGGTTATGTTTATGGCACTTATATTATCACACTTTAACGGAATGCATCTAAGGTACACACTATAGTCGCAAAGTTGTTGTTTCAACCAAAGTGTTTGAGTGCAACAACTTCTTGCAATAATTTATTGTGCTTCATATGTACTAAGATCCACGCATGCTTTCTTTTTGCAGGACCATGATACGAGAGCGTTTCCTAGAATATGACATGTGTCGCTTATGCTTTTCTAGTCTGTTTTATAGCCTGCATAATCTGAGTCAGAATAACCAATCAAATTGCATACACTACCTTTTGGATACTATATACCGATATTTTTTGTTACCTTAAGATACTTCAAGATTCTCTTCACGGAGAAAAGATGAGATTCCTTCGGATTGGCTTGAAACCGCGCATAAAGACAAACACTAAACATTATGTCAGGACGACTTGCCATCAAATATAATAATGAAAAATCATACCTCGGTATTTTTTGATATTAATTTAAACACTGGATTCATCTTGATCTACATACATTCTGGATCTCATTGGAGTAGCCATTGGTTTGAAATTGTCCATGTAAAATCTTTTCAATAACTCTCTACAATACTTGGATTGGTTGATGAAGATGCCATTCTTTAGTTGCTTAATTTCAAGTCCAAGAAAATAATTCATTTCACCTACCATAGACATTTCAAACTCTCCTTGCACCATCAATGAAAATTCTTCACAAAGTTCTTTATTTGTTGAACCGAATATGATATTGTCAACATAGACTTGAAGCAATAAAGTATGATTTTTAATTTTCTTAATAAACAAAGTATTATCAACTTTACCTTTTTCAAATCCTCTTTCATATAGAACGTTTCTAAGTTTATCATACCATGCTCTTGGTGCTTGCTATAAGCCAAAAAAAGCTCTTTTCGACTTGAAGACATGTCAAGGATTCTTGAAATCTTTAAAACTAGGAGGTTGTTTGACACAAGCTTCCTCATTAATGTATCCATTCAAGAAGGCACTCTTGACGTCCATTTGGAATAACTAAAAATTTAATGAACAAGCATAAGCAAGTAATAAACGAATAACTTCTAACCTTGCAACCCGAGCGAATGTTTCTTCAAAGTTTATTCCTTCTACTTGATTGTAACCTTGAGCCACCAACCTTGGTTTGTTTCAAACAATTATACCATTCTCATCAAGTTTGTTCTTACACACCCATTTGGTTTCTATGAAGTGTTTACCACTTGCCCTAGGAACAAGTTCCCAAACTTCACTCCTTTTGAATTGATCTAATTCTTCTTGCATGGCAATTATCCATTGGTCATCTTCTAATTCTTCACCAAATTTGGAAGGTTCTATTTGAGAAAAAAATGCCATATTCATGCAAGCATCCTTGAGATTTAGTCTTGTTGCTACACCTTGACTTATATCACCAATAACTTTGTCAATTGGATAATCACAATAGGTTATCCATTCTTTAGGTAGATCACTATGATTTTTCTCTTGCTGAATTGGTTCCTCTTTATGTTCCGATTGATCATCATTGTTGACTTTGGAAGCATATTCTATAGGAACTTCTAAAATATCATCATCATCATCACAAACAATAATATCCTTCTTAGAGGGGTTAGATTCGGCAAAGGAAACATGAATTTATTCTTCTATAGTTAAAGTTATTTTATTATAAATCCTATATGCTTTACTAGTAAGAGAATAGCTAAGAAAAATACCTTCGTCGGACTTCTCGTCAAACTTACTGAGATTTTCTTTGTCATGTTTAGGACAAATCACTTGCATCCAAATATGTGAAAGTGAGCAATGTTTGGATTTCTTCCCTTGAAGAGTTCATATGGAGTCTTTTTCAAAATTGGTCTTATAATAACTCGATTACTTACATAGCATGTCATGCATACCGCATCCGCCCAAAAATATTTTGGAAGATTTGAATCACTAAGCGTCGTTCTTGCAAGTTCCACTAGATACCGATTCTTTCTCTCCACCACTCCATTTTGATGTGGAGTCCTTGGTGCTGAAAAATTGTGAAAGATTCCATGTTCTTCACGAAACTCTTCAAAAGGTGCATTTTGAAACTCTCCACCATGATCGCTTCTTATGGAGGAAATTTTTAGTGATTTTTCATTTTGAATTTGCTTTGCATACTTCTTAAACGCCTAGAATGTATCACTTTTCTGAACTAAAAAGAATGTACAAGAATATCTAGAAAAATCATCAACAATAACTAAAGCATATACATTACCTATGAAGCTTCTCGTTCTTAATGAACCAAACAAGTCAATATGCAACAATTGTAGTGGCCTTGAAGTATACACCACATTCTTAGGATTGAAATTTGATTTGGTATGTCTTCCCTTTTGACATGCATCACGTAACTTATCTTTGACAAACTTTATCTTAGGTAAACCAATAACAGGATCATGTTTGACTAGTTTGTTTAAATGGTCCATATGAATATGAACAACTCTTTTATGCCATAGCCATGAGTCATTGTTGTTTACCATGAGACATTTTACTTTCAAAGATAAATCATCTAAGGAAATCATACAAATATTATTAATATTTTTACCTTTGAGTTTTACCTCATGAGTGGCTTCATATTCAATCAAGCATTTATCCTCGGTGGACTTGATCTTGAAGCCTTTGTCACAAAGTCGGATAATACTTAGAAGATTGTGGTTTAGTCCTTCAACATAGAGAACATCTTCAATGGATGTGAAATGTGGTGCTCCAACTTTGCCTATGCTAGGAATTTTTCCTTTGTTGTTGTCTCCATAAGTGGCATATCCCTTGGCTTTAAGCACTAGATTTAAAAAATTTATTGATATATCTCGTCATATGCTTAGAACAACCACTATCAAGATACCATATATTTGTAGTCGTTTTCAAGCATAACTACAAAACAAATTAAGTTTGTTAGGTATCCAAATTGCCTTGGATCCTCCATAATTAGTTCCTTTCTTGACCAGCATATAATGCCCACTTGCCACACTAAAATTACTTACATATAAAGCATTAGGTGTGTGACCACTTATACCACAATAGAAACAATTAGGAACAAAATTACTTCTATATCTAGGAACATAGGATTTTTTCTTGACAAATCTTTTCCTTTTAGGATAATGATGAACATTATTTGTTTTGTTCAATTTTTATTTATTGGATTTATCACTTGCCTTAACAAAGATGGTTTTACTAGAACTTGTTTTATTAAATTTAGAATAACCAAGTCCATTTTTATCATTTGAATATTTTTGTTGACTAAGGACACCATCCAATCCAATTTGTACTTTTTAATATCTTTCAAGAACTCTTTTCAATTCGATATTTTGGAAAGAAAATGATTCACACTCTTTGCATACAAAATCATGTTTTTGTTCTTTAACAAAGTTTTATTTTTCGATTTCAAAATCTTTTTCCAAGGTGTCAATCTTTTTTTCAGAGATAAAATTTGTTTCTTTTGATTAGACACCATTTTATACATGATTTTGAATTCATTAAGAAGTTCATCTATGGCACCTTGTGCATCATGATCATAAATATAAAAATCATTACTAACCTCTTCATCTTCATCATCGGAATGGTGTGAAGCCATCAAAATAAGATTTGCATATTCATCACTTTCCAAGTCGGATGATGAACTTATTTCATTATCTTCCCATGCAATGTAGGCTCTTTTAGATTTTATCTCTTTTCTACTTTTGAAGTTGCTCTTCTTGGTGAGTTTTGGACATTCCATCTTTATATGTCCTTGATTTCCATATTCATAGCAAGTGACAATTGTTGTTGAAGTGGAAGCATCCTTTTTTCTGAAAAAATTCTTTCTTTTGCATAATTCAAGGATTTTTCATTATTATCAAAAAACTTACCAAGTCTTTTTATAAGGAGCATGAAATTTTGATCTTCTTCCGGAGCATCATCTTCTTGCTCTTATTTTGTGTCAACTTTCAAAGCAATTTCTTTGGATTTCTTCTCTTTATTCTCATGTTTTTCAAGTCTTCCAAGTTCAAGTTCGTGCTCTTGAAGTTTTTCGAACAGAGATGTGGAAGTCATGGTAGAAAGACATTTCTTTTCCGATATTACCGTCACTTTTGGTTTCCATTCCTTGGTTAAAGATCTAAGCACTTTAAGATTAATATCATCGTTAGTAAAAGTCTTACCGAGAGAAATCAAGTGATATGTCAAGTGAACAAATCTCGTTTGCAACGCGACGATAGATTCTCTGGGCTTCATTCTGAACATCTCATACTCTTGACTTAAATTATTAAATTAGATTTATTCACTTCAACGGTTCCTTCATGAGTTTCTACCAATGTATCCCATATTTCCTTTGCGGTTGTACATTGAGAAACACGAAAGAATTCATCTATGCTAAATGCACTTTGAGGTATGTTGACTGCTTTCTTATTGTAAAGGACTTTTTTCTTATCATCATCATCCCATGAAATCTTAATCTTCGGTGTCCTAACCCTATTGACAACACTTATAGGAAAAAACTGATCATTTTCCACAACATCCCATATTTCTTCTCCTTCCGCTTCCAAATGAGCCTTCATGCAATTTTCCAAAAATCAAAGTATTCACCATAAAATAGTGGAAGTTTATTGTTGTTGTCACCGTCTTTGAAAATATGATTTTCACTTGCGAAAGACATTATAGGTCTCTAGTAATAGGTTACTTATAACTTGCTCTAATACCAATTATAAGTAGTGATTTCACCTAAGAGGGGAGGGGGTGAATTAAGTACTTTTATCAAATTTTGGTTTATTGAAATTATGCTTTTAACTTTCTGGTTTGGTAATGATTTAGAAAGAGGTAAAGTGCATAAATGTAATGAACACTGTGATGTATCATGATTCCCCTCACAATTTGAGAGTACTCCAGACCCCTTACGCAGTAAGATATTTCACTATTTGTTTAGAACTTTGTACAGGCCTATCCTAGCCATTATACACAAGTTACTAAACCAATCAATAAGGACAATCCCTTATGATCTTTACAAAGTGAAACAAGAGAACAATCCTCTCTTTTACACTCTCTTGCTTCCAACAATCATGGACAACAAGGTATTCATACTTATATGAAATTTTATAAGAGTTTGAAGTTAGACAACAATGTATCAATTCATAGAATTGATCTTATCTATCAATTAAGCAATTCACAATATGTTATACAAGTGCTCAAAGATTATAGTGTTGAAACTTTCAGAAATGCAATGAAAATGTATGCAGTAAGTTTCAGCCAAAGTTTGTATCACAAGACACTTGTTTTGAAAATAGAGAGTAATGATTTTTAATTGCAATGAAAGAGGTGAAATTTTGAAATCTGAAACATGCAATACTTATATGTGTATCACACCATTTTGAAAGAGTGCATTATGATCAATCAATGCAATGTTTGATGGTATAACTGAAGGAGAAGGGCGATCCAAAACGCAGCGGAATTTAAAATTTCTCCTTTAATGATCCTTACGAATGGGCATGATCAGTGATAGAATCGTTACCTCTTGTGGCGATTGTAATCTTTGATGCAGATCTACGGAGCGATCACGAACGTTGAACGATGACAACGCCTCTACTCAATCCACACGAACGGATTCCTTCAATCTCAGTGCTAGCTGCTACGAATGAAGGCTTTGAGTGAGAGAGAGAGAGAGAGAGAGAGAGAGAGAGAGAAACGAAATTGCAAGTGTTCTCAAGCTTCTACACAAGGGTTCTATTTATAGAACCACTTGTGTGGGCTGCAAGCTAAAAAGCCCACTCAAGTGTATATGGCCCATATCTTATAATATGTCAAAATCACTTAAGCGCGTGGTACCTTACCATATTTCGTATTCTACTTAAGTACACCGTACCTTACGATGTTCTATAATTCACTTAAGGGCACCGTACATTACGGTATTCCTTAGTTACTCTATCTCTCATCAATCCGTCCTTTGTGTGTGACCCTATAGGTTTTCGCGGCATTGGCAATTATATTAAATCATATATTTAACATAATAAACAGTGAGCGATATCTAGCAACACATCACTGCTACCTAAGACACGAAAATGTCATGTGATCTGACAAATCCTTCTTTGATAATAATTATGTGTATAATTACCCTTTTGCCCTTATGTCTATATTGAACACAAGGCATAGATCGTGTCATCCTTGTCCAGTTTAATATTGGGCATATAGACATTTATCCTGTTACGCAGGATGGGCAAATTCCATCTAGGTCACTCATGTCCCTTAGCATGCTTCGTGGAGTACCCATCAATTGTCTTTATGGTCATCCATTTATGGACAACGTTTGATCAACAATAAGGCACTCGACTCTACATCTATGGTCCATAGTGGTTTCAGGTCGAAGGGTGGTATACACAATTATCACCATGAGAATAACTTATGACACTTTGCATAACATTCTATATAGTATTCTCATATCGGGTCAATCCAGTATAAATATTACTCTTAATATTCATACCTATGTTTAAGACTTGATAACTCCTTATCCATGATCCATGAGATGTGATCATCAGTCTATAAACATAATAGTCTTCATGCTTTAATGTTATCCCACTTCACAATAAAGCTCGACTACGGATACTTTAAGAGTAGTGTCCTTATGTTTAATGTGATCTCATGATTAAGTCATACTTGATACATTAAACGGACTATCTATTCTAGGGACTTTATTAAACAAACATAATAAAGAAAAAGCCTTTTATTATTAATAAATAATTCGATACAAGTACCAAAAGTATTGGCCAGGGCTTACACCAACAATCTCCCACTAGCACTAGAGCCAATCAGGCATACCCCTAATGCCCATAGATCTAGTATGGACATCATGCTTCTGCTGCGCAAGAGGCTTTGTCAGTGGGTCAGCAATATTGTCAAGTGTAGGTACTCTGCATATTTTCACATCTCTTTTATCTATTATCTCTCGAATGAGGTGATAACGCCTAAGTATGTGTTTGGATCGTTGGTGAGATCTTGGCTCCTTAGCTTGTGCGATAGCACCATTGTTATCACAATAGAGACCAATGGGATCCACAATGCTAGGAACTATACCAAGTTCACTAATGAACTTTTTGATCCAAACAGCTTCCTTTGCTGCACTTGAGGCAGCAGTATACTCGGCCTCAGTTGTAGAATCAGCAACTGTATCTTGCTTTGAACTTTTCCAGCTCACAGCGCCACCGTTTAAGCAAAACACATAACCAGATTGTGATCTAAAGTCATCCTTATATGTCTGGAAGCTAGCATCGGTGTATCCAATTACAACCAACTCTTCCTGACCTCCATATATCAAGAATGAGTCCTTAGTCCTTCTCAAATACTTAAGGATATTCTTGACAGCTACCCAATGAGCATCACCAGGATCAAATTGGTACATACTCGTTGCACTTAAAGCATACGAGACATCTGGTCGAGTACATAACATGGCATACATGATAGATCCTATTGCAGATGCATATGGAATCTTATTCATGTGATCCCTTTCTTCCTTAGTTGAAGGGGATTGTGTTTTTGATAGACACAGGCCATGATGCATAGGTATGAATCCTTTCTTGGAATCATGCATATTAAAGCGTCTCATCACTTTGTCTATGTACGTACTCTGACTTAGGCCAAGCAGTTTTTGTGATCTATCTCTATAGATTCTAATTCCTAATATATAGGTTGCTTCACCTAGGTCCTTCATAGAAAAGCATTTCCCCAACCAAGACTTTACTTGTTGCAGGGTAGGGACATTGTTTCCAATGAGTAATATGTCATCTACATATAATACCAGGAAAACGATCATGCTCCCACTAACCTTCTTGTAGACACAAGGCTCGTCTTCGTTCTTGATGAATCCATATTGTTTTACCGTTTCATCAAAACGAAGATTCCAGCTTCTGGAAGCTTGCTTCAATCCATAGATTGATCTTTGTAACTTACATATCTTTTGGGCTTCTTCTGGTATGTCAAATCCTCCAGGTTGTGTCATGTACACATCCTCAAGAAGATTCCCATTAAGGAAAACAGTTTTGACATCCATCTGACATATTTCATAATCATGATATGCAGCGATAGCAAGTAAAATCCGAACAGATTTAAGCATTGCAACTGGTGAAAAGGTTTCATCATAGTCAACCCCATGAATTTGTTTATATCCTTTTGCAACCAGTCTTGCCTTATAGGTATGTACCTTACCATCCATGTCAGTCTTCTTTTTGAAGACCCACTTGCATCCTATAGGGTTAACTCCTACAGGAGGCTCTACCAAGGTCCAAACTTGGTTTGTGTACATGGAATCCATTTCAGATTTCATGGCTTCTAGCCACTTCTCAGACTCGGGACCAGTTATGGCCTCTTGGTAGGTCACAGGATCATCTTGATCCATGAGTAATACATCACCTTGATCAGTTATGAGATATCCATATCTCTCAGGTTGGTGACGTATCCTGCTTGACCTACGTTGGTCTTGTTCTACTTAAGCAGGTTGCTCTTGTTGGTGACGTATCCATATCTCTCGAATTATTTATTAATAATAAAAGGCTTTTTCTTTATTATGCTTGTTTAATAAAGTCCCTGGAATAGATAGTCCGTTTAATGTATCAAGTGTGACTTGATCATGAGAGCACATTAAACATAGGGACACTATTCTTAAAGTATCCGTAGTCGAGCTTTATTGTGAAGTGGGATAACATTAAAGCATTAAGACTATTATGTTTGTAGACTGATGATCACATCTCATGGATCATGGATAAAGAGTTATCAAGTCTTAAACATAGGTATGAATATTAAGAGTAATATTTATACCGGATTGACCCGCTATGAGAATACTATATAAAAAGTTATGCAAAGTGTCATAAGTTATTCTCATGGTGATAATGGTGTATGCCATTCTTCGACCTGAAACCACTATGGACCTTAGATGTAGAGTCGAGTGCTTTATTGCTGATCCAACATTGTCCGTAACTGGATAACCATAAAGACAATTGATGGGTACTCCACGAAGCATGCTGAGGGACATGAGTGACCTAGATGGAACTTGCCCATCTTGCGTAACAGGATAAATGTCTATGGGCCCAATATTGAACTGGACAAGGATGACACGATCTATGCCTTGTGTTCAATATAGACATAAGGGCAAAGGGGTAATTATACACATAATTATTATCACAGAAGGACTTGTCAGATCACATGACATTTTCGTGTCTTGGGTAGCAGTGATGTGTTGCTAGATACCGCTCACTGTTTATTATATTAAATACGTGATTTAATATAATTGCCAACGCCGCGAAAACCTATAGGATCACACACAAAGGACAGATTGATGAGAGATAGAGTAACTAAGGAACATCGTAAGGTACGGTGTACTTAAGTAGAATACGAAATATGGTAATGTACCAAATACTTAAGTGATTTTGGCATATTATGAGATATGGGCCAAAATACACTTAAGTGGGCTTTTTAGCTTGAAGCCCACACATGTGGTTCTATAAATAGAACCCTTGGGTAGAAGCATTGTCACTCAAGTGAACTCTAATTGGAATTTCGTTTCCCTCTCTCTCTCTCTCTCTCTCTCACTCAAAGCCTTCATTCATAACAGCTAGCACTGCGATTGAAGGAATCCGTTCGTGTGGACTGAGTAGAGACGTTGTCATCGTTCAACGTTCGTGATCGCCACAAGAGGTAACGATTCTATCACTGATCATGCCCATTCGTAAGGATCACTAAATGGAGAAATTTTTAAATTCCGCTGCGCCTTGGATGGCAATTCTCCTTCAGCTCTTCCACAACTACTTGTGTTTCCTGCTCTAATTCCTCCATAGGTGTATCAATGCTTTGTGATTCTTGAATTTCTTTAAGCTCTACTTCCCTCCCATTGATTCCTTTGGAAATAAAATCCTTTTCTAGGAAAACTCCAGTTCAAGCGACAAACACTTTGCCCTCAGAAGGATTGTAGAAGCAATACCCTATTGTTTCTTTAGGATACCCCACAAATAAGCATTTGTCAGATTTGGGCTCAAGCTTAGTTGAAATTTGTTGTTTCACATAAACTTTGCAACCCCAAATCTTCATGTAAGACATATGTGGTTTCTTACCACTCCATATCTCATATGGTGTCTTCTCAACCTTTTTGGATGAAACACGGTTAAGTGTGTAAGCTGCTGTCAATAGTGTATGTCTCCAAAAGGAGTTTGGAAGATCGGCGTGACTCATCATGGATCGGACCATGTCTAACAGGGTTCGATTTCTTCTCTCAGATACACCATTCCATTGGGGTGTTCCAGGAGGAGTAAGTTGGGATAGGATCCCACACTCTTTCAGATGGTCATCAAACTCTAGGCTTAAATACTCACCACCTCGATCTGATCGAAGAGTTAGTATTCTTACCTAGTTGGTTTTGTACTTCATTCTTGAATTCCTTGAACTTTTCAAAGGATTCTGATTTGTGTTTCATTAAATACACATAACCATATCTACTGAAATCATCAGTAAATGTGATGAAGTACTAAAAACCTCCTCTGGCTGGTATGTTCAGTGATCTACATACATCAGTATGTATGAGGGCCAAAAGATCATTAGCTCTTTCACCTTTTCCTGTGAATGGAGACTTTGTCATCTTTCCAATTAAACAAGATCTGCATGTCTCATATGATTCATAATCAAAAGAGTCCAACAGTCCATCTTTATGGAGTTTGGAAATGCGTTTCTCATTTATGTGGCCTAATCGACAATGCCAAAGGTAAGTTGGATTTAACTCATTAGGTTTCATCCTTTTAGTATTAATGTTATAAATAGGCATTTCAAGATCAAGGACATATAGTCCATTGTTCATTTGTGCAGTAGCATAGAATATATCATTCAAATAAATTGAGCAACAATTGTTCTTTATTATAAATTAAAAACCAAACTTGTCCAAACAAGAAACGGAAATAATATTCCTGCTAATTGCAGGTACATAATAACAATTCTCTAACTGAATTATTAAACCACTAGGTAAAATCAATACATAAGTTCCTACGGCTAAAGCAGCAACCTTTGCTCCATTGCCAACTCGTAGGTCGACTTCACCTTTTTCCAAATCTCTACTCCTTTTTAGTCCCTGCACATTGGTACAAATGTGAGAACCGCATCCAGTATCTAATACCCATGATGCAGAAGTAGATAAATTAATTTCAATAACAAAAATACCTAAAGTTGAAGTCTCTACTCCATTCTTCTTATCTTCCAGGTACTTTGGGCAGTTTCTCTTCCAGTGTCCGGCCTTACCGCAATGGAAGTAAGTGCCTTCTTTTGATATGCCTCCACTAGGCTTCAAAGCAACAACAGTGGGTTTGGGTTTGGCAACTTCCTTGCCTTTCCCTTTATCACCCTGCTTGGTGGGCCTTTTGTTTTGTCTCTTTCCATTTCTGATCATCAGAATGGACTTCCCTTTTGACTTTAGATTCTGCTCAGCAGTTCTTAACATGGCTAGCAGTTCAGAAAGAGATTTGTCCATATCATTCATATTGAAATTTAGGACAAATTGACTGAATCTATCTGGCAACGATTGCAAGATCAAATCAGTCGCAAGTTCCTTTCCGAGGGGAAAACCCAACCTCTCAAGGTTTTCCACATACCCAATCATCTTGAGCACATGGGGACCTACAGGGGCTCCCTCAGCTAACTTGCCTTGAAAAAGGGCTTTTGAAACTTCAAACCTTTCATGCCTTGTTTGCTCTTGATAGAGCATTTTCAGGTGTTCGGTCATATCGAACGCTGCCATGTTTTCATGTTGCTTTTGCAACTCTGAGTTCATGGTAGCTAGCATGAGACAAGCAGTTTCATTGGCATCATCGACATGCTTCTTATAAGCATCTCTTTCTGCCTTAGATGCAGAACTAGGAGGTTCCTCCTCAGGAACAGGTTTCTCCAAGACATACAGCTTTCTATCATGTTTGAAGACAATCCTTAGATTTCAGTGCCAATCCAGAAAATTTGTCCCAGACAATTTTTCCTTGTCAAGGATTGATCACAAAATGTTGTTAGAGGTGTTTGTTGTCATGGTAATCTACATGAAAATAATGAAAATATAAGTATCAATAACATATTTAATTAGGCCTTTAATTAAATATGCTCCCACTATTTTACTCAAAACAAATGACCATCACCATTTGATTCGGAAAATCCCGTTGGAAGATTTTCTAGTTGGTCGAGATCCATATTTCACTTCCTTTTAAGTCCGCGTAGGCGGATTACACAAAACTAGGTTATTTAGGTAGGAACTCCTTCCAATTGTATCTAATATAACTCTCGAATATTTTAGTTGGGTGAATAACTCCTTATTCCAATCCATCACATGGATCATTTCCAACTCTTGCTTCTAAACATATATAATCTTATTATAATTTGTTTAGTTAAGTTTGACCCATTATTTTAACAATTGGATATTACAACTATCCCATCGCATCTTACTAATATAGAACATGCACCTCGCGTAGGCGAAACCTACATTATCCGATACTAGTCTTGATGAGTGTTAAAACTTGAAAAGCATAAACTTAATATTTAATTTGAGGGAATTTGCAATTATTCTGATCTCACCGGCTTATTTATCATATAAATCGTCTCTCACATGCATCAACACACATACCTAATGAAACAGTTATGGCCCCTAGCGCAATTGTTCTCCCAAGCCAATGAGAGAACCTAAGCTAACCTAATAACGATCTAAGCTTCTCCAAGCAAGATCTTCAAGGTTGTCCTCCTTTGATATTGAATTCTTCTCTTTCTTCATAACTTTACATTACATAAAATAAACTCGTTTTACATACGAGGGAGTGAGATGAGAAAAGAAGTTACATTAAGAGATTAAAAGAGAGGCACGACACGCAGGTCGTATTTTAAAACCCAAAACAAAATAAAGGAAAACTAATGCCATAACCGATCACCACAAGAGAATGATAATAAACACATTATTATTATTAAATTTAATTCTTTTAATTAATTAAAACCAAATTAAATTTTGGCGACCGATCACACTACGCAGAGTTAGCCGGGGATCCGCTGCCCGGTCAGCGGACGGGGGTCAAGGGGGCAGCGCCCCTTGCAGGGTTGAAGGGGCAGCGCCCCTGGTCGAAATTTTTAATGAACAATTCATTTGAAATCGACGTCGTTTTTCACATCAACACTTGATACTTTAAAGCACAACTCTTGCGTAATCATAACCCTAATCGCATGACTCTTTGACAACACAACCCTTGTGTCGTCATTAACCTTAATGCATAATTCTTTGACAACACAACCCTTGTGCCTTCATTAACTCTAATGCACCAATTTCAGACCGTCAAACACATCTCGATTGTTGATTCAGTATGATTGATCAATACGTCATTACTTCACCATACTAATGTCGGATCAAGAAGCAAACGACCATTGATCGCTCAAAGGAAAACAACCATTAAGTGTTTGAATGAATGAAATAGAAACAGTATATCATATATACCATATTTTGCATCAGGATTACTTATATCATATATATAACTTGATCGATCTCAATTTAGTTACTCGTTTATTCTTTGATTCATTCTGTCTTTTAATTGTATTAATACAGAAAATATAGAAAATAAACAGCTATCAGATGCATGGTTTCGTAAGTGGCTCTGATACCACTGAAGGAGAAGGGCGATCCAAAATGCGGCAGAATTTAAAATTTCTCCTTTAATGATCCTTACGAATGGGCATGATCAGTGATAGAATCGTTACCTCTTGTGGCGATTGTAACCTTTGATGCAGATCTACGGAGCGATCACAAACGTTGAACGATGACAACGCCTCTACTCAGTCCACACGAACGGATTCCTTCAATCTCAGTGCTAGCTTCTATGAATGAAGGCTTTGAGTGAGAGAGAGAGAGAAACGAAATTGCAAGTGTTCTCATGCTTCAACACAAGGGTTCTATTTATAGAACCACTTGTGTGGGCTGCAAGCTAAAAAGCACACTCAAGTGTATATGGCCCATACCTTATAATATGCCAAAATCACTTAAGCGCGTGGTACCTTACCATATTTCGTATGCTACTTAAGTACACCGTACCTTACGACGTTCTATAATTCACTTAAGGGCACCGTACATTACGGTATTCCTTAGTTACTCTATCTCTCATCAATCCGTCCTTTGTGTGTGACCCTATAGGTTTTCGCGGCATTGGCAATTATATTAAATCACGTATTTAACATAATAAACAGTGAGCGCTATCTAGCAACACATCACTGCTACCCAAGACACGAAAATGTCATGTGATCTGACAAATCCTTCTGTGATAATAATTATGTGTATAATTACCCTTTTGCGCTTATGTCTATATTGAACACAAGGCATAGACCGTGTCATCCTTGTCCAGTTCAATATTGGGCCCATAGACATTTATCCTGTTACGCAGGATGGGCAAATTCCATCTAGGTCACTCATGTCCCTTAGCGTGCTTCGTGGAGTACCCATCAACTGTCTTTATGGTCATCCAATTACGGACAATGTTTGATCAGCAATAAGGCACTCGACCCTACATCTAGGGTCTATAGTGGTTTCAGGTCGAAGGGTGGTATACACAATTATCACCATGAGAATAACTTATGACACTTTGCATAACATTCTATATAGTATTCTCATAGCGGGTCAATCCAGTATAAATATTACTCTTAATATTCATACCTATGTTTAAGACTTGATAACTCCTTATCCATGATCCATGAGATGTGATCATCAGTCTATAAACATAATAGTCTTCATGCTTTAATGTTATCCCACTTCAAAATAAAGCTCGACTACGGATACTTTAAGAATAGTGTCCTTATGTTTAATGTGATCTCATGATTCAGTCACACTTGATACATTAAACGGACTGTCTATTCTAGGGACTTTATTAAACAAACATAATAAAGAAAAAACCCTTTTATTATTAATAAATAATTCGATACAAGTACCAAAAGTATTGGCCTCTAGGGCTTACACCAACAATAACAACAAAATATGTTTGAATCATATTTTTTCATGAAAAAATGTCATTGCTACAATGATAATCGATTACCATATTATCGCAACCGGTTACAGCTGAAGCAAAACCTAAAAATTGAATTTTTCGCATGTGTAATCGGTAACCAAAAATGGTGTATATGGTTACACCTGATTTATTTTCAAAAATCGATGCAAATTATGGCGACTTTGAAGTGTTGTTACGACAGTTTAAAATGCCACAATTTTAGCAAAAGCAAAATTTTTAAAGCAATCTTCTGAAAAAATAATTTTTACGTTTGTGTAACCGGTTACACCTGCTATAAAATTGAAAAATACCTTAAAAATCAATTTGTATGCAAATTTCATTAAGTGTTAAACATAGGTTATGTATGTGAATGAATTTGTCATGATATTTGTGAGCATTATAGTATAGCATATAATGGAATTGTAACTTGTACCTAAAGATGATGATCAAGCTCTAAAGAGGTCCAAGTTCATCTTGACAAAATTTCTTGAGATACAAGTCTTGGTTCCCTAACATTTATGATACTTTTGCTCATCCTTTGATATATGCACATGACCTTAAAGAGATTCGAAGTTGTCTTCATCAAAGCATAATATTGGAAAAGCTCGTCTTCACATGTTCTACTTCAAAATAGAGGAAGCGAGAGGATACATTTTGTACCTTTTATAAATATTTTATCAGTTGAGGTTCCTTGGCCTATTATTGTCCCAAGACTTTATTGGAGGCCAACTGGGAATTACTTTTAGCCTTCAAAAGAGTAGCTCCCATTTCTAGTGCGAGATTCATACATGTGATGAGAGCTTCATATTCTTCCTAATTGTTGTTGGTTGTGAACTCGAATTTCAGCGTCTGCTCAATAACTATGTCTCTTGGTCCTTCGAGAACCATTCATGCTGCACTTCCTTTTATATTAGAGACGCCATCTACGGACAATGCTCATTCTGAGGGGGTCCTTCCTCTATAAGCGAGTTGAGCTCAGCGAAGAAGTTGGCTAAGGCCTAGGATTTGATGCTCCCTATTGGGACATACTTAATGTCTTATTCTTATAGCTCTACAAACCAATATACCATCCTTCATGCCAGGTTGGGCTTCTTTAAAACCTGTCGAATTTGGTAGTTGGTTTTTACTAAGATGGTACGCCCTTGGAAGTATGACCTCAGTTTCCTTGTCATCATCACGACAGTCAGTGCCAATTTTTAAATCTTCTAGTAGCGCGTTTATGCACCTTTTAACACTTTGCTTACAAAATACATGAGTTTGTCCGCCTTGTCCGTCTCTTGGACTAAGACTGAGCTCATTGCCTGTTTAGTGACCGAGAGGTAGATGAGTAAGGGTGAGCCCTCCCTCGGGCGAGTGAGTGTTGGAGGCGAGGAGAGGAATTCCTTGATTTAGCGAAAGCTTCTTCACATTCAGAGGTCCATTTGATCCTCTCCTTTTTCCTCAAGGTGGCGAAGAAAAGGAAAGCTTTATCGCCCGCACAAGAGAGAAAACGAGAGAGCGACGAGATGCCCAGTAAGTTATTGTACTTCCTTTATGTTCATAGGGATTCTCATGTCGATTACTGCTTGACACTTATCAGGATTGACTTCAATACCCCTCCTTGTCAACATAAACCCCATAAATTTATCTGCCTGAACCTCGAAGGAGCACTTGGAGGGGTTTAGGGGCATGCCATACCTTCGTACCGAATGTAGGATGTCCTATAGATTGTCGGTGTGGTTGTGCCCCTCCTCCATTTTGATGATCATGTCATTGACGTATACCTCTAGGTCCTTCCTATTTGATGGATGAAGATTGCATCCATGAGTTGTTGATAGGTGGAGCCAGCACTTTTGAGGTCGAAGGGCATGACATTGTAATAGTAATTTCTATGATTCGACATAATAGTGGTCTTTGGTGCATTTAGAGGATCCATTTGTATATGATTAGAGCCCGAGTAGGCATCCATGAATTTTAAAGGTAGCCAGACGACCCATTGATTAGGTTGTCGATGTATAGTAATGGGTATGGATCCTTGGGACATGTAGTGTTCAGATCTGTGAAATCTATGCACATTCGCCATTTATTGTTGGTCCTTCGTACCAAGACCACGTTAGCAAACCAGGTAGGGTACTTTGTTTCAGCGATAAAGCCAACATCAGAGAGCTTCTCCACTTCTTCGTCAATGACGACCCTTTTTTTCTTGCCCACCTTCTGCTTCCTTTGTGCTACTGGTTTGGAGGAAGGATAAATGGCAAGGTGATGGCCGATGACTTTCATGTGTATACCTGACATGTCTGAGGGGCCCAAGGAAAACATATCGAAGCTTTTTTAGTCGGTCGACCAACTCCCTCTCCTCCCCCGAGGACATGGATGCCCCTATCTTCGTAACTTGGTAGACATTAGGACCGATCTGAACTTCCTTCAAGTCTTCTAGGGGCATGAGGCACTCTGCCTTCGCGCCCAATCTAGGGTCTCAGCCTAGAAGTCAGTATTTGGAACTTCATAAGGGCGGGCATCAACATGGGCGAGCTCTTCCCCGGGTGTCTCCAGGTTGCTCAGATAGTATTCACGAGCCAATTGTTTATCTCCTAGTATAATGTCGACTCTTCCATTTAGAAGAGGATATTTTAAGGTCAAAGACCTGGTGGAGATGATTGCTCATAGGGCATTGATAGCACGGGGGGCCAGGATGATGTTGTAAGGCGATACGACATCTAGGATGAGGTACCTGACATCAATGATCTTGGCGCTTGGTCCCTCGTCGCAGGTGATCCGTAGGGCCACGTAGCCCATTACTTGTGCATGTTCTCCCGATAATCCCGTTAGAGAGCCATTGAACCTTTGTATACCCTCCAAATCTAATTGTAACCTCTGGAAGGTATCCCAAAATAGGGTATCTACGGAACTTCCTAGATCTATCAAGAGGTGTTTGATATCCCATTTGCCATGTTGAACGGTGATAACCAAAGGATCATTGTCGTGAGGGTTGATGTCCAGGGCATCCTCTCTGGAGAAAACGATGTTGACCCCTGTCGTTCCGGGGATATTTCCAAGAGAGATAGGGAATATGACGTTAGTTACTAACACTTACCTTGCGTACCTTCTCTGGGCAGTTCTGGAGAGGCCTCTTCCAGAGATACATCTACCAATAGTGTTGGTTTCGTAACATATGATTTGGTTCGACATCCTCATAAGGAAGATGGCGAGAGTTAGAATGAAAGAGGCGTGACCTATGTTAGTTTTACTAGAGCCTCGCAGTGGACACAAGTGTACGCGTAAAAAAGTACAGAGGGTGCGTGTTCCCCCTTAAAGGACAGGGAGATTCAGAGGTCTTAGTAGGTATATTATAATTTGGTAAGTGAGGGCTTTCCCACGTATGTGAGATGCCCTGTATGGTACTTGTTGAGGTTATTAGAGGGATCACCTCACGTGAGGTGATAGTCCTGTATGGTGGTCGGTGCTGCTAGAGTGCATGCAGACAATTGGATTGATAAGGTATTAGGGATACTAGGAGCGTGATGCTCTCTTAGTAGTGGGCAGTATATGTGAATGAGAGTTTGTTTTTCTCCCTTTGGAGAGAGTGTATTTATAGAGGCCTCATGGGCCTATGGTTTTTTTTGGAAAGAGTCGTCACCCACCTAGTCAAAGGTGAAATGTTGAATCCCTATTTTCAAGGGAGTAGTGGTTCAGTTAATGACCTTGACTTTCCCTCTATCCAAGACACGTCTCATCCCTCATTTTTTCTGCGGGGTGAGCAAGATTTACGGGTGAAGGTATTAGGGCTACCGGGAGCGTGATGCTCTCTTAGTAGTAGAAAATATATGTGAACGAGAGTTTGTTTTTTCTCCCTTTGAATAAAGTGTATATATAGAGGCCTTGTGGGCCTATGATTTTTTTTGAAAGGGTCGCCACCCACATAGTCAAAGGTGAAATGTTGAATTCCTATTTTCTAGGGAGTAATGGATCAGTTAATGACCTTGACTTTCCTCTATCCAAGACACGTCCCATCCCTCATTTTTTCTACTGGGCGAGCAAGATTTAGGGGCAAGACAATACCTCCCTTTAAGCGGTCTCATGCCACCATATTCTCCTAAGGAGATCCTTGGGATACTCTCTTAGACAAGACCTTTTACAAATATAACACTATATATTTTATATTTTTTTTATAAATAATTGAGAAACGTCATCTATTAATCAAATATTTTTATTAATTTTATATTTTTTACTATGCTATAAACTATAAATATTTTGTTTTGAACTTATATTTAAAACGGAAAATTTTATCAACGCATAGTTAAGATTATTCGAGCAAAAACAATTTAAAATCTTTCCACACATTTCTTTTAGTATTTTTACATTTTACATATATCTTTGTAATTAATGTTTATGTTATAAAAATATATAATATTATTATTATATGGTTTCTAAATAAGGAAGTGTATTTATAGTGTATGTAGGGATATCGTACAACCTACTCACTAGTTTAATTATTCGAATATATGTGGCTACTAGTCTCTCTACCGTTACAAACAAATTAATTAATGTATACAGCTAGCTACGAGTATCAATTAATGAAGCACACGTTTATTTATTTATTTACAGAATAATATCCAGCTACGAGAATATCATTTCCAAATTAATTACTAACAAAAACGGCTCCACCTTGTCTCACATTTTTTTATTTTTTTCATTTAAATTCAATTATTATTATTTTCAAATATTTATTGAGTTTGGGCCTCTAATAATAAATCATAATAATGATATATTCATAAGTTCTTTGTATTTGGTCATGTGTCAACCCTAATATTAATATCTTTGGAGAAGCATGCAAGCATATATATATATATATATATATATATATATATATATATATATATATATTTGAACAGTGATTAATATAATTATGATTCATTAATTAAAATGATAAGTTAGTTGAAAAGAATATTCTAATTCATTTACCTAATGAGTAGATGCTCCTAAAGAAGATATACAAATAGACAAGTTCAAGACATCCCAAAACATTATTGCTCCACTTTTTTGAGTCTTTTAAATTTTATGTTATTGATTAGTATCTCATCACACCTATAATATGGCCACAGTTTTCCCTGCCCACAACTCATGACACCAATTATATGGCCTACTACAACCTATCAACATACATATATCTCTTAATTAAGAGTTTGATATTTGTATAATTTATTACATAACATGTATTAAAAAATTGAAACAATTTTTTAAGATATTATTTCGATATTTTTTAAATCGATATTTTTTAAGAATGACCATTAATACTATTGAATTTTTTTTCTGATTGTTTGATATTGAATTTGAGTCAACATGAAAACACTACTCTAACATCCAGCAACATCTAGATTTTTTCCACTGTTTTGATTTAATGTGGTTCAAATGTTTTGTAATAAAACATGAGCTAGGGACACTTATTATAAGGGAGCACAAAGACCCCTACCCAGCCTGTCTCATACTCAACAAGATGTAGATTCCATTATTTTTTTAATTATTAACCTAATCTTAAAAGCATACCCCGACAAATTAATCAATGTTTTTTTTTCAATATTGGTCTCCTTATACTATTTTTTATATTAAATAAAATACAAATATTTAAAATATTTAATAAAATATTATAAACACTGACCCGACATTTCTAATCACAGTTAGGACGTATAGAAAGCTTATTTGTTCACTTCTGACGGCTGCAGAAATTTGTTTTTCTTCAAGAGCAAGAAAATATTAATAATATATCAAAAATGGATTCGATCTGAATAAATTGTTTTAAAATATTTTATTTTATTTTATAAAAAAATATACTAATGAAATTGCATTGGGAATATAAATTAAATGGGTCAATGAACGTTGGTTGTTTTTCACCGCCATAGTCACATGCAACAAGTTTCTTCAGCTTGTTTTTTTAACATAACATGCAAATAAATTAATTTTAAGAGTTTTATTGCAAGTAGTGTTGATGGTGGTGGATATTTATTTTATTTAAATTTAGAGAATAATAATTGTTGTAAATTTCTTTTTCAGTTTATGGAGTACCCTTTGTGATTGGGTTGTTAAAATTGATTGGAATTCAATTAGTTCATTCATTGTATGATATTTTTTGTTTATTCATTGTAAATAGATATATGTAATGGATATTCATTAAGCCCACTTAGTGAGACTTTGAATGTAAGGCCCATTATACTCAAAATCTCATCTCTACTTTGGACTTTGGAGAAAGAAACTTTTAATTGTAACATACACCCATCATTTTAACAAAAATCCTATCTTACTCCTTTAAATTTCTATTTTTTTATCATTTAAACGTCTTGACAAAATAGATTTGAGCATTCCACAAAATTCATTTGCTTGGCGTGATTTTCTAATAAAAAATTTAAAACTTCATCGATGTGAATTTAGCTGATTAAAATTAGAAGTGACAAAATGGACCTTGCCTATTGGATATGTCCATTTTCCTACACTTTCTTGTGGGACGAACCAAGGTTTTAGGTTGACATCCTCTAATATGTTTTTTTGTCTGATCTCGTTTTTTTCCAGATGCAGACATCAGTTTATAGTCTTTAAATGTGTAGTGTCCGCAAACCCATTGTGAAGGTAAACTCATATAAGTATGAAGTATTGATGAAGACAAAAAAAACATTAAAAGATCAAGTGTCAAAAAGAAGGAAAACGTCTCTCAACATCAAGTATCTAGAAATATCTCAAAAGGATCAAACATACACTAAGTTTTTGGATGATAATGATTGGAAATAGCTAAAAGATACACAATGCATTTCATTATGGAATATTTTTAGATGCTCATAAAATTGTCATTCTCTTCATCTCTACAATACCTTGGAAACCAAGTTATTTACAAACATGTTTTTCACTTTTTATATCAGTGTAACTGGTTACACTCCGTTGGTAACCGGTTACAGGTTCAGTCTAGCTAATATTTTTGAAAAATGTTAAGGGTATAACCAGTTACACTAATGAAGTAACGGGTTACACAAACTCTTTGTCTGAATTTTTTTAGAATAACCAGAGGTGGTAACCGGTTACATAAATATTGTAACCAGTTACAGGGTCAATTTCTTTGAAAAATTTAAATGTTGCAGAATTTAGAAAAATGTCTTTTCTCCAACCATTGTCTCTCTAAATCATTGCAAATCCTCATGAAACATCTACAACATGTGCAATTGATTCAACATGTTTCATGTGGTGTATTTAAGGCAATGATCATTCAAATTTCAATTCACCTCTTCCATTCAAATTTTCAATTCAATTCAAATTTGATTTAACATTTTCATCTGCACGAATCTTAAAACTTTTATTGCATAATTGTCATATCTTTTGCAAAAAGTTTCTAAGCATTTAGTATTATTATATTTGAATTGTTCATTGAAAGAGAAGATCATTTCTTGAAGTTGCGTGTCTCTGATACATTAAGGGGGATACCTCTATGTGGTTTTGTTGCTTGTCTCTTAAGTTTTACTTTAAGTTTAGTTTTATATTTGAGTCTCCTCTTCAATTACACATCTTTAAGGATCAAGTTTTGAATCCGTATTTTAGCATGCATAATTCAACTATTTGTGTTTGAGTATGAACATTATAGTTTAAGTCAATTAGTCGAGTTTTTGGAACAAGATCCAAAATTGAGATTGGTTTAAGTCATGACACAAGTAAAATCTAAAAGTATCTTTGAAAACTTCAAAATTTGAGATTTTGGGTGTGTGATTCGAATCACACAACCCTATAAGTCGAATCAAATCAAAATAGAGGGAAAACTAGAGTTTCGCAAGTTTGTGAGTCGAATGACATATTGAACATGATTCGAATCATGGAACCCTATGACTCGAATTACAACTTCCACATGAGTCGAATCACAAAGTCCGTGTTAGCCATTGTATTGTTTGAGTTGAATCATGACTTACACATGACTCGAGTCACAACTTGTTTAAGTTGAATCATGTCTTGTGCTTGACTTTAATCACAATAAAATGGGTTTCTATTTAAGTGCATATCTTGTTCCCCGTTACTTTCCCACTTGACTCAAATCACCAAGTGTTCTTGACTCGAATCAAACATGATATTTTCACCATTTCTCGTGTTTCATCTCTAGGACATATAAATTATTTTTTTACTTTCAAACCTTTCGTAATGTTAGAAAACACATTCTTTCATTGATGATTTGAAAACTCACAAACCACTTGTTCTCTCATTTTCAAAAGAGTTTTAGATATTTCTTGAACACTTGCAAGCGATTTATTTCATCTTCTATCTCATTCTTTTTCCACTGTTGCATGGATTTGAATCTTATCTTGGTAGATTCGTGATTGATTAAGGAGATTCGTTTTGGATTTAACATTTCTTTTGAAGAATTTTTTAAGATAGAGGCTTGAAAGAGTATGTGGTGTTGTGCTTGGTTCTTACAATTCCAGTGAAAAAAAAAGGTTTTTCTCTCCAGGTTGACCTTAGAAGTGTTGTGTGGAAGCCTACATGTAACACTCCAAATTCGATTAATTGGTTTAATTGAATTGTTTAGATTTTAATTATTTGGTGTGTCTTTTAATAAATTTGGTGATTATGTGTTGTTAGGGGTGTAATGATTTTGGTAGGGTGTGGTGAGAAATAAGTGTTTGATAGAATAATTAAAAATTATAATAATTAGTATTTTTAATTAATATTAGAAATAAAATAAGAAATCGGTAAATATGAGGAATTGAGTCAATTGTGTGATTTGAAGGAAGTATGAGGTAAGAGGAGAGAAGTTCAAAGTGAGCTCGCCAATAATAATAATTATCTAAAAATAATTAAAATATTATATATTCTAAATGTTAGAGAAAATTAGGTTTAATGGAGAATTTTTGGTTTGCACGTGAAAACAAGGAGGCTTGGAGAAACAAGAACATTGGAAGGGAAAGCTAGGGTTTGGAAGGGAGAATCCATAGGAGTTGCTTGATTTGCTGTTTTTGCTGGAAATCTAAGGTAAGGGGGAGAAATGGATTTCACTATGGGTGTATTGCACGATAGGGTAGAGAAGAGAGGTCTTTGCTCTCATTAGGGTTCCATGATTCTGTTTGGTGAATTGTTGTTGTGTTAGAAATCTAGAAATTGATGATTGGTTGTGTTTATACATGTTGTTTGGTGGTTGAAATTGTGTTTGAATCATCATGACTGTACATATATGAGTTTCTTCCATTGATGAATGTTTGAGTGCTTGGATTGTGAGTATGATTGTTGGTGAATTGTTGATGTAATTACATGTTGGATTGCTATGAATCATGAGGAATATATGTCTTGTAATATGTTGATGGTTGTGATAACATGATTCACTGTCAAATTCATTTTTGGGTTAATTGATTTTGGGAACAATTGGTTGGAATTAAGTATGAAGGTTTAGGGATGAAGGACATGAAGAACGTATCTTGAAAACTAGATTTTTTTTTGGAAAAAGTTACAGTGACAATCGATTATCACTTGTACTTTTGAAAAAAGTTACACTAACAATTGATTGCACTAGTGAACTAATCGATTGTATGGTTTAAAAAGTCATTTTTTGAAAAGTCGGTAGCAAACCATACTTGATGACAATTGATTATCATCCATTGACAATCAATTATTGTAAGGCAATTTGTGAAAATCCTGTTTTGATTTTTTGTTATATTATCCGATGATTTTGGCAGTAACTCTATTTTTGTGGGTCCAAATAAGGTGTCATTTGAAGTGTTGAAAAGCTAACACGCAGAGCTACCTCATGGTAGTGCTTGGTGAAATGATTGAGTTGTAGTCGTGTGCCTACTATAGGGATTTATGTGATGATATGTATGATCAATTAGCAAATCACCGTGCTTACTTATGAAGGTGAGAAAAACACACAAAAGATGAGGGGGGGGGGGGGGTTGAATTATGTATTCTTAAAATTGATTTTACTTCTGAATTAACACGTTCAAATTTTGATATGAGATTTAAAACAAAAAAGTGGAAATGTAAAGTTCAGAAGTAAATGCAAGCAACACACAAAGACTATCCTAGTTCCTTTCCTCAACTGAGAGTAGTCCAGTATCATTGCCTCAACAAGAGATTTTCACTATAACCAAATAAGTTACAAATTGCTGAAGCACACTTGCAAGAGACTTTAATGCTCAATATCCCTAGAAAGAGACTTCCTCTCAAGTCCTCAGACAAGAGACTTCCTTGCTCAATCAACCTAGAAAGAGACTTCCTTGCTCAAGTCCTCAGGCAAGAGACTTTCTTGCTCAATCAACCTAGAAAGATACTTCCTTGCTCAAGCATGTAGGCAAGAGATTTCCTCTACTTTAAACAGAAGTTTATTATACAAGATAACTACTATAATTTGATACACAATCACAAGTATAACAATTGAGGAACAATCACAAAGGTTTTCAACCTTCCTAAGATTTCTAAGACAATAAAAGATAAAAAAAACCTTATGATCTTTAAGCTATAACAGTTATAGAAATAAAGCTCAGAGTTATGCCGAAGATCTTATAATACGTTATGATATTGTAAACTTTGTTTGAGTCTCCAGCTTCCTTTTATAGAGACTGAAAAAGAGTCGTTGGAGGATTTGAACATAACGTGCAAACTTAGTGAGGAAGTATGTCAAGAGATAAGTTGGAGACTTGCATCAGGTCTTAAGATTTATCCATTGAACAATAGTGTTGCTTTCAATATCTTTCATCGTACTAGACATCTACCAAAAGGTAGAACAATATGAAGGTGTTGCAAAACAAAAACACTAGTTGACTTTGTCTAGAAATTTGGGGATTTGATAAGACAAAACTATTTTGGTTCAGGGTACGAATCAACTTCTCTTCATACCTTCCGAGTCTGAGTTGTCATCAGAAGTTGGGTCATGACGACAGGGTCTGATGCCTTCAGAGGTGATGAATTAGTTCAGATTCTAATCAATCAGAATCAAACTTTAAATTACTTCTCCACATATGCTAACAATCATGATTAGTTATATGCTTGTGATTTTGCACACTTAAGAAAAATGTTAGCAAACCTTATTGTTCTTTAAATACTTTGTTATTATCAAAACCTTTCTAAGGGCATAAACAATTATTTTTTAACAACTTAATGATGAGTTGATGTTATAAGGAATTAACATGATTGAATGATGTATGAATATGTATTTAATGAGGTGCTATTATTTGGTGTTGTTTGTTAATTGTCGTAACATTGATTAGTTATTGTGTATTAAGAATGATGTTGTGCATAATCGTTATAATTTTGGTGATTCTTGTGGTGATAATTTATGTTATTGAGAGTCATGCATCATGGTGTACGGGCTTCGGTCAAGTTTTGGTGTGCTCCGGACCTATGATGGGGATCCAGGAACAAGTAGCCGGTTCCATATGGGAATAAGTGAAGTGTTACTCATGGTGATAGTAACGATTTGATGTGTTATGGTCCTATGGTGGGGATTCAGGAGCGAGATGGACTCGTGTTGTCCATTATGGTACCATACACATTAGTGTCACGTTGTGTCGTGAGTTGTATTACATACGCACACTCACACACACACACATACACACACATACACACACACACACACGCACGCACGCACACACACACACACACACACACACACACACACACACACACACATATATATATATATATATATATATATATATATATATATATATATATATATATATATATATATATATATATATATATATATATATATATATATATATATATATATATATATATATACACACACACACACACACACACACATATATATATATATATATATATATATATATATATATATATATATATATATATATATATATATATATATATGCATTTTGTTTGTGATTGGTGTGAGATATTTGTGATGTTGATTTGTGTAATGAATGTGTACTATGTTGTATGTTTTATACCTTAGAATTATTTAAACTGTTTATATTGAATGTTATTTCTCATCCATTTTACTTCATGTTGTCCACCATGGACATCTTGCAGACACTCAGGAGCGATCATTATTGTTATGTGTGGAAGGTGGCTTGTTGGAGCTACTCTCCACTTTCATTTGTCGCTTTATCATACATTAGTGGTTCATTTAGTGCTCTGATTATGTAACATCGAGGAAGGGTGTTGTTATGCTTTATGTTGATGTTGGTTTGTTGTTTTTGGAGTTTAATACTTTAATTATGAAGTTGTTATGAAATGTTTTTCCATGGCATAACTTCAAATTATTTAATGTATTTTCGAAGGATTTTCATTGGTGACACCTTAAACTGTCGTGTAAACCTTTTTATATAAGTTTTGGGGTTTAAGGTGTTACATAGTGGTACCAGAGCAGGTCGGTCCATCCGGCCAGGTTTTGTAATGTATTGTTCCCTAGTACGCGACATGTGTGTGAAACACTGTCGATGCTCATTTGTTTTTCTAACCGCTTGTTGGCAGAAGCAATATTGAAATGAGTGACGGAGAAACTTTTATTTCTATGATATATTTCAGGTATGGGGGATTGGTTCAGTGTACCGCTGATTGCAAGAGTTCAAGTTGTTGGATGAGTTAGTGTCATTTCCGGAGTTTGATGCAAGTGATGAGTTGTTTGTGTCTTCTAAGTAAGTGGATGAGTTCGTAAAGGATGTGGCTGAAATGTTTATGATATTAACTTATATGAAGGCCATAAGAAAAGTTGTGATTGGTGTGTTTCCAGTGGTGTGTGATTTTCTAGAAATGTTTCTAGATGATATCAATGATTCTTCGTCGGAGCAGGAAGTTGAGTTAACCATAGACTTAGTACCTAATATCAGTCATGTGTCGATGGCCCCTTATAGGATGTCTACTTCAGAGTTTAATGAATTGAAGAAGCAATTGGAAGAGCTGCTTGAGAAAAAGTTTGTTCATCCGAGTGTTTCACCATGGGATGCACGGTGTTGCTAGTCAAGAAAAAATATGGTAGCATGAGTTTGTGTGTTGATTATCGACAACTGAACAAGGTTACGATCAAGAACAAGTATCCACTTCCGAGTATTAATGATTTTATGGATCAGTTGGTAGGCGTTTGTGTGTTTAGAAAGATTGATTTGTGTTCGGGTTATCATCAGATTCGCATGAAACTAGAAGATATTCTAAAGATTGCATTCCAAATGAGGTATGGTCACTATGACTATTCAGTGATGTCGTTTGGAGTGTCTAATACGCATGGAGTATTCATGGCGTATATGAATAAAATATTTCTTACATACTTAGATCAGTTTGTGGTAGTGTTTATTGACGACATCTTGATATATTCGAAGTTTGATAAAGAGCATGTAGAGCATTTGAGAGTTATGTTAGACCTAAAAAGAGAAGAAGTTGTATGCAAAGTTGTCCAAGAGCGAGTTTTGGTTGTGGGGAGTGAGTTTTTCAGCATTATTATGAGGATCGTCAATATTAATATTTTCATAATTTCCAGGAGCATCATCTTGACTTTCCTGAGACTTTTCATCACCCGAGCCCTTAATGTCTACATGCTTGTCATTAAAAATGTCATCAAGGAAGGTATCTATTATAGGTACATCCACAAGAAATCCCTCTACAGACTTTTCTACTAGTATTTTATCAATGTTATCCTCCTTACGAGGTTGATCACAAGCATGAAGAGATTCTAGGGTTTGAGTGAGGTTTTTCGAATCAACATCTTGAATCTTGGAGATAGGTTTTGAAATATCAACAACATTTTCCGAAACATTTTCAACATCATTCTTAAATTGTTTGCTTTATAAACATTACCTTGAACAATGACTGGAACAATCATTTGAATAGGTGTAACATCAAGAACCTCTTTTGATGGTTGATCTGCATCATTAATATGGTTGCTATGAACATCATTGACCTTAGAGACTTTTCTCCAATCATCTTTTCCTTGTCCGGTAAGATCGGATATTTTTAAAGGTAATTTTGAAGTTTGATCACCAATCTTCTTTAGTCTCTTCTTTTTTACCTCTTTATATGGTCTCATGGTGGGAGGACCTCGATCGGACCATCCATCTTCCCTCATAGGATAACTCCTTTCATTTTGACGTTGTGCATGTTTGACACTGGCTTGACTTCCACTTAAGGTTTCTTGGATTTCTTCGTTATTTTCTATTCTTTGCCATAATTGTTGGTTCCTTGCTATAAGTTTTGGTCGAGATAAAAGGTAGCGCACTTGCCTTGGACGTGATGGCTATGGGAGACAAAATAGCGACACAATAACTCCCAAGCCAACTCAACATTAATTTCTATAAAATTTTAAATAATACACAAGCCTAGAGCATTTCTCAAATTTTCAGAATAAGTAGCGTCTAATGCCTTGTTAAATATGCCAACAAGTTGATTTTCTGTAGATACATGATCCATAATGATAACGTTTTCTTCAACAAGCTCTCTAATGAAATGGTGACGAATGTCAATATGTTTAGTCCTGCTATGCTGAACTGGATTTTTCAAAATGTTGATAACGCTCAAGTCGTCACAATTAAATTTCATAACATTTTTCTTGACATTATACTCTTTCAACATTTGTTTCATCCACAATAATTGTGTGCAACTACTTCATGTTGCAATGTACTTAGCTCCAGCAGTGGATAATGATACCCAGTTTTGCTTCTTTCTAAATCATGAGATGAGATTATTTCCTAGGAAGAAACATCCATCAGAAGTGCTCTTTCTATATTTAGCATTAAAAGCCTAGCCAGTATCACAATACTCAACCAGAATGGAGTTGGTGTCATGTGAGTACAGGATGCCATAGTCACTTGTTCCATTTATATACTTGATAATTCTCTTTGCTTATGTGAGATGACTAGATTTTGGTTTTGCTTGGTAATGATCACATACCCCTACTGAAAAAATAATATCAAGGTGACTAGTAGTGAGGTAAAATAAACTACCATTCATACTTCTATAAAGACTTTGATCCATATCAACTCCTTTATCATCCTTAGTTAGCTTGATATGAGTTTCAGTAGGTATCTGATTGTGTATTGCACTCTTAAGGCCAAACTTCTTCACTATATTTTTGGCATATTTGCTTTGAGACACAAATATACCTTCTTTCATTTTTTTAAACTTGTAACCCAAGGAAGTAAGTATGTTCACCAACCAAACTCATTTCAAATTCTAAAGGAATTTATTGCACAAAATGTTCTATCATCTTGTTTGACATTCCTCCAAACACGATATCATCCACATAGATTTATGAAATCATAAGCTTTTTTCCTTCTTTCATGACAAACAAGGTTTTGTCTATACCACCTCTACTATAGCCATTCTCGGCGAGGAATTTAGTGATACATTCATTCAAGTCCTTGGAGCGTATTTTAACCCATATATAGCCTTCTTAATCCTATAGGCATGATTTTGAGTGCTTGGATCAACAAACCCTTTTGTTTGTTCAACATACACACTTCCTCATTCAAATAACCATTAAGGAACACACTTTTTACATCCATATGATATAGCTTGAACTTCAAGAGACATGATATTCCCAGTAGTAGTCTAATGGATTCAAGGCAGGAAAATGGAGCAAAGGTATCTCAAAGTTAATATACCTTATATGTTTACACGTATCCTTGAGCACCTAGCCGCGCCTTATTTCTTGTCACATTTACATTTTCATCAGACTTATTCTTGTAGATCCACTTGGTTCCTATGAAGTTAATTGAGTCAGGTTTGGGAACCAAATCCCATACTTTGTTTCTTTACAACTGAACAAGTTCTTCCTGCATAGAACTGATCCAATATTCATCAACTAAGGTTTCCTTGACATTTTTGGGTTTTATATTAGAGATAAAACACGTGTTGGCCATCACTTCTTTATATCTGGTAATGATTTTGTCATTGAGACTTCCAATCACATTTTTAATGGGTTGATCTTTCTTAATTATGATAGATGGTCATTTGTTTGTTGGAAAATTATCTTCTCCATCTTCAGAGTCTTCATCTTCTGTTATCTGATTAATGTCAGTACCTTTGTATGACACATCAGGCATGACATGTTGCTCGTCTCTGAACATATAATCTTCTTATTCTTCACTTGCTTCATTATGAGGTACGTCAATTATAACAACATTGATGGATTCCATCACTGCCTTTGTATGGTTGTTTTACACACTATAGGCTTTGTTGTTGATAGAATACCCCAAGAAAATTCCTTCATCACTTTTAGGGTCCATTTTTCGCCTTTTCTCTTGATCAGACAAATTGTAACACTTGCTGCCAAACACATGGAAATATTTAACATTAGATTTTATTATTTTCTACGCCTCATAGTGAGTTATTTGGTGCTAGGACGAATGTTTACTCGATTGTGGATGTGACAATCCATGGACCCGGCTTCATCCCAGAAATAATACACGAGATTCTTTGCGTGAAGCATGACTTTAGCCATATCTTCTAGAGCTCTATATTTGCGTTCAACCACTCCATTTTGTTATGGAGTAATTGGTGCAGAACTCATGATAGATTCTTTCTATAGAGCATAATTATGAAAGTTGGAGTTTTCAAACTCTCTTCCATGGTCATTTCGTATACGAACAATATTACCAATTTCACTTCCTTTATCACGCTAAAGACGATGACACATTCTTTCAAATATTATAAAGGTGTCAAATTTTTCTTTAATAAATTCAATCTAGGTGTACCTTGAGTAGTCATCAACACACACAAAAATAAAACTCCTTCCACCTAAGATTTTTACTTGCATGGGTCCCATGAGATCCATGTGAAGTAATTCCAGGACCTTTATGGTGGTAAGATGTTGTGGCTTCTTGTGAGATATCTTGGTTTGTTTACCTATCTGGGAGTCTCCATAAATTCTTCATTCTTCAATCTTGAGATTAGGAAGGCCATTTATATCCTATGCGGAGATAATCTTCCTCGTGCTTCTAAGGTTAAGACGATCAAGTTTCTTGTGCCACATCTTGATTTCATCTTCTTTAGGCATCAAACAGGTTGAGGGTTGGTCTTCAGATTGAGATCTCCACATGTAACATTTATCTGATGATCTTGTACCTTTCGTGATCTACTTCACATATTTTTTGGTGTTAATACATTCAGACCGATTAAAGTTGACATAAAGATCTTGATCCCACAGTTGGTTGATGCTAATTAGATTAGAAATTAATACTTCAACCAAAAGGACATCTTCTAAACTTGGAAGGCCAGTATAATATAGTTTCCCTTTTCCCAAAATCTCGCCTTTCACACCATATCCAAAAGTAACATAACTATTAGAATAAGGATTTACCTCTTTAAAGTAGTTCTTCTCTTCAGTCATGTGTCTGGAACAACCACTTTTAAAGTATTAATATTCACGAGAGGAAACTCTTAGATAGGTGTGAGAAATGTGACATGTAGTTGCCTCCTTAACTTTTCAGACTTGTTGGACATGATTATTCCTTGATATATTCTTGATGGGATGCTAAGGATAATGATGGTAAGGTCTACCATGAAGTTTGTAGCAAAAGGGTCGAATGTTCCCATGTTGCCCACATTAGTGTCATATCCAAGACGGTCTTGTGTAAAAACTTATGTGTTGGTAATGATGTTAAGTAGGTTGATTTGACATGCAGTCTTTCACCTGTAACTCAATTTTCTATTCAGAAAGAAAAAACTTATTTTCTCCATTCATGGAACTGTAATCAAAACCAATTCCTTTCATGTCTTTAGCTGCCCTTCCTACCCCAATGATTTATTCTAGAATTTCAGACCCACAATTTAGCGTGTAAACTTATTTGGTCATATCTTCAAACTTATAATTCTGGAGGGTAACTTCTTCCTTCAGTTTTGAGATAGTTTTAACAAGATTAGCCTTCTCTTGAAGTAAGACAGATTCATTGTCGCACACGGGTCAAAAACGAGTAATAATATATAGTAAACGGAAAGCGACACCTCGAGTATCGTATCACAAGGACTCTTGGAAAATTAACCAAGTATGAAAACAAAATATGGGGGTTTTGATTCGATTTAGAATAAGCTATTATAAAAAGTGATTATAAAATAAGTCACTCTATTGTTTTCAGTTTCCGGCTAATCACTGGTTTTTACCTACCAATTCCCTAAGCGGCTTCGATCTCTATTTGATTCAATTTCGATTGACAAGCACAATAGATATATGACAGATTTATATTCCTATATTCTGAATTAAGTAAATGGATGAATACAATCGTGAATTAAGCAAACACGATTTACAAACGCAATTTAACGACAAAGTGACGAAAACGACGATTAACAGTTAGGAATACAATCATACGAATTTAATCAAAACCATTCCATAAAATACAGATTAAGCAAATGAATTTTTATAGAATAGAATTGCAAGAGAAACGAAATTAAATTGATAGGATAAAAACCTCAAAGCCTTGGAAATTCGGTTACAGCAGATTGACTCTAGAAGATTAGTTCCTCTTCATGATCGTACAAAACGAAAAGTTATCGTGAATAAGGTGTAAAATGCTACAGTGCAATGGTTTCTCCTTTTAAACAAAATAAGGGTTGCACTTATAATTCAAACTGGGCTGGAAAACCTAAATTCGGCCCAATAAATGGCCCAAAAGAAATTATTTCCTAAAGTACAAAACTTCAACGAATTATTTGATACTTCTTCACTCCGAATCAGCTTTTTCCTTCAACACAAAAGTTATATCTCTTTCTCTTAGCTTTCCAACGTATGTTAGAACGTGCAAAACGACATCCCGTAGCTCAAGTTATGATCCGAATAGTGAACAAGTATCAAATAACTGCTAAAACTGAAAATAGCAAACGAAAATAGATTAAAGGCAATCATGAACTTAAATATAAAAACATAATAAAATAGTAAAATAAGTAAAATAAATTAGATAAATGTCTAAGTACAATTATAGAAGAATGTGCATTAAAATGCACTGATCAAATTCCCCCACACCTGAACTCTTATACTTCGAACAAAATTACAATTTCAAAACAAAAGGAAAGAAAACAGAGCATGCACTTCCAAAGATTTTCAAGATACAAGGTACAAGCAGAATTCTAAGTCTAAGCTTCAAGAATATGGTGTTAGTAAGAAACTTTTTGTGACATTTAAAGCAGATAGAAAAATAGATTACCAAAGAGTACATCAACAGCAGTAAGATCCTCACAAGATATAATTCACTCAACTCTTAAGTGTTTAGATTAATTATTTACACTCAAAGCACGACATGAAAGTTAGTACTATCATAAGCTTGAAAAGACTCTAACATCCACAATTGAAATATATGTGCACAAAGATTAAAAGGATTTTTATTTAGTTGTAACGTGGCCAAGGTAAGGGTGAGATAAATCTTAAGGGGGTACTAGTCTAAAATTCAAAGACACAAAAGAGACTTGAAAGAAACTGCAGGAGTTGAATTTACAAAATATTTCATTCACTTCAATAACTCTATAGTAATTGTTTTCTCTTCTCCTTCCTCTTTTTATTCATTTTTTAGAAGGAGTATGTATTGAATGTATTGACATCCTTCTATTTTTTTCATTCATTTTTTTCTTTTTCTATTTTTTTTTCTTTTTCTGCGAAATTCTGAAATATTACAAACATAATGGTTCAACCCCACACAACTCCAAACAAGAATCTTTCAACCCTTTGAATAAGATGATAACATTGTTTTTCACTTCTCGGCTTGTAATGAGTTTTAAACAAAAAAATGATAATAGGCTCAATGGGGTTTCAAACAAGGGATGAAATTATTTCAGGGTTGGCTTTTTGGATAACTGGCTAAAAAAACAAAAAACAAAACTGTCTTTATCATATCAGTGTGCACAAGTAAACAACAACATCAACAAGAGTCAATTCAAGTTCTAGAGACTATCAGACATGAGTGAATCACACAAGAAAGAAAGAGATGGATTTTTGAATGTTATCCATTAAAAGGCTCAAAATCTCACAAGGTTAATTGATCTACCACAAATGATGTACAATTTAGAGTTTAGTCTTACCTATCATACTAAAAATGCATAGAAATTTTTTCACATCACACCACAAGACTTTAGTCAAGAGAACTAAGAAAAATACTCATAATTGTAACTCAAAAACCAAAGGAAAAAGCATGCAATTTTTATTTTAGTTTTAGAAAGCAAACAAAAACCAAAACACAGAAAAACTAAAAACAAAACAAAGAAAACAAAACAAATAAATGGTTCCCTCTCCCACACTTAAAACTTACATTGTCCTTGATGAAAGAGCATAAATATAAAATAAGAGTGAGAGAAAGGAAAGAACACACCCGAGGAGTCAAGGCGGATAAATGATTGCATAAGCAGCCTTTCCCAAAGAGAGCTCTCCCACAGTCTCTTCTTCCAAAGTCGGGTTCTCATGGAGTAACTTTGGGTAGTGTCCATTGACCTTGAAATTTTGATTAGTGAATTTTCCTTGTATTCCAGGATCAAAGGAGAATCTTCGATAAGTAAAAGTGTTGAATATGTGCGTGAAAGTGTTATCCTTCTTCACAACATCAAGAATCAAAGGATTACGGGGCTGCCTCACTACTTTTGTTTCATCTTTAAGTGAGATCCTATGCATATATATGGATGGGCTAATATCACGAGTGTCAGCCAAGGTCCACCCAATTCCCTTCTCATGTTTCTGCTTAAGCTGAAGCTTTGATGAATAATATGAATCCTTGGGAAGTGGTTTAGGCTCTATAGAATGTGGTTGTTCAATGGATGGTATGTTTGGGGCATCCGGAATGTCAAGATTTGCAGCTACATAAACAACTTTGTTTACATTGTCACCCTACAAGGCAACATCAATCTCAGCACAAACGACACAAAGGTTAGTGTTAATACAATCATCACATGAGTAAATATCATCAAAACTAGATAAAGTTGGAAAATCAGCTGAAAACAAATCAGAATAAGCTGCATCAAAAACTTCAGAAAGCAACTCTATTTGAAAATCAAAATGTTCTTCCAAGGGATGTTTCATAGCATCAAAAATATTGAATTTCGCGACAATGTCACCAAATTCCATGGACATGGTTCCATCCTCAACATCAACTTTTGTTTTAGCTGTTTTCGTGAACGGTCTACCCAAAATGATTGGTGATCTGCTTGAATTTGTTTCTCCATACATGTCTAGAATGTAAAAGTCTGCAGGAAAAAACAAGTCATTAACTTGAACAAGCACATCTTCCACTACTCCGACGGGGCGGGCATTGCTTCTATTCACTAGTTGAATGATTAAACTTGTATGCTGCAAAGGACCAAGGTCAAGATTATTATACACAAAAGTAGGCATAACATTAATGCTCGCTCCTAAATCAAGCATGCAATTTTCAAATTTACTATCCCCAATGGTACAAGGAATAGCAAAAGCTCCTGGATCCTTTCACTTTTGTGGCATGTCCTAAGTGAGGGTTGAACTAATAAGTGAAGTGTTAGGCTGAATAAGGGCTGAAACATTTCGTCCCAAATTCACTCTCTCATTTCCGGTAAGCCTCCTCTTGTGTGTACACAAATCCTTCAGAAATTTTGCATATTTCAGGACCTGCTTAATCACATCAAGTAGTGGAATGTGCACTGCCACCTTTCTGAATACATCCAAAATCTCTCTCTCTTTGTCTTCCTCATCAATTTTCTTATTTTTCATAACTCTTTGTGGGAAAGGGATTGGTGGTACATACTCTTTTTCAGCCTCAACAACAACAGAAAGTTCAGATGTTGCATGAACAATTTTTTTTTAATTTTTTCTAAGGCTGGTTCTGCAACTTTTTCGGATCTCAAGGAAATTGCACTCATATTAGGGACTTTTGGATTCACTATTGTTTGGGCAGGTAGTTGGTTCGATCCTTGAGCTTGCTGCATGGCATTCATTAAAGTGGCAAGCTGTCCAATTTGTGTTTGCAAAGTCTGAATACTAGAATTTGTTCGTTGTTGAAACTGAAGATTATTTACAACCATTTGCTTGACAAGTTCCTCTAGTGAAGGTTCAGAAGGTGAAGAGGTGGTTACTTGTGGAGGGTTATATGGTGGTGGTGATGGAATGGGTAGCATCAATTGTTTCATTAAAGAGGTAAGTTCATCAATTCTGGTTTCTAGAGCTTTGTTGGAAGAAGAAACCTGAGTCTCATTCACACCTTTTGCTTGGACCATAAAATTATCCCTTGTTGTGAACTGTTGGGAGTTAAGTGACATATTCTCAATCAAGGATTTGGCAGCAACTGGAGTCTTATCAACAAGTGTTCCATCACTAGTAGCATCTAAAATGTTTCTTTCTATTGGTATCAATCCCTCATAAAAGTATTGTATTAACAATTGGCTCAACCCAATATTCAGCCAATATTCAGCCAATTTCTTTCTATCGACATTAACTGCTTGAATCCCTCCCAATATTCAGCCAATGATTCCATGTTAACCTGTCTAATACCACATATTTCTTTTCTGATTGAGGAAGCTCTTGAAGTAGGGAAAAATATTTCTAAGAAGATTTTCTTCATATTATTCCAACTTGTAATAGAATTTGGCTCAAGATAATATAACCAATCTTTTGCAGCATCTTGTAGTGAGAATGGAAATGCTCTTAGATTGACATGATCTTCAGTAATTCCTTGAGGCCTCAATGATGTAGAACACACAATCTGAAATTCTTTTAGATGCCTATGCGGATCCTCACCTGCAAAACCATTGAACCTTGGTAACAAGTGTAGTAAACCAAATTTCAATTCGAAAGGTACAATAGCCACATGAAATTCAATACATAAAGCATTGTAATTAACATCAGGGGCAACAAGTTCTCTGGGGGTTCTTTGGTTAGCCATGTTAAACTCAATAGAAAAGAAAAAAAATCAACAAACAATGAGAAAACACAACTAATTCAGCAATGCAGTAACAAATAAAAAAATACCGATAATGTCCCTATTAAGTAAAAACAATTGAAATACGAAAAAAACGATTAAAATAAAATACAAAAAATACAAAAACATAAAAATTAATCTAATAACGTCAATTAAGAATTTTGAGAATTTTTGCGAAATTTTCTGAAACTAGCAAAACAGAAAATAAATCATAAGAAATAGGAAAATAGGTAATTTCAATTTTTTAGGGCGACGTCCATTATTTAGTCCCTAAATAGAGGCTTTCGATCCTTGATTTTTTCCTAATAAATCGACAAAGAATCGGAATAATCTGAGACGATTTTCTTAAAAATAATTTTTTTTATCCTAAACCGCAAAAAGACCAAAACGCAAGAAAGTTATGGCAAAAAAATGCTAACACACAACACCTAAAACTATAATAATGGTTAGACTATAATACTGGTTAAGATCTACAACAGTCCCCGACAACGGCGCCAATTTGATTCGTTGTCGCACATGGGTCAAAAACGAGTAATAATATATAGTGAACGGAAAGCGACACCTCGAGTATCGTATCGCAAGGACTCTCGGCAAATTAACCAAGTATGAAAACAAAATATGGGGGTTTTGATTCGATTTAGAATAAGTGATTATAAAAAGTGATTATAAAATAAGTCAATCTACTATTTTCGGTTTCCGGCTAATCACTGGTTTCTACCTACCAATTCCCTAAGCGGCTTCGATCTCTATTCGATTCAATTTCGATTGACAAGCGCAATAAATATATGACAGATTTATATTCCTATATTCCGAATTAAGCAAATGGATGAATACAATCGTGAATTAAGCAAACACGATTTACAAACGCAATTTAACGACAAAGCGACGAAAACAGCGATTAACAGTTAGGAATACAATCATACAAATTTAATCAAAACTATTCCATAAAATACAAATTAAGCAAATGAATTTTCATAGAATAGAATTGAAAGAGAAACGAAATTAAATTAATAGGATAAAAACCTCAAAGCCTTGGAAATTCGGTTACAGCAGATTGACTTTAGAAGATTAGTTCCTCTTCATGATCGTACAAAACAAAAAGTTATCATGAATAAGGTGCAAAATGCTACAGTGCAACGGCTGCTCCTTTTAAACAAAATAAGGGTTGCACTTATAATTCAAATTGGGCCGGAAAACCTAAATTCGGCCCAAAAGAAATTATTTTCTAAAGTACGAAACTTCAACGAATTATTTGATACTTCTGCGCTCCGAATCAGCTTTTGGCTTCAACACAAAAAAGTTGTATCTCTTTCTCTTAACTTTCCAATACATGTCAGAACGCGCAAAACGCCATCCCGTAGCTCAAGTTATGATCCGAACAGTGAACAAGTATCAAATAACTGCTAAAACTGGAAATAACAAACGAGAATAGATTAAAGGCAATCATGAACTTAAATATAAAAATATAATAAAATAGTAAAATAATCAAAATAAAGTAGATAAATGTCTAAGTACAATTATAGAAGAATGTGTATTAAAATGCACTGATCAAATACATTTATTTTTCCATTTTGTTTTTCTCCAGACATGCATTCTTCGTTCCATTTGTCATATACTTATTTGTAAGCTTCAACAACATCTTCATCTGAGAGTTCTCATCACTGGATTCACCATCATTTTGTTCATTAGATTTGTACACCACGTGAGCAGTGAAAGTTATTACATTGTTGGCCTTTTCGTCATCACTTTATTCTTCGAATTCTTCATCTAATATAATGGTAGTGTATCCCTTCTTCTACTTGCGGATGAAATTAATAGAATCTGCTTGAATGTTTCCAAAGCTTTCACACTCATGACATTGAATTCCATTGCTTTTATTTGGTTTGTCTTCTTCTTTGCCTTTGCGTTGGGAGTTGAAGCCTTTAGAGTTGTCAGGAAGTTTGTCTTTGACATTTGTCATGACATTATTCCTTGATCTTTGTACTATTCACATCACCTTACCAAAACTTTTTGCAAGTAAAGCAATTGAGTTTGACAAGTTATCATCTATGTATTTTTATTCATGCTCTTTATATCTTTCAACATCAACTTTGAATGTAAAGTGTTTGTTTTTCTTTTGAGACCTATCATTGATCGCTATTTCAAATATTAGTAGTGAACCAATAAGTTCATCCACTTTGATGGAGCTGATGTCTTGGGTTTTCTCGATTGCTATAACTTGCATATCAATCCTCTTCGAAAGAGATCTGAGAATCTTTCTGACCACTTTCTCTTCAGACTCTTTTTCACCAAGAGCAAATGAGTTCCATCTTGTGTTGTAAACATTGGGGGTGTCCATCCTTTAATGGATACCTTCCCATTTTTGTTGTAAATAGATTTGAGGAAGGAGACCGTGCATGCTTTCCAATAATCATAGTTTGTGCCATCTAAGGTAGGTGGTCGATTTACATACCCCTTCTTTGGCGTTGTCCATTTTGAATAGAATGAATAGATCCCTTGGAGCTCACCCAACCAGAACAAGGTGCCTCCTCTGATGGCAACTAAAATTTTGTTTTTCTACTAGAAATATGTCAGACACAATGTGCTAGGCAGTGTGTATGACGAGATTAAAGTATAAACAAATAAAATATGTATAAAGTAAAAAGACGCAAGAGATTGATAACTCAATTAGGTGCAAATATCACCTGCATCTGGAGGGTGTAAACCCAAGAAAGGAAGTTCACTCTTAATAGTAAAAATACAAAATGGTCTTAAATGAGCCTAACTAGTTCAAAACTTGTTTTAATATTACTTGTGAATTTCTATTCAGGCCCCCCTGAATATGAGACCTCTCTCACTTTCTCTAAACCATTTTCTCAATTTTTTGGACAGTTACAATATATAATAAAAGATCAAACAATTACAACTCAAAATGAACTATTTTCCTATGTATATGAATGACACTTGCGAATAGAGTTTCACAATACAAACTAACAATGAAAATTAAAAGACTTAGTAAAAACAAAACATGTCTTTCCTATTGTCTCAAGGTATGAGTCTTCTACAAGGAGGGCCTAGATTTGGATTCAATGAATTTATATCATGAATCTAGTTTTAAAGATATAAATTCATTGAAAAAGTCTTAATGATATGTTATAAAATTCTGACAACAACCCCGGCTCATTTTAAAACAATAATTAATCATGCAATTTTTAATAAAATTTAGCAAGTTCTATATCTAAACCCAAGAGAAATGTCAATTTCCCTAAGAATCAGTTTAATCCAAGCAATGCACATAAAATTATAGCTAAAATATTATAGCAACATTAATACATAATTTAAATTCTTATCTAAAACGTACAACTTGATTTTTCCAATCACACTGCTACAAATATGCCTTTTTGCACACTTATATGGGCAGCATAAGCAAAAATGTTACATCATTTTGTATCATGTTATACTTTATGTACTATTAAAAACTGAAAATTGTTACACATCACCGTTTCTATGAAACCAAAGTAAAAAATAAAAGTTAAAAAAGTGTTTTCTAATAATATATTTTCTAGTCTTGTTTCGTGTAAATGAAGGTTTCATTTTAAAAATAAAGTCCAAAAATGAAAGTATCTTGTCATAGAAGTTGCTCATTGCCTTCACTTGTTTCCAATCCACTATAACATAGTATGTCTTCTTCATATTGGGGTCCGCCCATCATTTTTTACATTCCACGAACAAAGTCTGACCTTCTATGTATTGGCCAATTATTTGAGAAGAGTTGTAAAATTCACATGGAAAACAAGGGGCTACGCGTTATGGATGCAAACAAGGTTTTGGTGCTAAAAGTTCTTATGACTACAATAGAACTTTTAAGGTTGAGTTGAAGGTTATGGAGTATATGTGTCTTGCTACAACGGCTAATCGAGAAGAGTGGTTATGACACTATAGGCTTGTGCATCTCAACTTTAGAGATCTCAATGCCTTGTAAAAGAACGAAATGGTAATGGGGTTGCCGTTAATCAACATACCGACTGAAATTTATGAATAAGTGTCCAAACAAATAAACATAAGGGTAAATTCAGCAATGATGCAGGTTGTAGAACCAAGCATCATATTGAGGTGGTGTATTTTGATGTGTGTGGACTGATGCAAGTTGACTTGATTGGTGGCAATAGATATTTTGTCACATTCATCGATGATCATAGTAGAAAGCTATGAGCATACCTAATTAAGAGAAAGGATGAGGAACTTGAAGTGTTTAAGAAGTTCAAGTCTATGGTTGAGAGGTAAAGCGGTCACAAGCTCAAAGTGCTCAAAACGGATGGTGGAGGCGAATATGTTTCAAATGACTTTGGGAAGTTTTGTGATCAAGAAAGGATAGTACATGAGGTTGTACCACCTTATACACCACAACAAAATGGTGTTGCGGAAAGAAAGAATCAATTTATCATCAACATGGTGAGAATCATGTCGAAGGGGAAGAAATTTCCGAAAGAGTTATGGGGAGAAGCGGTGTCCACGACTATATATTTGTTGAATAGGTGTCCAATAAATAAGTTTGAGAAGATAACATCGGACGAAGCATGCTCTAGATTTAAACCGAACCTGAATCACTTGAGATTTCTTGATTCTGTAGCGTATCAACATGTGTCGAGGAAGCTTTGAAATAAGCTAGATGATGAAGAAGAATTTATGATACTTGTAGGGTATCACTCTACCGGTGGTTAAAAATTGTATGATGCATCAAATAGAAGGATTGTGATCACCTAAGATATCATATTCGACAAGATCAAGCAGCTGCAGCAACCTGTAACATGTTACCAGAAAGTTGTAACCGATTATAGCAACGAAAAATTAGTTTATGTAGTCTTTGATAATGCAGAAACAGCCCCCTTCAAAGCCCGAATTGAAGAGAATGTGAGAATACCGACAACGCAAAGAGGCTTATCTCCAAGACTCCAAGATTGTGAGTTGTTCCAAGATAACGAAGTCAATGATAATGGTGATTTCGTTCATTTTGCACTTATGTCTGAATTTGAACACATTAATACGGAAGATGCCTTGAGTGACTCAAAATGGATTTGTGCTATGAAGGAGGAGCTGGAATCTATTGAGAAGAATAAGACTTGGGAGTTTATTGATCTATCATATCGGAAGAAGCCAATTGGAGTGAGATGGGTGTTCAAAGTGAAGGAAAACCCGAAGGGTGAAATAATCAAACATAAGGCTAAATTGGTTGCAAAGAGATTTTTGCAAAGAGAAGTCATAGACTTTGAAGAGGTATTCACATCGGTTACTAGAATTGAAACCATTAGGCTAGTTGTTGATATTGTGAATAACAATAATTGGTCTATCTACCAAATGGATGTTAAATATGCATTTTTGAACAGACCGCTTGAAGAAAGAGTTTACGTAGATTTTGTTGTGAGAAACCAAGAGTCAAAATTCTACAAGTTGAAAAGAATGTTGTACGGTTTGAAACAAGCTCAAAGAGCTTAGAACAAGAGGATATATGGTTTCTTAAAGGAGATTGACTTCAAGACGTGTGTATCTAAACATGGTGCGTATGTGAAGACGGATAAAAATGAAGGGGGTGATAATCCTTTGTCGTTACATAAATGATTTGTTGATTATGGGCATCGACAAAAAGTGAATTTGTAAGTTTAAGAGTGAACTTATGAAAGAGTTTGAGATGACTGAACTTGGCCTCATGACATACTTCCTCGACATTGAGTTCTACAAGTCCAAAAGGGGATTGCTCATGCACCAAAGAATAATGCGCTTGAGATTTTGAAGAAGTTTGAAATATAACATTGTAATACTGTCATTACTCTGGCTGAACCGAGGCTACACTTGTCGAAGAATGAGGATGAGCAAGATGTGAATCCAACTCAGTATAGGAGGTTGATTGGATCCTTGTGTTACTTATGTAATACGCGATCGAGTTTGGCGTTTAATGTCGGTATTGTGAGTAGATTCATGGAGATACCGAATGTGTCTCACTTGGCAGCAATTAAGAGGATTCTAAGATACGTCAAAGAATTTATTGGCTGCATAATTGTTTTTTCCCGCAATGGACAAGAGCATAAAATGAAATTTGCTCGATTTTACCGATTCTAATTGTTGTGGGGATAAAGATGATTGAATGTCTATAGTTGGATACATCTTTATGTTCAGTGAAACACCGATCTCATGTTGTTCCAAGAAGAAATCGGTACTAGCACTCTCTTCTTGTGAGAACGAGTACATTGTCTCTCTGTTACATGTGTGTTAAGTCGTGTGGTTAATGAATCTATTAAAGGAGCTAAGCAGTGATAAGTGTGACGTTGTAACGCTCATGGTTAATAATGTTTTTGCTATAAATCTTGCTAAGAACTCAATTGCACATGGGAGGACCAAACATATCAAGATGAGGTTTTACTACTTGAGGAAACTTTTTAGTAAAGGAATATTGTAGAAATGAAGACCAAATGACCGATTTTCTAACAAAGGGAGTCACAATTGAAGTGTTCAAAAGATTGAAAAATAACATGGGCATGGAAGACTTGGAACACTTGAATTAAGGTGGTGTGTTGTGAAAATTCACTAATTCAAGTGTTATAATCGGCTATTGCGGGCTGTAACTAGTTACTGAGTGAAGAATTTTTTACTGTTATTGTTGGTGTAACCAGTTACACATCCGTAGTAAGCAGTTACCATTGCTATGTCTTCTATTTTTTGAATATTTGTAACCAGTTACAGGTTTTGTCAAACCGGTTACAAATAATTAGTTTCAGTTTTTAGGCTTTTTTACTTGTATCCAAATCCATTGGATTTTGTATAAATACCTAAGGGGTATCACAATCAATGTTAATGTCATTTTTCACCCTCAATTATACTCTCTCTAATTCTCTCTTTCGCTCTCTCCCTCTCCACACTCAATTGCTCCATTTTCACCAACCGAGTAATTTCAAGTTCTAACAACTTTCAAATATCTCTACCATCAAAACAACCAAGTATAAGTATCGACCTTAGGGGATCACGCATCTAGTTTACTTAACATTAATGATATGCTTAAACTAAAAGCATACACTATACCATATGCACGGTTAAAAAATACGATGAACAATCTCGTGAATAGTGAGCAGTGCGTGAACAATGCCAAAAGAACAACACTCATGTGTGTGAACAGTGTCGTGAACAGTGTTCGTGCACAATACATGAACAATGTCTTTTGAATAGTAAACAAAGTTGATTAATGAAATGTAAAAAATTGGTTAATGAAGTGATGAAGTTGATTAATAAACGTCCATATATTAAAAATAGTTTTTAGTAGTAAAACAAATTTGATTAATGATAAGTAAAAGATTTGTTAATGAAGTTATGAAATTAGTTAATAAACGTCCAGATATCAAAAATAATATTGAACATAATCAAAGTTGATTAATACAATATAAAAAATTAATTAATGAAATTATAAAATTAATTAATGAAATTATAAAATTGATTAATCACACAATTTTATATCAGTATTTTTTAATTAAAAAATAAAAGTAAAATAAAAAATAATAATTTTTTTAAAAAAATATTACTATAAAATTTCACTGTTCATGAACAATAAAATACCATATAAATGTATGAATTAGGTATAAGAATATCATTTCTCTTTATTTATAAAGACATAAATTCATTGTAAAAGTCATAATGATATATTATAAAATTCTCACAGCAACCCCGCCTCAATTTAAAACAACAATCAATCATTCCATTGTTAATAAAATTTAGCAAGTTCTGTGTAAACCAAAGAGAAATGTCTATAGTTTCAATTTTCCTAAGAATCAGTTTAATCCAAGCAATGCATGTAAAATTATATCCAAAATATTATAGCAACATCAATACATAAATTAAATCCTCAACTAAAACTTACAACTTGATTTTTCCAATCAAACTACTACAAACATGCCTTTTTGCAACACTTATCGGTAACATAAATAAAAATGTTACATCATTTTGTATCATGTTATACTTTATGTCGTATTAAAAACTGAAAAGTGTTACACATCATGTTATACTTTGTTGTTAGAATATATGAATGCATATCGATATGTTTTTGTAAAGCCCTTGATACCATCACTCTTTTTATTCTGATCTGATTCTGAATTGCAGAGAAATAGGTACTTTCTGTGATGAAACTGAAACTGAAACTTCAGATCATAATCAAAACCAAGTCATAGATGCTAACACCAAAATGGACCACAAATGCAGGTATGTTTCTCTCTCTTTCATTGAATTGTGAAAAATTGAATCACATTAATGTTTATTCATTGATTTTCAGTAGCAAGAAAATGGAAGTAGATGAAGGTTTGAATTTGAACACTGTTGCATGTCTAAGAGGGAGGTTATTAGCAGAAAGACATGCTTCAAAAGTATCTAAGGAACACACAAATTTTTTCACTTTTTGTGAAGAATTAGAATGCCCCAATTGGCTTTAATTTGGAAGATTTGATAGAAGAAAGTTCAAAAAATTCAGAAGCAAATGAAACTGGTAACTCTGCGTAAAATTATCATCCACCACCACAACTAATGAATCACATGAAGACCTTAGGTAGTGAAATTTGATTTGTATTTTTTTTCTTGTTGACTTGATTGTAATTTGTATTGTTTAATCTTTTTAATTTTTTTAAATTTGTTGGATAAATGATTATTAGTAGCTTGGTTGTCAAGAGCATTTTTAGTTAGAATTTGAATTTATCTTATTTGAATTTAAAATATTTTAAATTAAATTTATTATTAAAATAATTATAATATAAATTTAGTATTTTAATATTTAAAAATTTATTAAAATTTGAGACAGAAAGCCACTGCGATTTTACCTGCGGATACAAAATTTGCTGCGGATTTACCTGCGGTTATTTCCTGCAGACTTATCTGCAGTTATATCCTGTGGATCTTCCTACCGAAAATATTATCCTAAGGTTTTACTGGGAATCATAAACCGCAGAAAACGTGTTTCCTGCGGAAATTTAGCTAAACTCTGCAGATGAATCCGCAGGAAAACAGAGTAAAGTCAACCATTTATTTCACAATGTTGTTTGCCTCGGACAAAATTCTACTATCACAGGAACCCATGCAAGTCAGTACATCATGTATGTAATTTAGAATTGTCATACAACTATTTGATTATATGTTAAAGGATTTACTAAAGTTAATATATTTGTCATGGTGCTTCAAATGAATATGCGTTGTTCTTGCTTGTGAATATATTGATTATAATCTAGTCAAGATGTTCGATCGTGCAAGGTGACAAAATTTGAAGGAAGTTTCACATGTCTCAGTAGCTAATGAGGTATGTGTTTATTCATATACGATTGTATGCATTTTACTATTTGTTGTTTCTAAGTATATAATACCGTCGAAGTAATAAAAATCAATCTGGTAGGGATTGTGCTATTTTAACAGGTTATAATCGTGCGATTTAAAGTAATTACATGGAATATTTATATTAGTTTTGTGGGAAATAATTATGCTAATAAAATTTGACAAAAGTTTAGATAATGAGAAAGCGATTAGATCTTATTCGAATCTTTTAGTTTTTTCATATTGATGATTGTGCATTATATGAATAAAATTGACTTGTAATTTTAAGGCAAATTAAAAATACCACTGTAACCGATTCTTTGGTATAGTTCACTAATTTAGACAACAACTCCTTAATTTTTTAGACGAATTCGAAGTAAAACTAGGTGATCTACGTGCATTAATTCTCTAGGAAAAATTTATAATTACATATTCTTAGTTAATTACTAAGTTGAACAATTGTTTTATATCCAATCGGTAGACTTATGGTCAATAATCTCTACTCATCTAATTTCACTTTGCACGTTCATCAACGCACAAAGAGCATTAAGAATAAAAGAAATTGAATAAAAATTATCTAATCAAAGCATTCAAATAACATCAAACAATCATATGATCCAACAGAGTAAAATTAAGTTCATCTCCTAAGACCTAATCAAGAGAAATCTAGCTACTTACAGTTAAGCAATGAAATACCATGAGACTATATGAAGAATACATGAAAATCAATGAAGAAATATGTCTCCAGTGACTCCAAATCTCTCCAAAATTGTACTTGATAATCCTTTGACGTGATGTTCTCATATCACAATCAGAACTCATGCAAAAGTAGCATTTTTTCAATTTAAACGGCCAAAAATGTGTCCGAGACGCGTCCCGTTGCGATCATTATACGCCTTATCGCGATCGCGATACTTAAAACAGCTAAAAGTGAATCTGATACATGTACCACCGTGACCATGATGACTAGTATCACAACCGCGATACTTTTCCATCGCAGTGGCGAGAATTCCATGAGCCTTTTATGCTTTTTCTTCATAATTTTTCTAAGTCCCCAATATTTGTTCCCTGGGCTATTTTGTTCACTTCCTCATTATTTTAACTCTTTTTTACTCTAAAATGTATCGATTCTATCAAAAATACTCATAAAATATTATGCAATGACAGAGTGTCATCAAAACTCCAATGAATAAAATTTCAACTAAAAATCCATCTCATGTAACTTGTTTGTAAACTGAAAATTTCAACATAACAAAATGCTTACACATACCAATGAACATCACCTTTCTATTTTTTCGATCAACACGGTCGTTCTCTACTTCACTCCAAATAATTCCGAAAAATTCTTTCAACATCACAAGTACTCAACCTATCTCTCATCTCACCTTTGTTTACTAAAATTTATAGGAAAATCACACAATTAACATACAAAGGCACTTTACCACAAGTTTACAAAATTTCTAATAAAGACAATCAAAATCTTATTTAAACACACACTTTTCGAGGTACTTCCAAGGTTATAATGGGGCTTATGTTAGGGTATGATATTTTTGGATAGTAGGCTTAAACCTTTGGAGTTAGGCACATAGTTTTCCTTATGTTACTATGTGTTTACCTGTGTGTTTGATAAACAATCACTTAGTTTTGAAAAAATACTTGCAGCATCAAAATAGAAAAATCCTAGAGCGTTTTTTGCATAACTTTCAAGGGAAAACAAAGTGTTCGACTGTTGTTATATGTTCAAACTGAATGTTTAATAAAGTAATGAAAACTTAAAGATAAACAAAAAGTTGATTTATTCGACTATGTCGAAATCCAATATGAAATGAACTGGAAAGAGTAATAAGACTACAACAAAGTAAAGGAACAATAAAAGTTATTTCGACTAAATAAAGAAGAGTTAGTGTAAAGAATCGTACATATTCCTCACAAACTTGTTTCTTACTCTGACTTGGGTACTTTAAGTTCTATATAGATTTTGTAATGATCTTGCCACCTGATTCCTAACGCTAGAACCACTATATATACTAATGTAAACATAATTGTCTACAACGACTATTTCTCCATTATCTAACACATAATCCTCTGATGTTTCCAATCTTCTACCTTATTTTCACGTGTCTTCATCGTCTGGATAAGATTGAAAATCAGTAACTAAATTTGATCCTTTTACCGCCTCAAACGTCATGTTTGATGACTTAACATGTCAAGTTCTAAGGAAAATCAACATTTATGGTTGAAGATGATCTTGTCACACATGTCATCCCATATTCTCATTTTAACTATGTACCGTCTTAGTATTGTACCCTTTTGTTGAACTCTGCGTGTCGTGAATTCCATGCTTACAAATTGTCCCAAAAAAATGTCAATTTCGACCACTTTGAGAGACAAGTGGAATTTTTTAAACGGCCAACACTATTCAGAGTAGTGAGCTGATGTCACCATCATCATTGCCACTTTATTAAAACATATTTTTGAGACGTGCCTAAAAAAAAATTCATCATGACTCGATTTCCTAAGGAGAACGTGGACCACGCTACAAACACCATTTTCCAATCCACCTCTGAACCAATAAACATGTGTCTACTAAAGATGGCGCCAATTTTATTCTCAATGGAATAGAGAAATGAAGAGTCTTTTTATCAGACTATAAATATAACCTTTTTCTCCTTTTTCCTTTACTTTTCTTTCCACTTCATGTTAACTTCCCAGTTCAAAAAAACTGCACATTTTCCTCCACAACTTCATCTTCTTCACCGTTCTTTCAACATTCCTTTTTTTTCTCTGATAAAGTACATGCATTTCTGAGTCCATTTCTTGACCTACTGCAAATGTCAAGAAAGTGGGGGAAATTTTCCCTTGCTACTATCGCACCAGGCCTCATGTTATCTTGAATCAATCTCATGATTTGAGCTTCATGAGTGTCTCTTCTTGAGTTTTTCGCTCTGCACCATACACCAACCAAAAAGAGTACATTTGGTGGCTTAGCAAGGTGGAATCGAAGAAATCACACGTTTGGAAGGAACATAGTCTCTTTGACTTGATTCAAATATCGAGGGTTACACCTACTTATAGTTTAGATATGCTTCTTACAACGTTGAAATTATAAGAAAGCTCGACAACCACTTTCCAACTCCGCTATGGGATGATCACGCCGACTCTGCTCGACGTAGTTGATATTACTGGTCTTCGACCAACTTGTGATGTCTTCGACCCTACCCAACGGGATGAGTGTACCATTCGCTTTAACTATAAGCGCACTAGATATAATATCTTCATTACTAACCATTTTGAAACCTAAACTTAAGACGTATATTGCCTTTTTAACACTCTGGTTATCTCAATATATTTTCTACTCTAAATCCCTAAGAATAGACAAGAAGTTTGTTACCTTGGCTAATCAGTTGCATGAAGGGAGGAATATTTGTTTAGGCCAATTAATCTTAAGCCCTATTTATGAATCGAGGTTGTTGAAATTTAGAGAGCCTTCCTTACCCCCAGACTACTATGGTATAGGCTTGGAACTACCAAAGAAAACTTAGGGCTTTTGGGCTATCAACTTAATCTGGTAGCTCGATAGTTTGGATTTAGCCACTGTCTACCTAAATCTCTTTTTAGTCGGAAAATGGATCTTTGTCTTAGCACTATTAAAATAACTAGAGAAGAATATCTTACACGCCTTGCTCGACTGACGGATGAGCACATCAACCTCACACATTTTCAATTTCAATATTCTTTTTATTATACTCAAAAGGGTTAGCTGAACCAAAAATTATATCATCAACATATATCTGACAGATCATGAGTTCATTTCTGATGTTGCTACAGAAGAGTGTAGAGTCAACTTTGCCTTCAATAAAGTTATGTTCCAGAAGAAAAGTGCTTAGTCTTTCATACCAAGCTCTAGGAGCTTGTTTTAGACCATATAGAGATTTTTTCAGTTTAAAAACATGTTCTGGACATTTTGAGTTTTCAAAACCCGAAGGTTGATGAACGTACACTTCAGAAATATATCCATTCAGAAATGCACTCTTGACATCCATCTGATATAATTTAATGGAATGATTTACAGCGAATGAAACAAGTAAACAAATAGATTCTAACCTGGCGACTGGAGCATATGTTTTGTTGTAGTCAATGCCTTATTGTTGACTATAACCTTGTGCTACCAGTCGTGCTTTATTTCTGACCACTTCTCCCTTTTCATTTAGTTTGTTTCTGTACACCCATTTTGTTCCAATAACGTGGGTACCTTTTGGCTTTGGTACAAGATCCCAGACGTCGTTCTTTACAAATTGATCAAGTTCTTCTTCCACTGCCAGAATCCATTCTTTGTCTTGAAGTGCCTCATCACAGGATGTTGGCTCTACCAGAGACACTAATCCCAGAGGGGTTTCCTCGGATACTTTGAATGTAGACCTTGTTCTGACAGGTTCATCCTTATTTCCTAGAATCAATTCTTTAGAGACGTTTAGTCTATTTCTTGATCTTTTCTGTGTAGTTGAGATTTCGGTTGCTTATGGGGTTTCCCTTTCAGCTTCCTCAGATTCTTTAGTCTTTTCGTCAGAATCTGCAAGTGTTATCTCCAGATCTACAAGTTTTTCAATTGGCTTTGACTTTTCAGAGTCAAGCTTATCATCAAATCTGACATGTATTGATTCTTCCATAATTTTAGTTTCTGTATTGTATACTTATAGCCCTTAGAGCTCTCTGAGTATCCCAACATAATACCTTTTTGTACTTTTGAATCAAACTTGTTCAGATTTTCTTTAGTGTTTAGGATAAAACAGGAGCATCCAAAAGGATGAAAATAAGAAATGTTGGGTTCTCTTCCATTACACAGTTCATAAGGAGTCTTCTCCAGAATAGGTCTTATAGAGATTCTATTCTAAATATAACAAGTTGTATTTACTGCTTCAGCCCAAAAGTGCTTAGCCTTATTTGTTTCATTGATCATGGTTCTGGACATTTCTTGGAGAGTCCCATTCTTCCTTTCTACAACCCCATTTTATTGTGGAGTTATAGGACAGGAGAAATCATGGGATATTTCATTTGAGTCAAAAAGTTCTTCAAAAAGTTCATTTTCAAACTCGCCAACATGATCACTTCTGACTCTGATGATCTTATAGTCCAATTCGTTTTGCACTTTTGAACAGAAACTAGTAAAAACAGAGTGTGACTCATTCTTGTGTCTTAGAAATTTTACCCATGTCCATCGACTATAATCATCAATGATGACCAGTCCATACTTCTTACCATTGACTGAGGTTGTCTTAACAGGTCCAAACAAGTCAATGTGAAGAACCAGAAGCAAAGGGAATTAAGTGTTTGGTTTCATAATACAAACAACTTTTGGTTCACAAGGAAATACAAGATAGAGCTCAAAGAGATAGTGTATTTGGATCAAAGAACAAGTATATCACATGGAGTGAATGAAGGTAGAATATGAATGCATCATGGAGATGGATGGGAAGATGCCCTAAGGCAAAAAAAGGAATAATTAGGATTATGCTCGCCAAGGATTCGCATCCTCGTGCCTACGTATTCTCGTTGTGCGATGAGAAAGTCAGAGAAATTGTAGTTCGTGGAACCACGAAAAAAAAGGAAAGAAAAGGAAGTGTTTGCCTAAGCAACTAGGACTAACAAGACAAACAACTTCAAGGGTACGATTGCAGTTATGAACAATATAACTTGTACCAACAGAATGGTAACCCGGGGGCCCATAAAGGTAAATGAACTTTGAAACCAAGAGTAAAGGCATATTGGCCAAAAAAGAATGAATAAAATGGTTGACATCAAGGCAAACATCTATCGGTTCATAAGGTGGGTTGTCGATTAAATCGTCCTAAAAGGGTATATATGGAATCCAAATGAAAGTATTGATTGGTACAAGGAACAATGTCTCACTATAGAGGAACAATCAATTTGAAATCAAATAAGAACGGTATCTAGGATCCATGAAGGAATAAACTCTAAACGAAAGAGTAAAGATAAACCAACAAGTGAGGGGCCTAAGGCATGGTATCAATGTATTGGAGTAACCAAAAACAAAGGAATTAAGTGTCTGGCCATAAGCTAAACAACTCTTGGTTTACAAGGAAGACTTTGATTAGGTCGTCCCAAAAGGATGCACATGGAATCCTAGGAAAAATGATATTTTATCTCAATAAGATGGTATTGATTAAATGGAGAAATTAGGGATTAATAAATAGGGTATAAATAAATAAGGTAGCTCGTGGAGAATCTGGGTTCACCTGCCTACGTATTCTCATTGTGCAATGAGAAAACCAGAGCTTTCATAGTTCAACCCACTAAGGCTGATAGCAAGATGATTGAGGCAAAAGAAATGATTGATTGATAATGGAACATGAAGAGTACCTGACAGTTGTTTGATAAGAATCACACTAAAGTCTATGAATGAGGGTGAATGCTTTGAATAACTAGGGCCTACACCTCGTACACAAAGTCACTCTAGACGAGGGTAAGAGAAACTTCGTCTCATCATTCCTCATTACTTAAGGCTCATGGCCTATGGTTTTTATCATAACTAACAAGTTTTTGGAGAAGGATCCTCATTGCTTCACCTTGAGTTAATTTTTCTTTGTATGAAGAATACTTGACACTTTGTTTGATTCTTATTGTATTAAAGTCTATGAATGGGGGTGAATGCTTTGAATAGCTAGGGCCCACACCATGTACGCAAAGTCACTCTAGACAAGGGTAGGAGAAACTCCGTCTCATCATTCCTCATTACTTAAGGCTTATGGCTTACAATTTGAATCACACTTGTCAAATGTTAATACATTTGATGTGCTTGAGAAGTAGTCCACTTTGCTAGCTATGTTTGACTAATGTTGACTTGAAGTCTTAATCTTTCATTTGAACCTTAAGGTGTTTAGCTCCTGAGATTCAAAATATCTAATATAGCTTGACCACACTGAACTTCCCCTATCAAGTGATCAAGGGTCTTTTGATCACTTGAATAGGTTTAGGGTTCATACAACATAATACAAAGGATTTGGATAACGAAAGCGACCTTTAGTTAACACTAACCACTAGGATTAAAATAATAGTTGAACTATGTACAATAATAAACCTATTGAATTAATCAACTAAGTAAAAATCAGACAATTCTAATTAAGGACCTAAACTAAGGGAACATGCATTTCAAGATTTCAAACCCTAATCACTAAGGTTAATTGCATAATTAGGAATTAAGATCTAGTTAAAACTAAACAACCTAATTATCTAATCATCTAGTTATATTCTAACAATGTTAAAAAAATATAACTATCATTAAAATCTAACTACTTAGAATTCTAAAAATCTAATCAAGCTCTAAAAAAAACTACTTAATCTAATTAAATTCTAAAACCTAATCAAGTTCTAAAAACTAATTAAGCTAATTAATTCCAAAACCTAATCAAGTTCTAAAAACTAATTATTCTTAAAATTCTATTTAACATCTAATCAAATCCTAAACCAAATTCTAATATCTAACTAAATTATATGACCAAATATTCTAATTAACATGATTAGAATTCTAATTATCCTCTAATTCTATTATAATAATAACCTAAAAACAATAGGGAAAAAACTAGATAATTAAGGTATTAATGGAGGTGCAGGCCTAGACTTGGGGGTATAGTACAGAAAGAGGCTCTATTAGATGGGCCAATCGCTGCTGGCCCAACTACCATGGCCTCGGGTGAGTTAGGGAGTGTATTGCAGGAAATCGGTGTACAACAAGGAAAACGCCATGGGCTTGTGTGAAGTATGAGGCCCAATCCTGAAACAATATGAGAGAGAGGGTGTAGCGGTAAATTCATGACCATCAAGTTATGGATAAGTTTATCGTCAATAAAAACAGAGTCGCCACCGCACTTTTATTATTTCCAAAGGAAAAGGGAAAAGTACGAACAAAACCCAAAGATAAGAAGTTTTCAAATCAAAACTAATAAAATGCCAGAGATTACAGGTAAAGGGGTTGGTTACACAGAGGGAAGGTGTTAGCACCCAAAGTGTTCTAGGTACTCCTAGGGAGCCCTTTTTTATGTGTGTATGTGTGTTTGGTATAAAAGATGTTTGAAAAAAATAGAGTGTGGGGATGAGAAAATAATTCATTGATTATATTTTTTTGTTTGACAAGACCTTCAGACTTGTGCCTACGTACCAACATAAAAATGAGGGATCAAAACCTCGTAGTTCATGGTATCAATTTCAAAATGAGTGGATTGCTTTTAATCAAAATCTAAGTTAAAAGAGGCACAAAAGGGCCCGAAAGTTTGAATGAGTGTTAATTCTTTTCTGTCTTTTGAAATTTTAAGTCAATATGGTTAAGTTCATTTACAAGTTTGATTTAAGAAAAGAGTTTAAAAATTCCATGGCATAAGGCCAAAGTTTTTATTTTTGAAATAAGGTCTAAGTTTGAAATCACAAGCAAAGAAGGTTTTTTTGAAAAGGGGAAGAGATTTTTGAAATTTAATAAGTGAGAGGAGATGAAGAGACTAATCCTAAGCATAAAATTAAAAGTTAAGAGTTGAAAAGATCTGACCAATGGGACGCAATCCAACAGACAAGAATGTCATATAGAAAACCCATTTTTCCTTTGGACTTTGAATCAAGCAATAATCAGCAAACAATTAGTAATATTAGACATCATGAAAATTAAGACATCAAATAAAGATTGCCACATCCAAGCAAGTAAACCCCATGGCTAGCAGTCTTCTTTGTCTTCTCATGTACTAGATGAAATACTCCTTGATTAACTCAGAATAAGGCATTATACATGAGATCAAAATAACAGTTGCGTCAAGATCATATAGCAGATAAATTCAAGTGGATCCCAATACTTGCATCAGATGAAGGCTCAAATCACAATAACTTGGTATAAAAAATGTTGGCATTGGCCAAGTCCTTTTGCATATGGAATGTTGCCTAATCCTAAGTCCAAAAGTTCAGATCAAGCCCAACAGTCCACCGAATATTTTTTAGGGTTTTTGTTATTTATTAGGTATTTTAAGGTCCTAAGACCACAAACACAATCAAGGTACACAAACAAATAGATACAATCACAATATATGGTTCAAATGAGCAAAGTGAAAATGGCATAAACATAAACAATTTAAATTATATGTAAATGACAATGAATGGTAAATGGCTAGAAATTAAATCGCATAAAGTAAATGACTTGAAAGTAAAGCAAAGTTAATAAGAGTTAGTCAAATGTTAGTCAAAGTTAATTAAATATTAGTGGTGTTTTGCTTTTTCAATTGATTAAGTCATTCTTTAGAGAACACTCAACCATCTATTCACAAACATGAATCCTTGAACCAAGACATCTTCCAAAGGAAGGAAAATAGGCCAAGTTTCCACACAATACCATGAAAGATGGAAGACTTACAATCTCACTTACTAGTATGTTATTCCTTTAGGGTCAAATTTAGCTTTATGTTAAGCAATCGTATTTGGACTTATGTAGAAGTCACAACTATCTGAGGTCGGGGTAGCGGGAAATTCATGATCATCAAGCTATTGACAAGCTAGAGATTAATTAACAAGAGTCGCCACCGCGCTTTTATTGTTTCCAAGGGAAAAGGGAAAAAGTACGAACAAAACCCAAAAAGTAAGAAGTTTTCAAATAAAAACTAATAAAAGTCAGAGATCACAGGTAAGGGGGTTGGTTACACAGAGGGAAGGTGTTAGCACCCAAAGTGTCCTAGGTACTCCTAGGGAGCCCTTTTTGTGTGCATATGTATTTTGTACAAAGTGATGTTTACAAACAAATAGAATGGGGGGATGAGAAAATAATTCATTAATTATATTTTTGTGTTTGAAAAGACCTTTGGACTTGTGCCTACGTACCAACATAAAAATGAGGGATCAAAACCTTGTAGTTCGTGATACAAATTTCAAAATGGATGCATTGCTTTTAGCAAAATTTAAGCTTGAAAGGCACAAAAGCCTAAAATGATTTGAATGAGTTAGTTCTTTTTGGCTTTTTGAAAGTTTAAGTAAAGTATAGTTAAATTTATTTACAAGTTTGATTTAAGAAAATAAGTGTGAAAATGCAATGGCATAAGGCCAAAGTTTCTATCTTTTTCCAAAAAGTGGTCAAAGTTTAGAACAAAAATAGTTCACACAAAGAAGATTTTTGAAAAATGGAGGGAGAGATTTTGAAATTAAAGAAATGGGGAGAAGATGAGGAGACTACCCTATGCACAAAATTTAAAAGTTTAGAGTTGAAAAGATCTGACCAAATGGGTAGCAATCCAATAGACAAAAATGTCAATAGAAACCCATAATTCCCTTGGACTTTTAGAATCAAGCAACACACAAATGCATAATTATATTATCTTGAAGAGCAAGGTATCGAATAAAGATGGCCTCATCCAAGCTTATCCATTTCATGATCTTCTTCAAAATGGCCCAGGCAACAGATGAATTCCACAAGTCATTGGTTCAAAAAAACAGCTTCACAATGATCACGTTGCAGATAAATCTTAGAGAGGTATTCAAAGATGTATCAGATGAATTTCAAATTGCAAGCACTTGGTTCTTCAATAAGTTGGCATTGGCCAAGTCCTTTAGATTATGAAGGTTGCATAGATTCTAAGTCCATTTATCCAAGATCAAGCCAACAGTCCACTGTAAAGTTTTTTAGGATTTTTGTTATTATTATGTACATTAATGGTCAAAGACCACACAAACAAGCAAAGTATATCCAAACAAAATATATCACACAATATGGTCCAAATGGACAAAGTGAAAATTACATGAACATAAACAATTAGAATGATATGAACAATGGCAAATGAAATAAAGTGCTAGAAGTAAATTGTATTAAAGTAAAAGCTTGAAGTTAAAAGTTAGTAGTTAGTAGGTTAGAAGTTTGTTTTGTTTTGTTTTTGCTTTTCAAGACATTCTTTGGAGAACACTCAACCCACTTATCACAAGCATGGATCCTTCAACCAAAACATCTTCCAAAGGAAGGAAAGAAGGCCAAGTTTCCACACAATACCATGAAAGAGGGGAGACTTACAATCTCACTAACTAGAATGCTTATGTCTTTTATGTCACAAATTTAGCGCTATGTTAAGCAATCGTAATTGGACTTATGTAGAAGTCACAACTATTTGAGGCCGGACAATAGAATTTTGGTGTTAATGCATGTTAGAGACATAGTATATGGACTATACTCATGAAACATACCACACACAAAAAAGAATATGCAAAAGGTGTGGCCTAATCTCATCCATACTCATGTTAATTTTTCAATCAACTAGCATTAGGACTTTGAGATATCATAGGCCAAATGGAATAAATGAATTAAGAATAGGAATGAGATGAAGTGGGAAGGGGATGAATGAAATCACAAATTGGTCAAAGGAGGACTTTTACCAAATTAATATCATTCATTCATTTTGAGAGATGGAATGTACATTCCATCAATCCCCTAAATCCAATGATATTAATTTGACAAAGTCAAATCAACCTTGACCAAGGCCCAACAACAATAAGCAGACTCAAACAAGTCAATACAAGTAGTCGACAAAAATAATTGGCATTTATTCAATTAAAAATAATAAAATAGTGCATTTAAATCAAATATGTTTTGTCCAATTCCTAAAATGTCATCAAAACACCAAAGAAATGGCCATGAGATTTATCATAGGTCAAAAAAGGTCAAAGAACCTTGGAGAAAAAATTTCACAATTTTTGGACATTTAAAAATATTTTTAAACAATTAAAAACAAATGCAAAATCAATTAATTCATGAAAAATATTAATAATGATCCAAAAAATAATTTTAATTCAGAATATGAAAGAGAAAAATATTTGAAATTTTTTGGTGAAAGTCCCATATTTTTTGGATCAATATTGAATTTAATATGAATTATTGAAAATAATGCAATTAAAACAAAAATTCAGAAAATCAAAATTACGTGGACCATCTGATCTCCCTCATTAATTGAGATGGCAGATCAGATGGTCCCTAGCACGCGTTCCACATGGACTTGAGTCAACAGCGCTGCATAGGTGGTATTTAAAACCAACGATCAAGATTAAAACGTAATGGATGGATCATGTGGTTCAGAGTCTTGCCAACTCATCGCCGGAGCCAGAGCTCCGGTCATCTTCTCCGGTGGACCTCACCGGACTGGTCCACCATGAACCATCACCAAAATGAAAAACAAGGACATGATCTTGAAGAAAAAATGGCAATGAGCTCGAATCTGACCTCCATTAACTCCAACTCCAAGTATATTGAGAGAGATATGGAGTTGAAATTTGAGGTACATGAACTGAGTTACTTCGATTTGACCTCAAAGCAACTCAACCTTCTTGCCTACATTGGTAGGACTTCAGACAACTAAAGAATCAATAGAATTGAACAAGACTTTGAGAGAATCGAAGAGTTAAATTTTTTTGGAAAATACCTTCAATGGAGGTCTGGATTCAATTGATCTTGGTCTTGCTTGTGTTTGATGTCACTCCACTTGCTTGCAGGAGAAGATTGAATGGTTAAGAAGCTATGGATTCCTGGAGAATTGAATTTCAAAATAGTGGAAATTCAAGCTCAAATTCAAGAGAATTTTTCAGGCTTATCCTTTGCAAAGTGAGGGTTTGAGATGGGGGATCAAAGCTAGCGCGAAGGTGTTCTCATTTCTAAGCAATTGAAGCTCTATTTATAGCTGAAATGGTGGATAATTGCACACTCTAATTCACTTTCCAATTTTGGAAAATGGTGATGCAATGGTGCATAGGCGCGCACAGGCCTATGAAATGATTGCTTGAGGTCCACAAATGAATATCAGATGCTCTGAACTAAGCTTGGATTGCAAGGCAAATGCACATTGATGTTTGAAGCTTGATCTTTGCCAAGTGATGTCACCCTGTTTAAGCCATGCGCAGCCTATGCATTTCTTGTCCAAAATTAATGAATTTGATCTCTTTGGAAAGGTGAGATCAAGAGGAATAACTTTAATGTTCAACACTTTTTCATTTGGAGCTTGGAACTTGGAGAAATTTGAGGTGGAAGTTTGGAAATTTTTGACATATTAAATTTTTTCTAAGTGTCAAGCCATATGTCTCAATATTCCACCTTGCTTAAATTTTTATATGAGCTTCAAAGACCTTCAAAGTGGTCACTAATTTCATGTCATTTGGGTTTGAAATGATAGAGTTATGCATTTTTGAAGTTTGGAAAATCACTTGATCAATGGTATAGGTCATAGTGACTTATAAAGTAACCTCATATCACATGCTCAAAAAAGTTGAATTAGCTCCCACTCCAAACATCAAAGTTGAATTAGACACATTTAATTTGATTGTTCAACTTGGAAATCTTTCATCTCATAAAAATTGAGCAAGTTATGGCCTTGGGAAGTTGACTTTCAAATTAGGGTTTAGACAAAATGACCTATAATGTTTCAACATAGAAAATGATTTTCCAAGCAAAAACAGATCTAGGTCTAAACATGAAAGTTGTTTAGAATGTCATTTAGAGTATGTTTTCTCTAGGAATCATTTCCATATGGTGAAAATTGTAGGAGATATGGTCTAGGGAGACCGAGTTTTGATCAGATGAATTCATCTGGCCAACCACCATCAACACACTTGCTAATTTCCAATTCTCTTGACTTTCTTGGCTTATGGTAGATCATATATGCATAAGATGATGAATTTTGAAGTGTCCCTTGAGAAATTTGATCAATTGGTGAGATAGCTTGTTGGAGAAGTTACTCAAGATACCCAATCAAATTACGGTTTCCAAGGTAAATCACCCTCAAACTCTTGAAGAAAACTTGATTAATATAATATTTAGAGAACATTGGGACTCATATATGATGCTCATAACCATTCTTGAATCAATTCATGGTTGTGTTCTTTGTTCATGAGGGTCTCAAACCCTAGATGTGAACTTGATAAATCAATGAGATCATGCCCTACCTACAAAAGAGTTAGGCAAATGCAAAGACATATTTTTGGTATTTTAGTTAGTAAAATGATAATACACAAGTATGATATAATCACAAAGTGCTTGGTGATCTCTCCAAAAACAAACCCAATGAAGGAGGGGTAAGGAGGATGCCAAGGTATGGTCCAAATGCTAATGCATATGATGAAATTGCATGAGGGATCTTAGGGTCAAAATTGGGGTCTTACAGCTGCCCCTATTTAAGGACATTCTAACTGAGGAGGTGAAGATTTAAATCTTCATGTCGACTCAGTAGAATGGGCTTAAATAACAACATAGAGAAACAACTTTTGGTCCCTAAGAGACCTCATGATGGATATGATATGAATGTAAGAGTTAATGCTTTGTGGGGAAATATTGCCACAAAGGAAAAAGAAATCAGAGAGACCGAAAATTCGCAGGAGCACAATGCATTCCGTAAGGAAAACTCATTGGGGAGACAGAGACTCTGGGGGAAAAATGAGTTATGCGTAGGTCAGGCTACGATCTAAAACTACTAGGGGGAACTAGAGGGAGTCCACACAAATATGGAAAAGACTCAGCCGAGGTAACAACAATATCTGCAGGGGATACGAATAAGTCAGGATAAAACTGAGGTACTCGAATCATGCAGGGGAGCAATTTCACTAAGGAAATGCGCACTCAACTCAACTAGGGAGAAATAAACTTCAACACAGGAAGATCAGAAATCTATTATCTAGTACATGTTACTGGGTAAGGAGATAATAAAAATCTAACAAAGAGGACATCCGTCATCGGTTAGGATGAACATATCAAGGATGACTCACTGAGGATCGCCAGGAGGGGAAATTCATTATCGGTTACTGGGTAAGAATAACCTTGCTGGGGAAAACTACGGAAAATAGGATTTACAACTACCAGTTACTGGGTAGAAGACCAAGGGTGAGAGTATCTATCATCGGTTAAGATGAACATATCAAGGATAAACTCAACAGGGAAGAAAATCCGTCATCGGTTAAGATGAACATATCAAGGATAGACTTGCCTGGAAATGCCAAGGAGGATACCCATCATCGGTTAGGATGAACATATCAAGGATATACCAACTGAACAAAAGGGAAGAATTACATCTATCGAAAGCTGGATAGAAAACCAACGGAGAGAAAATCCGTCACCGGTTAGGATGAACATATCAAGGATTATCTTTGCGAGGGGACAAAGCAGGATTTACAACTACCGGTTACTGGGTAGAAGACCAATCAAAGAGAAAATCCATCACTGGTTAAAGTGAACATATCAAGGATAGACTCTGAAAAGGGGAAAAAAGTAGGATTTACAACTACCGGTTACTGGGTAGAAGACTAAAGAAGAGAATATCCGTCATTGGTTAAAGTGAACATATGAAGGATAGACTCCACACAGGGGAAAAAAGTAGGATTTACAACTACCGGTTACTGGGTAGAAGACCAAAGAAGAGAATATCCATCACTGGTTAAAGTGAACATATCAAGGATAAACTCCTGTGGGGGAAAGAAAGATATTCGTCACCGGTTAGGGTGAACATATCAAGGATATATTTCCTGGGGACTCCACTGAGGAGAAGAAAGGGTACTTTTGCCGGGTATTGGGAAAGAAGTGGCAAACTACAAACTAAGAAGAATAGTACCAGTTACTGGGTAATAGACTCTTAGGGGACCAAAATATCTGTCTAGGTAAGAGCTAGAAAGAAACAATCAATCAAAACTCAATTCATTGAGGACATAACTCAATGGGAGTAATTCCATCTAGAAAATTTACTGGAGAGGAAACTGAAATAACAACCATCCACGAGGAAACAAACTCAGTGGGGAAACAGAGAAAGGTTAAAGTCTTTCTGCTTAAGGGGTTGACACTATATAATTGAAGGAGGACAGACACCAGATTTGGTATGGGGATAAAGTTCCGCCATAACAGAGAATGAGAATCTCAAACAAATCAAAATGAAGATGCAGGATATGCAAATTATGAAATTATATGAATGTATATGTATATGTATATGTATATATGATGATTATGCTGACAAAACGATCACAAGGGATACAAATGTGTCGCAAAGAAATTGAACCACCGGTACAATCCTTGGTCAATCCACAAAATATGGAGACAACTGCCGGAGAACAGAGAGATCAACATCCCAAAGGCTCAACCTTAACCGAGGACGGAGGAGATCTAATAAGGATAGAACATCCAATTTGTGGGGAATTTTAGGTCAACACCATAAAAATGGGAGACAACCCTACAGAGAAATAAATCAACAAAAGTTGCTCAGAAACCAGGAGGAAACTCTGACTAAGAGCAAAGATAAATAGCGATTGGTGGGGGCACCAAAGCGATCTACTGGGGAAGGTCAAATATTTCTGATGGAGATCCACCTGCTGAGGAAATACGAACTCCGCTGGGGAAATCCGAAACTCTGTTGGGGACAAGGACATGCTGCAGGGTATCTGAATCAACCACCTCAGCTAGGGATGAGTAAAGGAAATCCACTGAGGATCAAACAATCCGCCGAGGAACCGAATCATCACAAACGTCTAGGGATACCCGAAGAGTTAACTGCTTGGGGAACCACAGATGTTTCGCACTTAAGGACTTGCTATTTATTGAAATGCTATTGATATTCCTTTTACTTGCTTTGGAAAAGTTCTTGCTTTTATATTTTAAAGAAAACTTGATTTTGATTTTAAAAATTTAATTTCAAAATGATCATAATAAAAATTTAAAACTATTGGCTGAAGTAAATAAGAGTAGAATCAATTGGATAAAAGCTCAACTTTATTTAATGGAATGGTAGTCTGTAAATGACAAGACTCCATAGATTTTACAAAGTTGAAAATGGTAATTTACATGGAAAAGGGTTACATTGAATACAAATGATCCTTAATCCCTTTACCAAATCTTGATATCCACTGTGCTCTTGACCGCCGCTGGGGTGATGAACTAATGTCAACCCTTATGCTCAAACAAGTCTTCAAAATCACTGAAGATCAGCAGAATGTAGTTACTTGCCATAATCCCTAATTTTTGCATAAGTTGCCCTAAGGTGGGGTACTCAACTTATCGGGAAATTCTTTCTGTTTTATGTCTCTAATTTTTTCCTGGATCACCCTTTCGGGTTTTCAATCCACCGAGACGCTCATTTTTGCCTAAGCCGCCGTTTCGGGTTTTCAACATAGCGAGTTGTTCTTTTATTATTTTAGGCAAAGTATTTCTTGACTGCATCTGCGTTCACAGGACAAGTGAACTCTTCACCATCCATAGTTGTAAGAATCAATGCACCGCCTGAAAAGGCTATCTTGACAACATATGGGCCTTCATAATTGGGAGTCCATTTTCCTCTGGAATCTGGCTTAAACGATAAAATCTTCTTGAGCACAAGGTCACCTTCTCTAAACACTCGAGGTCTGATCTTCTTATCAAAAGCTTTCTTCATTCTCTGCTGATATAACTTACCATGACACATGGCAATCAATCTCTTCTCTTCGATCAAATTCAACTGATCAAACCTGGTTTGACACCATTTAGCTTCAGTCAACTTGGCTTCCATGAGTACACGCAATGAAGGAATCTCAACCTCTACGGGGAGCACTGCTTCCATACCATACACAAGAGAGAAAGGGGTTGCCCCTGTTGAAGTGCGGACGGATGTACGATACCCATGTAAAGCAAATGGGAGCATCTCATGCCAATTCTTATACGTGACAACCATCTTCTGGATAATCTTCTTGAAGTTCTTATTCGCAGCTTCAACAGCCCCATTCATCTTGGGTCTGTAGGGAGAAGAATTATGATGTGCAATCTTGAAGTCTTTGCAAAGAGCTTCCACCATATTGTTATTCAAGTTCGATCCATTGTCAGTAATTATCTTACTTGGCACACCATAACGGCATATAATCTGATTCTTGATAAACCTTACAACAACTTGCTTGGTTACATTTGCATACGATGCCACTTCAACTCATTTGGTGAAGTAGTCAATTGCCACTAAAATGAAACGATGTCCATTTGAAGCTTTGGGCTCAATCATCCCAATCATATCAATTCCCCACATGGAGAAGGGCCATGGGGAAGAGATAACATTCAAAAGTGTCGGAGGAACATGAATCTTATCGACATAAATTTGACACTTGTGGCACTTCTTCACAAATTTGCAACAGTCAGATTCCATTGTCAGCCAATAGTAACCTGTTCGCAACATCTTCTTAGCCATTGCATGTCCATTGGAATGAGTACCAAAGGAACCTTCATACACCTCAGTCATCAACAAGTTTGCTTCGTGTCTATCCACACATCTGAGCAAAACCATGTCGAAGTTTCTCTTGTATATTATATCACCATTCAAGTAGAAATTACCAGCTAATCTTCTCAAAGTCTTCTTATCTTTCAAAGATGCCCCAGATGGGTAAATCTGACTTTGGAGGAAACATTTGATGTCGTAATACCACGGCTTCTCATCTTTGATCTCTTCAACAACAAACACATGAGCTGGCCTATCAAGACGCATCACAGATAAATTGGGAACTTCATTCCAATACTTCACTATAATCATCGATGCCAACGTTGCAAGAGCATCTGCCATTCGGTTCTCATCTCGAGGGATATGATGAAATTCAACCTTTGTAAAGAAAGTTGAAATCCTCCTCGCATAATCTCTATATGGTATCAAGCCGGGTTGATTTGTCTCCCATTCTCCTTTGATCTGATTCACAACCAAAGCCGAATCACCAAAGATATCCAAATACTTGATTATGAGATTCATGGCCTCTTCAAGCCCCATAATGCAAGCTTCATATTCTGCCATGTTGTTTGTACACTTGAAAGTCAATCTAGATGTAAATGGTAGATGCGTGCCTTGAGGAGTAATAATCACTGCCCCAATGCCATTTCCATATTGATTAATAGCTCCATCAAATACCATGCCCCAACGGGAATCAGGCTCTGGCCCTTCTTCAAGCAATGGTTCATCACAATCCTTCATTTTCAAGTACAAAATCTCTTCATTGGGAAAATCATACTGCACTGACTGGTAATCTTCAATTGGTTGGTGAGCCAAATGGCCAGCCAAAATGCTACCTTTGATTGCTTTCTGAGATCGGTATTCGATATCATATTCTGATAACAACATCTGCCAACGGGAAATCCTCCCAGTTAAAGCAGGCTTCTCAAATATATACTTGATTGAATCCATTTTGGATATCAACCAAGTGGTATGATTCAACATATACTGGCGCAGACGCTTAGCAGCCCAAGCCAATGCGCAACAAGTTTTCTCAAGCATTGAATACCGAGTATCGTAGTCGGTGAACTTCTTACTGAGGTAGTAAATTGCAAATTCTTTCTTTCCAGTTTCATCTTGCTGACCAAGAACACAACCCATACTGTCTTCAAGCACAGTCAAATACATGATCAATGGTCTTCCTTCAACAGGTGGAGACAAAATCGGAGGCTCAAGCAGATATTCCTTGATACTATCAAATGCTTTCTGGCAATCTTCGGTCCAATCACAAGACTGATCTTTCTGAAGAAGCTTGAATATAGGCGCACATGTGGCAGTCATATGGGAAATGAATCTGGAAATATAATTCAAGCGGCCGAGAAAACCTTTGACTTGCTTCTCAGTTTTGGGCGCAGGCATCTCTTGTATTGCTTTGACCTTGGCAGGATCAACTTCAATACCCTTCTCGCTGACAATAAAGCCCAACAACTTACCAGAACGAACACCAAAAGTACACTTATTGGGATTCAAGAAGAGTTTATACTTCCTCAAAAGCTGGAATAGCTTCAACAAATGCTCAACATGTTCCTCTTTATTAATTGATTTAGCAATCATGTCATCGACATAAACTTCAATCTCTTTATGCATCATATCATGAAAAAGAGTAGTCATTGCCCTCTGATAAGTTGCACCAACATTCTTTAGACCGAAAGGCATCACTCTATAACAGAATGTTCCCCATGGGTAATGAATATGGTCTTCTCCATATCTTCAGGTGCCATCTTGATCTGATTATATCCGAAAAATCCATCCATAAACGAAAAGACTTTGACTTTAGCAGTATTTTCTACCAACATATCAATGTGTGGTAGAGGGAAATCATCTTTCGGACTGGCTTTATTCAAATCTCTATAGTCGACACACATGTAGACTTTTCCATCTTTCTTTGGCACTGGCACAATATTGGCCACCCATTGTGGATACTCAATAGTTACAAGGAAACCGACATCAATCTGCTTTTGCACTTCCTCTTTGATCTTCACAGCCATATCAGGATGCGTTCTTCTCAACTTCTATTTGACTGGAGGGCATTCTGGCTTCAACGGCAGTCTATGCTCCACAATCTCAGAATCCAACCCAGGCATGTCTTGATAGGACCAAGCAAACACATCTGAATACTCTCTAAAAAGATCAATCAACCCCTTCTTAGCATCTGGACACAATCGAGACCCAATCTTGACTTCCTTCACATCATCTTTGGAACCCAAGTTGACTAGCTCAATCTGCTTTTCAAACGGATGAATAATCTTTTCATCTTGCTCAAGAAGACGAGATAATTCATCACTCACTTCTACACCACTTTCCTCCTCGGCCTTAAACACAGGGAATTCAAATTTTGGAGAAGGAGAAGGATCATTGTATTCAATGGGGTTAAGAACCAACCTGCATAATGATTTGATATTTTGATTTTAGAGAAGTGAATTTGTGACCAAATATTATGCAGATGGATAATTATATTGTTTATTTATGTTTTTTATGATTACCATTTTCAGAATAAAGCAAAAAGTAAAAACAAAACATCAGAGATGTGGATGAATATAATTAATTTTATTGATGATCAATTTAAAATGCCCAAACAATGTTCACTTCTCCCTTAGGCATTGGAGAAGGATTTTAAAATATAAAAGCAATTACTTAGATTGATGCAAAATAACAGGAATATCAACAGCAGTCCAATTGTTTCATGTCCTCCCATGAGTTACAAAGTTGGTACAGTCTTCCTCTTCGCTATCCTCTAGCACAGCAGCTAAGTGTTGTTCATTGCCATGAATGAACCCTCCGCTACGGAAGCTAAGTTGCATATCTTCAGATCTAACAGTTGATGAGCCTTTTTGGAACCCCAAATCGGTTATGCCTTTGTTGTCGGAGACCTCTACCATGCGCCCCCACTGATCAACGTTGCCTTCTTCCACAATCTTCTGAGCATCTTTCAACGAGGACATAGGTGCCCCAATTCTCTTCTCAGCAACAATAGACAAGGCTTGGAACGGAGTTCCAACCTCATCCTTAGCTTCAACATACGAGAAAGATGACAAATGGCTAACCAATAGCGCCTTCTCTCCCCCAACTATCACTAGCTTGCCATTCTTGACAAATTTGAGTTTCTGGTGCCGAGTGGAGGTAACAGCCCCTGCCTCATGAATCCATGGCCTTCCCAATAAACAGTTATAGGCTGGGTGGATATCCATTACTTGAAAAGTAATCTTAAAATCACTCGGACCTATCTTGACTGGAAGGTCCACTTCACCAATAACTGTTTTTCGCGGGCCATCAAAGGCCTTGACAATTACCCCACTATACCTCATGGGCGCTCCTTGGTAAGATAACTTCGACAAAGTTGACTTCGGAAGCACATTGAGTGACGAACCAGTGTCAACTAGCATATTTGACAAAGCATCTTCCTTACAGTTCATTGAAATATGCAATGTCAGATTATGATTTCTTCCCTCCTCAGGGAGTTCTTCGTCACAGAAGCTCAAATTATTACATGAAGTGATATTAGCCACAATGTGATCAATTGATCCACAGTAACATCTTACTCTACATATGCTTGTTCAAGAACTCTCTATAGTGCTTCTCTATGCGCTTCGGAATTCAAAAGCAGAGACAACACGGAAATCTTTGAGGGGGTCTGGAGCAGCTGCTCAACCATATTAAATTCACTCCTTTTTATCAACCGGAGTACCTCATCATCTTCATTGGCTTTCAGGTTGTTGGATTCACCAGACTTATCCTTTAAACAGCCAATTGGTTCTACATTAGGTACCTCCACTTTCTTACCAACAATTAATTCCTCTTTGTTTTCTGGGACCACTGCCCAAACACTCGACCACTACGGGTCACCTTCGTAACATCAGTAATGCTCACCACTAAACTAGTCGTAGGTAACGGGACCTCTTGACCATTCTCTATCATCGTAGCATTGTACTGGTAAGGTACAACCTTATCAGATGAATACGGGACTGGGCCCGCTAATTGTATTACCAACGGCGATACTGATCTTTGACTGACATTCTTGTTATTACTGCTATCATACTAAATTACCAACCGCTCTGGTTGCTTAAAAACAAGCATTATGACATTGACATCGTCATCTATATGACAGGATTGAACAATTTGGATCATGCCTTCATCCATCAGATGCTGGATGTCCCTTTTCACTACATCACACCCTCTTGGGTTCACACTACAAACAACACAACCATCATGGTCATGTTCACAGTCACTCACCAAATAGATATCCTTGTGCATCTGCACCAAAGATCTTCGGATAAATCGGACATCAAAAACCTTGAATACTCCAGGACAACTGTCCACCATATTCACTGAAGAGTTCCCATGAGCGGGAAAAGGGTTTGCTTTCACATTTGGTGTGCGGTCCTCAAAGGACACCATACCACTTTTCATAAGCTTTTGAACCTCATATTTCAATGGATAGCAATTTTCAATATCATGTTCGGGTGCTCCTTGATGAAAAGCACAACGAAGCTCAGGTTTATACCACCAGGGAAGTGGTTCTGGGATCTGTGGTGGGTTCCTCGATTGAATTAAGTTCTTGAGAACTAACGAGGGATACAACTCTACATACGACATAGGAATCGGGTCAAAAGAGACCTTCTTCCTCTAAAAGTTCTGCTGATGCTGATTGTTGTTGATATTGTTGTTGTTGTAGGTGTTCGTTCTTTGTTGCGGTTGTTGTTGACGTTGATGTTGTTGTTATTGAATTGGTGTTGCTTGTTGATTAGAAAATACCGAAATTACTGATGACACTTGATGATGATGTTGACGGGGTGGTGGATTTCTTCTGATCTGAGGCCTCCTCTGCCTCCCACTGGTAATTGCATTGGTCTCACTGTCCTTCTTCTTGCTGAAACTACTGCCCTACCTCTTACTCGTTGACGCCTCATCTTTTGACAAACGTCCTTCACGGACTCCTTCTTCAAGTCTCATCCCCATATTTACCATTTCGGTAAAATCACTGGGGGCACTAGCGATCATGCGTTCATAATAAAATAAACTCAGGGTTTTTAAGAAGATCTTTGTCATCTCTTTCTCCTCCAAAGGAGGAGTGATCTGGGCAGCCAACTCCCTCCATCTTTGTGCATACTCTTTGAATGTCTCTTTGTCTTTCTGAGACATAGACCTCATTTTGTCTCTATCTGGCGCCATGTCCACATTATACTTGTATTGCTTCACAAAAGCCTCTCCCAAGTCGTTGAAAGTACGGATGCTTGCACTATCCAACCCCATATACCAACGGAGTGCAGCACTAGTCAGGCTATCCTGGAAGTAGTGAATAAGCAATTGGTCATTATCAGTCTGAGTTGACATCTTGCGAGCATACATCACAAGATGACTGAGCGGACAAGAGTTCCCCTTATATTTTTCAAAGTCAGGCACTTTGAACTTCACTGGGAGTTTGACATTGGGTACCAAACACAACTCGGAAGCACTCTTCCCAAACAGATATTTACATCTCGGCGTCTTCAATTCCTTGCGCAGCTCAAGAAATTGGTTTTTCATCTCGTTCATCTTCTCATAAACATACGGACCCTTAGACGGCTCAGAATGATAGATGGTATCCTCTACGCGAGGTAAAGTGTGCACAATGGGAGGTGGCACGGACATGACCGAGCTAAATGTCGGCATGGAAGCAAACATAGGTGCAAAGCCTTCTGGCACAAAGTTGGGCGGCATTCCCCACGGGAATCCGATAGGCATGTTCGGCGCGAAGTGGGCGGTAGCAGCAGGCATGGTAGAGGTAACCACTTCTAAAGTAACAGTCCTCGCGGGAGGAGTTGCAAGCGTTGGAGAAGCTTGACTCTGAGCAATAAGAACTGACTCCATCATGGCAGTCAGTCGAGCGATCTCGTCCTTCAGCTCTCTGTTCTCTTGCTCTAGATGTTCCATAATTCTCAGATGATTGGCTCTGGTATTGTACCGGTGAGTCAGCTTGGCTAAAGCACAGAAGAAACACCAATCAGACACCTGGCAAAAACCTGCTTATGCAAATGATGCATGAAATGCAATGCTTTTTTATTTTCCAAGGAACTTACTATATCATTTGCAAATATATATAATATTTAAATTGTAATTGCAACAATTTGATATGACCAAAAATCTCTTTTTATTTATATAAATTGGAAGGATTACACTGAGTACAATTTCAGAAACCAAAATAAAAAGATACAAGAGAAAAGGAGACTAGTCATCCTAAGGATCCCTAACAACAATGTCGGAAGATCTGGCTGAAGGCGCATACTTCCTTCGAATGCGACGGATCTCGGTCTCAAAAGAAGCCTTCATCTGAGTCTTCTCGAGGACAAGCTGATCAACAATCTTTTCCAAGCAATGGAAGGTTGAGGCCTACTAGAAGATGAAGCCTCTGGCTCTCTCTATCTCTTCGTCACTCTGTCTTCAAGTAGCTCAATCAGTGCATCTTTGTCCTTAGACTCCAACTGCAACTCTTCATACTTTTTGCTCAAAGTATGGAAACGCTCTTCCCACATATCCTTCTCTTGCTTCATCTTGATGAGCGCGTCTTCCAACTCTTTTACATCTTGGTTAGGGAGAGTTAATGGCTCAACCACAACCATAGACATAGGTCTTTCACAAGGATAAGGCATCTTCAACTCCATAGCTCTCTTCTTCACCCAAAAAGTGTAAGCTTCCAAAGCTACACAATTGCGCGGACCAAGCTCAGATCTTCCTTTCCTATGCACATTATGCCAAGCATGCATAATCTTTTGCTTCAAATGTTAGGGATCTTTACCCTCTTGATAGAAAAGACCTTCTAACAACATGTTATTAGGTTTGTCTCTCAAGGGGAACCCAAGTTGACGATGAGCCAAAGCAGGGTTGTAGTTAATTCCTCCTTGTGTACCAATGAGAGGCACATTAGAGAATTCACCACAACTATCAATAATATCCAAACCGCTTAAGGACGGATCATACCAAACTATATCATCATTAGTGAGAGACATAAGTCTCTGAGACCACCTTAGACATTGTTTGTTCTCCATAAAAGGAGGCATCTGAGGCAAGTGCTAAATAAACCACTTGTATAGAAGAGGAATGCAACAGACAATCGTTCTACCACCCTTAGAATTCCTTGGATACAAAGAGAAATACATATCACCCAACAAAGTAGGCACAGGATTCCCAATCAAGAAAAGTCTAATGGTGTGAACATCAACAAAACCGTCAATGTTAGGGAACAAAGCTAACCCATAGATGAGCAACACAAAGATAGATTAAAAAGCATCCACACTACCAGCTTGAGCAAAAGTAGTAGCTTCCTTGATGAGGAAAACAAATGGCAACCCAAATAACCCTCCTTTCTTCACCCAATAAGCCTCTATCTCAGACTTCTTCAAGTGAAGAGCTTCAGCAATAATACTATATTGGGGAATCTCCTCCAATCCACTAAAAGGAACTCTACTAGAAACTGGTATCCCCAAAAGATGGGCATACTCCTCCAAGGTAGGCACAAGCTGAGAATCTGGGAAAGTGAAACAACGGTAGAGAGGATCATAGAACTGCACTAGCACACTCAAAAGTCCTTCAACCACATTAGCAGACAAGATGGACAGAAGCTTCCCATGGCTTTGTTTGAAGTCCAAAGGATCTAATACAAAAGATACTAGCTTCCTGAAACTGTACTTCTTAGTGTTCCTTCGTCCACAATCCATGGTCTAAAAATATTTGCAAATGATACCTTAGTTCCTTGATATTTTCATGTAATGAATTTTATGATGCGCATGAATGCATGAATGCAACAATCATAAATAAGGGATCATTCACAAGGCAAACAAAGGTCAAGGGATGAATCAAGTCATTGTCAATATCAATCATCCATTTTGGTGGATTATGGCTTTCACCTTATCAACACCCAAGTTCCATTGATATTGACAAGACTTGATTGGATCAACCAAGAATCAAGGGTTTGTTGCAAGTCACGAGCATGGAGTCTGGGTAAGAACCATTCCAAAGGAGTGAACTAAGGATAAAAACCTGTAGATCATGCTCTAAAAAGTTCCCAGAGTCTTAATTCCATCTATCGGATATTACAGGTTAAGATGACTGACTCATTGACCCATAATATTCTCAAGAGAAACTCGTCTGAGTGTAGTATCGCGTGACAACTGTTATCAAGTTTACACTTGAACAGTTTCCGCACTACGTCTTAAATAGGCCAATATGGGTTAAATGTTCTAAGGTCCTCAGCTTCTCGGACCCAGTTAGAAATAGTAATGCCTAACCATAAATACTTGTGTGACATTTCCAAATCCAAAGGAGTCTCCACTGAGCGGATGGATCTCAAGCCAACTTGTTAAGGACTACTCCATACAAGTCGAACATGACTATACCATCCTCCTATCTTAATTGCACTCAAGTTCGGGTTAGAACTTATCTCACCACTCAGAGATCACCAAGCACAATAAGCAGATTATATCACACATACATATATACAAACATCACGAATATACAAATATATTCACACAAAAAGTAGGCTAAACCCATTGGAGATTCATCCCCAGCAGAGTCGCCACTTAATTTCTGTAGCGGAAAATTCATGATCATCAATCTATTGACAAGCTAGAGATCAATTAACAAGAATCGTCACCGCGCTTTTATTGTTTCCAAGGGAAAAGGTAAAAAGTACGAACAAAACCAAAAAAGTAAGAAGTTTTCAAATAAAAGTCAGAGATCACAGGTAAGGGGGTTGGTTACACAGAGGGAAGGTGTTAGCACCCAAAGTGTCCTAGGTACTCCTAAGGAGCCCTTTTTGTGTGCATATATATTTTGTACAAAGTGATGTTTACAAACAAATAGAATGGGGGGATGAGAAAATAATTCATTAATTATATTTTTGTGTTTGACAAGACCTTTGGACTTGTGCCTACGTACCAACATAAAAATGAGGGATCAAAACCTCGTAGTTCGTGATACAAATTTCAAAATGGATGCATTGCTTTTAGCAAAGTTTAAGTTTGAAAGGCACAAAAGCCTAAAATGATTTGAATGAGTTAGTTCTTTTTGGCTTTTTGAAAGTTTAAGTCAAGTATAGTTAAATTTATTTACAAGTTTGATTTAAGAAAATAAGTTGAAAATGTAATGGCATAAGGCCAAAGTTTCTATCTTTTTGCAAAAAATGGTCAAAGTTTAGAACAAAAATAGTTCACACAAAGAATATTTTTGAAAAATAGAGGGAGAGATTTTGAAATTAAATAAATGGGGATAAGATGAAAAGACTACCCTATGCACAAAATTTAAAAGTTTAGAGTTGAAAAGATCTGACAAAATGGGTAGCAATCCAATAGACAAAAATGTCAATAGAAACCCATAATTCCCTTGGACTTTTGGAATCAAGCAACACACAGATGCACAATTATATTATCTTGAATAGCAAGGCATCAAATAAAGATGGCCTGATCCAAGCTTATCCATTTCATGATCTTCTTCAAAATGGCCCATGCAACAGATGAATTCCATAAGTCATAGGTTCAAAATAACAGCTTCACAATGATCATGTTGCAGATGAATCTTAGAGAGGTCTTCAAAGATGTATCAGATGAATTTCAAATTGCAAGCACTTGGTTCTTCAATAAGTTGGCATTGGCCAAGTCCTTTATCTTAGGAAGGTTGCCTAGATTCTAAGTCCATTTGTCCAAGATCAAGCCAACAGTCCACTCAAAAGTTTTTTACTGTTTTTGTTATTATTATGTACATTAATGGTCAAAGACCACACAAACAAGCAAAGTATATACAAACAAAATATATCACACAATATGGTCCAAATGAACAAAGTGAAAATTACATGAACATAAACAATTAGAATGATATGAACAATGGCAAATGAAATAAAGTGCTAGAAGTAAATTGCATTAAAGTAAAAGCTTGAAGTTAAAAGTTAGTAGTTAGTAGGTTAGAAGTTAGTTTTGTTTTGTTTTTGCTTTTCAAGACATTCTTTGGAGAACACTCAACCCACTTATCACAAGCATGGATCCTTGAACCAAAACATCTTCCAAAGGAAGGAAAGAAGGCCAAGTTTCCACACAATACAATGAAAGAGGGGAGACTTACAATCTCACTAACTAGAATGCTTATGTCTTTTATGTCACAAATTTAGCGTTATGTTAAGCAATCGTAATTGGACTTATGTAGAAGTCACAACTATTTGAGGTCGGGCAATAGAATTTTGGTTTTAATGCATGTTAGAGACATAGTACATGGACTATGCTCATGAAACATACCACACACAAAAAAGAATATGCAAAAGGTGTGGCCTAATCTCATCCATACTCATGTTAATTTTTCAATCAACTAGCATTAGGACTTTGAGATGTCAAAGGCCAAATGGAATAAATGAATTAAGAAGAGGAATGAGATGAATTGGGAAGGGGATGAATGAAATCACAAATTGGTCAAAGGAGGACTTTTACCAAATTAATATCATTCATTCATTTTGGGAGATGGAATGTACATTCCATCAATCTCCTAAATCCAATGATATTAATTTGACAAAGTCAAATCAACCTTGACCAAGGCCCAACAACAATAAGCAAACTCAAACAAGTCAATACAAGTGGTCAACAAAAATAATTAACATTTATTCAATTAAAATAAAATAAAATAGTGCATTTAAATCAAATATGTTTTGTCCAATTCCTAAAATGTCATCAAAACACCAAAGAAATGGCCATTAGATTTATCATAGGTCAAACAAGGTCAAAGGACCTTGGAGAAAAAAATTCACAATTTTTGGACATTTGAAAATATTTTTAAACAATTAAAAACAAATGCAAAATCAATTAATTCATGAAAAATTTTAATAATGATCCAAAAAATAATTTTAATTCAGAATATGAAAGAGAAAAATATTTAAATTTTTTGGTGAAAGTCCCATATTTTTTGGATCAATATTGAATTTAATATGAATTATTGAAAATAATGTAATTAAAATAAAAATTCAGAAAATCAAAATTGCGTAGACCTTCTGATCTCCCTCATTAATTGAGGTGGCATATCAGATGGTCCCTATCACGCGTTCCACATAGACTTGAGTCAACAGCGTTGCATAGGTGGTATTTAAAACCAACGATTAAGATTAAAACGTAATGGATGGATCATGTGGTTCAGAGCCTTGCCAACTCATTGCCGGAGCCAGAGCTCCGGTCATCTTCTCCGGTGGACCTCACCAGACTGGTCCACCATGAACCATCACCAAAATGAAAAACAAGGACATGATCTTGAAGAAAAATGGCATTAAGCTCGAATATGACCTCCATTCACTCCAACTCCAAGTATATTGAGAGATATATGGAGTTGAAATTTGAGGTACGTGAACTGAGTTGCTTCGATTTAACCTCAAAGCAACTCAATCTTCTTGCCTACATTGGTAGGACTTCAGACAACCAAAGAATCAATAGAATTGAGCAAGAATTTGAGAGAATCGAAGAGTTTGAAATTTCTGGAAAATACCTTCAATGGAGGTCTGGATTCAATTGATCTTGGTCTTGCTTGTGTTTTATCTCACTCCACTTGCTTGCAGGAGAAGGATTGAATGGTTAAGAAGCTATGGATTCCTGGAGAATTGAATTTCAAAATAGTGGAAATTCAAGCTCAAATTCAAGAGAATTTTTCAGGCTTATCCTTTGCAAAGTAAGGGTTTGAGATGGGGGATCAAAGCTGGCGCGAAGGTGTTCTCATTTCTGAGCAATTGAAGCTCTATTTATAGCTGAAATGATTGATAATTGCACACTCTAATTCACTTTCCAATTTTGGCAAATGGTGATGCAATGGTGCATGGGCGCGCACAGGCCCATGAAATGATTTATTGAGGTCCACAAATGAATATCTGATGCTCTGAACTAAGCTTGGATTGCAAGGCAAATGCACATTGATGTTTGAAGCTTGATCTTTGCCAAGTGATGTCACCCTGTTTAAGCCATGCGCAGCCTATGCATTTCTTGTCCAAAATGAATGAATTTGAGCACTTTGGAAAGGTGAGACAAGAGGAACAACTTTCATGTTTAACACTTTTTCATTTGGAGCTTGGAACTTCGAGAAATTTGAGGTGGAAGTTTGGAAATTTTTGACATATTAAAATTTTTCTAAGTGTCAAGCCATATGTCTCAATATTCCACCTTGCTTAACTTTTTATATGAGCTTCAAATGAGAAAAGTGTCTTCATCAAAGTTATATCTCTCTCAAAGACCTTCAAAATGGTCACCAATTTCATGTCATTTGGATTTAAAATGATAGAGTTATGCATTTTTAAAGTTTGGAAAAATCACTTGATCAATGGTATAGGTCAAAAGTGACCTATAATGTAACCTCATATCACATGCTCAAAAAAGTTGAATTAGCTCCCACTCCAAACATAAATGTTAAAGTAGACACATTGAATTTGATTTTGCAACTTGGAAATCTTTCATCTCATAAAAAATGAGCAAGTTATGGCCTTGGGAAGTTCACTTTCAAATTAGGGTTTAGACAAAATGACCTATAATATTTCAACATAGAAAATGATTTTCCAAGCAAAACCAGCTCTAGGTCTCAACATGAAAGTTGTTTATAATTTGACTTATAGTAAGTTTTCTCTTGGAATCATTTCCATATGGTGAAATTTGTAGGAGATAGGTTCTAGGGAGACCCAGTTTTGATCAGATGAATTCATCTGGCCAACCACCATCAACCAACTTGCTAATTTCCAATTCTCTTGACTTTATTGGCTCATGGTAGATCATATATGCATAAGATGATGAATTTTGAAGTGTCCCTTGAGAAATTTGATCAATTGGTGAGATAGCTTGTTGGAGAAGTTACTCAAGATACCCAGTCAAATTACGGTTTCCAAGGTAAATCACCCTCAAACTCTTGAAGAAAACTTGATCAATATAACATGTAGAGAACATTGGGACTCATATATGATGCTCATAACCATTCTTGAATCAATTCATGGTTGTGTTCTTTGTTCATGAGGGTCTCAAACCCTAGATGTGAACTTGATGAATCAATGAGATCATGCCTTACCTAAAAAAGAGTTAGGCAAATGCAAAGACATATATTTGGTATTTTAGTTAGTAAAATGATAATACACAAGTATGATATAATCACAAAGTGCTTGGTGATCTCTCCCAAAACAAACCCAATGAAGGAGGGGTAAGGAGGATGCCAAGGTATGATCTCAATGCTAATGCATATGATGAAATTGCATGAGGGATCTTAGGGTCAAAATTGGGGTCTTACAGTCGGGAAACAAAAATTTAGGTGCTAATGCATGTTAGATATTTGGTATAATGAACCAAACTCTTAAAACATACCACACACTAAAAGAAAAGATCAAAATGGATGGATCTATCTCATCCACACTTGTATTGATTCATCTAACACAAGGTTATTGATGAACTTATTAGCCTTAGGATCTTGAGATTTCATTGGTTAATGAAAGAGATGGGAAAGAATGGGAATGAATATGAAGAGGGAGGGAAAATGAGAGAAACACAAATTGGTCATGAGAGGAATTTTATCAAATTAAAATCATTCATTCATTTTGGGAGATGAAAAGTAGATTTCATCAATCCCTTAAATCCAATTATTTTAATCCAACAAAAGTCAAATCAACCTTGACCAAGACCCAAACAAATAGTCAAATATCACAAGACCATAAAAAATGCTCAACACAATTTTCATACAATTAATCAATTAAAAATGCATTAAATTACAAATCAATTTGGTCAAAACCTAAAATCTCTTCAAAACACAAAATAAATAGCCAAGAGATTTATCCTAGGTCAAACAAGGTCAAAGGATCTTAGGAAATTTTTTTCATGATTTTTAAAAAGTCATAAGTATTTTTAAACAATTAAAAATATGCACAAAAACATTTAATTCATGAAAAATATCAAAATTAATCCAAAAATAATAATTTTAATTCAGAAAATGAAAGATAGAAATATTTAAAGATTTTTGGTGAAAGTCCCATATTTTTTGGATTAAAAATGAAATTAATATGAATTAAACAAAATAAATGGATTAAACATAAAATCAAAAATTAAAAGGAAATTCAAAAAAACAATGGCCATCAGATATCCCTCATTAGTTGAGGTGGTAGATCTGATGGCCAAGCACGCGCTTCACACCATACACCTCAGTCAACACGTCATATGGATGGTAATCACAAGGAGCGGCCAGGATTAGAACATTTAAACAAGATCTGATGGTTATGAGACATGACAACACACCACCAGAGCTAGGTCTCCGATCTTCTTCTCTGGTGGACCTCACCGGATTGGTCCACCACCAAAAATCAAAAAAATGAAAAACAAGGACATGGATTCAAAGAAAAAATTCTCAGGAGCTCGAATCTGACCTCAATTTTCTCCAATTCAAAGCATATAGAAAGATACAGAGATTTGAATTTTGAGGATCATGAACTGATTTGCTTCGATTTGACGTTAAAGCAACTCAATCTTCTTGCCTACATTGGTAGGACTTCGGCCAACCAAAAATCATAAAGAATAGTGAAGAATTTAGGGAGAATCAAAGAGATGAAAATTCTGAAAAATTACCTTCGAGGGAGCTTCAACCTTTCTTGATCTTGATCCCAATTGTGCTTGGTTTTGTTTCAGAAGCTTGTAGGAAGTGATTAAGATCAAAAAATGGCTTGGACTTTTGGAGTTTCAATCTCAAAATAGAATGAGATTTGAAGCTCGATTTTCAAATGAAAACCTTCAAGATTATCCTTCAGCGGTGGGGGTTTGGATTGCAGGTTCAAAGCTTGGGCATGAGGTCCTCAATTCTGAGCATGAGGGGTTGCATTTATAGGCTATGAGATTCATTTCCATACACTTACAAATTTTGCCATTTTTAGCAAATTTCATTGCATGTTTGCATGGGCGTGTGATAGGCCCATCAAGTGATGCTATCAGGTCCAAAAATTCTTGAGAATCATGCCGAAATCATGTCATGTGGCCATGGATATGAGTTTGAAATATGAAGGTGAAAATCATCCAATTGGTCCTTCAAAAAGAACCCATGCGCAAGTCCTTCACTCTTTGGCCAAATGAGGTGATTTTGGACTTTTTGGAAAGGTGAGATCAAGGGGAGAAACTTTTATGTTGAACATTTTTCCATTTGAAACTTGGATCATGATGAATTTTGAGGTGGAAGTTTGGAAAATCAAACATGTTTGAAAATTTTCTAAGTACCAAGTCAAATGTTCACTTTTTCCACCTTGAATAGCTTTTGATATGGACTTCAAATGAAAACGGTTCCTTCATAAAAGTTTTATCCCTTTCAAACCTCTTCAAGTTGGTCACAAATGTGACAACATTTGGTTTTGGCATGAAGGAGTTATGAATTTTAGAAGTTGAAGAAAGTCATTTGTTCAATGGTAATGGCCCAAAATGACCTATACTGTTTACTCTTGGGAAATGCATTTTAAAGTTTAATTTGAACTTAATGCAAAGATAAAAGTTGAAGTAGACATCCTTAATTTGATCATGGAATTTGAGTGTCTTTCATATCATAAAAATTGAGCAAGTTATGGTCTTGGGAAGTTGATCTCCTAACTAGGGTTTAGACAAAATGACCTATAATCTTTCACCATAAAAAATGACTTTCCAAGCAAAACTAGATTTATCCTTCAACATGAAAGTTGTTTGGAATGTAATTTTGAGTAACTTTGATATTGTAATCATTTTTATTTGACAAAAATTGTAGGAGATAGGGTCTGGGGAACCCCAGTTTTGACCAGTTGACTTTCTCTGGTCAACCACCATGATCCATCTTGCTAGCTTGACATTATCTTGATTTTCGGGACTCATGGAGGATCATATATGTGTAAGATGATGTAATATGAAGTATCCCTTGAAATATTTTATCAAATGTTGAAAAAACTTATTGAAGAAGTCACACAAGATACCCAGATGAATTAGGGTTTCCAAGGCAAACAAGCTTCAAACTCTTGATGAATTCTTGATCAAAATGATACGTGAAGATGATTGGGATCCATATATGATGTATAAAGTCAATGTGAAACATCTCTTGATTAGTATCCTTGCATTGAGGGTCTCAAGCCCTAGATATGAGCTTGATGGAGCATGGGTGAACACACACACTACCTACAAAAGCAACAAACTATACATTGACATATTTTTGGCATTTTGGTTAGTAAATAATGAAAAGCAAAGTATGATACAATAAAATGTGATTGGTGATCTCTCCCAATTCAATCCCAATGAATAAGGGGTGAGGGGATGCCAAGGTGTGATCCCAAAGCTAATGCACATGATGAGATAGTATGAGGGCTCTTAGGGTCAAAATTGGGGTCTTACAGCTACCCATATTTAAGGACATTCTAACTGAGGATGTGAATGTTAAAATATTTGTATCGACTCAGTAGAATGACTTAAATAACAATATATAGAAACAAATTTTGGTCCCTTAAGAGACCTCATGATGCATATGATATGAAAATGCTAAAAATAATCTTTGTGGGGAAAATATTGCCACAAAGGAAAAGAAATCCGAAGAGACTGAAAGTCCACAGGAGCATAATGCATTCCGTAAGGAAAACTCACTAGGGAGACAGAGACTCTGGGGAATAAAAGTTGTGCATATGATATGCTACGACTTGAAAACTGCTAGAGACACGAGGGGAATTTCCATGAAAATAAATCAATGGAAGGACTCGGTTGGGGATAAGGGAAAAATCTGCAGGAGAAACGGGAAAATCAAAACAAAGCTGAAATACCTGAACCAAACAGGGGATCAGTGACTTCACTGGGGAAATACGCATTCAAACTCAACTGGGGAAGAATGAACTTTAACACAGGAGTACCAGAAGTATATTATCTATTGCCGGTTACTGGGTTGGAAGATAATATACTCTGACAGAGAGGCATCCGTTACTGATTAGGTTAACATATCAAGGATGACCTGCTGAGGAAAAAGGAGGTGTATTCATTACCAGTTATTGGGTAAGAATAGCCTACTGGGAAAAATATCAAATAAGATTTACAGCTACCGGTTACTGAGCAGAAGACCAAAGAAAGAGAATATCTATCACTAGTTAAAGTGAACATATCAAGGATAGACTCAGAGGAAGAATATCTATCATCGGTCGGGATGAACATATCATAGATATACTGCCTGGGGGAAAAAGTAGGAATTATATCTATCAATTACTGGATAGAATACCAAAGAGAAAATATTTATCACCGGTTAGGATGAATATATCAAGGATAGACTCAACAGGGGAAAACAGGATTTACAACTAGCGGTTACTGGGCAGAAGACCGCAAAGAGGAGAAAATATGTCACCAATTAAGATGAACATATCAAGGATTAACTCGCTGGGGATGAAAATAAGGGATTGTGACTACCTTTTTACTAGATAGGAAACCACGAAGGGAGAATATCCGTCATCAATTAAGACGAACATATCAAGGATAAATTGCCTGGGGAAACATGAAAATGAATCCGCTAGGGAAAATAAAGAAAGTAGATTACTTCTACTGGGTATTGGGCAAAAGTAAAGTACTCAAAAATCGGGAAGAATATTACAAGTCACTGGGTAATAGACTCTCGGGGGACCAAAAGTATCTATCTAGGTAAGAGCTAGAAAGAAATGGTCAAACAAAGACTTAACCCCATGAGGATATAACTCAGGGGGAGTGGTTCCATCCAGATAATTAATTGGGGAGGAAACTGAAATAATAATCATCCACGAGGAAATAACTCAGTGGGGAATGGGAAAAGTTAAACTCTTTTCTGCTTAAAGGGGGTCGACACTCTACAATTGAAGAAGGACGGACGCACCAAACCTGTATGGAAAGATAGTATCGCCATAATAGGGGATCAGAGTAAAGGAATCAAATGCAACAAAATGTATAATGAAATATCTGATGTATACTTTATGCATGAGTATGTATATGATTGATGATTATACTGATAAACTCATCGCAAGGGATACAAATGTCACCGATTTGAATCATCGTTACAACACTCGGCTGATCTCGATAAAATGGAAACACCAACTGGAGAAACATGCTGGGGATGGATGCAAATCAATTGGCTCTGAACATCTCACACCTGGATAGGAAAAGAGATAAAATCTATCGAGGATCTGAACTATCAACTCTATCGGGAATTTTAGGTCAACAACATATCAAATGAGACAACCTCGCAAGGGACCAAGTCAAATACTGCTCAAGAATCAACACTGTCGGGAATCAAGAATAAACTCCGCTCTGGACTACAAGAGATAAAACTCTGCATAGGGTTCATACAAACTATTTAGGATGTGAACCTACAACTCAGTTGGGGAGGTGGTTACAAACTGAGTTGGGGAAAACTGACTTGCTGTTGGGGAGGAAAAAGGTTACCAAACCAACCGCTTGGGGAAGACCAACAAGGCTTCACACTTTGGGATTCACCTGTTCTTAGACTGCTGTTGATATTCCTTACTGAAATTGATTGCTTTTTTAAAGTAATTGCTTTCATTATTTAAGAAAAATGAGTTTTACTTATTAATTCAATTTCAAAATTATCATCATAAAATTCAATTTTATTTAGCTGAAAAATAAATAAGAGTAGAAAAAATTGGATAAAAAGCTCAACTTTATTTAATAGAATGGTAGTCTATAAATGACAAGAGTCCATAGATCTTTTACAAAAGTTGAAAAATGCTAATTTACATGGAAAAGGGCTACATTGAATATAATGATCATTAATCCTTCTACCAACTTCAATATCCGCTGCGCTCTCGGCTTCGGTTGAGAATGATGAATCAGAACCGAATGACTTGCTCAAAACTGCCCCATGCCTGGAGATCAACCGAATGCAGTTACTTGCCATAATTCCTAATTTTTGAATAGATTTCCCCAAGGTAGGGTACTCAATCTATCGGGATGAATTTTCTGTTTTTATGTCTCTAACTTTTTCCTGGATTTCCCTTTCGGGTTTTCAATCCACCGAGATGCTCATTTTTGCCTAAGTCTCCCTTTCAGGTTTTCAACTTAGTGAGTTGTTCTTTTTTTTAGGCGAAGTATTTCTTGACTGCATCAGCATTCACATGACGAGTGAACTCTTCACCATCCAAAATTGTAAGAATCAAAGCACCACTTGAAAAGGCTCTCTTAACAACATATGGGCTTTCATAATTAGGAGTCCATTTTCCAATGCATCTGGTTTGAAAGATAGAATCTTCTTGAGCACAAGGTCACCTTCTCGTAACACACGAGGCCTAACCTTCTTATCAAAAGCTTTCTTCATTCTCTGCTGGTATAACTGACCATGACGCATGGAAGTCAACCTCTTTTCTTCAATCAAATTCAGCTGGTCATATATGGTTTGGCACCATTCAACTTCTGTCAACTTGGCTTCTGTCGCAACCTGAAAAAGGAGATGCGAAAAAACAACCGGCGAGAAAGAAATGACAGAAGAGTCGCCACCGCGCGTTATTCATCCCAAAGGAGGGAAAGGAAACGCTCGAAGTAAACCTGGAAAAGGGAAAGGAAAAGACAAGGTCTCGCAACCAAATCTTGGGTTCGGGAGTCGATTATGCGAAGGGAAGGTATTAGCACCCCTACGCATCCGTAGTACTCTACGGGATCCACTTTTGTTGTTCTTGTCTAAAGGGTGTGGGTTTATCTAATGTACTATTTACTAAAAGAGGGGGTCAAAAGAAAATGACTCGCACGGATATCGCATCCACTGCATACGTATCTCATCTGGATATGAGAATCAGAGTCTTCGTAGCTCGGCTGCCTATGGGCTAAAGAGGAGTGTGCTCGCTAAGACATCGCGTCTTATGCCTACGTATCTCATCTGGAATGAGAATCAGAGCAAACCGTAGTTCGGATAACTACGGGTTAAGGGTTGTGTTTTTTAGATGAACGACGTTACTACGCAATCTACCAGATGCTCGACCTTTGGAGACTTACTCGCCTGTAGTAGAAGGAGTTAACATGTTCTTAGGAGAAGAAAAATCAATGAGTTTGTTTGGGTTTTAGGAATGCTCATGCAAAAAAGGAAGTCCTAGACGAAGGAACAGTGCTACCTTAATTGACATGCAAACGAGAGACTATACGAAGCCTAGCAATCCTATGGGGAGACGATCACACCATACAAAACAAACATGCATAAAGTAAAATGCCACCAAGGGGGCTCAAACCTACATGGGTAGGGCTTTAGTCAAGAGGGGTCATATCAACCTCGACAAACAAGCCATGGAATAGGTAATTAAATGGGCTCTTAACCACTGACATTGAACGTCAGGGTGAGCAGATCAAAAGGGTAATGAGGATAAGACCTCATAGCTCTTAACCTTGGACAGGGTGAGCTCATGACAAAAAGTGGGGATTCAGAAAGGTGGAACCCTCTCCACTGACTGACCGGACAAAAGATCTTGGGCTTTTGTTCTGAAGCATCAGCACGTAGTGCGAGCATAAAGAATGACACACTGAATAACGGGGGATTGATTACTAATTCCTTTTATCCGTCAATTGCCTCTTCGTGGAGGTCTTTAGCACTGGTGCCTCCTTTTGGAGGTTTTTTGGGCACAAAAGTAAACAAACAAAAGAAAACATTGCCTCCTATCGAGGTCTTCCACCTAAGAAAGCGGTAAAATGCGGGAAAGATAAAGGGATTAAGAGGTCTACCACACGGATAAAGATCCGAAGTAATAACAGTTAAAGAAATAAGAAACCCAGAGATCTCTCGAGCTGGCACCATCAAAGAAAGCAAGTCAATACAGGTAATCGAAATAAATCTCCAAATGGTATCCCACAAATAAAGTGGAATGCCAAGCAAGCTATCCTTTCAGGAGTCATGTGAGCCCTCACAAAAAACTCAACAAACAGGTTAGAGTGACAAGATGGGGTGCAATCAAGAGTTGCCCCAAATCAAAATGTAACCACATGAATCATGCCATTAAAATTCACAAAAAGAGCTCACAAAAAGCAACCCAGTGTATGAGGCCTAAACCTCTTGTCAAACACATGCATCAAAAGGGTATCAAAATTCAAAGTCAGGGGGCAAGGATCCACACATCAAGGCATGACATACATACTAAAACATGTGCCTACATGCAAAACCTAACGATACCCACTCTTCCAAATTCACCCATAATACCTCATACATTCAGAAATTTCAGGTTGAAAGTATAAAGTAGTGGAAATAGGGCATACCTGATTGGGGAGGATCGATTGAAATTGAATTGCACCGTTGGCTTTGCAGAACAATCTTAGGGTTTATATGAGAGGGAATTGGTTCTTTGCAGATGAGTTCCCTTCAGTCTTTGGAGGTTGCTCTGAATTAGTTAGAATCTCTCTAGCTCTTTTTTCTTTCAGAGTTTTGTTCCAAGGAAACTTCAGAGTGTTTTCAGCTTTCACCAATTCTCTCTCTCTCTCTTTCTTTTTCCTTTACTGAAATTTCAGAATTTATAACCTGATTTTCGTGGCTTTGTGGGCTCAAATGAGAGAGGTCCAAGTCCAAGATTTTTCTGTTATATTTTATTTATTTATATTTTTTTATTCTTATTTTTTATTTTTTATTTTTTATTTTTTATTTTATTTTTTATTTTTTTCGTTTTTTTGTTTTTTTTCGCCTTTTTTTTTGTTTTTTTTTGTTTCGTTTTTTTTTTATTATTTTGTTTTCAAAACGCATGGGCTTTAGCGAGCATGACAGTTCAAGAAATTCCTCTGAGCGTAGGTGATTCTGGTGGCTTTTCTTGGGACTCGCTAGGCGACCCATTCTGCTCGCCTAGCGAGCATGACAGCTCATGAACAAACTTTTGCTCCTTCAAGATTAACGTTTTGACTAATGAATAGACCCCATTTGAACATGTTGGAAGTATCTCAAGTCATTCCCTTGTGTTGACTGATCACCCAGATAGGACCCACAAAGTGTCTTGGATGATATTCAAGCTTCTTGGATTTAATTCCGATTGACATGATGAAATGCAATATGAAATGTTAAATGACCTAAAACTGAATGCATGAATGAGGGGGGCAAATTTTGAGGTATTACAGCTGCCTTTATTCAATCAACTAGAGACCTGAAAAGAAGATAGCAGCGGCTTTCGCACTTTCGAGGTATCAATGGATTGAATACAATAAAAGCCCGAAAATTTGCACTGAAGTGAAGTGAAGTAACAATGCCTGTCAGAATCGGCAAAGAGGTGGTCTTGAAAGAAGAATCCGTCTGGTACGGTGAGAGTCAGTCTGAATACCGAAAAAGAATGTTAACTTGGATACCAAAATAAATGGTAACACAGAAATAACCATGGCCTGGATACCGCTCATCAGTCTGAATACTGGAAATGACTTCGATCTGAACATCGGAAGATATGAGATTATTAATATCGGTCTGAACACCGAGAGGCTGGCCTGAATGCCACAAGTTGCATCGACCTGAATGTCAGAAATTTCTTTGATCTGAACATCGAAAAACTGGCTTGAATGCCACTTCGATCTGAATATCGGAAAATTGGCCTGAATGCCACTTCGGTTTGAATACCGAAAACTGGCCTGAATGCCACAAGTTGCATCGACCTGAATGTCGGAAACTTCTTTGATCTGAACATCGGAAAACTGGCCTGAACGCCACTTCGGTATGAATACCGGAAACTGGCCTGAATGCCACTTCGGTCTGAATACCGGAAACTGGCCTGAATGCCACAAGTTGCATCGACCTGAATGTCGAAAACTTCTTCGATCTGAACATCGGAAAATTGGCCTGAACGCCACTTCGGTCTGAATACCGGAAAAACTTCATGCCTGTCAGCATCGGCAGAAATAGGGAAAGATAATAGAGGCGGCGCATGGGCCAATGACACTTGCTGGGGATAATAAAGGTAAGTCATGAACAATCTTCAGTCTGAGTACCGGAACCAACTTCTGGCTTATCACTTGGGATACCGAGAATGTTTTATGCTTACATGCGTATGTTTGAATTTTTCAATGGCGTAATGCTCCATGAAAATGGAAATGCTACGCGATTTAAGAGGATGCAATGCAATATGATTCTACATGCAGGGATGCGAAATGCTGGGTAGAATGCCAAGCCGAGGCAAGGGAATCTGCTGGGGAAATGATCACCATATTCTGGACCCTGGAAAGGCTGTTGGAGATGCACAGCGTAAAGAACTCTGTGGGGAAATGACCCGCCACACGGTGTTCTAGCAATGACGAAATACCAAGACTCTGACTAGGGAGAGAACGACACTGAAAACCTATTGTTGGGGAAAGCGATAGTGGTTCTGGCAACCATAATCTGCGAGATAGATGACTTAGCAGGGGAAGCAAACACCGATACGGTACCGAGATTCTGCATCAAGGAAAAAGACCATGGATCTGGCGTTGAGATCATCGATCTGGCATCGAACCCTGAGGAGCAGCCGCTTCTGCTGGGAAGATACAGTCTGACACTGTCAACTCCGTTAGGGATATATAGTCTGGCACTGTCAACTCTACTGGGGAGTGTATATTCTGAAACAACCGCTTGGGGGAGGTACAGTAGTGAGAGCCTGCTGGGGATCGAAGAATCCAATGCTCTGATCAGCTCTGCAGGGATAAGATACCAACTTCAATTGTTGGGGGAAAATATTCACGATCATCGGCTGGGAACCTTAAGGAAATGCCCCGAGGGTACCTGTTCTGAATAGACGATCTAAAGCACTTAATATTTACAGCAATTTTAAATGTTTATTAAGCATGTACCTGTAAAGCTCTTATGTTTCATGATGCAATGTTTATCAAAAATTCGGACGTCATTTTTGCAAATAAAACAGTAAAATGAAAATGAAAACAGAGATATACTGAATAACATGATTTTATTGATTGAATGGCCTCTGAATAGGCATTTACATCAGGAAGCAATCCCTGGAAAGAGGTAATCACACAAAAGATAAAAACAGAAATTAATCTAATGGCAATGTGAAATGGATTTCTATTGGGTTCCAATTCTGCTATGACTTGCTCGTCTTCAAGATCCTCTAGATGATCAGCTTTCTGAAAAGAGTGATTGGGTTGTTTCCTATCCTTCAAAAGTTTCCAGTCATTGACACGAGATGAGATTTAGAACTACTCAGAACGCAGTCATTCGTTTAATCCCTAACTTTTGCCTGGATCGCCCTTTTCGGGTTTTCAATCCACCGGGATACCCATTTTTGCCTAAGTTGCCTTTTCAGGTTTTCAACTTACCGGGTGTACAATCTTTTCATTTTTAATCCTTAATTTTTTCCCGAACCTTTTCATTTTCTTGGTTCGTCGGGATGCCCATTTTTGCATGGACTATTCTTTTTACTATCCAGCGGGTCTATTTTTTAACTGCGTTTGAGTTCACAGGGGAAGTGAAGTTTTCACCATCCATAGTTGCAAGCATTAAGGCCCCACCATCAAAAACCTTGGTGACAATATACGGTCCATCATAGTTAGGAGTCCACTTGCCCCTGTGATCTGTCTGAGGAGGAAGGATCCTTTTCAACACCAAATCTCCGACCTGGAAGCATCGAGGACGCACTTTCTGATCAAAGGCTCTCTTCATCCGACTCTGATACAACTGCCCATGACAAATGGTTGCCATTCGCTTCTCTTCGATAAGACTCAACTCATTGAACCTTGTCCGAATCCATTCAGCTTCGTCTAACTTGACATCCAACAGGACTCTTAGAGAAGGAATCTCCACTTCAACAGGTAGGACTGCTTCCATACCATACACAAGGGAGTAAGGGGTTGCCCCGGTCGATGTACGTCATGAAGTACGGTACCCATGCAAGGCGAAGGGTAGCATCTCATGTCAATCTTTGTACGTAACGACCATCTTCTGCACAATCTTCTTTATGTTCTTATTTGCCGCCTCAACAGCACCGTTCATCTTAGGGCGGTAAGGGGAAGAATTGTGATGCTGAATGTTGAAGTTCTGGCACAACTCCTTCATCATTTTGTTGTTGAGATTAGAACTATTATCAGTAATGATTCTTTTGGGAATCCCATAGCGACAAATGATTTCTTTCTTGATGAAACGGGCAACCACATGTCTGGTGACATTCGCGAACGATGTTGCTTCGACCCACTTGGTGAAATAGTCGATGGCAACAAGGATGAAGCGATGCCCGTTGGAGGCGGTCGGCTCAATATTTCCAATCATATCGATGCCCCACATAGCAAAAGGCCACGGCGAAGACATCACATTCAAAGGATTTGGCGGCACATGTACCTTATCAACATAAATCTGGTATGTATGACACTTCCGAGCATATTTGAAACAATCAGATTCCATGGTCATCCAGTAATATCCCGCTCTCAACAATTTCTTAGCCATTGCATGTCCGCCGGCATGAGTACCGAAGGAGCCTTCATGAACTTCCTGCATTAACATGTTTGCTTCGTGTCTATCCACGCATCTGAGCAAAACCATGTTGAAGTTCCTCTTATACAACACATTGTCTTTGTTCAAGAAGAAACTGCCTGCCAATCTTCTCAAAGTCTTTCTATCATTGTTGGATGCCCCTGCAGGGTACTCTTGATTCTTTAGAAAGCATTTGATGTCGTGATACCAGGGCTTGTCGTCAACTACCAGTTCAGCAGCAAACACATACGCGGCCCTATCGAGGCGCATCACATCGATCCTGGGAGCATGGTTCCATCGAATCACGTTGATCATGGAGGATAGAGTGGCAAGAGCATCTGCCATCTGGTTCTCATCACGAGGTATGTGATACAGCTTTACTGTTGTGAAGAAAGTCAATAGTCTCCTCATGTAATCTCTGTAAGGGACCAGATTGGGCTGGAGGGTGTTCCAATCACCATTCACTTGATTGATCACTAGAGCTGAATCTCCGAAGATGTCTAGAGTCTTGATTCTCAAATCAATGGCTTGCTCAATACCCAAAATACAGGCTTCATACTCAGCTTCATTATTGGTGCACTCAAAAGTCAGACGAGCGGTGAAAGGCACGTGGGCACCTTTCGGAGTAGTAATGACAGCGCCAATTCCACTTCCTCTGGCATTGACTGCCCCATCAAACAACAAAGTCCACTTTTCATCTGGATCGGGTCCCTCCTCAACAACTGGCTCTTCACAGTCTTTCATCTTGAGGAACATGATGTCTTCATCTGGAAAATCAAACTTCATCGGCTCATAATCATCAATCGGCTGCTGAGCAAGATAGTCTGACAGAATACTCCCTTTGATGGCTTTCTGGGATGTATACTGGATATCGTACTTTGTCAGTACCATTTGTCAACGAGCAACCCTTCCGGTGAGAGTTGGCTTCTCGAATATGTATTTGACTGGATCCATCTTGGAGATCAGTAAGGTTGTGTGAGACAACATGTATTGTCTCAATCGCTTAGCAGCCCATGCAAGTGAACAACACGTCTTTTCAAGCATCGAGTATCTCGACTCGCAATCTATGAATTTCTTACTCAGGTAGTAGATGGCATGCTCTTTCCTACCTATCTCGTCGTGTTGACCGAGAACACAACCCATGGAATTGTCTAGTACTGTCAAATACATAATCAGCGGTCTCCCTGGGACCGGAGGCATAAGGATAGGAGGATTCTGCAAATACTCCTTTATCTTCTCGAAAGCCCTTTGGCAATCATCATTCCACCTGATAGCCTGATCTTTTCTCAGCAATTCGAATATTGGCTCGCACGTGGCTGTTAGGTGAGAGATGAACCTTGCAATGTAGTTCAACCTCCCTAAGAAACCACGGACATGTTTTTCTGTTCTTGGCTCAGGCATTTCCTGTATCGCTTTCACTTTGGTCGGATCCACCTCAATCCCTTTTTCACTAACAATAAAACCCAGCAGTTTTCCAGATCTCACCGTGAAAGTACACTTGTTCGGATTAAGCCTCAGCTTGAATTTTCTCAAACGCTCAAACAATTTCTGCAAATTCACCAAATGTTCTTCTTCCGTCTGAGATTTGGCAATCATATCATCAACATAAACCTCGATTTCATGATGAATCATATCATGGAAAAGAGTCACCATCGCTCGTTGATATGTTGCTCCGGCATTTTTCAGACCAAACGGCATCACCTTGTAGAAGAAGGTGCCCCATGGGGTTATGAATGTTGTCTTCTCCATGTCTTCTAGTGCCATCTTAATTTGGTTATAGCCAGAAAAGCCATCCATGAAGGAGAATACCGAGAACTGAGTTGTGTTATCCCCCAAAACGTCGATGTGAGGTAATGGGAAATCATCTTTAGGACTAGCTCTGTTCAGATCCCGGTAGTCAACACACATCCATACCTTTCCATCCTTCTTAAGTACTGGAACGATATTTGCAACCCATGGCGGATAATTTGTGACTGCTAGAAACCCTGCATCCAACTGTTTTTGCACTTCTTCCTTTATCTTGACAGCCATCTCTGGTCTTGTTCTTCTGAGCTTCTGCTTGACCGGAGGACAACCTTCTTTGAGAGGCAAACGGTGTACCACAATATCTGTGTCAAGCCCTGGCATGTCTTGATAAGACCAAGCGAAGATGTCAACATATTCTTGCAGCAATTCAATCATCCCTTTCTTCACATTATCTTCCAAAGCAACCCCTATCTTGATTTCTCTCTTGGCGTCCTCGGTGCCGAGATTAATCACTTCAACAGACTCTTGATGTGGTTGAATGACCCTTTCCTCCTGTTTTAATAACCTGGTAAGTTCTTCAGGGAGTTCACAGTCTTCATCACCCTCTTCTTCAGCTTGAAAGATTGGATTTTCAAAGTCGAAGCGAGCCATAGCAGAACCGTTATCAATAGGATCCGGTGACGTGCATCTGCATGAGTGATGGTATGTGCTTATGAGTGTGAACAAGAAGTGACAACTAAACAAAACATTGCCAAATATGTACTTTTTTTATTTTTGAAAACTGCAAAAATAGAAAGACAGTGAACAAAATATTTGAATGCAAAAAGACGTCCTTTATTTATGATAAAAAATGCAGGTATCCACATAGATGAGCCCTACAATGAGTCATTACGCCCTGGGCGGAACGTAAGACTTGGATATGCATGAATAAAAAAGAAAAATTACTCCTCCGGAAAAGTGACTTGGACAATCTCCTCAGAAGACCAATTGTTGATGACTTCACCCGGGATCCTCGGACGCACCCTGTTACCGATGTCGCAATCACTATCCCCATCTTCATCGTTGACCGTATAGACCTGGCCATATTGGATGACGCCAGCGCTGGAGAAAGTAATCGGCCCCTGACGAGTCTGAAGTGTTTAAGTTGTAGAAGTCAGAACTGGCTGATACCCAATCCCGAACTTGTCTTCTTTCATTGGCAACACCAACAAACGTCCCCAGCCGGGGGCAACGCCCGAATCTACCAAGGCATGTGCCTGCTTGAAGGATGAGATAGAGGCACCCGCTTTACCCTCTTCCATCGGAGCTGCGTCCTTGATCTGAACTGCCTCAAAGGCCTGACATAGGGTCTCATGAAATTCACCTTCTACCTCTACATACTTGAATGTAGACAGGTTGCTGACCAAAATGTCCTCCTCACCACAGACGGTGATAATCCTTCCATTGACTGGGAATTTAATCTTCTGATGTAAAGTTGAAGAGACTGCCCCAGCATTGTGGATCCAAGGACGACCCAGCAGGCAACTATAGGAAGGATTGATATCCATCACATAGAAGACGGTGTTGAAGGTTTGTGATCCAATATGAATTGGCAATTTTACCTCTCCGAACACCGACCTCTTAGAACCATCAAAGGCTCTCACAATAAGATCTGAAGGCTTCAGGACCAAACCCTCTACTTCTAACCTTGACAGGGCTCTCTTGGGTAGCACATTGAGAGAGGAACCTGTATCCACCAGAACATGAGACAAAACCACGCCTTTGCATTCCATCGTGATATGTAAAGCCTTGTTATGGTTGCGTCCAGCTGGTGTTAAGTCAGAATCAGTAAAACCCAACCCGTTGCTTGCATGAACATTTGCAACGATTCCTTCCAGTTGGTTCACTGAGATCTCCTGAGGCATATATGCAGCATTTAGGACTTTCAGCAGTGCCTCCCTGTGCGCCTCCGAACACAATAGGAGTGAGAGAATGGATATCTTGGACGGAGTCTGAATCAACTGATCGACTACCTTGTAGTCACTTTTCTTTATGATCCTCAAGAGCTCGTTCACATCCTTCGCAAAAGTGGGCTCAGAACCAGCCTGGGGTGTAGAGGCACCCTCATTCACGACTTGCTTGCCTTTGGCTTTCGCCGCAGCATCAGCACTATCAGTTTGGGTAACGGGTGGTGAGAACAGTCTACCACTCCTGGTGAATCGCCCGATTCCACCAACATTGTCCACTGCGGGGCCTTCAACTTCAAGTTCAGTCTTCTGACCCTCTTCTACCTTCAGTGGTCGTTCTACCCCATGATCGTGCGTGTACACACTCCCCCCATAATGCCAAGGAATGGCCCTTTCACTAGTGAAAGGTAGAGGACCAGGGGTTGTGATAGTCATAGTGGACGGTCGCGCTGGTGGCACCGGTTGCGCTTCTGGTACATTGATCTGATTAGTTGGGTAAAAATTGGTGATAATAGCAACATCATAGTCATATTCTGAAATCTCATTCATTGAAATGCAAGCATCCGAAACATCGGAATCAAGTTCAATTACATCAGAATCAACCACATTGGAAAAAGTAAATACACCATCATGGATTACAGAATCAGTAGGAACAACATCTGCGAATTCATCAGTAGCATCTTCAAACACTTCTTCCTCAACCCCTTCCGCAGACTCTTGGACAGACAAATCTTCAACCTGGAGGATACCTTTGTCGAGCAAGACCTGGATACCCTACTGTAGCTTCAAACAACCTCCACTCTGAGTAGCACAATCCAAACAACTCTTCCCACAACCGGGGAAAACATCGGCCTTCAACAAGTATCCCTTGATATCCGACAACGGAGTCTTCAGCTTCAACGTATCTTTGACGGATCTGGCTTCCCCTTCCATCATATTAACATTTGCACCACCATGCTGGGGCATGGGATTGTTGACGACATTCGGAGCCGGTGCAAGGTCGATGGCCTTTGAATCTATGAGGTCCTGAACTACATGCTTAAAAGCTTTGCAGTTCTCAATATTATGGTCAGGTGCTCCAGAGTGGAAGCTACACCTAGCGTTGGCGTCGTAACCCATCAGAAGTCTACCAACGGGAGGAGTCAGAGTGCGTAACTGCACAAGTTGTAGTTGTTGAAGACTAGAAAGTAGCTGAGTGTACGACATTGGAAGAGTGTCGAAACACCGGTCCATCATCCTTTGCCTCTGTTGATAAGCGGGTCTGTTACCCGGTTGTTGTGGTTGGTACTGAGCTGGTTGACGCTGGGGTTGTTGTTGTAGTGGTGCTGCAGCTGGAATGGTCACAGCCGCAACATACGGTTGCTGATGATAGTTCTGAAAAGTTATTCCTCCGGTTACCCCTATTCTGATAAGAAGATAAGGCACTTGCATCCCCTTCTCTCCTCTTATATCTCTGAATGAACGGCTTCTTCACCCCTGATGAAGATCCACCTCCACTTTGGGTCTTGTATGTCTTCAGGTAATTCTCCACCCTCTCTCCGGTAGAGACTACATCAGCAAAGTTGGAGGCATTGCAACCCACCAGGCGCTCCAAATAAGGTCCGGGCAGAGTGTTCATGAACATGTTAGCCATTTCCTTCTCCAACATAGGAGGTTGAACACGGGAAGCTGTCTCACTCCAGCGTTGAGCGTATTCCCTGAAGCACTCATTGCCTTTAAGAGACAGATTCTGAAGTTGAGCTCTGTCCGGAGCCATGTCTGCATTATACTGATACTGCTTCACGAAAGCCTCAGCCAAATCCCTCCAGCAGCGGATGTGGGCTCTGTCCAGCCTCATATACCATTCCAGGGATGCCCCAGCTAGGCTATCCTGGAAAAAGTACATAAGCAACTTTTCATCGTCAGAGTGTGCAACCATTTTACGGAAATAGGCTTGCACATGGGTCTTTGGGCAAGAGTTGCCGCTGTATTTGTCGAATATCGGGACCTTGAATTTCGGTGGCACCCTCACGCCTGGGACCAATCCCAAGTCAGCAACGTCTACTCCCAGAGGATTCTGTCCTTCCACTGCCTTCAACCTCTCTTCCAGTCTCCGAAACATAGGGTCCATACCATGACCCATACCAAAGTCTTCCTGAAGCAAGGGGAACTGATCCTCCTGGTCATCATGGACGGGTTGTTGACCGGAGTTGACAAGTAGGATCGGGGTAGGCCCCGGTCCACTGGGTCCGTTAACCTCTCCAGCTGGAGGATCTGTCAACGTCTCTGGTTGAGTAGTGGCGGGATTCCTCTGCATCATTTGCCTGAGCTCTTACTGTCCCTGAGGCACCCCTTGAACCACATCCATGAATTGGTTCATGCAGATCTTCATCTCGGCGAGCTCTGCTTGTAGGCTTTCCATTGCTCTCTGGTGGTTTCTGCGGGTACCGTACCGGTGAATGCCTGAGTCAGCTATTCTGATAGTGGAACACCAAATAATATGAGAACACCGCAGCGGTACCTGTTATGCAAGATATGCAAATGAACATGTAAATGCAATGACACGTTTATCGATTCCAAAGGGTATTCTACCCCCTTGATTCCAGTCTCACGCAAGAATACCGAGTCGTAGATAAGCTTCGAAGATCAAGATGCAATAAGGAAAACCATCATATAAATGAGTTCGCGAAGGGAAACGGCCTTAGCCAATAGTACATCAAAAAAGGATCTCCACAACAAGCTTGTGGATCATCACTACAATACAATAAGTAAAGAGAGGAACAAAAAATCAGGAATCAGCCTCCTGTATACAACCCATAAGGACTGCTCCTTACTTCAGCCAGTAGTGCCACTATGTCAGGACGATCTGGAGATTCTGTCAAACACCGGATAAGCAGATTCCTTTTGTGAATAACTCCATCCAACCCGTTGATGTGCTCTCTGTAGTAATTCCCATCATCTTCTCCGAATACCTCTTCAAGTCTGGATTTCTTCAAACCTTCCAGCACTTTGAGTTCCTCAATCTGTCCTTGAGCTTTGTTGAACTGATCTGTGATATAGCCATTGGTTGAACGGGCGCACAGTAGCTCATGGTTCTTCTCCCTCAGCAGGATCTTCAACTTCTCCATCTGACCAGTCAATTGGACCACCGTCTCCTCCTCTTTTGCCTTCCGAGGAGCTAAAAATGTATCCCATTGCTCTTGCCAACCAGCTAACTTACCATGAGCATCTGCTAACTGCTGTTTGACTCGCCTCAACTTAGAACTGGATGATCTCAAGGCTTCATTTGTCTTCCTGAAGAAATCCACCTCCACAACTAATTTCCTCTCTGCTTCCCCTTGCAATCTGACGGCTTCCCTCTTCTGATATTCCGCCTCATGGAGTTGATGCATACAGTCTTGCAACTTCACACTTAACTCCGAGTTTTCAGATTGAAGCTCCTCCATGGCATTTTTCAATTTTTCATACTCTTCTCGGTTCACCATTGTTGACTGCTTAGGAGTAGGTGGATACAAAGGTTCCTCAATAGGAAATGGCAGACCAAACTCTTCGACTCTTCCTTGAAGCCAATCTTCATACTGAGGGTAAGTCCTGCAATCTCCTTTTCCAAGCACAGTCCTTCCTCTCTTGATCACCTTGAGCCAAGCCTCAGCTGCCTTACGGGATACAGTCAAATCAGATGAAGAATGGAAAAACAGAGATTCTTCCACATCCTTTTCCAAAGGTGGAGTTCTTAAAGCATATCCAAACTGTCTGACTGCCAGAGAAGGATTGTAGTTGATACCTCCTCTTCTTCCTACCAACGGTACATTCGGGAAGTTCCCACAACTGTGAATAATATCCGCCCCAAGCAAGCCCCGGTCTGACCACCAAGAAATATCTTTAGCTCTTATCCCCATCAATCTCTTCGACCAACTCAACGAGTCCTTGACATCAACGAACGCTCCTGACTTGGGCAGGTGGGAACTGAACCACTTATAAAACAAAGGCGCACAACAATTCACCAATCCTCCCCTTCTATTCTCATTCCTGTGATGCACTGAATGAAAGAAATCTCCCAACAAGGTCAGCACTGGATTTCCCAACACGAAGAGGCGTATGGCGTCTACGTCCACAAATTTCGCCACATTAGGAAACAGGACGATCCCATACACACAAAGAGCCAACACAGCATTGAAACCCCTTTGGTCACCATCTTCAAGCTTCTTCTTTGCTTCTCCCAGTAAGAAACTCAGATGAAAACCATTAACTTCTCCCTTCTGACACATATTAGCCTTCAAGACTGATTCCCCCAAATATGTGGTTGAAGCAACCATGCTGAGATCGGGCAGAAACTCGGAACTGTAGAATAGCAACTGCGGCTTGATAGGAATTCTGAGAAAACTAGCAACCTCCTCTAAAGTAGGGACCAGAATGTAATCCGGGAATGTGAAACACCTCAATGGAGGATCATAGAACTGCAACAATGTAAAGAGAGCATCGTGTTGATCTTTGGAAAGAACCGTGACGAAACTTAGAATCAAACCGTAATCCTTTCGGAATCCTTCTAGAGAATCAGGATCCATTAACTTCATCAGTTGTTGAATAGGCTCCAAACATACCACATGAAACTTGTAGGCGACATGTCTCTTTCTGCCAATATCCATCTTAAGAGAACCAGAGAAACCCCGACCGGAATCAAGAGGAAGATGTAAACCCCCCTAGAAATAGATAAACATGTGTTAAATGATATGAATGCAAAATGATGTGATGCAATGATGTGACATGGGAATCAGGATTGCTGTATCTGCTTGAACATCTGTCGGGTTGCACTGTCTGAAGAGAAACCCATTGAAGAATATAATACAAGATCAAAGCTCTGCTCCAAAAAACCGGGTTGGTTGGAGGTTAAGGTTTCCTGAATTTAGCCTGCCCCTCACTGGTAGGTTCTAAGAACAGAAGTTTGTCAACTTCGGCCCTTCGGTCGAGAATAATACGTTTACCACTGAAGGTTTGGCATTATTACGGGATAAAAGACCTCCACTGACTCCCCTCAACAGGACATCCTAATAGCAAGTTCCCAGTCTCGGGGTCCTCGGATTGATCAGCGAGAATGCGCCCACCAGAGCTAACATAATCACGTCTCGGAGGAGAGGCCTCAACTGAGTTCTCGGGAAATGGTTACCAGAGTCGACGATTTCTAGAGGAACATCTGCCGTTATGGAACACCCATAGGACAGAATATATCCAAAAGAAACCTCGTCTGGATGTGGGTCTTCATGAACGACTTAACGTAGCAACATGCCACGCAAGCCTCATGACTATCCATTCTAAAACCTGTGTGTACACTCAAGCCTGGGTAATGGGCTTATCTCTCATAGAACACCCCATCCCAACAAACAAACAAACCAACAGCAAAGCCAACAGATACAGCAATGATATGTACACAATGCAATGAAGCAGGTAAATGCTGAAAAATAAATAACTGTACAAAAGAATGAACACCCAATAAATAAACAACCTACAAAAGCTAGGAGGGACTCGCTTAGGGAAACCAGGGTCCCCAGCAGAGTCGCCAGCTGTCGCAACCTGAAAAAGGAGATGCGAAAAAACAACCGGCGAGAAAGAAATGACAGAAGAGTCGCCAACGCGCGTTATTCATCCCAAAGGAGGGAAAGGAAACGCTCGAAGCAAACCTGGAAAAGGGAAAGGAAAAGACAAGGTCTCGCAACCAAATCTTGGGTTCGGGAGTCGATTATGCGAAGGGAAGGTATTAGCACTCCTACGCATTCGTAGTACTCTACGGGATCCACTTTTGTTGTTCTTGTCTAAAGGGTGTGGGTTTATCTAATGTACTATTTGCTAAAAGAGGGGGTCAAAAGAAAATGACTCGCACGGATATCGCATCCACTGCATACGTATCTCATCTGGATATGAGAATCAGAGTCTTCGTAGCTCGGCTGCCTATGGGCTAAAGAGGAGTGTGCTCGCTAAGACATCGCGTCTTATGCCTACGTATCTCATCTGGAATGAGAATCAGAGCAACCCGTAGTTCGGCTAACTACGGGTTAAGGGTTGTGTTTTTTAGATGAACGACGTTACTACGCAATCTACCGGATGCTCGACCTTTGGAGACTTACTCGCCTGTAGTAGAAGGAGTTAACGTGTTCTTAGGAGAAGAAAAATCAATGAGTTTGTTTGGGTTTTAGGAATGCTCATGCAAAAAAGGAAGTCCTAGACGAAGGAACAGTGCTACCTTAATTGACATGCAAACGAGAGACTATACGAAGCCTAGCAATCCTATGGGGAGACGATCACACCATACAAAACAAACATGCATAAAGTAAAATGCCACCAAGGGGGCTCAAACCTACATGGGTAGGGCTTTAGTCAAGAGGGTTCATATCAACCTCGACAAACAAGCCATGGAATAGGTAATCAAATGGGCTCTTAACCACTGACATTGAACGTCAGGGTGAGCAGATCAAAAGGGTAATGAGGATAAGACCTCATAGCTCTTAACCTTGGACAGGGTGAGCTCATGACAAAAAGTGGGGATTCAGAAAGGTGGAACCCTCTCCACTGACTGACCGGACAAAAGATCTTGGGCTTTTGTTCTGAAGCATCAGCACGTAGTGCGAGCATAAAGAACGACACACTGAATAACGGGGGATTGATTACTAATCCCTTTTATCCGTCAATTGCCTCTTCGTGGAGGTCTTTAGCACTGGTGCCTCCTTTTGGAGGTTTTTTGGGCACAAAAGAAAACATTGCCTCCTATCGAGGTCTTCCAGCTAAGAAAGCGGTAAAATGCGGGAAAGATAAAGGGATCAAGAGGTCTACCACACGGATAAAGATCCGAAGTAATAACAGTTAAAGAAATAAGAAACCCAGAGATCTCTCGAGCTGGCACCATCAAAGAAAGCAAGTCAATACAGGTAATCGGAATAAATCTCCAAATGGTATCCCACAAATAAAGTGGAATGCCAAGCAAGCTATCCTTTCAGGAGTCATGTGAGCCCTCACAAAAAACTCAACAAACAGGTTAGAGTGACAAGATGGGGTGCAATCAAGAGTTGCCCCAAATCAAAATGTAACCACATGAATCATGCCATTAAAATTCACAAAAAGAGCTCACAAAAAGCAACCCAGTGTAAGAGGCCTAAACCTCTTGTCAAACACATGCATCAAAAGGGTATCAAAATTCAAAGTCAGGGGGCAAGGATCCACACATCAAGGCATGACATACATATTAAAACATGTGCCCACATGCAAAACCTAACGATACCCACTCTTCCAAATTCACCCATAATACCTCATACATTCAGAAATTTCAGGTTGAAAGTATAAAGTAATGGAAATAGGGCATACCTGATTGGGGAGGATCGATTGAAATTGAATTGCACTTTTGGCTTTGCAGAACAATCTTAGGGTTTATATGAGAGGGAATTGGTTCTTTGCAGTTGAGTTCCCTTCAGTCTCTGGAGGTTGCTCTGAATTAGTTAGAATCTCTCTAGCTCTTTTTTCTTTCAGGGTTTTGTTCCAAGGAAACTTCAGAGTGTTTTCAGCTTTCACTAATTCTCTCTCTCTCTCTCTTTCTTTTTCCTTTACTGAAATTTCAGAATTTATAACCTGATTTTCGTGGCTTTGTGGGCTCAAAATGAGAGAGGTCCAAGTCCAAGATTTTTCTGTTATATTTTATTTATTTATTTATTTATTTATTATTTATTTATTTTTCGTTTTTTTTATTATTTTATTTTCAAAACGCGTGGGCTTCGCCTAGCGAGCATGACAGTTCAAGAAATTCCTCTGAGCGTAGGTGATTCTGGTGGCTTTTCTTGGGACTCGCTAGGCGACCCATTCTGCTCACCTAGCGAGCATGACAGCTCGTGAACAAACTTTTGCTCCTTCAAGATTAACATTTTGACTGATGAATAGACCCCATTTGAACATGTTGGAAGTATCTCAAGTCATTCCCTTGTGTTGACTGATCACCTAGATTGGACCCACAAAGTGTCTTGGATGATATTCAAGCTTCTTGGATCTAATTCCAATTGACATGATGAAATGCAATATGAAATTTTAAATGACCTAAAAATGAATGCATGAATGAGGGGGGCAAATTTTATGGTATTACAGCTTCCATCAAGACATGCAATGATGGGATCCCAACCTCTACTGAGAGCACAACTTCCATATCGTAAACAAGTGAGAAAGGGATTGCCCCTGTTGAAGTGCGGATGGATGTATGGTACCCATGCAAGGAAAATAGGAGCATCTCATGCCAATCTTTGTACGTCACAGTCATTTTCTGAATGATCTTCTTGATGTTCTTATTTGAAGCTTCAACAACCCCATTCATCTTGGTTTGTAGGGAGAATAATTATGATGTATAATCTTGAAGTCTTTGTAAAGAGCTTACACCATATTATTTTTCAAGTTAGATCCATTATCAGTAATAATCTTACTCGGCACACTATAACGGCATATAATCTGATTCTTGATAAACCTCACAATAACTTGCTTGGTCATATTCGCATACGATGTCGCTTCAACCCACTTTGTGAAGTAATCAATAACCACCAGAATGAAATGATGTCCATTCGAAGCTTTAGGCTCAATCATGCTAATCATATCAATTCCCCACATGGAGAAGGGCCACCAAAAGGAAATGACATTCCGCAGTGTCGAAGGAACATGAATCTTATTTGCATACATTTGACACTTGTGGCATTTCTTCACAAACTTGAAACAGTCAGATTCCATTGTCAGCCAATAGTAACCTGCTCTCAATATCTTCTTAGCCATAGCATGTCCATTGGAATGAGTACCAAAGGAACCTTCGTGGACTTCAGTCATCAACATGTCTACTTCGTGTCTATCCACGCATCTGAGCAGAACCATATCGAAGTTTCTCTTATAAAGCACATCACCATTCAGGTAGAAGTTGCCAACTAATCTTCTCAAAGTCTTCTTATCTTTCAAAGATGCCACAGGCGAGTAAACCTGACTTTGGAGGAAACATTTGATATCAAAATACCACGGCTTCTCATCTTTGACTTCTTCAACAGAAAACACATGAGTTGGTCTATTAAGACGCATCACAGTCAAATTGGAAACTTCATTCCAAAATCTTACCACAATCATTGAAGTCAACGTTGCAAGAGTATCTGCCATCCGGTTTTCATCTCGAGGGATATTGTAAGACCCCAATTTTGACCCTAAGATCCCTCATGCAATTTCATCATATACATTAGCATTGGGATCATACTGTGGCATCCTCCTTGTCCCTCTTTCATTGGGTTTATTTTGGGAGAGATCACCAAGCACTTTGTGATTGTATCATACTTGTATATTATTATTTTTACTAACCAAAATACAAAAATATGTCTTTCTATTTGACTAACTCTTTCGTAGGTAGGGCATGATCTTCATTGATTCACCAAGTTCATATATAGGGTATGAGACCCTCATGACAAAGAGCACAACCATGAATTGATACAATAATGGTTATGAGCATCATATATGAGTCCCTTTGATCTCTACATGTTATATTGATCAAGTTTTCTTCAAAAGTTTGAGGGTGATTTACCTTGGAAACCCTAGTTTGACTGGGTATCTTAAGTAACTTCTCCAACAAGCTATCTCACCAATTGATCAAATTTCTCAAAGGGCACTTCAAAATTCATCATCTTATGCATATATTATCTACCATGAGCCAAGAAAGTCCAAAGAATTGAAGCTTAGCAAGTTGGTTGATGGTGGTTGGCCAGATGAATTCATCTGATCAAAACTGGGTCTCCTTAAACCCTATCTCCTACAATCTTCACCATATGAAAATGATTCCAAGAGACACGTTACTCTAAATGACATTAAAAACAACTTTAATGTTGAGACCTAGAGCTATTTTTTCTTGGAAAATCATTTTCTATTTTGAAACATTATAGGTCATTTTGTCTAAACCCTAATTTGAAAGTCAACTTCCCAAGGCCATAACTTGCTCAATTTTTATGATATGAAATATTTCCAAGTTGCACAATCAAATTAAATGGGTCTAATTCAAATTTTATGTTTGGAGTGAGAGCTAATTCAACATTTTCGAGCATGTGATATGAGGTTACATTATAGGTCACTTTTGACCTATACCATTGATCAAGTGATTTTTCCAAACTTCAAAAATGCATAAATCTATCATTCCAAATCCAAATGACATGAAATTATTGACTATTTTGAAGGTATTTGAAAGATCTATAACTTTTATGAAGACATTTTTCTCATTTGAAGCTCACATAAAAAGTTAAGCAAGGTGGAATATTGAGATATATGGCTTGACACTTAGAAAAGATTTCAACATGTTGAAATTTCCAAACTTCCACCTCAAAATTCTCCATGATCCAAGCTCCAAATGAAAAAGTGTTGAACATTAAAGTTATTCTTCTTGATTTAACCTTTCCAAAAAGTCCAATTTCATCCATTTTGGATAAGATTTTCTAGGGCTGCACATGGCTGGAACATTGCATCATCATTTGTCAAAGATCAAACTTCAAGCTTCCATATACAATTGCCTAGCACTCCAATTTGATTTTAGGACTGTTCACACTCAATTATGGATCAAATGGAATGATCTCATGGGCATGTACACGCCTATGCACACATGCATCACTCATTGCTAATTTTGGAAACTCATTTGGAAGGTGCAAATATCACATGATTCAGCTATAAATAGAGCTCCATATGCTCAGAATTGGAAACCCCTTCGCGCCAGCTTTAATCCCAAACACCAAACCCTTCCATTTGAGAGGATAATCCTGAGAATTTCCTTTGGAAATTGAGTTGGAATCTCACTGTTTTGAGATTCAAAACTCCAGGGATCCAAGACCTTTTGTGCATTTTAATCCACTTCTGCAAGCATACTGAGCAAGATCAAGCACGAGCCAAAGCAAGAACAAGTGAATCCAGACCTGCATTGAAGGTATTTTCCAGAAAATTTCATCTCTTCGATTCTCTCTCAATTCCACTCAATTCTCTTGGATCTTTGGTTGTCTGAAGTCCTACCAATATAGGCAAGAAGATTGAGTTGCATAGAGGTCAAATCAAAGCAACTCAGTTGACACACCTCAAAATTTAAATCCTCATATCTTTCTATATATATGGAGTTAGTTAAAATTGAGGTTAGATTCGTGCTCTACGCCATTTTTTCTTTCAGATCATGTCCTCCTTTTTCATTTTCTTGATGGTGATGAGTGAACCAGTCCGGCCAGGGTCACCGGAGAAGATGATCGGCCTTTGGACGCCAGCGATGCGCTAGAAGTGTTCAGAGCCATTGATCTGGTTCAAATTATTTTAATCTCGTGCGTTGCTTTTAAATACCAAGCCTATGCCGCGTTGACTGCAGTGCACCATGGAACGCGCGCTTATGGCCACTTGATCTGCCACCTCAACTAATGAGGGAGATCAAGTGGTCCATGTTTTTTTCTGATTATTTGAATTTCATTTTAATTGTTTTATTTTCATTAATTCATATTAATTTTAATATTGATCCAAAAAATATGGGAGTTTCACCAAAAAAATTCAAATAATTTCCTCTTTCATATTCTGAATTAAAATTATTTTCTGGATCATTATTAATATTTTTCATGATTTAATTGATTTTGCATTTATTTTTAATTGTTTAAAAATACTTCTAAGTCTTTAAAAATTCTGAAAATTTTTCTCCAAGGTCCTTTGACCTTGTCTTACCTATGATAAATCTCATGGTCATTTATTTGGTGTTTTTATGAGGTTTTAGGAATTTGACAAACCATATTTAATTTAAATGCCTTATTTTAGTATTTTTTTTAATTTGAATAAATGCCAAATAAATTTTGTTGACCAATTGTGATGACTTGTTTGTGTTTGACTCTTGTTGTTGGGCCTTGGTCAAGGTTGATTTGACTTTTCAAGTTAATATAATTGGATTTAGGGGATTGATGGAATGTACACTCCATCTCCCAAAATGAATGGATGATATTAATTTGGTAAAAGTCATCCTTTAACCAATTTGAGTTTTGATTCATTCCCCTCCCTCTTCATCTCATTCCCCTTCTTTATGCATTCATCTTATTTGGCATATGACATCTCAAAGTCCTAAAACTAGTTGATTGAAGAATTAACATGAGTATGGATGAGATTAGGCCACCTCTTTTGCATATTCTTTTTGTGTGTGGTATGTTTCATGAGCATAGTCCATTATACTATGTCTCTAACATGCATTAACACCAAAATTCTATTGCCCGACCTCAAATAGTTGTGACTTCTACATAAGTCCAATTACGATTGCTTAACATTTCGCTAAATTTGTGACATAAAATGCATAGCATTCTAGTTAGTGACATTGTAAGTCTCCCATCTTTCATGGTATTGTGTGGAAACTTTGCCTTTTTTCCTTCCTTTGGGAGATGTCTTGGCTCAAGGATCCATGTTTGTGATAAGTGGGTTGAGTGTTGTCCAAAGAATGTCTTAAAATGAAAAGCAAAAGCAAAACAATACTAACTTCTAACCCATTAACAACTAACTTTTAATTTCAAGCCATTTACTTTAATGTCATTTAATTCTAGCCTTTATTCATTTGCCATTGTTCATATCATTCTAATTGTTTATGTTAATGCAATTTTCACTTTGTCCACTTGGACCATATTGTGTGATATTTCTTGTTTGTATATACTTTGCTTGTTTGAGTGGTCTTTGACCATTAATGTACATAATAACAACAAAAAAACCTAAAAAACTTGTGTGGACTGTTGACTTGATCTTGGACAAATGGACTTAGAACTTATGTAATATTCCTATGCTAAAGGACTTGGCCAATGCCAACTTATTGAGAAACCAAATGCTTGCAATTTGAAACTTCATCTGACACATCATTCAAGATCCCTCTGAGTTCATATGCAACATGATCGTTGTGAAGCTGTTATCTTGAATCTATGACTTGTGGAATTCATTTGTTACATGGGCTAATTCAAATAAGATCATGGAGTGGCTAAAGCTTGGATGTGGCTATCTTTATTTGATGCCTTTTCTATTCAAGATAATATAATTGTGCATTTGTGTGTTGCTTAATTCAAAATGTCCAAGGGAATTCTGGGTTTCTATTGACATTCTTGTCTATTGGATTGTTACCCATTTGGTCAGATCTTTTCAACTCTTAACTTTTTATTTAGTGCATAGGATTAGCCTCTTCATCTTCTCCCCATTTCTTTAATTTCAAAATCTCTCCCTTCCTTTTCAAAATCTTCTTTAATTGAACTTGTTTTGTTCTAAACTTTGACCACTTTGCAAAAAGATAGAAACTTTGACCTTATGCCATTGCATTTTCAAACTTCTTTTCTTAAATCAAACTTGTAAATAAACTTAACCATACTTGACTTAAACTTTAAAAAAGCCAAAAAGAACTAACTCATTCAAACCATTTTTAGGCCTTTGTGCCTTTCAAACTTAATTTTGTTAAAAGCAATGCATCCACTTTGAAATTTGTATCACGAACTACAAGGTTTTTATCCCTCATTTTTATGTTGGTACGTAGGCACAAGACCGAAGGTCTTGCCAAACACGAAAATATAATTAATGAATTATTTTCTCATCCCTCCATTCTATTTGTTTGTAAACATCATTTTGTACCAAATACACATGCATACAAAAAGGGCTCCCTAGGAGTACCTAGGACACTTTGGATGCTAACACCTTCCCTCTGTGTAACCAACCCCCTTACCTGTAATCTCTAACATTTTATTAGTTTTGATTTGAAAACTTCTTACTTTTGGGTTTTGTTCGTACTTTTTCCCTTTTCCCTTGGAAACAATAAAAGCGCGGTGGCGACTCTTGTTATTTGATGTCTAGCTTATCCATAGCTTGATGATCATGAATTTACCGCTACAGATATGAGAAAACTCAACCCTTTTAAGGAAAGTTAAAATCCTCCTCGCATAATCTTTATATGGTATCAAACCGTTGATTTGTCTCCCATTCACCTTTGATCTGATTCATAACCAAAGTTGAACCTCCATAGACGTCGAGATACTTGATTATAAGATCAATGGCTTCTTTAAGCCCCATAATGTAAGGTTCATACTCAGCCATATTATTTGTACACTTGAAAGTTAATCTAGCTGTAAACAGAAATGAGTGCCTTGAAGAGTAATAACCACTACCCCAATGCCATTACCATACTGATTAACAGCTCCATCAAATACCATGCCCCAACGGGAACCAGGTTCTGACCCTTCTTCAAGCAATGGTTCATCACAATCTTTCATCTTCAGGTACAAAATTTCTTCATCAGGAAAATCATATTGTGCTGACTGATAATCTTCAATTGGTTGGTGAGCCAAGTGGTCATCCAAGACACTACCTTTAATTTCTTTTTGAGATCAGTATTCAATATCATTTTCAGATAACAACATTTGCCAACGGGCAATCCTCCCAGTTAAAGCAAGCTTCTCAAAAATGTACTTGATCGGATCCATTTTGGATATCAACCAAGTAGTATGATTCAACATATATTGGCGCAAACGCTTAGCAACCCAAGCCAATGTGTAACAAGTCTTTTCAAGCATAGAATACTGAGTCTCACAATTGGTGAATTTCTTACTGAGGTAGTAAATTGCATATTCTTTCTTTCCAAATTCATCTTGTTGACTAAGAACATAACCCATACTTTCTTCAAGCACGATCAAATACATGATCAAAGGTCTTCCTTCAATAGGCAGAGATAGAATCGGAGGCTCAAGCAGACATTCTTTGATACTATCAAAAGCTTTTTGGCAATCTTTGGTCCAATCGCAAGACTGATCTTTTTGAAGAAGCTTGAATATACGCACACATGTGGCAGTCATATGCGATATAAATCTTGAGATATAATTCAAGCGGTCGAGGAAACCTCTGACTTGCTTCTCAGTTTTGGACGCAGGTATTTCTTGTATTGCTTTGACCTTGGCGGGATCAACTTCAATACCTCCCTCATTGACAATAAAGCCCAACAACTTACTAGAACGAACACCAAAAGTACATTTATTGGGACTCAAGCGGAGTTTGTACTTCCTCAAATGCTGGAATAACTTCAACAAATGCTCAACATGTTCTTCTTCATCACTTGATTCGGAAATCATGTCATCAACATAGACTTCAATCTCTTTATGCATCATATCATGAAAAAGAGTGGTCATAGCTCTCTGGTACATTGCACCAGCATTCTTTAAACCGAAAGGCATCACTCTATAACAGAATGTTCCCCAGGGTGTAATGAATATGGTCTTCTCCATATCTTCGGGTGCCATTTTGATCTGATTATAACCGGAAAATCCGTTCATAAATGAAAAGACTTTGAATTTAGTTGTATTGTCTACCAACATGGCAATGTGTGGCAGAGGGAAATCATCTTTCGGACTAGCTTTGTTCAAATCTCTGTAATCAACACACATACAAACTTTTCCATCCTTCTTTAGAACAAGCACAATATTGTCCACCCACTGCGGATACTCAGAGGTAACAAGAAAACCAGCATCAATCTGCTTCTGCACTTCCTCTTTGATCTTCACTGCCATATCAAGATGAGTTCTCCTCGACTTCTGCTTGATCGGCGGGCATTCTGGCTTCAACGGCAGTTTATGCTCCACAATTTCAGAATCCAACCCAGGCATGTCTTGATAGGACCAAGCAAACACATCTAAATATTCTCGAAGAAGATCAATCAACCCCTTCTTAGCCTCTGGACACAGTTGAGACCCAATCTTGACTTCCTTCACATCATCTTCAGAACCCAAGTTGACTAGTTCAATTTGTTCTTCAAATGGCTGAATGGATTTTTCCTCGTGCTCAAGTAAACAAGATAATTCATCAGATACCTCTTCATCATCAGTCTCTTCACTAGCCTCAAACACAGGGAAATCAAAGTTTGGAGAAGGAGTGGGATCATTGTATTCAATGGGTTTGAGAACCAACCTGCATAATGATTTGATATTTTGATTTTAGAGAAGTGAATTGTGACCAAATATTATGCAGATGGAAAGTTATTATTTATTTATATTTTTTGTGATTACTATTTTCAGAAAATCAAAAAGTAAAAATAAAACATCATAGATGTGGGTGAATAGAATTGCATTTTATTGATGATAATTGAAATGCTCAACAATGTTCATTATTCCCTTAGGCATATAAGAAGGATAATTGAATTGCATTTTATTGATGATAATTGAAAACAAATTACTTAGAGCGATGAACAACAATAGGAACATCAACAGCAACCCAGTTGTTGCAAGTCTTGTCATGCGTCACAAAGTGGGTGCAAACTTCGTCTTCATCATCCTCAACCTCGATTATAGCAGCTGATTGTTGATCATTACTATGAATGAACCCTCCAATGCGGAAACTCAGATGCACATCTTCAGATTTGACATTGAACGACCCTAATTGAAATCCCAATCAGGCCCTATTCTTGTTCTCAGCAATCTCTATCATTCGGCCCCACTGATCAGTGCTGCCAGTTTCAATGGCTTTCTAAGCATCCTTCAAAGAAGACATGAGCGCCCCAATTTTCTTCACTTCAGCAATAGATGAAGGTAGAGAAAAACAAGGAAGGGGGGTTGAATTGTTTTTAACTAAAATAAAAACTTTTTGAAATGAGACACAAGCAAAAACAAATAATATCAACGCTGAATTTTATACTGGTTCGCTTGAAATTCAAAGCTACTCCAGTCCACTCGGCCAAGGTGATTTTGCTTTCAAAAAGGACTTAATCCACTAATCTTGAAAGATTACACAAATGATCGTCTAAGAGGATAAAGATCTCTCAGCCCTCTCAAGTATACAGACTTCACAAGTCACTTGAGGAGAGTTTCAACAAATAAATAGAATTATAGTAATGCTTAGTGCTTCTAGGTAAGCAGAAATTACACAAGGTAAAATCAAAAGAGTTGTTTAGACTTTAGAGCAACAACTCGTGTAAGGAAGAGAATGAATGATGGATGTGATGTTGTATTCTCGTGTGTTTCTTGTTCTTCTTAGTGAGGCGTTCCATCCTTTATATAGGAGTGATGAGAAGACCATTGAGTGTTTGAAAGTCAGAATCTTTGGCAATGATGGATGATTAATGTCATTAATCTCTGTGTTCTTTCCAAAGCAGTTTTGGGGTGCCATAAATTTCTTCCTGAATTAGATTCTTTCCATAACTGAAATTCTTCATAGCTAAGTGTTCTGAATCAGCGGGTTCGAACATCAGAGTCTCTATTCAGCAAGTGTTTCTTCAGATAGATGCTTGTTGCTGACTGTCATCAAAGATTCTTCTGATTGGTTTCTTCAGAGCTCAAGGCTTCAGATCATAGAGTGTGTTCTTCCGCTTCAGAGTGTCTAATGTCTCTTGTTGAGTTTACGCTTCCGTTAATCAGAATCAGAGCTTCTGCTTGCGTATCTTCTGAGTGATATCTCAAAACTTCTATATGTATCTGATGGATGTCTATTTGACTATTTTGATTAGAGTCCTGCACACTTAGATAAATTTTATTAGGGTACCATTTTTGTTTCATACTTTGTTATCATCAAAATCTTAGAGATACATTGTAGAAACTAGATTTGTTCTTACAATAGACAAGGCTTGGAACGGAGTTCCAACCTCCTCCTCAACTTCAACATAAGAAAAGGATGACAGATGGCTCACTAGAAGCGCCTTCTCTCCACCCACAATGACAAGCTTGTCGTTCCTCACAAATTTAAGCTTCTGGTGTAGAGTAGATGTCACTGCTCCAGCCTCATGAATCCATGGCCTTCCCAATAAACAACTATAGGTCAGGTGGATATCCATTACTTGGAAAGTAATTTGGAAATCACTTGGACCTATTGTCATACCCCAAAATTTGCCCATTAATATTTTAAGACATTTTTCAGGGCAGTCCGACTCATTTTTATGACACTGATCTTAAAGGAACAAAGGCCTAGCTCACGAATGGCCCAATCCAGAAAATGGCCCAAACTGGCCTGTTCGCTACACGTTCGCTACACGCTCGCCTAGCGAACGTTCGCTACACGTTCGCTACACGCTCGCCTAGCGAACGTTCGCTACACGTTCGCTACACGCTCGCCTAGCGAAGCTGACAGACAACAGAAAATTTCGGGCTTCATTCTGAGCCCATTAGGTCATCAAAGGAGTATTATAAATACCCCAACTCCAGAACGAAAAGGGGAGGACGAAAAAGGACGGAAACCCTGGCATAGAAACCCTAGCTCAGAGAAGTCGGAGTGAAGAAACCCTGACGGTCGCTCATCCGCACCGCCGTTGCCGCCGTCCAACTCAGCCCGATACCAAAAGTGACTTGCCAATTCAGCATTACCACTCCATTGCAAACAGGTTTGTGTATCATTATTGTTTTATGCTTCCAATTTGTAAATCTCTAAATACATAATGCATCATGATTGAATTTTTGGATATGTAATTAGACTTTGCATGTGAATTCCAGTACGCCTGGATATCCTGAGTGTTTGACCATATTTTTTCTGTAATTGAATGCAATAAGGCATGCAGCATGCTGAGATCATACTGTTCTGAAATTCAAAACCCGCAGCCGCTCGCTAGCACATCGCTAAGCGAGCATGTAGCGAGCATTCGCTAGGCCCTCGCTAGGCGAGGCAGAGGCGAACGGGACAGCCGTTGATATTTGTTATGTCCTATGCGTAACCTGATCTATCCTATGTTAATTATGCACTGTTTTGCCTGACATTCATGCTGCTGTGTTTTCTTTTGCGGTGTAATCCTCGATTGCACCCTGATTGGTATTCTAACCCGTTTGCTGAATTTTGTAAAGGTTCACATATCCCAGGAAAAGAGTGTTGTTTAGGCCTTCCACTTTATTTGTGGGATACCCTTATGAAGATCCACCCTAAATTGCTTAATTAATTTTAATGTATTAATTTTAATGTATTGATTTTAATGTGGAGATTCATCCTAATTACCTAATCGATTGTAAAATACGGCCTCTAAATATGTGATCTTGGACCCCTCTTTTTTGCCTTACGATATTACGGCACCACGGTCATGTCCCGCGAATGTGGGGATACACTTAGCAATGGCCCTTCGATTAAATCATCATAAAATAAATCATAGTCCCTCGGATGTTGCCTTCGAATATATGATTTCGTCCCTCGATGACCCTTCGGTGTAGCCTACGGTTAAATGATGATCGTCCCTTCGAATGCTAAGGTATCCTTACAACTGTTGCCTTCAATGACCTATCGATGACCCTACGATGACCCTTAAACATCCAAAGGGTAAAATTACTTACTTCTCAATAGTAAGGACAGTTTTACCCCCCATAAGGATAGGAAACGTTCATAACGACCTTAGGAAGGTATAACTCTCAATTGCTGGATCATAACCTAAAACATTTTCCACCCCTCACCCTTTGCAAGTCCTAGAAAATCACCACTTGGTATACATTCATACTAGAATCATTACCAAGTTACATTTTTCTAAACCGTTTTCAAAATCAAACGAGATAAATACTTTGTATACATTCATACGAGAATCATTACAAAGTTAAACTCTCCTTTCGATACATTTTTTAAACAATTCACGAACACTTTTCAGACAAAAATATAAGTGATCCAGCAATTAAGAGCCCATGGATAACCATGGATACAAAGGGTGCTAACACCTTCCCTTTGTATAATGTACCTCCCGAACCCAAAATCTATTGAGGTCTTTCCTGTTCTTTTCCACCTTTCCTTATTGGATAAAAGAAAAGTCGGTGGCGACTCTTGCTATCTGCGACATTGCGATAAAAAGCAAAATACCCCAAGTCAGTTCACCGTATGACACCTATCTTAATTAGAAGGTCCACTTCACCAATGAAGGTTTTGTGGGAACCATTAAATGCTTTGACAATCACGCCACTGTACCTCATTGGGGTGCCTTGATAAGAAAGTCTGGACATAGTTGACTTCGGAAGCACATTCAAAGATGAACCAGTGTTGACCAATATGTTGGACAGAGCGTCCTCCTTGCAGTTCATAGAAATATGGAGTGCCAGATTGTGATTTCTGCCTTCCTCAGGAAACTCTTCATCACAAAAACTCAAATTATTGCAATAAGTGATGTTAGCAACAATATGGTCAAACTGATCCATAGTATCATTGTTCTCAACATAGGCTTGCTCTAGCACTTTCTGCAATGCCTCCCTATGTGCCTCAGAGTTCATCAATAATGAAAGCACGAAGATCTTTGACGGGGTTTGGAGCAGCTGCTCCACCACATTAAACCCACTTCTCTTAATCAACTTTAAAACTTCATCATTATCATTAGTCTTCAGCTTGCTGGATTCACCAGACTGACACACTGGAGTACTAACTGGATTTACCACTAGCATATCCACCTTCTTACTGATTGAAACATCTTTTACCTCCTTCGGAAAGACCAGAAGACACGACCACTACGGGTCACCTTTGCAATATCGGTTATATTCACCATATAATCTGCTACGGGTAAAGGAATCTCTTGACCATTTTCCACGATTTTGGCATTATACTAATAAGGCACAACTTTATCGGATGCATACAGAACAGGGCCCGCTAACCGTATTACCAACAGCGATACCATTCTATTAACGTTGTTACTGCTGCTGCTATCAAACTGGATTACTACCCGCTCAGTGGTCTTAAACACTGGCACAATCATATTGACATCATCTCCCATGTCCCTCGACTGTTGAATCTGGATTACATTCTCATCTATCAACTTTTGGATATCCCTCTTGACAATCATACACCCACGCGGGTTCACGCTACAGATTGCACAACCATCATGGTTGTGCTCACAGTCACTGATCAAACATAAGGTCCTATGCATTTCCACCAATGACCTACGGATACATCGTACATCGAAAACTCGGAAATTCCCTGGACAACCGTCCACCATGTTGACTAAAGCATTACCATGAGCAGGCAACGAATTAACTTTCACATTAGGAGCACGGTCCTTAAAGGACATCATCCCACTTTTCACAAGCTTTTGTACTTCATACTTCAATGGGTTGCAATTCTCAATGTCATGGTCAGGGGCCCCCTGGTGAAAGGCACAACGGAGTTCGGGTTTGAACCACCATGGAAGTGGCTCGGGAATTTGAGGTGGATTTCTGGGTTGAAGTAGGTTCTTGAGAACCAAAGATGGATATAATTCTGCATAAGACATAGGAATAGGGTCAAAAGAAACCTTCTTCCTCTCAAAATTTTGTTGTTGATTATTGTTGTTGTTGTTGTTGTTGGTTCTTTGTTGTGGTTGTTGTTGTTGAATCGAAACAGATTGAATGTTGGAAATGTTGGAAAATACAGGAATCACTAAAGAAACTTGATGTTGACGTTGACGAGGTTTAGAACTCCTTCTAACATGAGGCCTTCTCTGCCTCCCCACAGATACTGAATTGGTTTCCCCCTCTTTCCTCTTGGAGAACCTACCACCGTATTTCTTATTGGACGATGCTTCTTCCTTAGACAGACGTCCTTCACGGACTCCCTCTTCTAACCTCATCCCTATATTTACCATTTCGGTAAAATCACTGGGGGCATTGGAAATCATGTGTTCATAATAAAACGAACTCAGGGTCTTTAGGAAAATCTTCCTCATCTCTTTCTCTTCCAATGGAGGATTAATCTGGGCAGCAAGTTCCCTCCACCTCTAAGCACACTCTTTAAATGTCTCCTTATCCTTCTGAGACATAGACCCCAACTGGCCTCTATCAGGCGCCATATCAACATTGTATTTGTATTTCTTAACGAAAGCTTCACCCAAATTGTTGAAAGTACGGACACTTGCACTGTCTAACCCCATATACCATCTTAGAGCAGCACCAGTCAAACTGACTTGAAAGTAGTGAATCAGCAACTCATCATTATCAGTTTGAGTTGACATCTTTCTGATGTACATAATAAGGTGGCTTAGTGGACAAGTGTTTCCCTTATACTTTTCAAAGTCAAGGACTTTGAACTTCATCGGGATCTTCACAGTCGGCACTACACAGAGCTCAGCAGCACTCTTACCGAACATGTCTTTTCCTCTCAATGTTTTTAACTCCTTTTGTAGCTCAAGGAACTGATCCTTTATTTCATCCATCATTTTATATACATCTAGGCCCTCAGATGGCTCAGAATGGTAGATGGTGTCCTCAACATGAGGCAAAGTGTGAACAATTGGAGGAGGCACATACATGATCGGGCTAGATGCCAGCATAGAGACAAAGGTGGGTGCAAACCCTTCAGGTATAAAGTTTGATGGCATCCCCCAAAGGGAATCCAGTAGGCATGGAAGGATCAGATTGGCTAGCAGTAATGGGATCAGTTGAGGTAACAATCTCAGAAATAACAGTCCTCTGGGGAGGAGTTGCAGGAGTTGGTGAAGACTGATTCTATGCAGCAAGAACAAACTTCACCATAGCAGTCAACCATGAAATCTCATCCTTCAACTCTCTATTTTCTTGTTCCAAATGTTCCATGATCTTGGGTTGATTGGTGCGAGTGTTGTATCGGTGAGTCAGCTTGGCTGAAGCACGGAAGAATAATCGATAAGACAATTAGCAGAAGAAAACTTGTTATGCAAATGATGCATGAAATGCAATATTTTTGTTTGTTTTTTAATTTCAAGGAACACATGAAGTTATATGTGTAAATATTAAATAATAACAATAGTAACAATTTTATTGACCATAAAATCTCTTTTTATTCATAAACATTTGGAAGGATTACACTGAGTATAGTTTCAGAAACCAAAGTACAATTATAAGAGAAAAGGAAACTAATCATCCCAAGGATCCCCTAGCAACATTGTCAGATGATTTGGCTGCGGGTGCGTACTTCCTTCGGATGCATCGAATCTCAGACTCAAAAGATGTCTTCATCTGAGCCTTCTCAAGAACTCGCTGATCAATAATCTTCTTCCAGGAATCGGAAGGCTGAGGCATACTAGAGGAAGATGGACCCTTTGGCTCTCTCTGTCTCTTCACTGCTCGATCTTCAAGAAGTTCAATAAGTGCGTCCTTGTCTTTTGAGTCAAGCTGCAACTCCTCATGCTTTTGGTTCAAAGCATGGAACTGCTCTTCCCACATATCATTCTCTTGCTTCATCTTGGCGAGTGCGTCTTCCAACTCCTCTACATCTTGGTTAGGGAGAGTTTATGGCTCAGCCACAACCAAAGACATAGGTCTTTCACAAGCATATGTCATCTTCAGCTCCAAAGCTCTCTTCTTCACCCAAATAGTGTAAGCTTCCAAAGCTACACAGTTGCACGAACCAAGCTCGGATCTTCCTTTCTTATGCACATTATGCCAAGCATGTACCATCTTCTGCTTCAAATGTTGGGGATTTTTACCCTCTTGATAGAAAAGACCTTCTAACTGATTGTTATTAGGTTTGTCTCTCAAGGGGAACCCAAGTTGACGACGAGCCAAAGCAGGGTTGTAGTTTATTCCTCCTTGTGTACTAACGAGAGGCACATTAGAGAATTCACCACAACTGTCGATAATATCCACACTACTCAATGCAGAATCATACCAAACAATATCATCATTAGTGAGAGACATAAGTCTCTGAGACCACCGTAGACATTGTTTGTTCTCCAAAAAAGCAGGCGTCTGAGGCAAGTGCGAAATAAACCACTTGTACAGAAGAGGAACACAGCACACAATAGTCCCACCACTCTTATAATTCCCCAAGTGCAAAGAGAAGTACATATCACCCAACAAAGTAGGCACAAGATTTCCAATCAAGAAAATTCTAATGGCGTTAACATCAACAAAACCATCGATGTTAGGGAACAAAGCTAAGCCATAGATGAGTAATACAAAGATAGCTTCAAAAGCATCCCCACTACTGGCTTGAGCAAAGACAGTAGCTTTTCCAATGAGAAACTCAGAAGTCAAGCCAAACATTCCTCCTTTTTTCACCCAATGAGTCTCAATCTCACACTTCTTCATATGAAGAGCTTCAGCTATGATATGAGATCTGGGAATCTCCTCTAATCCACTAAAAGGCACCTTGTCAGTAGCAGATATTCCCAAGAGATGGGCATACTCCTCTAACATAGGCATAAGCTAATAATCGGGAAAAGTGAAGCAACGATAGAGGGGGTCATAAAACTGAACCAACACACTCAAGAGTCCTTCAACCACATCAGCAGATAATACAGATAAAAGCTTCCCATGTCATTGCTTGAAGTCCAAGGGATCTACTATAAAGGATGATAACTTCCTTAGCTCTTCCAAATCAGGACATATGAAACTTTACTTCTTAGTGTTCCTTCGTCCACAATCCATGGTCTAAAAATATTTGCAAATAAGACCTTAGTTCCTTGAAATTTATTTTTCTGTGATGAATGTTATGATGCCCATGAATGCATAAATGCAATAATCACAAATAAGGGATCAAACACAAGGCAAACACAAACAAAGGTCAAGGGATGGATCAAGTCATTATCAAGATCAATCATCCATTTTGGTGGATTATGGTTTTCACCTTATCAACACCCAAGTTCCATTGATATTGACAAGACTTGATTGGATCAACCAAGAATCAAAGGGTTTGTTGTGAGTCACGAGCATGGAGTCAGGTTAAGAAACATCCAAAAAGGAGTGTACTAAGGATAAAAACCTGTAGATCATGTTCTAAAAAGTTCCTAGAGTCTTAATTTCATCTATCATATATTATAGGTTAGGATGACTGACTCATCAACCCATAATATTCTCAAGAGAAACTCATATGAGTGTAGTATCGCATAATAACTATTATCAGGTCTATACCTGAACAGTCTCCACACTACATCCTAAATAGGCCAAGTTGGGTTAAATGTTCTACTGTCCTCAGCTTCTCGGACCCCAAATTAGAGAAAGTAATTCCTAACCACAAATAACTTATGTGACATTAATAACTCCAAAAGGGTCTCCACTGAGTAGATGGGTTTCAAGCCAACTTGTTAAGGACTACTCCACACAAGTTGAACATGAATATACCATCCTCCTATCTTAATTGCACTCAAGTTTGGGTTAGAACTTATCTCACCACTCAAAGATCACCAAGCACAACAAGCAGATTATATCACACAAACAAGTATACGAACATCAAATATACAAATATATACACATCAAAAAGTAGGATAAACCCACTGAGGACTACTCCCCAACAGAGTCGCCACTTAATTTCTATAGCGGTAAATTCATGACCATCAAGCTACGGATAAGCTTATCGTCAATAAAACCAGAGTCGCCATCGTGCTTTTATTGTTTCCAAAGGAAAAGGGAAAAGTACGAACAAAACTCAAAGATAAGAAGTTTTCAAATCAAAACTAATAAAATGTCAAAGATTACAGGTAAGGGGGTTGGTTACACAGAGGGAATATGTTAGCACCCAAAGTGTCCTAGGTACTCCTAGGGAGCCATTTTTTATGTGTGTATGTGTGTTTGGCATAAAAGATGTTTGAAAAAAATAGAGTGTGGGGATGAGAAAAGAATGCATGAATTATATTTTTGTGTTTGACAAGACCTTCGGACTTGTGCCTACGTACCAATATAAAAATGAGGGATCAAAACCTCGTAGTTCGTGGTATCAATTTCAAAATTAGTGGATTTCTTTTAATCAAAATTTAAGCTAAAAGAGGCACAAAGGGGCCCAAAAGTTTGAATGGGTGTTAAATTTTTTTTGTCTTTTGAAATTTTAAGTCAATATGATTAAGTTCATTTATAAGTTTGATTTAAGAAAAGAGTTTAAAAATACCATGGCATAAGGCCAAAGTTTCTATTTTTGAAATAAGGTCTAAGTTCGAAATCACAAGCAAAGAAGGTTTTTTAGAAAAGGGGAAGATATTTTTGAAATTTAAGAAGTGGGGGGAGATGAAGAGACTAATCCTAAGCATAAAATTAAAATTTAAGAGTTGTAAAGATCTAACCAATGGGATGCAATCCAACAGATAAGAATGTCATATAGAAAACCATTTTTCTTTAACTTTGAATCAAGCAATAAAAAGAAAACAATTAACAATATCATAAATCATTAAGATCAAGGCATCAAATAGAGATGACCACATCCAAGCAAGCAAACCCCATAGCTACCAGTCTTCTTTGTCTTCTCATGTACCAGATGAAATACTCCATGATTAACTCAGAATAAGGCATTAGACATGAGATCAAAATAACAGTTGCATCAAGACCATATAGCAGACAAGTTCAAGTGGATCCCAATACTTGCATCAAATGAAGGCTCAAAGCACAATAACTTGGTCTCAGAAATGTTGGCATTGGCCAAGTCCTTTTGCATATGGAATGTTGCCTAATCCTAAGTCCAAAAGTTTAGATCAAGCCCAACAGTCCACCAAACACTTTTTAGGGTTTTTGTTATTTATTAGGTATTTTAAGGTTCTAATACCACAAACACAATCAAGGTACACAAATAAATATATACAATCACAATATATGGTTTAAATGAGCAAAGTGAAAATGGCATAAACATAAACAAGTTAAATGATATGTAAATGACAATGAATGGTAAATGGCTAGAAATTAAATGACTTGAAAGTAAATCAAAGTTAATAAGAGTTAGTCAAAGTTAATTAAATGTTAGTGGCGTTTTGATTTTTCAATTGATTAAGTCGTTCTTTGGAGAACACTCAACCATCTATTCACAAGCATGAATCCTTGAACCAAGACATCTTCCAAAGGGAGGAAAAAAGACCAAGTTTCCACATAATACCATGAAAGATGGGAGACTTACAATCTCACTTACTAGAATGATATGCCTTTAGGGTCAAATTTAGCTCTACGTTAAACAATCGTAATTGGACTTATGTAGAAGTCACAACTATCTGAGGCCGGACAATAAAAATTTAGGTGCTAATGCATGTTAGAGATTTGGTATAATGAACCAAACTCCTAAAACACACCACACACTAAAAGAAAAGATCAAAATGGATGGACTTATCTCATCCATACTTGTATTGGTTCATCTAACACAAGGTTATTGATGAACCAATTAGCCTTAGGATCTTGAGATTTCATTGGTCAATGAAAGGGATGGGAAAGAATAAGAATGAAGATGAAGAGGGAGGGGAAATGATAGAAACACAAATTGGTCATGGGAGGAATTTTATCAAATTAAAATCATTCATTCATTTTGGGAGATGAAATGTACATTTCATCAATCCCATAAATTCAATGATTTTAATCCAACAAAAGTTAAATCAATCTTGACCAAGGCCCAAACAAATAGTCAAACATCATAAGACCATAAAAATTTCTCAACACAATTTTCATACAATTAATCAATTAAAAATGCATTAAAATACAAATCAATTTGGTCAAAACTTAAAATCTCTTCAAAACATCAAATAAATGGCCAAGAGATTTATCCTAGGTCAAACAAGGTCAAATGACCTTAGGCAAAAAATTTCATGATTTTTAAAAAGTCAGAAGTATTTTTAAACAATTAAAAATATGCACAAAAACATTTAATTCATGAAAAATATCAAAATTAATCCAAAAATAATTTTAATTCAGAAAAAGAAAGAGAAAAATATTTAAAGATTTTTGGTGAAAATCCCATATTTTTTGGATTAAAAATGAAATTAATATGAATTAAACAAAATAAGTAGATTAAACATAAAATCAGAAATTAAAAAGAAATTCAAAAAAATAAGGGCCATCAGATCTCCCTCATTAATTGAGGTGGCAGATCTGATGGCCAAGCACGCACTCCACACCATACACCTTAGTCAACACGTCATAGGGATGGTAATCACAAGGAGCGGCCAGGATTAGAACATTTAAACAAGATCTTATGGTTATGAGGCGTTAAAACACACCACCGGAGCTAGGGCTCCGGTCTTCTTCTCCGGTGGACCTCACTGGACTGGTCCACCACCAACCATCACAAAAAATAAAAAATAAGAACATGGATTCAAATAAAAAAAATGCTCAAGAGCTCAAATCTGGCCTCAATTTTCTCTAATTTCAAGTATATAGAAGAATACAGGGATTTGAATTTTGAGGATCATGAACTGAGTTGCTTCGATTTGACCTCAAAGCAACTCAATCTTCTTGCCTACATTGGTAGGACTTCAGCCAACCAAAACTCACAAAGAATAGTGAAGAATTGAGGGAGAATCGAAGAGATGAAAATTCTGAAAAATTACCTTCGAAGGAGCTTCAACCTTGCTTGATCCTGATCCCAATTGTGCTTGGCTTTGTTTCATAAGCTTGTAAAAAATGACTAAGATCATAAAATGGCTTGGACTCTTGGAGTTTCAATCTCAAAACAGAATGAGATTTGAAGCTCGATTTTCAAATGAAAACCTTCAAGATTATCCTTTAATGGTGAGGGTTTAGATTGCAGGTTCAAAGCTTGGGCATGAGGTCCCCAATTTTGAGCATGAGGGGTTGTATTTATAGGCTATGAGATTCATTTCCACAAACTTCCAAATTTTGCCATTTTTAGCAATTTTCATTGCATGATTGCATGGGCATGTGATATGCCCATCAAGTGATGCTATCAGGTTCAAAAATGCTTGAGAATCATGCTGAAATCATGTCATGTGGTCATGCATTTGAGTTTGAAATGTGAAGGTGAAAATCATCCAATTGGTCCTTTGAAAAGAACCCATGCACAAGTCCTTCATTCTTTGTCAAAATAAGGTAATCTTGAACTTTTTGGAAAGGTGAGATCAAGGGGAACAACTTTATGTTGAACGCTTTTCCATTTGAAGCTTGGATTATGATGAATTTTGAGGTGGAAGTTTGGAAAATCAAACATGTTTGAAAATTTTCTAAGTACCAAGTCAAATGTTCACTTCTTCCACCTTGAATAACTTTTGCTATGGACTTCAAATGAAAAAGGTTCATTCATCAAAGTTGTAGCTCTTTCAAACCTCTTTAATATAGTAACAAATTTGACCATATTTGAATTTGGCATGAAGGAGTTATGCATTTTAGAAGTTGAGGAAAATCATTTGGTCAATGGTAATGACCCAAAATGACCTATAATGTTTCTTCTTGGCACATGCATTTGAAAGTTGAATTTTAACTTCCTCCAAACATCAAAGTTAAAGTAGACACCTTATATTAGATCCTGGAATTTGAATAGATTTTATCTCATATAAATTGAGCAAGTTATGGCATTGGGAAGTTGACCTCCTAATTAGGGTTCAGACAAAATGACCTATAATCTTACACCATAAAAAAATGACTTTCCAAGAAAAAATAGCTCTAGACTTAAACATGAAAGTTGTTTGGAATGTCATTTTGAGTAAAGTTTATCTTGGAATCATTTTCATATGACAATAATTGTAGGAGATAGGGTCTAGGGAACCCCGGTTTTGACCAGTTGACTTTCTTTGGTCAACCACCATGAACCATCTTGCTAGCTTGATATTCTCTTGATTTTTGGGACTAATGGAGTATAATATATGTGTAATATGATTTAATATGAAGTATACCTTGAAATATTTGATCAAATTTTGAAGAAACTTGTTGAAGAAGTCACACAAGATACCCAGATGAATTAGGGTTTCAGAGGCAAACAAGCTTCAAACTCTTGATGAATTCTTGATCAAAATGATATGTGAAGATCACGGGGATCCATATATGATGTCTAAAGTCAATTTGAAACATCTATTGATTAGTCACCTTGCATTGAGGGTCTCAAACCCTAGATATGAGCTTGATGGAGCATGGATGAACACACATACTACCTACAAAAGCAACAAACTATATATTGACATATTTTTGGCATTTTGGTTAGTAAATAATGAAAAATAAAGTATGATACAATCAAATGTGCTTGGTGATCTCTCCCAATATAATCCCAATGAATGAGGGGTGAGGATGATGCCAAGGTGTGATCCCAAAGCTAATGCACATGATGAAATAGCATGAGGGCTCTTAGGGTCAAAATTGGGGTCTTACAGCTGCCCCTATTTAAGGAAATTCTAACTGAGGATGTGAAGGTTAAAATCATCGTATTGACTCATTAGAATGGACTTAAATAACAACATATAGAAACAAATTTTGGTCCTTTAAGAGACCTCATTATGCATATGATATGAAAATGCTAAAAATAATTTATGTGGGGAAAATATTGCCACAAAGGAAACGAAATTCGGAGAGACTGAAAGTCCACTGGAGCATAATGCATTTCGTAAGGAAAACTCACTAGGGATATAGAGACTCTAAGGAATAAAAATTATGTGTATGCCAGGCTACGACTTGAAAACTTTTGGAGACACGAGGGGAATTTCCATGAAAATAAATCAATGGAAGGACTCGGTTAGGGATATGGGGAAAATCTGCAGGAGAAACGGACAAATCAAAACAAAGCTAAAATACCTGAACCAAATAGGGGATCAGCGACTTCACTGGGAAAATACGCACTCAAACTCAACTGGGGAAGAATGAACTTCAAAGCAGGAGTACCAGAAGTATATTATCTATTACCGGTTACTGGGTTGGAAGATAATATACTCTGACAGAGAGGCATCCATTACCAATTAGGGTAAACATATCAAGGATGACCTGCTGAGGAAAAAGGAGGTGTATATATTACCAGTTATTCGGTAAGAATAGCCTACTGGGAAAAATATCAAATAGGATTTACATCTACCGGGTATTGGGCAGAAGACCAAAGAAAGAGAATATTTGTCACTAGTTAAACTGAACATGTCATGGATAGACTCAGAGGAAGAATATTCGTCATCGGTCAGGATGAACATATCAAGGATATACTACCTGGGGGAAAAGTAGGAATTATATCTATAAATTACTGGATAAAATACCAAAGAGAGAATATTTGTCACCAGTTAGGATGAACATATCAAGGATAGACTCAGCAAGGGAAAACAGGATTTACAACTACCGGTTACTGGGCAGAAGACCGCAAAGAGGATAAAATATGTCATACATTAAGATGAACATATCAAGGATTAACTCGCTAGGGGTGAAAAATAGGGATTACAACTACCTTTTTACTGGATAGATAACCACGAAGGGAGAATATCTGTCATCAATTAAGACGAACATATCAAGGATATACTGCCTGGGGAAACGTGAAAACGAATCCGTTGGGGAAAATAAAGGAAGTGGATTACTTCTACCTGGTATTGGGCAAAAGTAAAGTACTTAAAAATCGAGAAGAATATTATCAGTCACTGGGCAATAGACTCTCGGGGGACCAAAAGTATCTATCTAGGTAAGAGTTAGAAAGAAACGGTCAAACAAAGACTCAACCCCATGAGGATATAACTTAATTTGATCAAAGATCTGAAATTACCCGACCATGGTGAAAAGTTAAGCAACAATTCATTATGGCTTTTACTTAACACATCTCAAGCTCTCACGTGGTATCAATAATAAAGCATAAAGATGAAGAAAGGAGAAGATGTGATTGCCTACCTGCGAGAATGAGACTTTCCTCGGTGAATTGTTGAATTCGAAAGTGCAATCGAAGGCGGAGAACTGCATGAAATAAGTACTTTCTCTGATTTTTCTTTCTTTTGTGTTACTATTTTCCTTCTCTTCTTCTTCTACACTCTGAATTCGTGAATTCCTTCTGATTCTTCTTAATGAGTGCGTGAGAGAGGTTGAGTTGTGAGGTTCTGCTAGAGTTCTAGCTCGAGTACGTTGAAGCTTCAAGGTGAAGCTTCAATGGCTGCTGAGAGAGAGATCTAGGTGATGGGTAATGGGATAGGGATTGTAGAGAGATTATGAGAGCAACCGAGAGTATTGATTGTGTGGATGACGAAAGGGATCCCTTGAATGAGGATGAAGGTCTTAATATATAGGATGTAGGCTCAGATCAACTGAGGGTTGGAGTTAGTTGGGTCGAACTCACTAAATTGATCCCAAACTCAGTTAGTTATTGGACTCCTACTCAGTTAGTTGAGAGTGATAAATCGATTATGTTAGTAGTTGGAGATTCGAGAAAAATTGTTAGGGAAGAATGGTAGTTATGTGGAAAAAATTTGTCTTAATCATTGATCCAAAGTTCTGTTAAAACAGTTAGAACTCAAACTATTGATGACTTGTTATTTGAATGCATTTGTGAAATGTTAACTTAAAGTGAAGAATGCCTTGGTGGTTATTGTTGGTTTTGTCATGACATGTTGAGTGATTATGTGAGTAATGGTTATCTTTTAGTATGGTTTAAAACAAAAACGAAAGAAAATCCAGTGTTGTTAGAAATGGTAAACTACTGATAATTCTGGTAATTTGAAATGTTGTTGTCAACATGGTTTTTAGCTGCTAGAATTTACTGCCAAACTTTATTGTTGTATTGCATGTGAAAGGATTTCGTGTCCTGGATGGTTGATATGGATGCAGGCCTATTTTGCAAATTGCGGGGCTTAGGTTGGTCTAGTTTATTTTAGGTCCACAAGGCTTGAATTTGGTCTGGTTTATTACAGGTTTGTGTTGATGCAGGATGCTCAATATTTGGCTTGGAAATTGAAGTGCATTGCTTTTGCTCATGGAGTTTTCACATTTCTTTTGGTCATGGTCTTGGAATGTATTTGGACTTAGGGTTGTACTTGGTTTAATTTTAGATGTAATTATGTATGCTTTATGTCATGTAGAATAAGGTATAGGCATGGTGGTTATATGTAATTGATGGAATTGGATTTTGTAAATGGTTTGAATTGTATTGAAAAGTAATTTGGGAATTGAAAGGGTAATGACTTATAAATGGTTTTGGAGTTTGGCTCATGAATGGTACATGTTAATATGAACATAAATTTGGATTGAAATGATTGTTTGAACAAGGTTTAAAATGTAACAATGTTGAAATGTAGCATGGCTAGAAAAGAGAAAAAAAATGGATTAATGGTTCATGGATTAGGTGGGTTGACTTCGGTCAAAGTTGACCCAAAATTCAATTGTTGACCAAAGTCAACCTTTGGTCAAAGATATTTTTTTTTTTTGTAATTTTCTTATGAAATGATGTAAATATGATTTGAATGTACATTTGTATTAATGGATATTTTTATTTCAAATGAAAAGAAAACTTTGAATTTCAAATAACATATTTCCCATCAAAACCATGTTTGAAATGCCTTATATGAATCATGCTTAATGAACTTGAATGAAACACAGAACTTGAATGAATGGACTAACAATGCCATCAATAAATTAAGAACGAAATGAATCTTGAATATGCATGAAGTCGTGACATACAAACACCATAATAGACTAAGAACTAATGGATCATAGGTGCATCATGTACCAATGAATCCACAACAAGAAAATGGACCAATACATTATGGATTCGAGCCCAAGGATGCACCATGAGCAATGAATCAAGAACAACCTTGAATGAGCAAATCCCCCCTCACCATGTAATAAACCCTAGTAAAAATATGGTTAATGGCCAAATGGTATGATGCAAGACAAAGTGATCTAATCCCCCTCTCTTGAGAAATTAGGGTTTCAATCTCAAGACCAATGCATATGACACATGGACACAGTTAGGGTTTCAAGCATAATCAATGGTCAATATGAAAGCCTCAATGATGGACCTCCTAAACTAGGATTTAAAGTTCAAACCAAAGTCATTGGACAAAACACAAGGTCAAATGATGATCAGGCAAACAATAATGAATCAATGAACTAGGGTAGCAAGCCACATGGTCCAAAGATATCAAAATGGGCAAAAATGTTTCAAACAAAGGACCCGTAAACAATTAGGGTTTCCATGATCACCCAAAACAATCAAGAAGACTCAAACCAATGTGGCCCACAAAGTTGGTGTTTCCAGGATCAATTGGTTCATCAAGGTTAAGCCAAGCCAACTAGGGTTTGCATTAATAATGGGTCAAGGTGTAATACTTCAAGATCAAGCAAAGCCAAAATGTTATTTATAAGCTTTGGATCTATGGTGTTGGTTAAAATAAATGCATGATTCACATGAATGTAGATTAATGTGTATAGATGAATCCTAAGCCATAGATTAAGTTGAAAGGGGAAAAGGGTAGGGAAAATTTTGGGGTATGACAGTTGCCCCTATTTAATCAACCTGAATGCGTGAATCGTGAAAGCTTTTTGAGTATTCAAGGTATGAGTGGATTAAATACCAACGTATCCGAAAATTTGCCCGTTAAGAACAGTCATATGAAATATAGGGATGGCAGTTTGACTTTTAGAGGTTCATCTGCTGGGATTTATTGAGATATTCTATGGTGATATTAATGCATGTTGCATGATATATGCTTTATTTTTATGATGCGTGAGTGTTTCATATGGTCAGTCAGATGTCATTCACATGGTATGGTTCCTGGCATGAAGGGGACTTCGACTCGTCACCTAATTATACCGAAGAAGTTGTTATTGTGAAAACAAGGTGTGTTAACACTGCTGCTGAGGATCCACCTGGTTCTGCTGGAGAGCACAAGGATTTATGATCTAATTGGGCATTCAATAGGATAACTACAGATGTTCAAGCAAGACTTTCAAACTACCGATCCTCTTTTTAAGTTCCTCAGGAGGTTAAAACAATGCATAAGGTTTTCTTTTAATGTAACTTTTATTATTCCTCAGAAATTTTGGAGCATCATGTGATTAAAGTAAATCAGTTATTTTGCAAATAAAATACAAGAGAAATAAAAAGTGATTGATAAAAGAAACCGAATTTTATTGATTATAAACAAAGTGTGTACATATGGTGTGTATAAGGATGCAAATATCCTTAAATATGATATTGTAAAAATTGAAAAATAAAAGAAATGGCAATAGAAAATATTTTTGTATTTTTCCATTGATTATAACATAGGTCGTCATCCACTGTAGGATCTGAATTTCAACACTTTGCTTCGATTGACGATGATTGGATCGACCTTTGACCGTTTGAGGTATAACTTATAGCAAAGTAGGCTCAAGGAACATAATCAATGCCTTTACCCCTAACTTTTGCCTGGACATTTTCTATTTTTTTTGTCCACCGAGATGCTCATTTTTGCCTAAGTCTCCCTTTCGAGTTTTCGAATCAGCGAGTTTTATATTTTTATTTGATCCCTAACTTTTGCATGGACAATTCATTTTTTGGCCCATCAGGATAGCCATTTTTGCCTAGATTGATCTTGTGAGAATCCATCTAGTGGGGTTTTATTATCATTTCCTTTTAGGCATAATATTTTTTGACTATGTCAGTATTCACTGGCGACGACAAATCTTCCCCATCCATTGTTGTGAGGATTATGGCTCCACCTGAGAAGGCATTCTTAATGACAAAAGGTCCTTCATAATTGGGAGTCCATTTGCCCCGAGGATCTGAGTGAATAGCTGGATACCTTTTGAGCACGAGTTCCCCTGCGTGGTACTTACGAAGAAGAACTTTCTTATCAAAGACTCGTTTGAGGCGTCTTTGGTACAACTGACCATGGCATACAAACATCAAAGGCTTCTCTTCAATCAAATTCAGCTGGTCATACCGAGATTGAACCCATTCGGCTTCATCAAGGTCAACCTCCATTATAACCCTGAGTGAAGGAATCTCAACTTAAATATGTAGAACAACCTCCATCCCATAGACTAATGAGTATGGGGTTGCCCCAATGGATGTACGAAACGAGGTCTTGTAATCGTGCAGAGTAAAAGGTAGCATCTTATGTCAATCCTTATATGTTTTAACCATCTTTTGGACGATTCTCTTGATGTTCTTATTAGCTGCTTCTACCACACCATTCATCTTGGGCCGATATGGTGAAGAGTTATGGTGCTTGATCTTAAATTCTTCGCACAACTCCTTCATCATCTTGTTGTTGAGATTACTGGCATTGTCAATGATGATATTCCTAGGAATTCCATAGCGACAAATTATCTCTTTCTTGATAAATTAAGTAACTACTTGTCGAGTGACATTGGCATATGAAGCAGCTTTGACCCACTTTGTAAAGTAATCAATAGCAACTAGGATGGATCAATGTCCATTGGAAGCTTTAGGTTCTATCATCCCAATCATATCAATACCCCACATAGAGAACGGCCATGGAGATGCCAGAACATTCAATGGAGTTGGTGGCACAAAGATCTTGTCACCATATATTTAACACTTGTGGCATCTTTTAACAAAGTTATAATGGTCAACCTCCATTATTGTCCAGTAATATCCAGCCCGAAGTATCTTCTTGGCCATAACAAAACCTTTCGCACGTATACCCTCGCAACCTTCATGTATAGACTTTATGACCATGCTAGCTTTGTGTCTATCCACGCATCTGAGCAGCACATAATCATAAATCCTCTTGTATAACACATAACTGTTTAAGAAAAACTTGGATAAAAGCCTTTTCAAAGCTTTCTTATCAGTAATAATATACCCTCGGGATATTGTTGTTTCTCCAGAAATGTCTTTATATCATAGAACCAAGGCTTATCATTAGGATCTGCCTTAATTGCTAGACAATGTGTTGGTTCATCCAAGTGGCCAATATGGATAGTTGGGGCTTCATTCTTCCACATGACGTTAAACATTTATGCCAATGTAGCCAGAGTGTCTGCTAACTGATTATCTTCCCTAGGAATATGATGAAAAGAGATTTCCTCAAAATAGGGCATCAATTTTCTGATATGCTCTTTATAAGGTATCAACTTGCTATCCCGAGTTTCTCAATCACCTTTTACCTGACGAATAACCAGAGATGAATCTCCATATACCTCAAGAATCTTGATCCTCAAGTCAATGTCCATCTCCATACCATATAACATGCCTCATATTTTGCCATATTGTTGGTGCAGTCAAAGCATAATCTAGCGGTAAACGGAAGGTGGAAGCCAGTTGGAGAAGTAATAACTACACCTATTCCATGATCACGAGCATTAGAAGCACCGTCGAACATGAGCGTCCATCGCGATCCTGGCTCGGGGCCTTCCTCGGGGCCTAGAATAGCGAAATCTATGATAAACATGATATCTTCATTTAGAAAGTCAAACCTCGACCTTTGATAACCCTTTATAGGTAAATGAGCAAGGTAGTCAGACAAAATACTCCCCTTTATTTCTTTTTGAGTCACATACTAGATACCATATTTGGTTAACAACATTTGCCACCGAGCAATTCTACCAGTGATGGCATGCTTTTCAAATATATACTTTATCGAATCCATTTTGGATATCAATAAAGTGGTATAAAAAACCATGTATTGTCTCAGGCGTCGAGCAGCCCAAACCAAAGCACAACAAGTCTTCTCCAAAAGTGAGTATCTGGTCTCACATTCAGTGAATTTCTTACGGAGATAATATATTGCATGTTCTTTCTTGCATGTGTCATCATGTTAATCGAAAACACAACCCATAAATTCATTGAGTTCCGTGAGGTACATAATAAGAGGCCTAACAGGAACCAGTGGTATGAGGATCAGTGGTTCTTGCAAGTACTTTTTTATTTTGTCAAATGCCACTTGACAGTCATCATTCCATACAATCTATTGATTCTTACTTGATAATTTGAATATTGGTTCGCAGGTAGTTGTTAGATGTGATATGAATCTGGAAATATAGTTGAGTCGACCAAGGAAACCTCAAACTTCTTTTTCTGTTCGGGGAGGTGGCATATCTTGGATGGCTCAAACTTTGTCGGGATCAACCTCAATACCTTTCTGACTGAATCTAAAACCTAATAACTTACCAGATCTGACCCCAAAAGTTCACTTTGCTAGATTCAAATGCAACTTCAACTTTCGGAGCCTGGCAAACAACTTTCTCAGGTGTCCCAAGTGATCATCTTCAGTTCTGGATTTGGCAATCATGCCGTCCACGTAAACCTCAATCTCTTCATGAATCATATCGTGAAAGAAGGTTACCATGGCACATTGATATGTTGCCCCTACATTCTTCAAACCGAACGACATTACTTTGTAGCAGTAAGTTCCCCAAGGTGTGATGAAAGTTGTCTTTTCCATATCACCAGGCAACATCTTTATTTGATTATACCCTGAGAAACCATCCATGAAGGAAAAGATGGAAAACTGAGTTGTATTATCAACAAAAACATCAATATGAGGCAAAGGGAAATCATCTTTTAGACTCACTTTATTGAGGTCTCGGTAATCATCACATATTCTAACTTTTCCGTCTTTCTTCGGAACTGGAACGATATTAGAAACTCATTATGGATACTCAAAAATAGCTATAAAGCCAGCATCAAACTGCTTCTTAACCTCTTCTCTGATCTTGAGCGCCATGTCGGGTCTGGTCCTTTTGAGCTTCTGCTTGACTAGAGGACATTCAGGCTTGAGTGGCAAGTGATATTCAACAATGTTGGTGTCTAACCCTAGCATATATTGATACGGCCAAGCAGAGACATCAACATATCCATGCAGTAACTTAACCAACTCAGTGTGTACATGCTTGGCAAGAGATATACCAATCTTTACTTCTTTTTTGTCAGTTTCAGAACCCAAATTAATAACATCCACTAGTTCTTTGTATGGCTGGATCTCTTTTTCTTCGTGCTCAAGGAGCCTTGCTAGTTCATTTGGTAATTCACAATCTTCCCCACTATCATCTTCAGCTTGGTTAATTGGAAATTCAGACTTACAACCGATTCTTGACATGTTGTTATGAATGGTTTTATTTGCTCTACATGTTATGAGCTTATTTTAGTATGCTTTTTAATAAAGTGGAAAAAGAAAAAGAAACTTTTGCCATCTAATTTTTGGTGAAGAAAGTAAAATAACTGAAAGAAAAGGAACAAAAATTTTGAATGCAAAAAAGTACTTTCTTTATTTAATCACATAATACTTTTAAACATGAAAACCCTTACAAGTTATCCTCGTGTCTCGGACGAAGACAAGGGATTAAGAAAACAAAATGCAATATGTTTTCTCCTGATACACTATAGAAATCACAGAAGTTATCTAGTTGGTGAGCTTGAATCCTGGAGGGCACTTGCGTACAAGATTGGGACTCTCCTCTTTGTTGTCGCTAGATTCTCCAATGACTGCCATGGTGTGATCACCTTGGAAACCTGCACTGCTGAACTTGATAGGATTGAATTTTTGCTTCCTAGGACTTACTTTGCAAGATGAGGGTCGATAGCCAATACCGAATCCGTCATGCTTTTCTGCCACATTGACGACTTGACCCCAACCGGCTGACAAACCTTTCTCTAGAGTTTGCTTGGCACTTCTAACTGAAGATAAGATGGTGGAAGATGACTGATCATGATTAGAAGTAGTTGAATTGACCTCTTCAAATTCTAATTAGTGGAATGGGATTTCATGATCCTTTCATCTGTCTCGACATATCTGAACAAAGAAAGCTCACTAGCCAATAGATCTTCTTCACCACATACTATAACCAACTTGCCATCGATCAGGAATTTCAATCTTTGGTGCAGTGTAGAAGTGACTGTCCCAGCAACATGAATCCAAGGTCTACCCAACAAACAACTGTAGTCCGGATTGATGTCCATGACTTGAAAGGTGATAGTGAATTGATGAGGTCCCACACAAATGGGTAGATCTACTTCACCAATAACCTGCCTTCTAGAGCCATTAAAAGCTCTAACAATAAAAGCATTAATCCTCATCTCGGACCCCTTAAACTATAACTGACTCAATGTAGCTTCTGGTATTACATTAAGCGAGGAACCAGTATCAACAAGAACTCAAGATAGCAGGGAGTCTGTACACATGACTAAAATATATAATGCCTTATTGTGAGTATTTCCCTCAAGAGGTAATTCTGTTTCATTAAATCTTAAGTACCTGCTCGAGGTGATATTTACAACCACATCGTCAAATTGATCGACCATGATATCATGCATCACATGAGCAGTATTCAGAACTTTCAATATAGCCTTTCGGTGAGCCTAAAAACTTAAGAGTAAATACATTATGGAGATTTTGGAGGGAGTCTAACCTAATTGATCAACAATTTTGAAGTCACTCTTCTTGATCAATTTGAGGAATTCTTGGCCTTCCTCAACAGAGATACTTTTCTTGTGACTTTAAACATGTTCATCTTCAATCATCATCCATTTACCTTTAAAAGTTTTAGATTCTATAACTTTACCGGGAATAACCTTTGTCACAACTGGAACAGTTGTCATGATCAGAGTGGCAGGTACAGATGCCCCTTCCTACGGATGAGGAATAGGAATGACCTTCTCCTTATAAGGGATAATTATGGGTGATGGAGACACCCTAAGAGTGTACTTCCAAGTGAATACACGACCACTATGAGTCATACCTCTCATTCCAGTTATATTAACAATCTCAGTGTCATGGATTTGAATCTCTTTTCCACCCACGTACGCAGTCTTTTCATACCTCCAAGGTATTACCTTGGTGTTTTTATACGGGAATGGACCAGGAACACGGATATGGATAGGCTGAATCCTCTTGGAAGGAGCTTCAATTATCTTTTTCCTGTACACAATGTTTATAGGCTCAATAACAACAATCTTTTCAACTGCCTTGGATCTGGAGAACTGTATCAGTCCTTGATTCATCAAATCTTGCACACAACCCTTCAGGATGGCACAACTATCGGGATCAGACTCACACATAACATAATCATCATGAATGCCATCTATAAAACTATGATGTACAAGCTTTCTCAAAACCACAGACATCAGCATTTTCACATCATCGGCCCTTTTGACGGATTCTTCAATTTCCTCTTCAATTACAACATTGATTGTTGGGCCACCGTGATTCGGCAGAGGGTTTGTCTTTACATTAGATTTATCCTCTAAAAAGGACAAGACCTTCTGGTTAATAAACTCTTGAATCTTATTCTTTAGAGGCCAATAATCCTCTGTTGGATGCCATATATACCCGACATGAAAGGCGCACGAGGCATTAGGGTTATGTTTGGGATGATAAGGGGGCATATTGGAATGTTTTAAAATATGTTTGGGGTCAGAAGGAATCAATACAAAGTGGTTAAATTACTTGGTGCATTAAAATGCAAATTTTAACTGGTTTGGTGCATCATGATAAAATCCGAACTTTGAACTTGGGCCAAATGAAATTGGCTCGTGCATTTTGCATGAAACTTGTGCTAAATTATCTTTGGCATGCCCTTGATCAAATGCAAAAAGAAATATGTAAAATGGATGTGGTTTGAAAATGGAAATATGGTAAAGTGAGGGTCTTGGGCATGATTCTAGGTCTGGCTAGGCATCTTGACCAACTTGGCCAATTCAAACAATCGAAGTCCTTTCTCAATGAATTAGGTATTGGACCTTGAAACAAAGTTGAAGAGTGAATCAATTAGGATATTTGGATTAAAGAAGATCTTTAAAAACTTGAAAGGTGAAAAAGTTATGGGCTTTGGACCAAATGGTAGGCCATTCTTGACAAGATGTGACCAATAAACATGACCTAGAGATGCCAAATTGTGATTTCTTGATTTTTAAGGCACGATAATGGATGTTTGGAGCTCATATGATCATATCATGATGGAAAATGAGGCTTTGAGCCTTTTGGGATGATTTTAGGTCAAGTCCATGGGTGAAATAAATGCATTGAAAGTGATAAGTTCAAGATGAAACCAAGGACTTGTACTATGAATGAAATAGATGTTTGCTTGATGAAATGTGATTGAAAATGACTTGAATTAAGGGTGAATGAAATGTTGAATTATGGGATGATCAAATGAGACCAGGAAACAGATCAAAGGATGCATAAACTATGGTTTCTATGACCATAAGCTTCATCTAGAACCATAGCCAAACAAAATAGGGTTTTGAGGTGCACGAGGTGTATTAAGGTGATTCAATGGGTTGTGGCGTGTTTTTTTTTTTATATTAGGGCCCCTCAATGGTATGGTTAAGGTATAAATTAAATCATGATTTGTACAAGCCATTGAGGATCAAGAACTAGGGTTGATGAGTGTATTGGTGCAGTTTTATGATCCTCTGTATCGTTGCTTTACATTTCCGGATTTTCAGCTTTTGCCCACGCTTGGGGAGTATGCTTATCTTGTGGGTATACCAATTCTAAACCAGTTGCCGTTCAGTGGCTTGGAGAGTATTCCTACTTCTCAAGAGATAGCTGACATGTTGCATATAGATGAATCTCTGGTTGGTGCTCATATGACTACCAAAGGTGGAATTCAAGGTCTCCCTTCTGAGTTCCTCATTGCTCAAGCTACTATGTATGGGAAGGCCATGAGTGAGGACGCCTTTGAGGCCATATTTGTACTTCTCATCTATGGGTTAGTGTTGGTCCCCAACATCGACAAGTTTGTAGATGTGAACGCTATTAGGATTTTCTCTACTCTTAATCCTGTTCCAACTCTGTTGGGTGACACTTATTTTTCTTTGCATAGAAGGAATGCAAAGGGTGGTGGTGCCATTGTGTGCTGTTTGCCTCTGTTGTATAAGTGGTTTATTACTCACTTACCGCAGACGGTCGCTTTCAGGGAGAATAAGGGATGTCTACGGTGGTCCACGAGACTTATGTCTCTCACTAATGATGATATCTCTTGGTACAACCGTGTGTATGATGGCGTGCATATTATCAACTCTTGTGGTGAATTCTCTAATGTACCTCTTCTTGGTACATGTGGTGGGATTAACTACAACCCTGTTTTGGCACGTTGTCAGCTTGGGTTCCCCCTGAAGGATAAACCCAATAACATTCTGTTAGAGGGTGTGTTCTTTCAGGAGGGTAAAGATCCCCAAGGCTTGAAAGCTAGAATGGTCCGCGTTTGGCGCAAGATTCATAGGAAAGGAAGGGAGGAGTTAGGTCCTAAGAATTGTATCGCTTTAGAGCCTTACACTGATTGGGTTAGGAAGAGAGCTTCTGAGTATCTCATGCCTTACGAGTATCCGAGACCTACACCTTTAGTTGTGGCTGGGCCGTCAACCCTCCCTAACCAAGGAGTATAAGAGTTGAGAGACGAAGACCGTTCACGTGCCTGGATCCGTGAACGAGAAGAGTTGCTTCAGCAGATTAAGGAAAAGGACGCTTTGATTGAGTTTCTTGAGCATCAGGTTATTGATGATCCTAATGATGCATGGACTTCTCTACTTCCTCAGTCTTCCAAGTTCTGGAAGAGGAAGTACGATCGACTCGCCAAGGGGAAGGCAGATATGGAGGCAGCCTATGAGGAAGAGGTGAAGAGGCTTCGTGCATCTTATCTTCCTGTGTCCCGAGCTTTAGATGATTGTTTTTTAGGGATCCATAGGATGATTATTTTCCTTTTCTCTTGTATGTGGTTACCACTGCTGTACTTCTTTGATGTAAAACTATTTTCCAGATATTAGTGACAAGATACTTCCATATATGATAAGTGTGTAATATTTCCAAAATTTGCAAATAGAACTCTAAAGTTCCTTCGAAATAAATATAAATCATATGCACGAGCATTGCATGCATCATGTGCATAAACAGGTTTTGTTCCCAGCTTCTTGTCCTATGGTCTAACTCTGTGTTCTTCATTTATTTTGAAGACAAGCTGACTCACCGGTACTACACCAGAGCCAATTCTTCAAGACTGATGGATCATCTAGAACAAGAAAACCGCGAGCTGAAGGAGGAAGTGGCCAGGTTGACTGCCTTGATGGAGTCATTCTTGGCCGCTCAGAGCCAATCTTCTCCAACGCCCTAAACTCCTCCCCAGAGGACGGTCATCTCCGAAATTGTGACCTCTACTGTGCCTGCTGCAACTGCTCACTTCGCACCATCCATGCCAGCCGGGTTCCCTTGGGGAATGCCCCCCAACTTTGTACCAGAGGGTTTCGCCCCTACTCTTGCTTCTCTGTCGGCATCTAGCCCGGTCCTTTCAATGCCACCTCCCGTTGTGCACACGTTACCAAGAGTCGAAGATACCATCTACCACTCTGAGCCATCTGAGGGCCCAGACGTTTATGAAAAGATGGATGATATGAAGGACCAATTCCTTGAGCTTCGCAAGGAACTGAAGACTTTGAGGGGGAAGGACCTCTTTGGTAAAAGTGCTACTGAGTTGTGCCTTGTGCCCAACGTGAAGATCCCCATTAAATTCAAAGTGCCTGACTTTGAGAAGTAAAAGGGAAACACATGCCCTCTCAGCCATCTTGTGATGTATGCTGGCAAGATGTCAACACAGACTAACAACGATCAACTGCTCATCCACTATTTCCAGGACAGTTTGTCCGGTGCCGCTCTCCGGTGGTACATGGGTTTGGAGAGTTCGAACATCCGATCTTTCAACGATCTTGGCGAGGCCTTCGTCAAGCAATATAAATACAATGTGGATATGGCTCCTGATAGGGACCAATTAACAGCAATGTCGCAAAAGGATAAGGAGACCTTCAAAGAGTACGCCCAGAGGTGGCGCGAATTGGCAGCTCAGATAGTGCCTCCCCTTGAGGAGAAAGAGATGACCAAGATCTTCTTGAAGACCTTGAGCTCATTTTATTATGAGAGGATGATAGCCAGTGCTCTCTCAGACTTCACCGAGATGGTGAATATGGGGATGAGATTGGAAGAAGGGGTCCGTGAAGGACGCTTAACCCGAGATGAAGGCTCTTCAGCAAAAAGATATGGAAGCTTTACGAAGAAGAAGGAGGGAGAGGCACATGTCGTGTCTTCCCATGTCAAAAGAAGACCCTCTATGCAGAGGAAGACTACCCGCCCGGTCAACAATCAGCATCAGGTGGCTCATATAGCACCTGTTTTCAGGGAAGCTCAGCATTATCAGCAACCGCAAACTCAGCAATATCAACAACAACAATAGCATCCACAACAAAAGGCCTACCAGCCTCGAAATAACAACAACAGTGCCAGCACCAGCTATGAGAGGAAGAGGGTCACCTTTGATCCAATTCCGATGACCTATGCTGAACTCTATCCGTCGCTGATCGATAGAAAATTGATTACTCCGCGAGACCCTCCCGCTGTACCTGTTAACCCCCAGTGGTGGTACAAGCCTGAGCTTCATTGTGTGTATCATTCTGGTGCTTCTAGACACGACGTAGAGAACTGTTATCCCCTGAAGACCAAGGTGTAAGACCTTGTGAGAAGCGGGATTTTGTTTTTCGAGGATGTAGGTCCGAACGTAAAGAAGAACCCATTGCCCGAGCATGGGGAGACTGTCAATATGGTTCAGGGCTGCCCTGGCAAGTACAAGGTGAAATATGTCAGTCATATCCGACAGTCGCTGGTTGAGATGCATAGATTATTGTGTGACTATAGCCATTATGATCATGATCACGACAGATGTAGAGTCTGCTCTATTAATCAGAGAGGATGTCGCCAGGTGCGCAAAGACGTGCAAGAGATGTTGGACGAAGGAGTCATTGAGATCCTTCAGAATAGAAATGTTGATGAAGATGAGCCCGAAGTCAATGTGATTTCTCCGGTATTCTAGATACCCGAACCTGTTGTTATCAAGTATGATGGTAGCAAGCAAAAGGCTTCTCCTACTCTCGTCATCAAACCAGCCGGACCTGTACCGTACTCCTCTGAGAAAGCGGTTCCCTATCGCTACAACGTTGTGGCAGTGGAAAGTGGGAAAGAGGTGTCCCTGCCTTCTTCATCTGTCGTAAATATCGCTGATGTTAGCGGTTTGACCCGTAGTGGTCGTGTATTTTCAGCACCGCCAAAGCCTCAAGTTGGTGCCGATTTTGTTGAACGCACTATTGGGAATGCTGTGAACACTCCAAATCCGGCACTTGTTGTTAAGCCCTCCTCTACGTTGAGAACTCCAGCTTCTGCTGGCCCGAGTGGCAATACAAAAGAAGACTGTGATGAGATGCTGAGGCTCATCAAGAGAAGCGAGTACAACGTTGTAGACCAGCTTCTACAAACGCCATCCAAAATATATGTGTTATCATTGCTTTTGAATTCAGAACCACACCGAGAGGCTCTGCAAAAGGTGTTGGATGTGGCGTACGTGGATCACGATGTCACGATAGAACAATTTGACAGTATTGTTGCAAACATTACCGCTTGTAACAACTTGAGCTTTTGTGACTCTGATCTCCCCGAGGAGGGAAGAGACCACAACTTGACATTACACATTTCTATGGGTTGCAAAGACGACGCCATGTCCAATGTGCTGGTGGACACTGGGTCATCATTGAATGTATTGCCGAAATCTACTCTTGCGAAGCTGTCATATCAGGGGCCTCCCATGAGGCAGAGTGGAGTAGTTGTAAAGGCTTTCGATGGGTCTCATAAAACTATGATTGGTGAGGTCGATCTCCCAGTCAAAATCGGACCAAGTGATTTCCAGATTACCTTCCAAGTTGTGGATATTCACCCATCGTATAGTTGTCTCTTAGGCAGACCATGGATTCACGAGGCTGGTGCCGTGACATCCATCCTACACCAGAAACTGAAATTTGTAAAGAATAAGAAGCTGGTGGTGGTAGGGGGAGAAAAGGCTCTCCTGGTCAGCCATTTGTCTTCCTTCTCTTATATAGATGTTGAGGATGAAGTTGGAACTCCATTCCAAGCTTTATCTGTCGCTGAACCTATTAAGAAGGGAACTTCTTCATTTGCTTCCTACAAAGATGCGAAGTTGGCCATTGAGCATGGCGCAACTGCTGGTTTGGGGCAAATGATTGAGTTAAAAAACAACAAGTCTCGGGCTGGCATAGGTTATTCTTCTGGGGTTTCCAACACGCAAGGGATGTTCAAGAGTGGAGGTTTCATCTGAAGGAGAATTGCGGTCCAAAACGCAGCGGAAATTAAAATTTTCTCCTTTGGAGATCCTTACGAACGGTCATGATCAGTGATAGAATATTTACCTCTTGTGATGATCGAAACCTTTGGTGCAGATCCACGAAGCGATCACGAATGTTGAACGATGACAACGTCTCTACTCAGTCCACACGAACGGATTCCTTCAATCTCAGTGCTAGCTGGTACGAATGAAGGCTTTGAGTGAGAGAGAGAGAGTGAGAAAACGAAAATAATGCAACCGCAAATTTTTGCTTCTGCACAAGGGTTCTATTTATATAACCACTTGTGTGGGCTTCAAGCTAAAAGCCCACTTAAGTGCATTTTGGCCCATATCTTATAATATGCCCAAAATCACTTAAGCTCATGGTACCTTACCATATTTCGTATTCTACTCAAGTACACCGTACCTTACGATGTTCTATAACTCACATAAGGGCACCGTACCTTACGGTATTCCTTAGTTACTCTATCTCTCATCAATCCGTCCTTTGTGTGTGACCCTGTAGGTTTTCGTGACGTTGGCAATTATATTAAATCACGCATTTAACATAATAAACAGTGAGCGGTATCTAGCAACACATCACTGCTACCCAAGACACGAAAATGTCATGTGATTTGACAATTCCTTCTGTGATAATACTTATGTGTATAATTACCCTTTTGCCCTTATATCTATATTGAACACAAGGCATAGACCGTGTCATCCTTGTCCAGTTCAATATTAGGCCCATAGACATTTATCCTGTTATGCAGGATGGGCAAATTCCATCTAGGTCACTCATGTCCCTAAGCATGCTTTGTGGAGTACCCATCAACTGTCTTTATGGTTATCCAGTTACGGACAACGTTGGATCAGCAATAAAGCACTCGACTCTACATCTAGGATCCATAGTGGTTTCAGGTCGAAGAGTGGAATACACTATTATCACCATGAGAATAACTTATGACACTTTGCATAACTTTCTATATAGTATTCTCATAGCGGGTCAATCCGGTATAAATATTACTCCTAATATTCATACCTATGTTTAAGACTTGATAACTCTTTATCCATGATCCATGAGATGTGATCATCAGTCTACAAACATAATAGTCTTAATGCTTTAATGTTATCCCACTTCACACTAAAGCTCGACTACGGATACTTTAGGATTAGTGTCCTTATGTTTAATGTGTTCTCATGATTAAGTCACACTTAATACATCAAACGGACTATCTATTCCAGGGACTTTATTAATCAACCATAATAAAGAGAATGCCTTTTATTATTCGATACAAGTACCAAAATGTATTGGCCTCTAGGGCTTACACCAACAATCTCCCACTAGCACTAGAGCCAATCAGGCATACCCCGTATGCCCATTGATCTAGTATGGCCATCATGCTTCTGCTGCGCAAGAGGCTTTGTCAGTGGGTCAACTATATTGTCAAGTGTAGGTACTTTACATATTTTCCCATCTCCTTTATCTATTATCTCTCGAATGAGATGATAACGCCTAAGTATGTGTTTGGATCGTCGGTGAGATCTAGGCTCCTTGGCTTGTGCGATAGCACCATTGTTATCATAATAGAGACTAATGGGATCCACAATGCTAGGGACTATGCCAAGTTCACTAATGAACTTTTGATCCAAACAACTCCCTTTTCTGCATTTGAGGCAGCAATATACTCGGCCTCGGTTGTAGAATCAGCAACTGTATCTTGCTTTGAAATTTTCAAACTCACAGTGCCACCATTTCAGCAAAACACATAACCATTGGAATCATTCATATTAAAGCGTCTCAACACCTTGTCTATGTACTCTAACTTAGGCCAAGCATTTTATGATCTATCTCTATAGATTCTGATTCCTAATATATATAGGCTGCTTCACCTAAGTCCTTCATAGAAAAGCATTTCCCCACCTAAGACTTTGCTTGTTGCAGGGTAGGGATATCGTTTCCAATAAGTAATATGTCATCTATATATAATACCAGGAATACGATCATGCTCCCACTAACCTTCTTGTAGACACAAGGCTCATCTTCGTTCTTGATGAATCCATATTGTTTTACTGTTTCATCAAAACGAAGATTCCATGAGTAGGTCACAAGCTCATCTTGATCCATGAGTAATACATCACCTTGATCAGATATCCATATATCTCAGGTAGGTGACGTATCCTGCCTGACCTACGCTGGTCTTGTTCTACTTGAGCAGGTTGCTCTTACACAACTACTTGTGTTTCCTGCTCCAATTCCTCCATAGGTGTGTCGATGCTTTGTGATTCTTGAATTTCTTCAAGCTCTACTTTCCTCCCACTGGTTCTTTTGGAAATAAAATCCTTTTCCAGGAAAACTCCAGTTCGAGCGACAAACACTTTGCCCTCAGAAGGATTGTAGAAGTAATACCCTCTTGTTTCTTTAGGATACCCCACAAATAAGCATTTGCCAGATTTGGGCTCAAGCTTAGTTGAAACTTGTCATTTCACATAAACTTCGCAACCCCAAATCTTCATGTAAGACATATGTGGTTTCTTACCACTCCATATCTCATATGGTGTCTTCTCAACCCTTTTGGATGGAACATGGTTAAGTGTGTAAGCTGTTGTCAATAGTGCATGTCCGCAAATGGAGTTTGGAAGATCAGCGTGACTCATCATGGATTTAACTCATTAGGTTTCATCCTTTTAGTATTAATGTTATAAGTTGGCATTATGAGATCAAGGACATATAGTCCATTGTTCATTTGTGCAGAAGCATAGAATATATCATTCAAATAAATTGAGCAACAATTGTTCTTTATTATAAATGAAAAAACCAAACTTGTCCAAACAAGAAATGGAAATAATATTTCTGCTAATTGCAGGTACATAATAACAGTTCTCTAACTGAATTATAAAACCACTAGGTAAAGTCAATACATAAGATCCTACGGCTAAAGTAACAACCTTTGCTCCATTGCCAACTCGTAGGTCAACTTCACCTTTTGCCAAATCTCTACTCCTTCTCAGCCCCTGCACATTTGTACAATTGTGAGAACCGCATCCAGTATCTAATACCCATGATGCAAAAGTAGATGAATTAATAACAAAATTACCTGAAGTTGAAGTCTCTACTCCATTCTTCTTATCTTCCAGGTACCTTGGGAAGTTTCTCTTCCAGTGTCCGGTCTTACCGCAATGGAAGCAGGTGCCTTCTTTTGCTATGCCTCCATTAGGCTTCAAAGCAGCAACGGTGGGTTTGGCAACTTCCTTGCCTTTCCCTTTATCACCCTGCTTAGTGGGCCTTTTGTTCTGTCTCTTTCCATTTCCGATCATCAGAATGGACTTCCCTTTTGTCTTCAGATTCTGCTCAGCAGTTCTTAACATAGCTAGCAGTTCAGGAAGAGATTTGTCCATATCATTCATATTGAAATTTAGGACAAATTGACTGAAACTATCTGGCAACGATTGCAAGATCAAATCTGTCGCAAGTTCCTTTTCGAGGGGAAAACCCAATCTCTCAAGGTTTTCCACATACCCAATCATCTTGAGTACACGGGGACCTACAGGGGCTCCCTCAGCTAACTTGCTTTGGAAAAGGGCTTTTGAAACTTCAAACCTCTCATGCCTTGCTTGCTCTTGATAGAGCAACTTCAGGTGTTCGATCATATCAAACGCTGACATGTTCTCATGTTGCTTTTGCAATTCTGAGTTCATGGTAGCTAGCATGAGACAAGCAGTTTCATTGGCATCATCGACATGCTTCTTATAAGCATCTCTTTCTGCCTTAGGTGCAGAACCAGGAGGTTCCTCTTCAGGAACAGGTTTCTCCAAGACATACAGCTTTTTATCATGTTTGAGGACAATCCTCAGGTTTCGGTGCCAATCCAGAAAATTTGTCCCAGACAATTTTTCCTTATCAAGGATTGATCGCAAGATGTTGTTAGAGGTGTTTGCTGTCATGGTTATCTATACAAGGATTAATGAAAATATAAGTATCATTGACATATTTAATTAGGCCTTTAATTAAATATGCTCCCACTATTTTACTCAAAACAAATGACCCTCATCATTTGATTCGGAAAATCCCGTTGGAAGATTTTCTAGTGGGTCGAGATCCATATTTCACTTCGTTCTAAGTCCGCGTAGGCGGATTACACAAAACTAGGTTATTTAGGTAGGAACTCCTTCCAATTGTATCTCATACAACTCTCGAAAATTTCAGTTGGGTGAATAACTCCTTATTCCAATCCATCATATGGATCATTCCCAACTCTTGCTTCTAAAACATATATGATATTATTATAATTAAGTTTGACCCATTGTCTTAGCAGTTGGATATTACAATTATCCCATCGCACCTTACTAATATAGAACATGCACCTCGCTTTGGCGAAACCTACATTATCCGATACTAGTCTTGATGAGTGCTAAAACTTGGAAAGCAAACATATATAATATTCTCATAATTTGTTTAGTTAAGTTTGACCCATTGTTTTAGCAGTTGGATATTACAATTATCCCATCGCACCTTACCAATATAGAACATGCACCTCGCTTTGGCGAAACCTACATTATTCGATACTAGTCTTGATGAGTGCTAAAACTTGGAAAGCATAAACTTAATATTTTAGTTTGAGGGAATTGCAATTGTCATGATCTCACCGGCTTATTTATCATATAAATCGTCTCTCACATGCATCAACATACATTCACATGCATCAACATACATACACAATGAAACAGTTATGGCCCCTAGCGCAATTGTTCTCCCAAGCCAATGAGAGAACCTAAGCTAATCTAATAACGATCTAAGCTTCTCCAAGCAAGATCTTCAAGGTTGTCCTCCTTTGATCTTGAATTCTTCTCTAAGCTTCTCCAAGCAAGACCTTCAAGGTTGTCCTCCTTTGATCTTGAATTCTTCTCTTTCTTCATATCATTATTCTCCTTTGATACTGAGTTCTTCTCTTTCTTCATATCACTACATTACAAAAGAAACTCGTTTTCATACGAGGGATTTAGATGAGAAAAGAAGTTACATTAAGATATCAAAAGGAGAGGCACGACACGCAGGTCGTATTTAAAAAACCGAAAACAAAATGAAGGAAGACTAAGGCCATAACTGATCACAACAAGGCAATAATAATAAACACATTATTGTTATTATTAATTTTAATTCCTTTAATTAATTAAAACCAAATTAAATTTCGGCGACCGATCACACTACGCAGAGTTAGCCGGGGGTTCCGCTGCCCGGTCAGCGGACGGTGGGCAGCGCCCCTGTCCAAAATTTTAATGAACAATTCATTTGAAATGGACATTGTTTTGTATCAACACAACCCTTGCGTAGTCACAAAACAGAAAACCCCAAGAATTCTGATTCTGTGAGTGTGACGACCGTCACAGGCATGTGACGACCGTCATAGGCCATGTGAGTGTGACGACCATCACACAAAACACGTTACGACCGTCACAGGGCCAAAAACAGAAATGCCTAGAATTTTGGATCTGGGAGTGTGACGACCGTCACAAGGCATGTGGCGACCGTCACGTCCTTGTTACGACCGTCACGCATCCAGTTTGTTACGCCTGTTACGCTCGTCACACGAGCTTTACGCGGCCAAACTAATAGGACTTTGAAACAGTCTACGGACCTCTTCCAAAAAGCCCTAAATTCACAACTCCTTGACGCCACAACCCTTGCGCCGTCACAAACCCTAATGCGCCAATTTCAGACCGTCAAACACACCTCGATTGTTGATTCAGTATGATTGATCAACATGTCATTGCTTCACCATACTAATGTCGGATTCCGAAGCAAATGACCATTGATCGCTCAAAGGAAAACAATCATTTAGTGTTTGAATGAATGAAACAAAAATAGTATATCACATATACCGTACTTTGCATTAGGATTACTTATATCATATATAAGTTGATCGGTCTCAATTGTGTAACCTATGGACGATCGATGTATCGCTGCTTCACCATACTAATGTCGGATTCCGAAGCATAGTCAACATCAATCATCCAACTTGTACACTCATGATGCCAAATTTAATTACCCGTTTAATTAATTGATTCATTCTGTCTTTTAATCATATTAATACAAAAATTAAACAGCTATCCGATTCATGGTTTCGTAAGTGGCTCTGATACCACTGAAGGAGAATTGCGGTCCAAAACGCAGCGGAAATTAAAATTTTCTCCTTTAGAGATCCTTACGAACGGTCATGATCAGTGATAGAATATTTACCTCTTGTGATGATCGAAACCTTTGGTGCAGATCCACAAAGCGATCACGAACGTTGAACGATGACAACGTCTCTACTCAGTCCACACGAACGGATTTCTTCAATCTCAGTGCTAGCTGGTACGAATGAAGGCTTTGAGTGAGAGAGAGAGAGTGAGAAAACGAAAATAATGCAACCGCAAATTTTTGCTTCTGCACAAGGGTTCTATTTATATAACCACTTGTGTGGGCTTCAAGCTAAAAGCCCACTTAAGTGCATTTTGGCCCATATCTTATAATATGCCCAAAATCACTTAAGCTCATGGTACCTTACCATATTTCGTATTCTACTCAAGTACACCGTACCTTACGATGTTCTATAACTCACATAAGGACACCGTACCTTACGGTATTCCTTAGTTACTCTATCTCTCATCAATCCGTCCTTTGTGTGTGACCCTGTAGGTTTTCGTGACGTTGGCAATTATATTAAATCACGCATTTAACATAATAAACAGTGAGCGGTATCTAGCAACACATCACTGCTACCCAAGACACGAAAATGTCATGTGATCTGACAATTCCTTCTGTGATAATACTTATGTGTATAATTACCCTTTTGCCCTTTTATCTATATTGAACACAAGGCATAGACCGTGTCATCCTTGTCCAGTTCAATATTGGGCCCATAGACATTTATCCTGTTATGCAGGATGGGCAAATTCCATCTAGGTCACTCATGTCCCTAAGCATGCTTTGTGGAGTACCCATCAACTGTCTTTATGGTTATCCAGTTACGGACAACGTTGGATCAGCAATAAAGCACTCGACTCTACATCTAGGATCCATAGTGGTTTCAGGTCGAAGAGTGGAATACACTATTATCACCATGAGAATAACTTACGACACTTTGCATAACTTTCTATATAGTATTCTCATAGCGGGTCAATCCGGTATAAATATTACTCCTAATATTCATACCTATGTTTAAGACTTGATAACTCTTTATCCATGATCCATGAGATGTGATCATCAGTCTACAAACATAATAGTCTTAATGCTTTAATGTTATCCCACTTCACACTAAAGCTCGACTACGGATACTTTAGGATTAGTGTCCTTATGTTTAATGTGTTCTCATGATTAAGTCACACTTAATACATCAAACGGACTATCTATTCCAGGGACTTTATTAATCAACCATAATAAAGAGAATGCCTTTTATTATTCGATACAAGTACCAAAATGTATTGGCCTCTAGGGCTTACACCAACATCATCCACACCAGTCAAGACGAGGAGGCTGCTGCCATCTTGGAAGAGGACAAAGAGGATTCTGGCAACTTCGTCATCCCTGGGGGGATCTGCAATAATTGGGTCGTTCTGGATATTCCAACAGTTATCCATAAGTCAAAGTAATGATCATTGTGTTTAAAAACCCTTCTCCCATGCCAAAAGGAGAAGTGATGACATTGTTGGCGCATAAATACAATGATATTTTCATTCAATAAATTCATGTTAAATGTTTGTTTTTCCGATTATTTTCCCTTTTCACTTTTGCATGAAATTGGTGATCACATAAAACCTCAAAAAAAAAATAGAATAAAATCAATCTTTTCATCTGCATAATGATTTGCCTTGTGTGAATTCTAAAGCTCTTTATACCCAAAATCATTATGCAGGTTGATCAAACCCATTGAACATAATGATCCAACACCATCTCCCAACTTTGAATTCCCTGTATTTGAGGCGGAAGAAGATGATGATGAAGAGATTCCCGACGAGATTACCCGTCTACTTGAGCATGAAGAGAAAATCATTCAGCCGCATCTTGAAAATCTGGAAACAGTCAACTTGGGGTCTGAGGATTGTGTGCGAGAAATGAAGATTGGGGCACTCTTGGAAGAGTCCGTTAAGAAGGGGTTGATTGAGTTGCTACGAGAATACGTTGACGTCTTTGCCTGGTCATATGAAGACATGCCTGGTCTAGATACTGATATTGTGCAACATTTCCTACCTTTGAAGCCTGAGTGCGTGCCCGTGAAGCAGAAACTCAGAAGAACTCATCTTGATATGGCAGTAAAAATCAAAGAGGAAGTTCAGAAGCAAATTGATGCGGGGTTTCTGGTGACTTCTACATATCCTCAATGGGTGGCCAATATTGTGCCCGTGCCTAAGAAAGACGAAAAAGTCTGAATATGTGTGGACTATAGAGACTTGAATAAAGCTAGCCCGAAAGATGATTTTCCTCTACCACATATTGATATGTTGGTAGACAATACGGCTAAATTCAATGTCTTCTCTTTTATGGATGGATTTTCCGGATATAATCAGATTAAAATGGCACCCGAGGATATGGAGAAGACAACATTCATCACACCTTGGGGAACATTCTGTTATCGAGTGATGCCCTTCGGTTTGAAGAACGCCGGAGCCACATATCAACGAGCTATGACTACCTTATTTCATGATATGATGCATAAGGTGATCGAGGTATATGTTGATGATATGATTGCGAAGTCAAGAACGGAAGTTAAACATGTTGAGCACTTGTTGAAGCTTTTTCAGCGTTTGAGGAAGTACAAGCTTCGTCTGAATCCCAACAAGTGTACATTTGGAGTCCGTTCCGGTAAGTTATTGGGCTTTATTGTCAGTGAAAGAGGTATTGAAGTTGATCCTGCAAAGGTCAAAGCAATACAAGAGATGCCTGCGCCCAGAACTAAGAAGCAAGTCCGAGGTTTTCTTGGCCGCTTGAATTACATTTCCAGATTCATATCCCACATGACTGCCACATGTGCACCGATATTCAAGCTCCTCCTGAAAGATCAGTCCCATGATTGGACCGAGGATTGCCAGAAAGCTTTTGACAGTATTAAAGAGTATCTGTCTAAGCCTCCGATCCTGTCTCCGCCCGTGGAAGGAAGACCATTGATTATGTATCTGATTGTTCTTGAAGACTCAATGGGTTGTGTCCTTGGTCAGCAAGACGAATCAGGAAAGAAAGAGTATGATATTTACTACTTGAGCAAGAAGTTCACGGATTGTGAGTCTTGATATTCAATGCTTGAGAAAACATGTTGTGCTTTGGCTTGGGCTGCTAAGCGCTTACGCCAGTATATGTTGAATCATACGACTTGGTTGATATCCAGAATGGATCCAATCAAGTATATCTTCGAGAAGCCTGCTTTAACAGGGAGGATTGCCCATTGGCAGATGTTGTTGTTTGAGTATGATATTGAGTATCGAGCTCAGAAGGCTATTAAAGGTAGTATTTTGGCTGACCACTTGGCACATCAGCCGATTGAGGATTATCAGTCAGTTCAGTATGACTTCCCGGATTAGGAGATTCTGTATTTGAAAATGAAAGATTGTGATGAGCCTACGCTCGATGAAGGGCCAGAGCCTGGTTCCCATTGGAGCATGGTATTTGATGGCGCTGTAAATCAATATGGAAATGGTATTGGGGCAGTGATTATTACTCCTCAGGGCACACATTTCCCTTTCACAGCAAGGCTAACTTTCAAATGCACGAATAATATGGCTGAGTATGAGGCATGTATTATGGGATTGGAGGAGTGCATTGATCTAAGCATCAAGCATCTTGATGTTTATGGTGATTCGACCCTCGTTGTTAATCAGATTAAGGGTGAATGGGAAACAAATCAGCCTGGCCTCATTCCATATAGGGATTATGCGAGGAGGATTTCAACATTCTTTACTAAGGTTGACTTCCATCATATTCCTCGAGATGAGAATCGGATGGCAGATGCTCTCGCTACACTTGCTTCGATGATTGTGGTTAAACTTTGGAATGAAGTTCCCAATATTACTGTGATGCGCTTGGATAGACCAGCTCATGTGTTTGTAGTAGAAGAAGTGAACGATGATAAGTTGTGGTATCATGACATCAAGTGTTTCCTTCAGAGCCAGATTTACCCACCTGGGACATCTGTGAAAGACAAGAAGACTTTGAGAAGATTATCTGGTAGTTTCTACCTCAACGGCAATGTGCTTTATAAGAGGAATTTTGACATGGTATTGCTCAGATGCGTGGATAGACACGAAGCAGACCTGTTAATGACTGAGGTCCATGAGGGTTCGTTTGGTACTCATTACAACGGACATGCTATGGCTAGAAAGATGTTGAGAGCAGGCTACTATTGGCTGACAATGGAGTCTGACTGCTGCAAATATGTGAAGAAATGCCATAAGTGTCAGGTTTATACGGATAAGATTCATATTCCCCCGACACTTCTGAATGTGATTTCATCACCATGGCCCTTCTCCATGTGGGGAATTGACATGATTGGCATGATAGAGCCGAAAGCGTCCAACGGTCACAGATTTATTCTCGTAGCAATTGATTACTTTACCAAGTGGGTTAAAGCGGCATCGTACACAAATGTGACCAGACAGGTGGTTGTGAAGTTTATCAAGAATCAACTCATATACCGTTATGGTGTGCCGGATAAGATCATTACTGACAATGGATCTAACTTGAACAACAAAATGATGAAAGAGTTGTGTAGAGAGTTCAAGATAGCACATCATAATTCTTCTCCTTATAGACCCAAGATGAATGGGGCTGTTGAAGTTGCTAATAAGAATATCAAGAAGATTGTCCAAAAGATGGTTATTACGTACAAAGATTGGCATGAGAAGCTGCCATTTGCTTTGCATGGATATGGTACATCTGTCCGCACTTCGATAGGGGCAACCCCTTTCTCTCTTGTTTATGGCATGAAGGTTGTGCTCCCAGTGGAGGTGGAGATCCCATCAATGAGAGTCTTGATGCAAGCCAAGTTGACTGATGCTGAATGGGTTCAGAGTCGTTACGACCAACTGAATTTGATCGAAGAGAAGAGATTAACTGCCATGTGCCATGGTCAGTTATATCAGCAAAGGATGAAGAAAGCCATTAATAAGAAGGTCAAGCCTTGTGTGTTCCGAGAAGGTGACCTTATGCTCAAGAAAGTCTTGTCTTTCGCGCCCGATTCCAGGGGCAAGTGGACTCCTAACTATGAAGGTCCATATGTTGTTAAGTGAGCCTTTTCAGGCGGTACTTTGATACTTACAACTATGGATGGGGAGGATTTCACTCGTCTTGTGAATTCAGATGCAGTCAAGAAATACTTCGCCTAAATAAAAACAGAATAGCTCGCTAAGTTGAAAACCCGAAAGGGCGGCTTAGGCAAAAATGAGCGTCTCGGTGGATTGAAAACCCGAAAGGGCGGTCCAGGCAAAAGTTAGAGACATGAAAAAAGGAATGTATCCCGCTAGATTGAGTACCTCACCCTGGGGCAATCTAGGAAAAAATTAGGGATTTGGCAAGTAACTGCATCCTGACAAGACTTTGTTCTACTACCGTCTTCCGTCAGAGATTCTCGCTCATTCATCATTAACCAAAGCTTCAAATACATCGGATTCAGAATATGTGGAGAAATGGTCATTATGTTCAATGTAGCCCTTTTCCAATATATATCACCAACTTCAAATTTGTAAAGATCTATGGAGTCTTGCCATTTGCAGACTACCATTCCATCAAATAAGTTTGAGCCTTTATCCAATCATTTGCACTCTTATTTGTTTCCATTCAACAAATGTTTTGCATGTTTTAATTGAAAAAAATATCATTGTTTTAAATAATCAAATTTTTTCATAATTTGTTTTTAAGCAAAGTGAACATTCACAAGGACATAAGGATACTTAGGAGATCTTCAGTGCTCTCCCAAGGATGGTATGACCCCCAACAGGGTAAGACATTTGTTCATATTCCTGGCATGTTTGTATCCTCTTCCTGCCAGAGCCTTTTGTGGTTTTTCCACCAAGTAGAGTGTGTGATAAGATATTCATCCCTCTTTCCTCCTCAGCAGATGTGATCTTTGGTAGTACGGTATTTAGTGGTGACCTTGGAAGCTTCCTATTGGGTGTTTATTCCCCACAGAAGTTCCCTTTCCTCCCCTGATTGGTTCCCCAGTAGAGTTGCTTATGCGGTGGATTTTATCTGTGCAAACTCCTGTCCCCGACTGGAATGACTGATGTTCATTCCCCTGCAGAAATATTTGATTCCTGGTTTTTCTTGCCCTCATCAAATGGGATATTCCCCAGTGGGCCTGGCTTCCTCTCTTGAGGTGTAGTACCGGATGTTTGTGAACTTCTTCGTGGGATTTGTTGGTATTGGAAACGTCTGTTTGTCAGCATTCATCATACATAAACCACGCATGTGTGCATATGATTTTCAAACATTCAGATATTCATATTGCATTGTTTGCCATATATCTTTGTTTGCGATCCCCTGCTAGTTGGTAATACATTTCCCCAAGCAGATGTCGATGTCTGAACTCCCCGTTTAGAGTCAGCCTCTTAAGCAGAAAGTATGTATCTTTCCTTCCATATTCCCCACTGAGTTATATCCTCGTGGATGATGATTATTTCTGTTTCCTCCCAACACATATATTGGGAGGGGAGTCCCCATTGAGTTATATCCTCACTGGGATGAGTCTTGATTCAGCTTGCCTCTTTAGTTTGATCCTAGATTGGCCTCTTGTGACTGTTTCCTGCGCTTCCTTGTGGTATAAATGAATAATTGCTCAGTAATCAGTAATCGTTCATCTTATCCCCGGCGGAGTCTGTGGTTTTCTACCCTTATGCCGGTAGTTGTAAACCCTATTTCATCCCTTTGCAGAGTTAACCTCTTTTTTATCCTAATCGATGACGGTTACCTTTCCGTGGTTTTCTACCCAATATTCGGTAGATGTAATCCCCTCCTTGACGATTATCATTATCCAATATTCGGTGTTGATATTCCCTCATTTCTTGGATGATCGCTCTTTTCAGGCAGTTCATCCCCAGCAAGTCATCCTTCATATACCGATTGCCTGTAATGGTTGTTGCTCCCCTTGAATGGTCACCATTATATACCTAGTTTCGGTATCCCGATGCCCTTCTTTGTCGGTTGATCTATCCTTTATTAACCCAGTAACCGGTTGTGGATAATCTTCCATGTGAGTATATTATCTACGTTCTGACGGTAATAGATAATATATCTCATGCACTCTTTGGTCGAAACCTTTTGTTCTTCCCCAGTTGAGTAAGATTCGCATCCCTTTATGAAATCGAATGTCCATCCTATAATCGAGTTTGCCTTTAGCCCTCTTTCGGATGATAAGTGTCTTGGGAATATTCCCCAACTCACGTTTGGTTGGTCACCTATTATATGCCCAGTAACCGGTATCCTTGGTGTTCCTTCCTTCTGCTCCCTATTATGACCTTGTGTCCCCCTGCGGAGTCAGTTTTTCCTGAGCCAAAGTTTACCTTTTTAGGTATACCTCAGATGATTTTGGACGTTTGATATCTCTCACCCTCGTACCGATCTTAGATATTCATTCTTCCCAAGCTTGCTGTTCTCTCACCTTTATACCGGTGTTCAGATCACATGCCTCTTTGAGCTTATTACCCAGTAACCGGTAATACCTCATTTGTTATTTCCCCACCTGAGTCCAGATTTTTATCCAAAGTATCCATTATGGGTAATTTTTGTTGTATTGGCATATTCCCCAATACGTGCATCTTTGAGTCAGCTCGAGTCTTTCCTTTGTTGGGTTTCACCGGTTTTCCTTCGTGCCTCTCAGCAAGTTTCAAGTTGTGACCTGCTCACGCATTTGTATCCCTTTACCCCCCGGTAGAGTCTCTGCCCCATAAGGTGGAGTACTCATAGGGATTGTCAGATTCCTTCTGATCTTTTCCTTTGTGGACACATCCCCCCACAGAGTATTACCGTTTGCATACATACATTCACATCATGAGGTCTCTTAGGGACCAAAATTCGTCTCTTTGTTATTATTTAAGCCCATTCTACCCCGTCGAGACGAAGATTTTAACCTTCACTTCTCCGGCTAGAGTGACCTTAAATAGGGGCATCTGTAAGACCCCGATTTTGACCCTAAGATCCCTCATGGCATCACAACATTGCATTTCATTACCTCAAGGATCATAAGCATCTTGGCTCCTTACCTTTGGGTGGGATCTCTTCTTGTGAGTGGTTTGAGATCACCAAGCATGCTTGAATTGTATATCATTGCTTTTCTCATTTTTGTTTATTAACCAAAAGCACAAAAATATGTCACTAACATCTTTTGTTTGTAGCTTGGGCAATCACAAGGTCAAGAGCTTCAAGGAGATCCTTTGTGCAGAGATATGGCCAAGTGAAGATGATAGCAAGCATGGTAATAGTTCCCAAAGCTTTCACCTATCAAATATGCCTCCCTAGCATCTAAATTCATCATTTTGATCAAAGCAAGTCAAAGGGTTTGAGGTTTGTTCCCCAAGGAAACCCTAGTTCATCTGATCATCCATAATGCCTTGCTCTTGAAGCAACCTCAGCCCATGATCAAATACAATCAAGGGAAGTCCTTTAATTCATCATTTCATGCATATTTGAACTTATTTTAGTGTCCTCAATCATCAATTCATCAAGATATGAGTTGTGGACTTGAGAAGTTGATCAGTCAATTCATCTAACTATTTTGAAATACACTGAGACCTAACTTTTTATTTGTTGGTCAAATGGAGATGATCCCAAAAGAAACAATGTTCTTAAGGACAATATGAACACCTTTCATGTTCATCAAAAATTTATTTGAAGCATGGAAGGTCATCTCCCATTCCAAGACATTATAGGTCATTTTGACTGAAACCCTAATTTTAGGTCAACTTCCCAAGGACATAACTCATTCATTTCTTATAATTTTGAGGTGGTATAAAATTAATTGGAAAGCTTAAGATGTCTACTTAAAATGTTAGGTTGAACAAAATTTCAAAATCTCAAAGTAAATACATGTGATAATGCAAAACATTATAGGTCACTTTGGACCAAATGCATTGAAAGGCAAAAAAGTCCAACTTCAAGTGCCCATAACTCTTTCATCAAAAATCCAAATGATGCAAAATTTAAGTCTATTTTGATTGTCTTGAAACAATCAACAACTTTGATGTTGGAGGTTTTTTCATTTGAGGCATGAATAATTAAAACAGAAGGGCTTGAACATTGGCCAAATTTGGAAACTTTGCCTTTGCATGTTTTGCACCTTACACTTTAAACTCAAATTTCACCAATTTCCGCAATTCAAATGGATTTTTGCCCAACATAACAATTGTTCCTTACATCAAAACCGTTCCAACCATTACTCACATGCTCATGTTTGGATTTGGAAAATGGCATTTTAGAAGAGGAGAAGTTTTAGGCATAATTATGCATAACATGTTGAAACTCATTATACAAGCTTGTGCATTGCCAAATCCACGACCATTTCAGCTCAATTATGCTTTAGGGTGCATTTGGCATTGAATTTGGGCCTTTTGAATGATCATGCAAACCCATGCAATGAATATCCAATTCCATGCACACGGCTTTGATCACACTTGCCTTGCCTCTCCATCTATAAATAAGAGCCTCACTCCATTCAAATTTCATCCATGAATCAACCTGAAATGCTGCTGAACTGAAAACCTAACCTCTCACCAAAGGAGCTATTTCACTTTTCTTCAATTTTTTCAGATCTAAAATTCAATTACATCTGGTTGAATCTTTGGATCTAAAGCTCCTAGACCTTCATCCTTTAGTCCATTGCACTTTTGTTTTGCCAAAGGAAGCAAGGAAAAGAGTTCAGATCTTCACAATCCAAGGTTGTTCTTCAACTGGTTTTCTCTTCGAAACTCACTACTCTTTGATCTATTTTCCTGGCCATTGTGTTTTCTGAAGTCCTCACTTGAGAGGCAAGCCAGTGGTGGCTTTGATTTTGTGTTTTGATGAACTGTAATTTTTATACCTGAATCTTCCAACTCAGATTTCTTACTCTATAGGAATTTTGAGTGTGATTCAAGGTTACAGGGGTGATGTACATCACCCCAGCTTCATTTTGATGTATGGATCGTGAATTTTGGTTGAGGTTTGTGAACCTACAACTCTGGTCGGAGTTCATGTACTCGCCGGAGAAGACGGTGGTGTACACCACCGTCCGTTCACCAGTTTAAATCCAGACCGTTTGATCATGTTTCCAGATTGAATCGTGTTCTTTGGATCTTATGACTTTCAATAATGCTGGATGTTTTTCAGTTGACTCATGCCTTCTGTGCGCGCGTATCTCACATCCGTCTGATCAGCCACGTCAATTAATGAGGCTTGATCAGACGCTTGTGGTTTTTTTCTGATTTTTGTAATTTCCATTTTATTTCTTTTATTTCCATTATTTTCAAAAATTCATATCTTCTTCATTTTAAATCCAAAAAATATGGGACCAATTGCATTCTTCTCCAAATAATTTCTAGTTTCTAATTTTGATTTTTAATATTTTTTATTTTGTCATTTGATATTTTTTATGAATTTTCTCTTTTCTGGTTATTTTTAATTCATTTTAAATAGTTTTTGATATTCAAAAAATACAAAAATATTTTCCTAACCTATTTGAATGATGATAAATCTATGAAAAATATTCTCATCAATTTTTAGTTGATTTGAGATTTTAGTTCAATTAGGTTATTTTTATTCATTTTTAATTGATTAAAAATAGTTTCTGACTTTTAAAAAATGCTGAAATTTTTTGTCAAACTTTGTTTGATCTTGTTGAACTTGGGATAAATCACTTGGACCTTTCAAGGTTGATTTGAAGTGATTTTGAAGTTTGACCTTTCTTTTATTTTTAATTCGAGTTTACTTTTATATTAAAAATGCCAAAAATATTTTGCTTATTTGTTTGACCTCCAATCTTCATCCCATTTCTGATTTCTCATTGTTTGACTTTGACTTTCAATATCATTTGGTCAACACACATGGATTGGTACATTTTATTTCACCTTATGCACTTTATTCTTTCCATTTCCTTTTCCATTATTCATCTCTTTCTTCTTCTTCTTCTTTTTCTTTTTGATCAATGAGTTGAAGGTTGATAAGTTAGCATTGATTAAGGAGACTTAGTCTTCCTTGATTCAAATCTAATTCATCTTGATCAATTGATCAAGTGAATGGCTTTGCATTAAGGATAGGTTGTTTCCTAAATCATGCAAAAAGACTTAAACCAATACAAGATCAATTCTCTTTTTCTTTTGTTTGGCATGGCAAGTTGTTGGAACTTGGTTCACTAACCAAGACTTCTAACTTGTGTTGTTGCCTACATTATTATTGACCGGCCTCAGATAGTTGTGACTTCTAGATAAGTCCAATTACGATTGCTTAACATAGCGCTAAATTTGCCTTATGGCACACTAACTACTAACACTAATCATTAACAATTAACATTTACTTTTTGCTCTTTACTTTTTATGCAATTTACTATTCTTGCACATATTATCCATTTGCTTTTTTCCTTTGCTCACTTGAGCACATGTTTATGTTAATGCAATTTGCCTTTTGCTCACTTGAGCATATAATTGTGTATATACTATTATGCTTGTGTTTTGTTTTGATTATTGTGAACCAAATGCAAAGAAATGGACAAATGGACTTAGTTTCTAGGACATTCCCTATGCAAAAATTGGAGTAAAAAGGACCTTAATGTTGAAGATGATCATGAATGACCAAACCTCTAAACTCACTCTTGTCCATTCTTGATTTGCTTCATAAAACTCTTTGATGTGTGTGCTTTTGGTGCTAGGGATTCCACCTTGATTCAAATTTGCGGAACCATTGCCATGAGCTTCTAAGAGAAAGAGTTACAAGATGCCTTGAAGAGCCTTCCAAGAGTTCATTTGATTGTTGATTGCTTGAGTTCATGTTTATGTGATTGCTTATTCCAAAGGATGGGAGCTACTTGGATCATTCATATGATCTCAAGAGAGGAACTCCTTTTGTGGTTTTGTTCTTATCCCTCACCTCTTTGCATTACTTAGGATCTTAGCCATTCTTCTTCTTCTCTCCACTCTAACCCAAGCCAAAACTTTTTGTGCAAACATTTAACCTTTGTTTTCAAACATTAGAAACCTAAGCCTTATGCTTTTGATTTTCAAACTTTCTTTTCATAACACTTATTTTGAATTGAACTTCTAAGTCAACTTTGACCATATTTTGTAAATACTTTTCATTGGTAAATATAACCCATTCAAATGCTTTTTGTGGTTTCAATGGCCACTTTCTTAATCAATTTTTTTTTCATAACCTTTAGCTATTAGGTTTGAGTTATCCTTGAGGTAGATGTAATACTCACCTATATCCTTAGTGATGGACAATGAGTCTTCCATGCTTATTATAGGATTAACCCCTCACTAGCATGTTGAAGCTATCCTCACATGGTGGGTTTGTGGTTTGGTTGAGTTTTCTCCCTTGGATAACAAAAGACCTTAAGGCTTTTGGACCAATCGATTCCCCAACTCATGTTTGAGATTTTTACCCCGAACTACGAGGTTTTGATCCTAATCTTTTTAAGATGGTACGTAGGCAATGGGTTTATCCATCCAAACAAAAATGTAAATAAACTTGTATATTCCCTTCTCATCTCTTCAATCATGTTTGCACAAACAATTTTTTTCACAAAACAACAACCTTACAACAAGTGTGAAAAGGGCTCCCTAGGAGTACCTAGGATGTTTTGGGTGCCTAACACCTTCCCATTGCATAACCAACCCCCTTACCCAGATCTCTGACTCTCTTTTACTAGTTTTTGATTCGATAAAACTATTAGGTTTTTGTTCACTTTCCAACCATTCCTTTGGATAAATAGAAGTGCGGTGGCGACTCGACTTGTATGATTTACCTTGGATTTAGTCAATATCTCTAATGGTAACAAATACCCCGCTACAGTCAGGAACACTGAAAGGGAAAGGAAATTTTTGTTATCAACAGTAGCCTAATACGGGCGGTCGTGTCAACTGACACGGGCAGTCGTGTCAACTGACACGGGCGGTCGTGTCAACTGACACGACCCGTGTCAGGAGCACTGAAGGTAACATCCAAAACATGGTGATGGACAGTAGCATGACACGGTCACCCGTGTCAGGTAGGCGGAAATTTTGATTTTTTTAAATCCGAATTTTGTAGTGGGACCCACCCATTTAATCCAACTTAACCATATTTTCCCCCATTTACCTTATCATTATTAGAATTTTTCATTACACTCTTATCATTCTTTCTCATCATTTTCACTATCCTTCTCTCTGAACCTCACAAACTCCATTAAACCTCACAAACCCCATTACCTAAAAGCTTCCATAACCATCCAAATATTACTCCACTCGTCGTCCCCGTTCTAACCACAGTTTCGGAATTTCCTAACTCCCTATTTCAAATCATTTTTATTTTTGTAGGTCCAAAATGCCCCCGAGAAGAATTCTCATCGGAAAGCAACAGCTTGCGGAGATGGCAAAGTCAGGGAAGCGACCAAGTCAGAATCCAAATCCATACAATATTGTATTTGACAATCCGGAACAAGAAAAGGGGTATCAAATTCATCGGAAGCGAAAACTCACACCGACAAGGTACATGTGTGAGCATATTCTGAATGCACTGGGGCTCAAAATGGAGGTATACCGGATGTTTCACGTTTTAGGAATGCTAGAATTCATGAGCCTGGAAGCGCCGACATACGAGCGCATCACGCTCGAATTCCTTAGCACATTGGAATTCCAGCTCGAAAAGAGATGGATAGACACGACCAGGTATTATTTCGGCACTTTGCATTTTTGCTTGTTTAATAATTATCATGAATTGTCGGTTGAGGAATTGGCAAGGATACTCCGACTCCCTCTGTACGGACCAGAGCGGTCCCATATGGGTTCTCACCTAAGGATTTCTGGATTGCCATCACCGGGATGACGGATTACACCTCCAAAGGTGTTAAGGCCTCCGGCATCCAGAATCCATGTTTCTGGTATGGTCATAAGGGTTTGGCCTACACCCTATTTGGAAGAGGCGATCGCACCGGGGTAGCTACTCAGAGAGAGCTATTTTTTATGTACTCGATGACATAAAACAAAGCCATCAATGTAGCTGCCTTTACAGCTGATTATCTGGACAGAGTTGGCCGAGCAGACTCCGGAGGCATCTCCGTGGGTGGCATGATCACCCAAATTGCTGAGCATTTCGGGTATCAAGATGTGTTACTCGAAGACACGTCAATTGCAGGTAAGACTAAAATTGACATGTCCGCTCTAATTCAACAAGGTATGATTGTTGTTGCCCCTACTTACTATTTTATGCTTATCCATAAGAGGTTTATTATATCTCTGCCGGATCCGGACAGAGTTGCTATTACTGACTGTGCCAACTGGTTGTATGTGAGCGCTGACCCCGACGCAGAGGAAGGCCACGACACTGACTATTTTACTGCAGGTGATCAGTTTGTAGATGACCAGGTGGATGCCACAGAGGCAGAAGAAGAGGAACCTCAAGCACCTCATGAGGAGTTTGTACCACCACATCAGGAACCTACCCAGCAGGAGGCAGGTTCATCTTCCTGGTCCACTGGCCAATGGACCTAGGTATAAACCGAAATAGGTGACTTAAGGACAAAACAACAACGGCAAGGCATTGAGCAAGCCCGACAGGGGGCAATGTTGGATGAGATGAGCAGCATGATGCGACAATTGATGCTGCATTTTCCACAACCACCTCCTCAGTAGGGTACTATGAGTGTCCTCCTTCGCTCTTATTCGCAAACATTGAGGTCAATGTTTTGTTCAAGTGTGGGGGAGATTTTATGTCTTTTATTGTTATTTTCAGTATTTTATTATTTTATCTCAGTATTGTGTTATTTTACTTTTGTGCATTCTAGATTTGGTTTTTCTGTTTGAAGGTACATTAGGCTGCGAGTGTTTCAAGTCTGTGGTGATATGTTGGAAATAGTAATGATCATGATTGGGAGTGGATGAAAGGATCACGCCATTTGCCATTGCTTGTTATGAAGGATCTCCCCAGGAAGTTGACACTGTTGAAAGTAAGATCGGACGCAACGTATATAGCTTAACCAACATAAGTGTCATGTACATTCCGAAGTAAGGAAGAGGTCGCACCAGGCTAAGGAGTACTGTGGATACTGTCAAAGCTTAACCAAACAGGGTGAGTCATAAAAAGCCAAACATATTGATCATCATGAGCAATATTCAGGTTTGTCTTTATCACTCTAAATTTGTGTAGATTCTCTAGGACTGTCACTGCATGATTACACACACTGAGGCACTTTGTTTGAAAATAACCCTAAGCCTTTCTAGCCATCCTAGATGATTTTATCCATTGTAAACCCCATTTGAGCCTGTATCCATTTGTTTGTTTAAACCCCATAAATGTACCCCTTGGCCAAAACACTTCTTTACCTTATTCTGAATCATGTTAATACATTTAAATTTTGTTGAAAAGCTAAGTTTGGGGTAAAAACTCCAAGAGCTCCCAAAGCCCAAGAAAGTGCGAAAACAAAAGAAGGAAAAAAGAAAAACAGGAAATCATCGAGAGAAAATAAAAAAATAAAAGAGAAAATTATAACTCGAAGATTCAAAAGAAGCACGAAAAAGGGCACTTGGTGGAAAAATAGAGGAAACCGGGCAAAAAAAACAAAAGAAACCAACACAGTAGGTAACATCGACTTTGAACCAAAAAAACACTTGTTTCCCGTTTTTGTTTAAATATCCACACCCTAACCCAAGCCAAGTTACAACCCGAAAGACCTCAAAAGTGTGTGTGTTGTGTGCATGTGATACGAAAAGAGTGACTATTCAAACTTGCGAGTTGATATTACATATTCTGAATTATGAGTGAAAAACACTTAACCCCGAGAGAATTGGTGAGAATGTGATATAAGCTGACAGGTGAAACGGTGCTTTGAAGTGGAAGTGTTATTGAAAACTAACAATGAAAAAACAGGACTTATGGAAGGAAGAGGGAAGACGTTAGCGAATGATCTCAGCAGTGTTAGGAATAAAGAATCAGGGGGAGTGACACATAGTGTTATCTTCAATATTACTTAAGGACAAGCAATGAGCTAAGTTTGGGGTTGTGATCTGTCACCATTTGCATTAAGTTTTCGTTACCGATCCGACAAGAAACCGAGGATTTTGAAACACTATGCAAGCATTTTTGATACTTTTCGAGTAAATTTTACTTCCGGTTTAATATTTAAGCATTTCCATTCATTGCTATATTTTAATAATATTTTTGTGATTTTATGCGTGGGATAATTGTGTTTTTGTCTGATAGGTCCAGGTAGAAGAACCAGGGAACTCGGAGCGAGACAGTGCGAGATTCCGGCAAGCACAAGAGTTGAAAAATCCGGTACAGGAGGTCTGACACGGCCACCCGTGTCACCTAACACGGGCCGTGTCAGGCAAATGAGGGCGTGTCAAGGAAGACAGAGGCCTGACACGGCCACCCGTGTCAGCTCACACGGCCCGTGTCAGGCATCATCCCCAACCGTGTCACCATGCCATGGGCGTGTCACCTATAACAATAGGCTGACATGGACACCCGTGTTAGCTGACATGGGTCGTGTCATCCCAAGCCCAAAATTTCCTTTTTCTCGGACTTTTGTTCGTCGGGCTTTTTCAGAGATATTTTTGGACATGTCCAACTGCTGCTTGGAATTTTCACTATAAAAGAGGACTTTCTGCCTAAGGAAAAATCATCTTGGAATATGGCAAAATACAGTATTGTGAAGCAATCAAGTATTATAAAGAGCAAGGCATTCGGAGAGCTGAAGGTTTTCATGAGCGGGAGCGATTGAAGATCAAAGTCATCTAATTACTTATAATATGTAATTTTTATCTTGTATTTGTTTTAAACAATATGAGTAGCTAACCCCCCCCCCCCCCAATGTTATGGGGGTGTCCCTGATTTAGAATTGTAATGAATTTGAGTTTACATTTGCATTTATAATATTGTTTTTACGGTAACCTTTTGATGTGTTTATTGCTTTCTCTTTCGGACCAATCGAGATTGATTTGTGATTACCAATTAGACTGGACCGCCATTGATAAGGTTTTCATAAGGTTACTCTATAGTAGATATCACCTAGGACTAGGGATACCCTGTATGAACCAGAGTATTCTTGATATTATAAAGCTTAACGTCACCTTAATTGCCTATGGACATAGAAATTAGGGTAGATTGATTAAAGGTTTTCTCACCAAGGACTTGGGAAAAAATACCCTTGAGAACTGGTAGTAATTGATATTTGTTGATACAATAGTAACTCAGAGTTGTTACAGGGATAAATCATACACCTTCCCTAGCATTGTTCCTTTTTCCCTATAAATCTTTATTTTCATCCTTATTTGTTTTTTCCTTTATTCTTATATTTTTACACCTAAAAACCAAATTAATACTTTTTGTTTAATTGAATGATAATTTAAACTCGATATTGACTTGCAGTTCTTGAGATCGACATTCGGAGAATTTCCCCATTATTACTATAAAAGCCAAAATAGTACACTTGCTATTTTTTCGATCACATGGCCATAATCTTGGTTTGATCTTGACATTAGTTTTTTACTCTTTGTTTCACTTTTCAACTAACTGAAGCATCATAAGAGATGATACTTGTTTATTCCTTTGTTCGTGTAGGTGATCATGCCTCAATTCAAGACTAAACAATCGTCATTTTAGTCAAGGAAGATTCAAGTTGTGTTTCATTGATTCAAGGGTGGTTCATGTGTTTATTTTCATGCCATTTAACTTATTCTTCAAGTCATCCTCAAGATTATTCAAGCCTCAATCAAGTTTTCTTCAAGCGATGCTTATTCCATCATCATTTTGGCTTGGGAGGCAAGAAAACTTCAAGTTGGCACAAGTTTGGTTAACCAAATTTGCAAGTATGTCTCACTTTTGGTCCAAACACCATAACTTCTTACAACTTTGAGCCAAATGTTACTAATGAGTTTGTCTACAACTTTGCTTCAAGGCGCAATCATCATTTCAACCCCTAAGAACCTCAGTTTTGGAAAGGGCTAAGTTGTTAAACTAGGTCAAAACCTTATCATGACCCCCACTTGGCAGCCATGTTACTTTAAGCTCAAGTGTCATTTTGATCTCATTCCCTTTGCATCTTGTTAAGCTTATGTCAAATATTATTTGGCCCAAGTTTGGTTCAAAATGCACAAAGGGAATCAAAAGTTATGGTGTCATGAACTTAGGACCTCAAGATGCCCAAAATGTGCCAAGACGGCTTGACCAAATGCCTAACCTAGAAAGAATGTCACGACCCAAACTTTAAACACTTGCCATTTTCACCTCAAGCCTTCTTTTGAGTTGGTTCTTTTTTAATTCAAATAATTGCAATGAGATGAACATTTGGCACAAAGAAAATCACAAAACGCATGAGGGAATCACATTTGGCCTAAGCTTAAACATGGTGTCATGGACTCTGCATTTCACGCATAACCCATAACTTGAAATCATCCAAATCTTCACTTGGGACCACTAATATGTGTGCAAACTTGTTTGTCCTTGCAAAATGTGTAGAGAGGAGTGTAAAACGACCAAGTTTCGTGCCCAAGTCATACTTTTCACCCTTGCTCTCACACGAATTAAAAACCACAGAAATTCAACTTCATTCACACGATTTCAGATCCATTTCACATGTGTGAGCTTATAAACATTTTCCCTATAAATAGAGGAATATTTTTCATTCATTACAAGCTTTGATGGCCAAAGAAACTCTAAAACCATTTGAACCGGATACCTCAAAAAACTAGTTCACCATTTCTTCGATTCAAGCTCTTTTAACTTTGAATATTCATCCATAATCACTCATCGACACCTTCTGAAGCTGACTAAATCATTGCTTTAGCTTGGAACTCCTTGGACATATCTCTAAACCCACCATTGTTGACCTTCAAAGCTCCAACTAGAAAGGTAGTTACGAGTTAAATCTTTGAGCAAGCAAGTTACCAGTCTCGTCGTCTTGATTCACTAATAAAAAACCCTCGCTTAGTTAGAATTTGTTCTTAGTATTCATCATTTAATTTTACTTTGAATAATTATGGTTCTTCGTGTTCTTGAGCAAATTCCCTTTGCTCATAGCAAATTAATGACTCTGAAGCAAAGAGACATGAATGATGATATGTTAGGCAAATGAGTTCTTGCTTGATTCATGTTAAAAACATGAGTTCATGACTTTTCAAAAATTTGATTTGAGGTTGAAGACGGCCACACTTCCCTCGTGTTTTCTGAGTTTCGCTCCAAAATTCAAATAACTGACCAATCACAAGGCCACACGTGTTTTTTTCAAATTTCATTTGTCTGTTGTGATCTGGTGCTATGATCCATTGGTGAGCGTGTTTTGACTTTAAATCTTGACCACATGATCTTCTGACTAGACTTTAGTAATCACATCTGATGGCTCAGGCTTTTTCGCTTATTTTAATTTTGTTTCAATTTATTTTTAATTCCTTTTTTCTTTCAAAAAATATTAAAAGTAACTCCTTAACTCTTTTTAATTCCATTTTTTTTTACAGAAAATCTCTAAAAATATTTTCCATTTAATTTTATTTTTAAATCATTTTTAACATTTATTTGTTATTTTCTCTTATTTTCTTTATCATTTTCATTTCCAATTTTATTTTCAAGCATTTTTAAACATTTTGAGATCTAAATACTTGTATTTTTGTTGACTTTCTCAAATTTTCTTGGCATTTTATTTGATATTTTGACGCCTCTTTGGTATTTTCTCTTTAATTTCCATTTTAAGCATTTTTTATGACATTTTGTTTGATTTTTGATACACTTGATGTTCTTGACTTAAGTTGTTGACTTGGTTGATTAATGCTTATACATTTCAAGTCATCCATAAATGGACTTGAGGTTGATTCAATCTTCTTTGATTCAAATATGTCGATAAATGATCACTTGATCATTTTTGATACTTTGGATCAATGATAGGTTATCCCTTATTGAGAAACATGTTTGGATCCATTGATTTGTATGATAGTGGATCCTAAGTCAAACACTTGAGTTATATCTCATTTTTACATTGTTCATCTACCTTATTCTTTTAATTTGACCATTGTGTTACATGTTTTAGGAGATTAACTTATGTTAATTCTCTAACATGTCTGACACATAAATTATTATTGGCCGACCTTAAATAGGTATGACTTCTACATAAGCCTAATTACGATTGCTTAACATAATGCTAAATTGTCCCGATATAATCAATTAACCACTAACTCTCACCATTAATCATTGACTTTACTTTCTTGTCATTTAACTCAAGTCATTTACTTTTATGCCTTTACTTTATGCAATTTACTTTTATGTCTCATTCATCATCTTACTTCAGACATTATTCATTTTGTATTGATTATCTCATATTATTCATTTTATTACTCTTATATTGTGTTTGATCTGCTTGACACCATCTTAACGAATCAAGACATGATAAAATAAACTGACTTGACCCTTAATACCTAAGCTTGACCTGAAGTGATAATGCCCACACGTTGGACTTTGGACTTTAGACTTAGGACCTTGGACCTTTGCATGATCTGAAGTAATGTGGGATTCAGTGGCCTTGACCCTTTTGACTTGGTCCTACTGTTGAATTGTTGAACTTATGGCTTTGCCATCTTGTTTATGATTCATTTGTCTTATGCCTCTACTTACCACATCAATCTGTTTAGGTTAGAACATATTAGCACACACGTGGTTTTCTCTTGGGGTACCTGGAAATGAGACTAGGCTCAATACACTCTTGCACACACATGGTTTTCTCTTGGGCTACCTAACAATGAGACCTTAGGTCAGTCTTTGTCTAATCATGCACTGTTTTTTTCTACCCATCTCATTCCCTCTAATTTAGCTTAATCAAATTCCATTTGATCAACTAGATCCTATAACTCTGCACATATTCCCTTTGTCTTTATCAAGTGACGATAAGTCTCTTGATCACTTGATCAGACTTGTCTCTATTACTTTGGAGCTTCAGCCTCTCAACAAGTACAAGAGCTCAAGCACCAGTCAAGGCATCAGTCATCTACCTCATCCCCACAAATCATCCTTGTGAACCTGCTTCAACAACTTGTCAAACATTAATAAGGTTTGCATGCCACGAGCCTTAAGCAATAAAGAAGGGGTGGGAGAAAGCATCCCTATCCTTATTTTAAATATTTTGGGTATGGGACGAATTACCCAGTTGCTCATAGTATTCATCTCTATTCATAGACTTTAGTGTAATTCCATACAATTCATTGTTAAGTCTGCAACTAGCCTTGTGGCTCCTCTTTTCAACTTTTTTTGTTTAAACACCATTGCAATTTCTCTTTTGGGACACACTTTCATGGTTAACCCCCCTCCTTTCTTGGTTTTGACACTATAATTTAGGTTGACACCTTCATGGTTAAATACCTCTTTTTGGACACACCTCTATGGTTAACCACCTTCTTCTCTTGGTTTTGACACCACAATTTAGATTGACACCTTCATGGTCATATACCTCTCTTTTGGGACACACCTTTATGGTTAACCCCCTTTCCTTTTCTCTTTTGGGACATACCTCTATGGTTAACCCCCTTTTTCTCTTGGTTTTGACACCACAATTCAGGTTGACACCTTCATGGTTATATAGCTCTTTTGGGACATACCTATATGGTTAACCCCCTTCTTTTCTTGGTTTTGACACCACAATTCAGGTTGACACCTTCATGGTTACATACCTCTTTGGGGACACACTGTCACACCCCAATTTTGACCCTGATTCGATACATTCAATATACTTGTTGCATCTCTACATAGCATAACATGCATTCCATACCGTATAGTGCCTAAAATATCAATCGAAATAATTTTTCGGATCAACAGGCAGACCGGTTGAATTAATTGACAAACGTGCGTCAAATCAGTGGACGAAAATTTTCCAAATCGAGCTTACAGACATCAATTTTATTAATCTATGTTTCACGTAGTTTAATCTGGTATGCTCGATTTATTTTTTCGGCTAATTTTTCGGTCACTTTTTGATCCGTCTGAGCGTTTTAACTGGGCGTTTTCCATTTCAAAATTTGACAAAAACCTGTATGTTTTCGAGTCGTTTATTTCGCGCTGATCATTGTGGTGCAGTCATTTTAATTTTTTGGGGCATTTTTGCCCCAATTTTTATTCATTTTTGATAAGTTTATTTCTACTTTTTAGTCAAAATGATCGGCATAATTATTTAGAATTAATCGATCATTCGGTTTGAATTTTTATTGTGTATTTTAATTTTAATTTTAATTTTTCAAAGTTATCTTTTATAATTCAAAATAATTAATAAAAAAAATCAAATCTTCATTTTTTGCCACTTGGCATTCTTGTTGGAACCTCTCTCTCAAATTCAAACATAAATCTTGGCCAGCTAGCACACTCTAAAGTACTACTTTCAATAAGGTCAGCTAGCACTCTTATCGAAAGACATGACAGTTGTGGCCAGGAAGATGTACGGAAAAAATGATTTCCCCACTCACAAATTTCTCATGCACCAAAGGGAGGGGGACCACACATGTTTCTTCTATTTACAAAATGAAAAGAAAAAGTGTTAGGGGGGAGGAGAATTCTGGAACAGAAAAAAAAACACAGAATTTTCTCCAACTAAACATCCCCGCCGTTAACACCTCACCACTCTCAAATTCCCTCACTGTTAAAAAACTGCAACCACCATTTAAACCACCATAACTCCACCATTTTAAACAAACTTTATTTTCCCCTAAACTCACAAATAAAAAGCTTTCATTCTCCACCACATGAACACAGTTTAAACAACCAACACATTTTTATATACTCCTTACAAACTGATAAACACCTTAAAACACTTCCAACCACTAAACTTCTACACAATATACTCCTCCATCACATTCTATTTCACATATAAATCATAACCTGCTTCTTCACAAAACTCCACCTCTATAAACTTCTCCACTTTCAATATAAACACTCATTTTTCTTCATGCTTCATAACACCATTTCAACAATAACTTACAACCAACCACCTTCTTCAATTCATTCACTCTTCGCCACCTTCTTACTACAACCATAACAACCATTTATCCACACATGACATAAGCTTCACCTTCACCTCATAATCAAGCATACAACCTCCATTGAAGCCACCATTGACTCGTTGGGAACCATCACCAAAAACAAGTGCAACAATTGTCGTAGTAGATCCGCAAAGTTCCGTTGCATTCCCGCACCTCCTTCCATTTTTCGTCATCGACGGTATTTTCTCTTATACTTTTCTCAAGCACCCCTTTTTTTGATATATTTAGATGAGTTTGAAAGTTAGATTTTTCTATAAAAAAAGAAGCAAATTTGAAACTTGATAGTGAGAAAGTGTTAGTTTCGTTTACTCTGTTTAAGGAAGAAATATTTTATTTTTGAAGTTTGATAAGCCATTAGTTAGTCTCTTAACTTGTTTTAAATATTAAGAATTCTATTATTACGTGTTTCTTCGTTACATTCATTTCCATTTTTTTTAATTTAGTTATTATCTTTCTTTTATTCTTTTCTTTTCTTTTTTCTTTTTTTAATTGTTCCTCCTATTATCATTAATTATTTGTTTTGTTATGAAGTTTTATTATATATTTGTTAGTTAGATTTAATTGAGTTTAGAAATTTTGTAGGTTGGGCTTCTAGGCCCATGGCTGTTTGCACCTCTAGCATTTTATTCTTTTTCTTATTTTATTAATTTTTATTATTATTTATTTGAGTAGTTTAATTCAGTAATTTATATGATTTTTTTAGTACTTAAAATCAATAATTAATTATATGATTATGTATTTAATTTATTAGTTGATTAAATCTTAATTGATTATTTGTTTTTTATTATTACTAATTGTATTGTTGATTACATGTTTAGTTGTTTGTGTTTTGTTTAGCTGATTGATTTCGCTTTTCATGTCCATACGGTTTTTTTAATAATAACATTGGATTGTTGGTTGATTCACTTCATTTTATCTAAAATCGAGCTTTAATCTATGGATTCAACAATTCCCATGTTGTTATTCCATGATTATTTTATCGAGATATTGATAGTATTTCGCCGTGTTTTGATGAATCGCATATGATATTTTGATTGTTATCAATATGCGTAAACTGACTTTGAGCACATTATCTAGGGTTTTTGTTTGCTTTTCAATTTCCATTTGCCTTGTAAGTTCTTGCGTTATGTGACTTTAATTCACATCCTTGCATCCCGATTTTAATCCGTGCACGTCCCGATTTTACTTTTTTCAATTTAATTTTTGAATGTCTTGTAAATATAACTTGTTGTGTTGTTTATTTTCTTCACATGGCTTACTCTTGGGCCTTCTTACAATGAGATCATCCTCTTGCACCTACACTCATGCATTGTTTGTTCGTTGATTGTGCCCGATTTAATTGTTTCATTATCTTGAATCCCCATTTGACAAAATGTACCCCCACTCCCAAAATGTAATCCCCATTTGTTTCATTGTTTAATTATCTTTAGTTAGTACCAACACAAGAATAAAATAAAATTCTTTTCAAAAAGATCAAAAATAAAAACTCGATCCAACGTCAAGTATTTCCCCAATGAACAAATCAATCCATTTTTATCCATTCCACTTCTTTTAAACCATTTCTTTCAAACCATGTCATTCAAATCTTTCTCAATCGTCCATCAAACGCTTGATCCAACATCAAGCCATTTTCAAATAAAGCTTAAAAATACTTAATGCTTATCAAATACTTTTCAATAAAGATGGAAATGGAACGTGGTGGATACCACGAGCTCCTGAGACTAAGATTCGAGATGGATATCTTGCTCATCTTAGCTCTCGCCATCACCCAAAACTATCAAAGTGGTTTCTTCAAACCCTTTCTCAATCAAATTCAAAAACACTTAATTCTTATTAAATACTTTTGCAAATAAGATGGAAATGGAACATGGTGGATACCATGCACTATTGAGACTAGGATTCGAGATGGATATCTCGTCCATCCAAGTTCTCGCCATTACTAAAAACACATTCAAATCGATCAAACTCTTTCCTCGCCGTCATGCGATTGATCCCTTAAACCCTTTTCTCAAACGAAAGGTATTTTGTTTCAAGATGATGCAAAGCAATGTTTCATCCACTTGAACATGTGAGTAAGCTTGTGACGTTGCCCATGAATGTTGATTTGTAAATCCATTCGGTTGTGATGCAAACGTCTCCTTCTCCATTTGTTTTGGATAGTCCAACAATGTTTTCGTCGATTGACACAAAGTAGCTTTCTCTAAAATCGACCAACAAAGAAATATCTTCTACCCAAATCTACGTAAGCCTTGAGTTCTCTATCGTACCTGGTGATACGTAGGAGCGGGATTTTTAAGTCTTGTCAGACCCATAAATAAAAAACTTAGGTTTAGTCTCGTTCGTTGCAAAAATAAAAAAACATTCTTCTCTCTTCTATCTTTCTTTCCCGCCTAATAACTTGAGAAGCCTAACATTTTAAACTAACACTAATGCGCTTAACTAACCTAATGGTTCCTATTGAATACAACAAACATGAGGGGTGCTCATACCTTCCCCTTACGTAATTGACTCCCGAACCCTGATTTGGTCGCGACAACCATAATCATCGCCGTTCTTTCTTGGATTTTATCGATATTTCCCCTTTCCTTTTAGGAATAAATAAAGTCCGGTGGCGACTCTGTTTAGTCCATCATTGCGAGCATGTGATTGCGCTTCTCTAGGTCGTGTTCTCGTTTTTTCGAGGTACGATACACACCTCTATGGTTAACCCCCTTCTTTTCTCGGTTTTGACACCAAAATTTAGTTTGACGCCTTCATGGTTACATACCTCTTTTAGGACACACATTTATAGTTAACCCCATTTTTTTCTTGGTTTTGTCACTACAATTCAGGTTGACACCTTCATGGTTATATACCTCTCTTTTGGGACACAACTCTATGGTTAACCCCCTTTCATTTTATCTTTTGCGACACACCACTATGGTTAACCCCCTTCTTCTCTTAGTTTTAACACCATAATTCAGGTTGACACCTTCATGGTTATATACCTCTTTTGGGACACGCCTCTATGGTTAACACCATGCTTTTCTTGTTTTTGACACCACAATTCAGGTTGACACCTTCATGGTTACATACCTCTTTTGGGACACACCACTATGGTTAACCCCTTACTTTTCTTGGTTTTGACACCAAAATTCAGGTTTACACCTTCATGGTTACATATCTCTTTTGGAATGCACCTTTATAGTTAACCCCCTTCTTTTATGTGTTTTGACACCACAATTCAGGTTGACAGCTTCATGGTTACATACCTCTTTTGGGATACACCTTTATGGTTAACCCCATTCTTCTCTTGGTTTAAACACCATTTTTGCTTCTTTTCCGGTTTAAACACCACCCATAATCTCTCTTTGTTTCAGTCATTGTCCTTCGAACTACGAAGCTCTAACTTTTTTATTGCACTATAAGGATACGTAGGCACGAGGATATGAATCCTTGGCAATCACTTTTCTTTCTTCCCCCCTTTCTTTCTCTAGTTCTACGAATTACGAAGCTCTGACTTTCTCATTGCAATATGAGAATGTGTAGGCATAACGACCCCAATCCTCCTCGAGCACTCTTTTTCTAACCTATTTTCTATTTTTCAGGTACATGAAGATAGCAACACCCATCCAAGTAAGAGAAATCAAAATAGTTTCCATGAGGTACTATGGATGTGAGGGGTTTTAATACCTTCCCTTTACATAATCGACTTCCTTACCCATTTCTCTGTTCCCTTTGGGTTTTATCGATATTTTCTCTTCCCTCTTTTGAGATAAATAAAGTTTGGTGACGACTTTGTTATATGTTCGATCGTACGACGTGTTCAAGTATATTTCGTCCGACTTCAGTTGGCGACTCTGCTAGGGAGTGCAACCCAGTTGCTAAAAGGAGTCGAGCCTAGTTTTTTTTACTTTCTTGTTTGTTGGGTGTTTATTTTCATGCTTGTTTGCTTTTATGTTTGTTTATTGCATTTATTTTATTGCTTTAGATATTCGTTTTCTAACATATTCTAAATATCTATATTTTACTGTTGTTGGGTTAGGCTAATGTTACTTAAGCAAAACTCAATGTAACGCCCCAAACTGCTTTCAGGATTATCGACTGACCCCACAAATCAACGCGGGTCTTTTCAACATGATTTATCCTCACTCACACACTTTCCAAGAAACTTCTTAGAAGGTCACCCATCCAAATACTACTCCAAGTCAAACACGCTTAACTATGAAGTTCTTATATGTTAGGCTACCGAAAAGAAGATGCATCTTATTTTTGGTAGCCCGTTCCATAAGAACTCCACGGTTAAGCATGCTTGACTTGGAGCAATCTTGGGATGGGTGACCTTCTAGGAAGTTTTTCGGAAAGCATGTGAGTAAGGATAAAACATGCTGAAAAGACCCGTGTTGGTTTGTGGGGTCAGTCGATAATCCTGAAAGCAGCCATGGGTGTTACAAATGGTATCAGAGTCGGACCTCTCCCAATACGATGTGGTTCGAGGATGAACCAAGCGGAAGCTGGTGGGCATGTAACGCCAGAGAGGCCAAAGAGTGGTTACATGTTACACCCAAGGGCGAGGGAGTGGTTGCCGATGCACGAGGCATGACAATGAGACATTCCTAGCAGTTTCTAGGGAAAAACCCGAATTCACATCAGAATGAGAGGGATCCAGAGGTTGTTCAGGTATGGGACTGCATGGTTGAAGGAAAGCTTGTAAGGATTAATTGGTACCATCTATATCAATAAGATGTATCTTCTTTTTCGGTAGCTCGTTCCATAAGAACTCCACAGTTGAGTGTGTTTGACTTGGAGCAATCTTGGGATGGGTGATCTTCTAGGAAGTTTCCCGGAAAGCGTGTGAGTGAGGATAAAACATGCTAAAAAGACCCGTGTTGGTTTGTGGGGTCAGTCGATAATCCTGAAAGCAGTTTGAGGTGTTACACTCTACATCCGAGCTTGAGTATACACACAGGATAGACTCGTGGATAATCATGTTAACCTACGTTTCGCGCATTGGGTTGGCACAAGACCCACACCCATAATAGTTTCACTTGGAGGTACTTTTATCCTGTGAGAATTCACTATGTAAAAGTATTTTCACTTGATTCCATGGCTCTGGGAAGCCTTTTAGGGATCACCTTTGAAGACCAGTACATACATGTGAGTAGGATATTGGGTTTTTGCAAGAAACCAAGCTCCTACCTACCATGTTTCTCATGTGACATCAAACCTTTGAACCTACATCAAGCAGAATGTTCAGATTATCTAGAATGTGGCATGTTGTTGCATATCATTTCCATATCATAAATCATCATTACATCGTATAACCCTTTATGCATATGCATTTATAGGGAATCCGAGAGCTTAGTCTGTTGTCAAGTACTCAGAGATAGCATGAATCCTGGCAGGAGATGTGTGTTCAATTACAAGTTTGTGGAACCCTAGTTGAAAGCTTTGAAGGGATTGGGAACTCGTCTGGTTATGGATCACATAGAAGATTTCAAGAAGTCCTATGGGAATCTCCTAGGTATTATCAACACTAAAATGAACACTACAACAATTCATACTTTGGTGCAGTTCTATGACCCTCCCATGAGGTGTTTCACTTTTCAGGACTATTAGTTGGCTCTGAGGTTGAAGGAATACTCGCATATCTCGGGGGTTGGAATTAAGAATTAGGTTCCTTTTGTTAGCACCAAGCAACTACCTGAGTATCATCTTTTAGTTGAAGCTTTGTATTTGGATAAGAAGGAAGTGGAACTTAACCTTAAGCCTAAGGGTGAAACCCATGGTTTTACTCTGAAGTTTCTAGTAGAGAAGACCACTGCCTTTGCTGATGTTGGAAGTTGGAATGCTTTCCATGTTGTTTTTGCTTTGCTCATCTATGTGGTTGTGTTATTTCCTAGTATGGAGGACTTTGTAGACCTTGCATATATTCACATCTTCCTGCCCAAGAATTCGGTTCCTACGCTTCTTGCTGACACTTACTACTCCATTTATGTAAGGACTCAAAAGAAGAAGGGTATTATCATGTGTTGTGCTTCTCTGCTATATAGGTGGTTTATTTCTCACTTACCCAACAAGTGTCCTTTCATCGAGAACAAAGACAATATCAAGCGGTCTCGGAGGCTCATGTCTCTGACTTCTGAAGATATTTTGTGGTACTACCGAGCTTATAATGATATCAAGGTTATCCTTAATTGTGGTAGTTTCCCTAATGTGCCCATCATAGGTACAAAGGGTAGAGTTAACTACAATCCAAGGTTGGCATTACGTCAGTTGGGTCACCCGTTGATATGCAAGCCAAATCCTTAACAAGTGGAGGGGTTTGTTTTGTATGAAGAAGTTGACAATCCAGAGTTGCTAAAGAAGATTGTCAGAGCTTGGTAGGCGCACGAGGGAGAAAGAAGACTTGGGGCTTAACCTCAACCATACGAGAGCAATGACATTTTAAGCGCTGGAGGAAGCCCAAGAAGAGAAAGTCAATATGAGGAAAGTAGGTGACGCCTTAAAAGGGACTATTGATAGCTTGTCCGCCAAGAAGAAATAGCTCGTAGACGCGTAATATTAAGCATGCAAGATGGAGATCAATTGCCAATACCAGCTTAAGAAGCTTCAATGATAGTTAGAGAGTTGCAAGAATGAGCTGAAATAGGAAAGAATATGTACTAAGAAGTTAGGGGTTTCTTTATCTCAGTACCAAACAGAACTTAACAAATTGTTTGAGGAGATTCGAGGGTTGAAAGGTCAAGTGCATCAAAATAGAGAATATATTGATCAATTTCAGCAAAAGGCTACACGTTGGGAAAGGAATAATCGTCATCTGCAAGTTCTCTTGGATCAGAAGGAGTTGTTGCTGCAAGACCTTTTGAGTAAACTGATTCAGGCTATACCTTCAAGGATGCGTAATGGAGGTTGACCAAGATACAATGGTTGCTTAGTTACTTTTTGGGGTTTTTCATTGTTATATTTGAGCAAACTTGTAACCCTTTGGGGCAAAGCTGTAATAATTGCACTCTTCGTTTCATTGATATGAATATAAAAAGGGTTCTTTTCATTATCAGTGTTATCTTATGCCTTTATTTCCTATGCTTTTATGATTACTTACGATAAATAAAGACTCGAGGATTCCTTGGAAAATTTTATAATAATCAAAATCTTTTTGCATACCATATCATTCATTCTTTTTTTCAAAAAAGGGATTACTTCTCCCACCTTAAGTGGTAGATAAACACCCTATGTAAATTCTAAAACCCCCTTACGAATCCAGAAGTGCATCTCCGAACGCACCCATTTACATCAAATCAATAAGTAACTAGGCAACACCTTTTATGTTTTGCGATAACTTGGTCTGAAGATGCATCTCTAGAATAAACCTATATACACATTCATTCGTAACTGAGCAACATCCTCATTCGTTTTACCATAGTTTAATCCATAAATACATATCCGTGAAAAATATAGATATGCACTTTCGTAATAACCCTTTAGTGGTAAATTTTGACATTTCATTTGAAATACATCGATGTAATATACCATATATTATAACTATACTAGTATACTATTTTTTTTTATCAATTAAACCGTACATTAATATAATAAGATGAATATTCCATATATAGTCAAAGTAACAGTCAAAATAATAAAGTAACAAATGATAATACTATCCATAACCGATCACATCTCAAAAACGTGATCCTTCGTGAGACGCTCACATGCTCGCGTAAAAGATATTTGAACAAAGTCGCCACCAAACTTTATTTATTCCAAAAGAGGAAAGGGAAAATATCGATAAAACTATTGAAAGAAAAAGAAAATGGTCGTCGCAACCAAATTCGGTTTTGAGAGTTGGTTACGCAAGAGGAAGTTATTAGCACCGCTCATGTCCGTTGTACTCAACGGGAACCACTTAGTTAGATTTGCGATAGAGTGTTAGCTAATGTTAATTATCATTTTCTACTTAATTAGTGAGAGAAAAAAAGGAAGAAAATAAAGACTTAGGGTTTTTTAATATTAATGTGCCTGACAAGATTTCGCAATCCTGCTCTTACGTATCTCCAGGTGCTATGAAGAACTAAAAGCATACGTAGTTCTGCTTAAAGATAACTACTGAATGAATTCCTTTTAAAGAGAGTGATATTTGGATCATATTTGAGCGATTAAACTTTTACTCACTACTCGCTCTTGGAGGCTGAAGTCTTTATTTGTTTCACATTAAAATGGATGTTGCATACTCTTTTTTTAAAATGTTTTCGGGGTCGCACAAGGGAGGAAAATAAGTTTGATTGGTTGAGTATTTTGTTGGATGACGATTACTCGAATGACCGAGTAACGCTACTTGTATTCAAGTACTCAAGAAGAGGAATATAAGGCTACATATCATCTCCCTTTTCATCCTTAATTGCAAAAGGATTTAAATAAGCTTAATGTATTTTGGACGGATGACAAATACTCGAATGACTGAGTAAGACTACTTGTATTCAAGTACTTGTGAAAGAGAATAAAAGGCTCAAGACCACGTCTTTTTTCGTCCAAGATTATCACAAAAATGATTTTGACTTAAAGTTTGATTATGAAAGCGTTTGGATGTGGTAGAGGCTTAGAAGTTTTTTAATGGATGACAATTACTTGAATGGACGAGTAAGGTTACTCGTATCCAAGTAATTAAGAAGAGGAATCAAAGGCTGAAGACCATCTCTCTCTTGTCACCCTTTTCAAAATGGCGTCTAAATATTACTAAGTATTTTAGATTTGATTAGGAAAAAGGCACTCGACGTTGGATCAAGGTTTTAATATTTGCGTTTGAACTGAAAATCAAATGGAATGATTTGAAAGTTTTGAAAATGATGGAGAAGTGGATAGTGGAAATGGTTCTGATTTGTGAAAAATGTTCGACGTTGGATTAAGTATTTATTTATTTTTTAATTTTTTTGAAAGTGTTGATTTTAATCTCGAGTTAACAATTAATTAATATAATATAATAACTGAAAGTGATAAATTTATTATATTTTTACAGGAATTGGGGTACAATTTGTTGAATGAGGATTATATGCGAAGCTTTATCCTCGATTAACTAGTTGATTAATTAATCTAAGCTCAAGTTAACTGACTACTAAATTAATTAGACAAATAAATTAATCAAACAATTAACTTGAAAACTAACCTAATTAATTTAATCCTCATTATTTACAAGAAATAAAATTAAATTGGAATGATTAAAACTAATACAAAAAAATATAATTATAACACCATGATAAAATAAAAATGAAAAGAAAAATAAAGAGGGTGTATATTTAGTTTAAATAATTGGGCCAAGGCAAGACAAATGTATAGTTAGTAAAAATGGGTATAAGGTCCAAAAGAAAAAAAACTAACCCTAATTTATATACTAATAATACACATAAAAATAAAATGACAAAAAATGTGAAAAAAGAAGGTGAAAGTGGACATGAGGTGGTGCCCCTTTATGACTTGCAAGGAACAATTTTAGCAATTTTTGAATTAAAAAACTCACCAATAAGAAAGCCACACGTGGCATGCTTTGTTAACATGTAATAAAAGATAAAATAAAATAATAAAACAAAACAAAAATGGGAAGAATAAAACTCTCTTTCTCTTCTTTACGTTGTTCTTCCTTTGCTCACTCCTTCCTCTTCCTTTTTTAAACTCAAATACTCACAATATCAACACTCACATTCATGAATATCAAGGAGATATCAAAATCAATCCTACATCTCTAACACACCAACAATATTCACACATAAAAAAATCAAACATCAAAGCAAGAGAAACAAAAGGGGGTACCAGATTTATGGTGACGAAAATGCCAACATACGAAGGTCGGTGGATATGGAGAGTGATTTGCGATGGCTTCGTGGGAATGAGAGATGAAGGAACGAAGAGAGGTGGTGGCGGAGTCGCGCCAGAATTTTGTTTTGAACAAAGGGAGGTCCGATCGTGGAGGGTGCGTGTGTGCAACTTTCCTGCGAGGACTGCTTCTGTGTCCGACGAGTGATGTCTCCTTCTTTCTCTTTGTTGTTTCTGTGAATTCAAATGTTGTTCTTGTGTGAGTTAAAGGTTCAATAAAAGTTGGATGATTGTTGCATACAAGTTAAGAAGTGAAAATCAGTTTCCTTTCTCTTCTTAGTATATTTGTAAGAAAAAATGAAATAAAGAAAAAGTTACTTTGCATTTTCTTCTTTTTCTGCTGCATTTTTCTTTACACGTTTTTGTGTGTAGATGATTTGGAAATTGGTCAGTGAAAATGAGGCTGTTGTGTTTGCTTATTCATGGTTATAGGTTTTATGTTGGTTTGGATATGGAAAGAGGTTCGAAGGAATAAAGAAGTTTGTGGTTGAGAATTTCATTTTGTTATGATGGTGATGACTTAAAGTTGTAAATTGAAAGAATGTTGAAGATATTTGTTTAATAATTTTTTCGACAGTGACTATGTTGTAGTAATATGGAGAGAACGGGGTAGGTGTTGGTTTACTTAAAGAGTGAATGACAAACGGTTTTGATGAGTGGATGTGGTGAAACATATTTTGTCGCCGGTGGAGAACGAAGGGTGGAATGAGGGGTTGATTTGTGGGGTGGATTTATGTGTATGAGAAGAAGATGCAGTGTGAGGGGGAAGGGAAAAAACAATCACAGTAGAAGCTGAGTGAATAAAGAATTTCTCTCTTTTCTTCACGTCGATCGTCTACATTCAGAGGGAGTTTCTGATAGGAGATGGAGGTTGAAGTTGAGGAAGAAGATCCTCTTTTTCTTTGTTTCTGAGATTTTCTCCTTTTTTATTTTTATTTGAGAGAGAGGAATATGATGTATATGGAGGGAGAATGTTCGCGTGGACAATATTTTGTGGGGGAAAAGATGGCCATGTGTCAGCAAGTTTGTGAAGGGAGAAGAAGATATTAGTTTGATTTTTTCTTAATTAAATACTTAATTCTCTAACAATTTTTAAAAAGCCAAATAAAAAACCAACATTAATAATTACAATAAAAAAAAGAACAAAATGAAAATATGCTTAAAAGTACGATTAATTCTAATTAATCCTACTATTAAATCGTCTGGAAAAATAAAAATAATCGGATAAACTATGAACAAAAATCGGACGTAAAAATGCTTGAAAAAATAAACTGAAAGCACCACAATTATCAGCACTAAATAAACTTCTCGGAAACATACTTGTTTTCGATCAAATTTTGAAATAAAAACCGACCGGTTAAAAGACTTAAACTGATTAAAATACGACCGAAAAAGTAGTCAAAAAATTAATACAAACACGTCAGGTTGAACTACGTGAACCATAGATCAATAAAACTTACGTCTGAAAGCTCAATTTTAAAATTTTTCGCCCGCTAATTTGACATACAGTTGAGAAACGATTCGACCGGTATGTCTGTAGATCCTAAAAATTACTCCGATTGACATTTTAAGTGTTTTACAAAACAAAAATGCATGTTGTGACAAATATATAATGCAAACATCTCAGGAGTGCACTGAATTGCTAACTGAATATACGTGAATGGATAATGAGATACAAATGAATCACTTTTTAACCATTTGTTTATGATTCTCAATCACAATTAACCTTACAAAGATTCAGATGTCGACAATGCTCTTGATTGTCACCCTCTGAACCTCTGAAAACATGATGAAATGGAAATAAAAGATGCATTAAGATTGAGAAATTAAGTCTTTCGACTTCTTAATCAACATACGACTGAATGAACGTTATCAAGATCAGATAAAATGTCAGAACTTATGACTTTTCATCTAAACCCTGATAAATGCTTTTATCTGATGAAATGCACGACAAAATGGATTGATTATGCTATGTGGATGCGGGTAAAGACCTAGGGTAAAATTTAGGGTATGACAAATCCCTAATACAAATATTATACTATTGTGTATGTCGGACCCCAATGTTCCTCCGCTACTTCCTGTACTGCAATGTAGTCAATACCTCAATAAGAATGACATCTATAATGACCCTTTCATAAGTGCCTTATGAAAAGTCTCTTCTATCTATACCTTATCGTACAAGATCCATAGTACGCCGACATACAAGTAACACATCAACAACATATTTTTCCCTAATTTACTTCTTCTTTAATATCTCCTAATAAGATGACATAGGTAAATCTGCCTTAGTATATGGTGTCATATAACTCTGGAATACCACTAAACACAACCAGATGCACTGTTCCATTTTCTAGGAGCTACGACACCTCATGCTTCAGTCGATACCATATGGTTAAGGAAATCATCATACATGACATCTACATATTTGCAGGCCATAGAAGGAGTAGATACAAAGGGGTTTCTTGGAACAACCTACATATACCCGAACTAGTGCATGACTCGTTCAAACAGATGTGGATACATCAGATGTGACCCATAAGTCAATCATCCAGAGCAGAAGGCTATGTCATGTAAGGAACACATATGACGGTGAAGGTCGTACGACCGAAAACATATATTATCTACTGTTATGCAATCAAGATACACTTGTAAGAGATCAATTAATGGATTCCCTATGAGCGGAACGAATGCACAAACATGTGGCATATCCTCAGTGTAGTCATCAACATATGACCAACTAGATATGCGTGGGAAGTGGTAGAGGATCCATGTCTGAAATGGTATACATGAATTATAAGTAATGGCGTAACACAAGTGTTATGATAATGATACATAAATAGTAAATGATGCAAATATATTACCGTCAACAACGTGCAACTAACTGCCACCTATTTAATCTTCAAAAGACAATCTTCAGCTAACTTGGAATACAGGTAAACCAAACAAGCAACTCCCTAGTTATAATCATGAATTTGCTCAAAGTTAGTGAAACATCTGAGGTAAACCACATCCACATAATGGGTACTATTATCCACAAATATGGACGTGCAAACTAAGTACACGAGGTACGACCTTAATGCACATGCTCTATGATACATAAGTTATTCATCATCACCCCTAACCTGCAATATTGCAACCAGGTGGTGTGCATACCTGCTTTCCAAGAATCCAAATCTTGCATGAGCCCCTATGACGTCTTCAACCTCCTTTAGGGCACCCGTCGTCCCAACTCCCAAATACATCACCATCATCTCTTATGCATCAACTATATTAATCTTAGAGTGATATAATAATCTTCCCCCTGATCAAAAGATGCATTAGGCATGACAATTCACCCAGTGTGATGAACATCTCACCATGCAAAAAATGAAAAGACAATGTCTCAGAGTGCTATCTCTCAACGAACGCTATAAGCATAACATGATTAATAGTAGTATAACCGATCATGCATAAATCTCCCAGCCCAAATAACTTCATGACATTGTGAAACCATTGCTCCTTAGACTGATGCAACCTCACAATCTTCTGACCATGGTTGATGCATTTTAAAGCATCATGATATTGAAGAAAAATAAACCATTGTCAGAATATTCAAATATTATAACACATGTGTTTCAAAGAATAAATACAACTAAATTTTACCTCTTTGTCCCTCACATGTCTGACAACATGGTTTGCATATAGAGGTAGCAACGATAAGTCGTACAAGCCTCCTCCAAACTCCTCAAGAACGTCTGTATCGACAGTTGATGCATCAACCTGGACTAGCGGGGCTTCCGAGGCACTAGGAGGTGACGCTTGCCTCTTCCGAGAAAACAAAGTCGAAGATGCGCGAGCCCTAGAAGTTAATGCATCCACATCAAATGAACTCGCATCGACCAATGATCGCGAGGGTAAGACTTTTTCCGTGCGAACCGATGCATGTTGGGATACTATGCCAAACCTCAATCGATATTGGTTGTCAGATATGTTACCTATAATTAAATCAGACTAGCTAGACAAAATAGAAGTAATTAAACCCATATGAAACACATTGAAAATCAAACCAAATAATACAAACAAACAAAATACAGAAATGCACTTTAATATTTATAAAAAATCAAATTTTGAACAAATACAGAAGTGCATTTATGTATTTATCCGCAACTCAGAAAAAACGCAAATGGCAGAAATGCATGGAAACTAAAATGCTCAAAACACACCGCTCATCTAAACTACCTATCAAACACATTGCTCAATTATACTACCTATATGTTGATGTATATTACACAACCTAATGCTCAATTTCTACAAATGTATAGAAAATCAAATATGAAGAATTTGGATTCAAAAACTTACTAAATGTGAGTTTGATGTTGAACACTTCAATCGATTCGAGGTTGAAAGCATAAACTTAGAAGTGAATTGAGAGATTTTGAGATAGTTTCAAAGTTTGAGACAATATGCTAAAAATGGGGAAGGAGTAGGATCTCATATTTTTTTGATTAAAAACTCGTTCAACCGTGCACTTTCGTAAATAATAAGGATATGAATTTTCGTATTAATTTTTTTTATCAAAAATAAAAGTCTAACTCACTTACAAATAACCTAAATATGGATTAGTTTACGTCCAAAAATGTATTTTTAAATTTTTTAAAGCATTTTTGGTTTTTTAATAGTGTATTTATGGTGAGAGAAGTAATAAAAAGAATGAAGACTTATTCATAAGAATTGATTTTCTTTTCCATATTCATCTTCTCCTCGAAAAACCATATACAGACGTGGTAGTGTCCGGAGTGACGTGGCGTCAACGTTAGTAGTAAATGCACGCTCCATCATGAGCGTGAAAGAGAGATCTCACCACCATCGTTCATCATCTCCTTTTTACTGACACACACACACGCACAGAGAAGTGATAGAACCATCACAAAATCAAAAATACGACGCCGTTTAACCTTCTATGCTTCCCGCTCCTTCCATTCCCAAAACCCTAAAACCTTCATTTCATCTTCCATTTCTCGCCATGAAGGACCGCCCCTCGCTGTCCTCCCATGGCGCTATCTACGTTCCTCCGCACCACCGTCTCCGCTCCGTCATCACCTCCGCTAACTCCCCCACTCCAGTTTCCGCCAAGCTCCGCGAAAATCTCACAACCATACCTACTACTATTCAAACCACCTTATCAGATAACAAGACGAATTCGCGGTTTGTTTCTGCTTACGACGACGTCGTTTCCGAAGTTGAAGTTCCTTCACTACCGGTGAGTTTACTTAAACTGTTTCCTTTTATATTAGTAGTGGTATTTGAGTTGGATGTTTAATTTTCTCTGTTGATTTTGCCTGGTTCGAAATTTGGTGTGCAGAGTGGTTTCCCCAATGATATCATGCAGGAGTGGAAACCAAAATTTACAATGCTCTTGAATGATGAGAGTAAGCAAGAGTTGATTTCAAGGGAGAAAAAAGATAGGCGTGATTTTGATGAAATATCAGTTTTGGCTAGTAGAATGGGCTTGTATAGGTTTGTTTTCTATTCTCTGGTTTGAATAATACTAATGTGTTTGAATTTGAATCACAAGTATTGTTTGGTATGGTCTTTATTGCTCAATTCAATTGCACTTGTTTATGGCAGCCATATGTATTCAAAGGTTGCTGTCTTCAGTAAGGTGCCACTTCCTAACTATAGATATGATTTGGACGAAAGGAAGCCTCAGAGGGAGGTATATATCTTACTATGTGGTTTGTTCTCTACTTTCTCGTTTTCTATTATTTTAGACATTATACAAAATTTAGGCTATGTTTAGATTGATGGAACATAACGAAACAGAGCAGAATGGAACATACCAGAATGGAATATAGATCCCACTCTATTCTATTGTTTGGCTATTTTAAAAAAAATATCACATTCCATTGCATGCATCTCAAATTGGATGAAACAAAAAATGAGGGTTTGGATGGAAAGGAATCGAATGAACATTCTATTCTATCCATTATTTACAAATACAAACAATGGAATCTCATTATTTACCATTCCGTTCCGTTACATTCCATCAATCCAAACACACCACCCTTAAATGCTCTTCCTTTTTACTTCCCCCTTTATATTATTCTTCTGTTTGAATGCATGTGAAGCATGATGAATTTTTGATGTAATTTCATAACAAATCTCATTGATATAATAAATTTACCACTCACACAACACACCTTAGTAAAGCTTTCAGTAATTGATAGGTGAGCATGCCTATCACTGTGTTCAGGCGGGTTGGTGCACATTTTGAGGAATACCTTAGTCAAAAGCCCAGGATAAACAAAAGCTTTTCAGATTTGTCAAGCAGTGATGGCAGTCTTGGTACAGATGAAGGGCTTTTTGAACAGCCTGAGCCGCCATCATCCAGTAAGGCTGTTGTGGAGAAAATTCTCTGGCAGAGAAGCTTACAAATGCGAGATGTGCAACAAGCTTGGCAGGTTACTTTAACTTGGATATAAAATTCTGTCATGTCTTCGTTGTTCAGTATTGTGATATAGTTCATGTGCACTTTTAATTTTTTTTACATTTCGGAGTCAAAAGATGTCGATATTAACTTCATTGCAATATAGTAATTTATATTCCATGTAAGATGTTACACGAGGTGTTGCAGCGTTTTATTGAGGGAAAAAGAAAAGTTAAGGTCTTTACATTTTATGAATAATCTTCTGTTTTCTTTGAACTTTCGTTTTGAGGGTTGCGATATGGAAGATGGCTATTGTGTTCATGCCGAACTTATCTATTAATTAATAGGTTAAAAGAAAAAGTTTGGATGGTTCATTTTCATGGCCGAACATTATGGCGGAAGTTGATCCATGTAGCCGACTCCGCTTAGTGGGATAAGGCTTGGTTGTTGCTGTTGTGGTTCTTTTTCATGGTCATTAGTCATTGTTATTTGCTGTTAAGATCGCAAGTTAGATAGTGGGTCAGACGATTTTATGACCTTACTACCACTGGGCTGTTCAACTCACAAGATCTCACGCGACCCTTAAAATTTCATTTTTCTTGGCCAAGTTAACACTTCAGAAACCCTTTAGACAACAAAATAGCGTGAATGTTCTTGACATCTTACCTTTTCATTTCAGGAGTCATCTGAAGGAAAAAGAATGCTAGAATTTCGAAGCAATCTCCCCGCTTATAATGAGAAAGAAGCAATATTATCGGTCATATCAAAGAATCAGGTTTGTTGAATAATTGTATAAGATGTTTCATTAGGGCTATTAATTTTATGGATTCAGCCTCTGTGATTTATTAACTGCATTATATGTGGAGTTGTGTATCATCAAAACTATTTCTATAACATGTTCATGCTAGTCTTATGATAGCGGTGTTGAAATGTTGACCAATTTTGACTGGCTTACACACGGAAGATCAGTTGTGAGGTGTTTCAGAGGATAAATTCAATGCTTTTATGCAAACTGAAAATTGTATTGTGAAATTTACAAGACCTGAAAAAAAGAAATTGGAGTTTTGGTGGTCGAAATGTTTAAACAAACAATATTAGGTAAATATAGACTCTATCCTTTTATTGGAGAATGAATGGTTTAAGTATGTTGGTGGTATGGTTGTTTGTTGCTGCTGCTGCTGCAGTGGTCATTAAAAAGGGGGTTGTTTTTGTAGGTTGAGGTTGGCTATTAAGAGAATTGCATCAACGTTACATGATTATAAATATCAGGAATACGATTTGAATTTATTATTCTGTCCAGAAGATAAAAAAATCTATTAGATCAATTGCTCTAGTGCACTGATCTAGTTATTGTTTATCAGACACATAAGAGGTAATGCGAGTGCACTGCTCTAGTTATTGTTTATCAGACACATAAGTGGTAATGCGAGTGCACTGCTCTAGTTATTCTTTATCAGACACATGTGGTAATGCGAGTCATGTAACTATGTCATATAAGCCATTGTTCCTTTGTCCTGTTGTGAAGCAATTGTTGCCCATCATGTTGCTGCTGGTCGAGTTATCAATTTCATCATTGCTGTTGACAGAGGGGCTGATGGTTTCTAGTATCTTAAACTCGGTTCCTTCTTTTTCTTTTTAATGAGCTATCATTCTACAATTGATTATTACAGGTTGTAGGTTTCCGGGTAAGGAATTAGATTGATTTATGGAAACAGAATGGTTGGAAATGTTGGTTTTTTATTTTTTGAGGGAAATGACTCTGAGGACTGTGGCTGGCTGAGTGGAAAGAAGGGCGTGAAGTGTGGTGGTCGGCGCCATTATAAGTGTTGAAGGAGGAAACTGGGTAGTTAAGGTTTGGAAGTAGAGAGGAAGATGATGACATGACATTACACTTTTAGTAATTTTTTTGCCACATTTTAATCTTTTCAAGATGAATTTGGGCTTGTGGCAACGCTGACATGACATTCTCATCTGTACGTAACAAACAAGACAAGGAAATATGTCAGCGAGTCAAGGACAAAAAGTCCATATTCTAAAACAATGAGGGATGGAAATGGTAATAAATACTCTGGGGCTAAAACAAAAGTCACTGTATTTAAAGGGACTAAAAACCTATTTAGTCTCTTGGAATGAAACAGTTGTCCTTGGCAGAAATCACGGGATCCTTAAGACCCTTGGAATCATACATAATATTTTCAGCTTTTATTTGACCACTGATATGACATTCTTTTGCTGAGCTACTGATGTTTTATTGAGACAATAAATGCGTTTATTAATAATAAATAAATAAAAATGTAGTATGCATCTTGTTTCATTACTGTGTTATCCTATACTTGATTTGTATATGTTGGCTGGTTGCGGCCAAATATATATTTAAAAGTAGTTCTTAGTCTTAATTTCAATTTTCATTTTTTGTTAATTGACATTTTTAATTCAATTGTCAATTGCTAAAAGACATATTTTGCAGGTAGTCATCATTTCAGGCGAAACAGGTTGTGGCAAGACAACACAAATTCCTCAATTTATTTTAGAGTCTGAGATAGAATCAATTCATGGAGCTGCTTGTAATATTATATGCACACAGCCAAGACGCATTTCAGCCATGTCTGTTTCAGAAAGGGTTGCTTTTGAGAGAGGGGAGAAATTGGGTGAATCTGTGAGTTTGTCTGCCAATAACAATTACTTTCAATATACTATCCCCTCTAATTACTGTTATATGAGAGTTCAAGTATTTCACTATTGGTGGCTCACAGACACTCTTTTCTTTTGAAAGGTTGGATATAAAGTTCGACTGGAGGGAATGAAAGGGAGAGATACCCATCTTCTCTTTTGCACCACAGGCATCTTATTAAGAAGATTACTGGCTGATAGAAACCTTAAAGGTGTAACTCATGTTATTGTCGATGAAATTCATGAACGTGGGATGAATGAAGGTTGAACTCTGAATTTGATCGAATCTTAACTTTCAGAAGATTTCTTCTGAATATTACTGATCTTGCATTTTTTATAACAGATTTTTTGCTTATTGTCCTTAAAGAACTCCTTCCCCGTCGGCCCGAACTCAAACTGATTTTGATGAGTGCTACCCTAGATGCAGAGCTCTTCTCTTCATATTTTAATGGGGCTCCAGTAGTGAATATATCGGTGTGTTTCAAAAACTAAATGATAGTCCTTGTTTATGTGGTAATGTGGGTTGTTGCAGGATTGGTTAGTCTGATAGATTCTGTAGTGAACTAGTTCATAACTGGTTTTGTCATGCCAAACATACTATTGATCGAAAAATTGCTCTTAGAAATATTGAATTGGCCATTATGATTGGTGAACTGTATGAGTGGCCGACTAGCCTGTGAACCAATCCAATGTTTTAAGTTGGAAATTGAGTGAATCGTTAATTTAGTCCCACAAATTGTAGAGGTTAAGCAGTTTGGTCCCAATTCCAAAGTAATCCTTGAATGGAAAATCCTACCATGTTAGTCCTTTTTGAGTCATTCAATTGAGTCTTGAAATTGTCTCTAAAAGGGTTCAATGTGATTGAGAATTTTCAATTTCAGGAATCATTGATAATGTATTTCAGTACACTACTTTTTATGGCAAGTACACCGATCTCCACAGTGATTGTGTTTCAACAATCAACTACTACAAAATCGTTGCTAATTGGATGTGGTAACAAGATATTTTGGGTTTTTTAATTGATTGAAACAAAATAACAAGAATGAAACTACTGTATTTTTGGGGTTTGGCTTTAAAAACACTGTTTAAACAATATAATAAAATGGGATGATATGGAGGAACTGGGTAAATGGGTTTGTTGAGAGTTCCACATTGATGTGATATGACATCAAAATGTATTTATAAGTAGAAGATATTTCTTACCTTACAAGCTGGTTTTGTGAGTTGAGTTAGGTCTATCCAAATCATAAGAGGGTTCAACCTAGGTATAATGTCATCATAGAAGGAAATGAAATTTGCTCAAGGATTCATGTTTCCAAGCAGTTTCTATTTCAGTTTTTTTAATTATTACCTTGGGATAGATATTTTAATATTTGGTGATGAAAGGCTAATACTTTGGTGCCAAGAAATATAAGCTTTCCTTTTTCTTGTTTCGGCTGATGTGCTCATTGATATAGGGCTTTACACACCCTGTTAGAACTCTCTTTTTGGAGAGCATTCTTGAAACGACGGGCTATCGATTGACTCCTTCTAATCAAATTGATGATTATGGCCAAGAGAGGTTGTGGAAAATGAACAAACAGGCCCCAAGAAAGAGGAAAAGTCAAATTGCTTCTGCCGTGGAGGTATGCAAGAAATTATGAACTGCAGTTGCTTCAGTGCATGTTTAGTATTTTTCTTAAATTACGTTCATTTTTTGAAAAATGTGACCAGGATGCAATTAGATCTGCTGATTTCAAAGATTACAGCCTTCAGACACAGGAGTCTTTGTCATGTTGGAATCCAGACTGTATTGGTTTTAGTCTCATAGAATATATCCTGTGCAATATTTGTGAGGATGAAAGGCCTGGCGCTGTTTTGGTTTTCATGACTGGGTGGGATGATATCAGCTCTCTGAAAGAGAAGCTCCAAGCACATACTGTCTTGGGAGATCCAAACCGTGTTTTGTTGCTTACGTGTCATGGCTCAATGGCTAGTTCAGAGCAAGTAATCTTCTGCCTGTTGACTACTGAATGTTAGTGTTTGCGCTGTTACCTAACCTAGACACTTGTTTAGCAACAAAGTTTGCAAAATCTTATGTTTGAAATAAAAAGCATGATCATATCCTATACCAAAGTGTTTTCTGGAAACTACCTTTAACAATATGTTACATGTAGAGTGAAGTATGTGATTGAACGTCCTACTTACACCCAATATTTATATAAATTGTACATTATTGGATATGCAGAAAGAAATATTTGAAGAGCCTGAAGATGGAGTGAGAAAAATAGTGCTAGCAACAAATATTGCTGAAACGAGTATCACAATAGATGATGTTGTTTTTGTTCTGGACTGTGGAAAAGCAAAAGAAACATCATATGATGCACTGAATAATGCGCCTTGTTTGCATCCTACATGGATCTCTAAGGCTTCTGCTCATCAAGTAATGTTATACTTTTGTTGTGTATCTGGCATTCACTTTTATAATATGTTCAATTTACAATGTTGCCGAGCATCGTTTTCTATGCTGCCAATCATGTATACGTAAGTATGTATATTAGTTTCCTTTTTGCAATTATTTTTCCTAGTTCATATCAGTTTAGTTTGGCAGAATACTATGGACTCTTGACTATTGGAACCATTTTTACAGTTTCGTCGGTTTGAATTTAACAATGCATAATTTGCATGATAAAGCAGTTGTCAGAATATAAAATAATATCTTGCTAATGTTAGAACTTAGAATATCTTGGTTTATCTCTAAGGATCAGTTTTCAATCTTAGCGTATCTTAGATTATCTCGTAGGACTCAGATGAAGTTTTTTGGCCTTCCCTAGAAGACTTATAATTAGTACTAATAACTAATATCCAAGTCCTCCATTGCATATGAGTCAAATAAACCACAATCATATAAGTTCATTTAGAGGTTCCATGCTATTCACTTGACTTTATTGGTACAAATACAATGTCATATTATACCATTATTTACAAATTGAAGAGGCTAAGAACAGTTTGAATGCTTTTTTAGTTTGAGGGAGGGGGTTGACATTGATTACATGCCCAGGTTTAGTGCGTTGTGTGAGTGAAGGTATTCAAATAGAAATTAACATTTTGCTCTCTAGGCTTTGGGTTTAGGGGGCATTTGTGTGTGAGTATGAATCATGAAACTGTTGGACGTTAAACATTACTAATGTTATCCTTTTTTCCCCCAAATCCTTTTTTCTAGAGAAGAGGAAGAGCTGGCCGTGTTCAACCTGGAGAGTGTTACCATCTCTATCCTAGATGTGTATATGATGGTTTTGCAGAGTATCAATTGCCAGAAATTTTGAGAACACCTTTGCAGTCTCTCTGTTTACAAATCAAAAGTCTAAGACTTGGAAGTATATCTGACTTCTTGTCTAGGGCTTTGCAGTCTCCTGAGATACTCGCGGTAATTATGCAGTTGATTTATTCTGTAAAACTCCATCAAATCATGCATTCCTTTATTTTTAATTAGATAAGTTGTTTATTCATATATTTTGTTGATTGTTTTTATATAAATTGCACCTCATTTTTATTTTAATATTTATTCATAGGTACAAAATGCAGTTGAATATCTAAAAATAATTGGGGCTTTGGACGTGAATGAGAATCTGACAATTCTAGGTAGGTACCTTACTTAGTAATGGAAAGTTTGGCTTATTAGTTTGCCCTCAAAATGATGAAAACTTGTGCTTGGTTTTCCAATTGACAGGACACTATTTGACAAAGCTTCCTATGGAACCCAAACTTGGCAAGATGCTTCTATTAGGTGCTATCCTCAATTGCCTGGATCCCATATTAACTGTTGTTGCTGGTCTTAGTGTGAGAGATCCTTTTCTAACACCACTGGATAAAAAAGATGTAAGCTGCTCCTGTTTTCGATGATTGACTAATGACTGAAGCAAATATATATGTCTCAGTTCCTTATTTCTTCCCCCTATTCCCCTGTTCCCTCTTATCCTCATTGTGAACTTGGTTTCATTATTTGAGTTCAAAGATCTTCATCGCAGCTTGCCGAGGCGGCAAAATCTCAATTCTCTGGTGCATACAGTGACCACCTAGCACTTGTGCGCGCTTATGAGGGTTGGAAAGTTGCTGAGATAGACCTGGGTGGATATGAATATTGTTGGAAAAACTTTCTTTCATTCCAATCCATGAAATCTATTGATGCTCTTCGGAGGGAGTTCAAAGGCATGCTTACAGATATTGGATTAGTTGATAGCAACACAACAAGCTGTAACACATGGAGCTATGATGTGAATCTTATCCGGGCAGTTATTTGCTATGGTCTATATCCTGGAATTTGTTCTGTGCTGGTATGCCTTTTTATGCCTTTTTATATGACACGTCTACTAATATAAACGCCATTCCCTTAATCAGTACTGAATGTAGATTAGACCCAAAAGGAACAAATGCCCCTTCAAACCTTCTCCTTTTTTCACCATGGCATCCATTTTAACATATGCACAAGCACAACATCTTTTCCGCATTGCCTCCTTCCTTTATGGTCTAAATATATTTGTTAAAGCCGGATTTTGTTTTCCTCATAACTAAAGCTCTGCAAGTCTTTGATTTGAAGGGCAACTAATTATCTAATGACTTTATGAGGCTTCTTTTTTCTAGTTTTATTGTAATAATTTTTGTAGGATAATTATTATACGTGGACTTGAACCGGTGACATCCACCACTGGGTAAACCCACGGCCTTTCAAGCCCTGATTGATAAAAAAATGTAAATTAATTTTAACAAGATCTTTTTATCTTTTTTTCACATACTCTTGGAAGTTCTGGCATCACATGTTTGGCTGTAGATGTTAAGAGTCCCACATTGGATGGAATTCGGTTTGAACATAAGTTTATAATCGAGTGCAGTCTTCATCTCACAATCCGGTTTTGAATGGTTGAGTTAGATTCAACCCAAATTTTAAGATCGTATTAAAACCTGGACATAAATTTATAATTGGAAGCGATCATCACCTTACAAGCAGGTTCTGTAGGGTTAACATAGACCCAACCCAAATTCTATGTAGAAAATTTTCAACATTTTGTATTTCCAAATTTTCCTACTTGATTATATGAAGAGAATTAACTAAATTAAAAATAATTAGTGTTTTACTATAAGCTCTGATACATGATAACTTTTTAGATTCAAAATAATTATGAAAGTCATCATGATTTAAACCTACTGTTGATCATCACACTCATTAAACTGTTATTTGTCACTGTTTTCCGAGAAATATTGTACTGTTTGGAGTTGTGCAATGTGTTAATTTAGTATATAGTGTAATTAGCTTATTCTTATGTTTTGAGACTGAAATAAGTAAGATGTAATTTCATTTGCAGCATAATGAGAAGTCATTCACTTTGAAAACAATGGAGGATGGTCAAGTGCTCTTATATTCGGTTAGTTTAATAAATATGATTGCTGCTGGTTATGAAACTCTTGACATATTCAAACTCGAGTTTTTGATGCTGTCTTTTGATTCTTTTTTTGTCTTCCTTTTTAAATGCATGTCCTTTCGATTTGCCTAGAACTCGGTTAATGCCCGGGAAACTAAAATTCCATATCCGTGGTTAGTTTTTAATGAGAAGATAAAAGTGAACTCAGTTTTTCTCCGTGACTCAACAGCCGTGTCTGATTCAGTAGTGCTTTTGTTTGGTGGAAGCTTATCAAAAGGAGATGCTGTAAGTACCCTGTGATTTTTTATTGGTTCTAATGTGTAATCTATCTTCTATAAAATGTTATATATTCAAATTGAAGCCAAAGTTTTAATTGTATTATGGTTTACTGAATCCAATTTTTCTATCAGGATAATCACATAAAAATGTTAGGAGGATATCTGGAGTTTTTCATGGAACCTACTGTTGCTGATATGCATCAGAGTATAAGGAGAGAACTTGATGACTTCATTCAAAGCAAAGTAGGTGCTCATGCTCAGACCAGCTTTTCCTTGATATTTGAAATTTGAATAGTTAGTGCCTTTTCTATTGAGAAATTTATAGTGATGGTATGAACAATAATTTTAATTTACATTGCTGTGTTGTGCCTAACAGCTACTTTCTCCAACAATGAGCATACACTCGCATCATAACCTCCTATCCGCGGTACGGTGTCTGATTTCCAACGACTCATGTGAAGGCAGATTTGTATTTGGTCGCCAGGTCCTTAAACCATCAATGAAATCCGTGATCCCCTCACAGCCAGCATCATTGGTTTCAAGGACAGAGAGTGGACCTGGGGGTGATAATTCTAAGAGTCAGCTCCAAACTTTGCTTACAAGAGCAGGATATGCTGCACCTGTCTACAAGACTAAACAGTTGAAGAACAACCAGTTTCGATCTTCAGTTGACTTAAATGGAGTGGAGATAATGGGTCAACCTTGTAGCAATAAAAAGAGTGCAGAAAAAGATGCTGCAGCTGAAGCACTGCAATGGTTAATGGGCAAGCAAGCTGGCTGTGAATATATCGATCACATGTCGATGTTGCTGAAAAAAAGTAAGAAGGATCACAATTAAGTAATCAACTATATCGAGCCTAATGCCAAGGTAAAGGAACACCAAGCAGGTTTGGCTGTGGCATTTTGGATCTCTGCATTTTTCTCATGAAAACAGGGAAAGCCCGAACACAGGATCACACCGGTTCAATTGGAAGTTGGAAGATTATCTGTGAATATGAAGCAAGGAATTGTCAATCAAAGCTTGAAGATGTTTGTCAAGAAAATACTTGGTTAGCTGGTTAGCGGTAGGGTCATTTTGCAACAGGACTCTGGAGAACGCGACATAGTCCATGGCGTTCATTCATGGGGTGATGTGCATATTCAGCGGAAATAATGCCTAACTAATAGTTCTAACAGCTTATCCCATTGATTTTTTGTATAGTAACTGTTTTGACATCCTATGTTGAATCTCCTGGGATTTCGTTGTTTGAGAGCAAAATGGCATTGAAAATGAAGGTAACAATTCTTCATAATTTGGAAACCTACATACATAATTTGTATTCGGTGACACTTTGTGTTGCATTAGGGTCTGTGAACCAGGGCAGGGGAGGGAAGGAAAGGGATTTTAATAAAAGGGAGGGGAGGGGAGGGGAGGTAATTTAATTAAGCAAATGTTTGGTTCAAAAGAGGGGGAGGGAGAAGGGGGTGGGAATGGATTTTAGATCTAATTTATTTTTTTACCCGTAAAATATTATAACATTAATAAATTTTTTTAAAAATAATATTCACAAAAAAAAGAAATTTATCAATTAATAAACAACATAGATAACCAAATATAAAATATTTAATATCTAAATAATTTAAAATATACTAAAATAAAAAATATTGAAAATTGTCATAAAATCACATTATATGATTGATAATATGATCCATTTTATCGATCTTAATGATCCATTTTATTCTATAAAATATTTATAAAATTAAATTCTAAATAAAATATAATTCATACTACAATTATTTATTAGAATTTTTTATTAAAATAACCTTGATTTCAATTTTTTTTTCAATCTACCCCACTTTTAAGAGGAGACGCCAATTCAATTGGCATCTCCTCTTAAACTTAGAGAGGAGGCGCCAATTGACGCCTATGTGTAAAGGTTAAAGGGAGGCGCCAATTGGATTGACACCTCTTTGTATTTTATGATTTTTTTCTAAAAATAGTCTACATGATACATAAAGTCGAAATCGGACCAACTCATATTAATATTAATTTCCGTTTACACAAAAAAGACTAATGTTGATTATCGGGATCACCTAATCGACTTTGGTCCCAAATCCCCTAGCTACTCGAACCTGTAACCCTAACCCACGTTTATGATTCACCCCAGGTGTTTGAGCATCTGAGGGTCAAAAAACATCACTATCAACGGCAGGAGATTGCCTGTTGAGATAGACAGGCAAATCAGTGTAGTCTTGTGTATGCATCGAAGGTGTACCCCCATAGCTGAGTTCATGATCCATGTCAGAGTAGTTGGGTTGTGTTTGACTTGTTGGTGGGCGACCTGGACGATTGAAGGGAGACATTGGTGTGAATGATGCGTCGAGGAAATATTGGAAAGATTGTTGTGGTGTTTGGTAGAGATATGGTTGTTAAAGGTTTCGATTTTAAGATGTTTGGGCTTCTTGGCTATGGTAGGAGGATGAACGGTTGTTGTCAAATGATCGTTGAGTGTTTTGGCTAAATCGGCTTTGGTAGGGTGATATGTTGGGTGCGAAGCGATGTTGGGCCTCTGGTTGATGATCTAGTTGTTGGTGGTGGTACAGGGTATCCTCTTTGTATTGTGGTTGAGTGTATGACATGTTAGGGTTGTACGTTTGTGTGTTTATGGAACAAAAAGTTTGACGGATAGGGGGTTGTGTGTAGCCGGTCTGACAATGTTGTTAGGGGTTAGATGTTGAGGCGTCTGATGTGTAAGTTTCGTGGCGTGGGTCGTATAGGTACATATCCTCGACGATGAACTCAAAACCAACCGATTTGTACTAAGCCATATAAGTACGACTTGATTTTTCGTGGTCAGTTAAGACATGGTCATGGCGGTGCTTCTATTTGCGACACTCAGATTTAGCGAAACTTTGCCATGGGTTGAAGTTCCATTGGTCGTTAACTTTGCATAAATGCCATTCTCCTAGATTTACTAGGGGATCTGGGATGTGTTAAAGCATACCGAACTACAATTTCACACGATCACTGTTGTGCATCTCCACAGTGATGAATCTTATGATCCGTGTGCATGCAGTCCATACGACTGCGTCTTCTTCGTTGATTTCATGATCATGATCCAAATTTAGGTATGGACGCCAAATAAACTGAAATGTGAACGTATGTTAGATTATAAATTTGGTAGAAGAAATTATCAAATTATTACGAAATGATTAAGTTATTATCCATACATCTGTCGGTCGAAGGTGATCCAAGAGATTGCGATACTGGGTAATACAATGTCTAGGATATCTGTTATAACTCATACCACGTGCCGACCATCTGCACCATAAAGGTAAAAATATTAGTTAGAGATAATAATCGGTAAAATAAGTAAATATATACCATTTAAAATAATTTACTTTTGTGCATACGGAAATGTGAAATGGTTGTTGTTGATGGGTGCTAGGGACATTAGTCTTGACCAACTCCATGCTTGGAGCAAAACATCACATCCAGAAAAGGTAGATGTATCTTTGTGTGAATTTTTACACAAAGAGCTATAATGATAGGCCAAGCAAGCGAATCCCCAACTGTAACTTCTTATTCTATCTATATGTCTTAGTAAAGGTAAATACATAACATGCATACTAGAACCACTATCCTCGGGAAATAAAAAGGAACCAATTAAAAGTATAATGTAACACCTAGTTTTTATTATTCGAGCCTCTTCGGTAGAATGCTCATCTAAATGTAAGTTGTTATAGTATGCCTTAAGGCGTGAAAGGAGTATACCTTGGCCTCTTGAGTTATCATCTAACAAATCAACATCCAAGAGATCCATGCAAATTGAATTCGCATAGTTGGTTTTACCATTTACAACTTTACCTTCGATAGGCAGTCCCAATATCATGTAGACGTCTTCCAACGTTAGATACACTCACCGGTTGGAAACCAGAATGTGTGTGTCTCGGGACGCCATCTCCCACATAACGCAAAAATGAATTTATTATCCACTGACCAAGATATTATTTTGCTTATATATTCGAAATCGGCGAGTTCGACATACGGTTGAATCATCGGGTCCATGTGTACATACTCGTGGATCCGAGTACGGAACCTTGAAACATCCTATAAAAGAAACAACAAAACACGTTACTAAGTTGATATGTTATTAAAAGGTATTCTAGACAAATAACAAAAGAATTAAACGCTTACATAAGTTGCTATGTTTGCAACTGTTCCTCTATACGATTCACCCATTGTGAGGATATACATCTTGTCGGAGAATGAAGAGGTTGTTGCAGATGAAAGATTTGATGTTGTTGAGGAAATAATGAGTGTTGGTGTGAGAGAAATGTGAGAGTCTATTTCCTATTTATAAGGTCTGACATGCAAAAGTGTGGAAGCTTGGAAAATTGTGATCACCGTAAATTACATGCTGCATTGGTATGTCAAGACATTTTGCCGCTTGTTAACAAAGACCCATCAGTGAAGGTGAGTATAATAATATCTTATATCAGAACAAGATATAATTATCCTCCATCTTACAAGAAAGCATGGATTGCAAAGACAAAGACTGTTGAACAGGTATTCGGCAACTGGGAGGATTCATACAAAGAATTGTCACGGTTTTTATGGGCACTAAAAACATACGTACCAGGAACTGTTGCAACTATGGAGACATTGTCAGTATTTACGCCAGACGGAACCTGTGTTGCTGGAAATAGAATCTTTCACTGTATCTTTTGGGTGTTTAACCCGTGCATCAAAGGTTTTGCATTATGCAAACCTATTATTCAAATTGATGGAACATGGTGTCATACCCTAAATTTTACCCTGAGTTTTCACTCGCATCACCAGCATAAATCAATCCATTTTTGTCGTGTATTTCATCAGTTTAAAGCATTCATCAGGGTTCAGGTAAAAAATCAGGAATTCTGACATTTTATCTGACTTTGATAATACTCATTCAGTCGTCTGTTGATTAAGAAGTCAAAGGACTTGATTTCTCAATCTCGTTGCATCACTTATTTTTATTGCATCGTATTTTAGAGGTTCGGAATGTGATAATCAAGAGTAATTATCATCGTCTGAATCTTTGTAGGTTTTGTTTGTGCTTGAGAATCAACAACAAATTGTACAAGAGCGATTCATTTGCATCTGATTGTCTGTTCACGATTATTCAGTCAGTAATTCAGTTCATTTACATGACGCTTGTATTTTTTTACTTGTAATAACATGCATTTTGTTTCACATAGTGCTTGAAATATACTTGAATTAATTTTTTCGAATCTACAGACAGACCGGTCGAATTGTTTCTCAACTGTACTTCGAATTAGCGGGCGAAAAATTGCAAAAAAATTGAGCTTTCTGACATCAGTTTTATTAATCTACGTTCAACGTAGTATAATCCGATGTGCTCATTTTAATTTTTCGACTACTTTTTCAGTCGTGTTTTTTCCCGCCTGAGCCTTTTAACCGGTCAAGTTTTATTTCAACATTAAATCAAAACCTGTACATTTCCGAGAAGTACATTTCATGCCGATTATTTTAATACGTTCAGTTTAATTTTTCGAGCACTTTCGCATCCAAATTTCATTCTTTTTTTATCTGATTATTTTTGTTTTTTTTTAGCCAAATTAATTCTTAGAATTATTTAGAACTAACTATATTTTTAATGTGACTTTATTTTATGTATTTTGGTTTTATTCTAATTATTAAGCATTTTTTTTACTTTTTCCTTTAATTTAAGATTTACTTTGGTTTGTTTTTTTAGATATGCCTATATTACTTTAATTTGAGTTTATATACATACTACTTTCATTAGATATGCTTGTGTTCTACAAGTGACAGTGTCAACAAAACTAACTATAACTCAAATCCAAGTAGCATTGCTAGGATTCCAATATGATTACTAAAATTGGTAGTCTATTGCAAGTCTCACGCAAATGTCAACTCTCTCAACTTCCTATCAAACCGCCCTCCCTCTGCTACTTCTTGATAGCTGTCTCACTCTCATAAGAAAAAGTATCTCTCTCTCATTATTAAAAAGAAACAAATTATCACATCTTCTTTTCCTCCATTCCTTGCTCTCTTACCTCAATATCACAAGAAATAAAAAGACCAAAACAAGAAAAAGAATTCTAAACAACTACCATCACCTTTGCAAACGCAAATGCTTTGTCCACCACACATAGCTCTAACCACCGTGACCTCCGTCGTGTAGCTTCTCTCTGTTCACGCTCCGACTTGTTGCTGCTTCCGTTGGTGTAGCTATTTCGTGGTAGTTTATTTCTTTTCATTCTCTTGAGTTTAATTTATGTTATTGATGTTTGTTTTAGATTGATCTTGAAGATGCTTGTTGTTTTTTATTTGTCTTGGAGAGAGGAAGAAAATATGCATGATTTCATTTCAATATATGTTTAGATCTGAGGTGTGTGTTTGAGTTATGAGTTTATGGTTTATGTGTGTACTATAACAATAAGAGTTTGTGTTGTTTATATATTTTTGTTTCTATGTGAGTGTAAATATGCATTAAAAATTTGGATTATTTAGGAGATGATTTGGTTTTCTGTTGTGAAATATTCCTACGGATGGAAACTAATAGTTATGTGTTCTAGTAGCTGGTAATTCCATTCAATTCTTTTTCTTATAAATGCATGCAATCTTTTTTTAATTTTTGTGTTCCCTATTTTTCAATAATGGCTTTTATCAATGGCATTAGAAATTTATTTTAAAACAAACTTTTAATGAACATGATAAAAATCTTTGTCATATTTATATTATTACTTTTTATTTTTTTATTTATTTTATTTTCAAAATAAATGTTTTATTTTATAAATGATAATTTAAACATTAGAAATTAAAGTTTTAATACAAAGTTAAGAAACTTTGGCATCCATTTAACTACTTATTTGCTGTTTGTTCTATAAGGGTATTTATATATTACTTTGTTTTTACTTTTATAAATGTATACTTTTTGTTTTGGTTCATATATAAATGTGCTTTGTTTGGTTTCCGGTTTCAGACATATATCACGTTCGGCTTTAAATTCATATACATATATGAGTAGGTTATAGTGTCAAATTTCAAGTTATATATATGGTTTATGACTCCATGTTTTAAGTGTATATATACAGTGTCAGTTCAAGATATATATATATATATATATATATATATATATATATATATATATATATATATATATATATATATATATATATATGTGTGTGTGTGTGTGTGTGTGTGTGTGTATGTGTGTGTGCGCGCGTGTGTTTTAAATGTTTTAGTGTTGAGTCTTTTGGCTTTCTCTTGGGCTTTCTTACAACGAGATTCTTTTATTCTTACAAGTGTCTTTCAAAACTTGTATGATTTAGTTATTGTGTTGTATCCCCATTCGATAAATTGTACCCCCATTCCCGAAAATGTGTAATAATTTACCGCTTTCGTTTACTTTATTGTATTAGTTGATTGTCAATTTCAAGATTAAAATCAACCCATTCTAGAAAAGAATAAAAACAAATACTCGATCCAACGTCGAGCAATTTTCACACAAAAATTAGAACCATTTCTACACCCACATATCTATCATTTTCAAAACCTTTAAATCACCCCATCTTGTTTCAATTCAAACACAAAGAATAAAAACCCCGATCCAACATCAAGTGTCTGTTCCCTAATCAAATCCAAATTGGATACAAAGTCGAGCAACACCCCCGCCACATCCAAATTATTTTCATAAGTCAACTTCTAACACTTGATCCAACGTCAAGTCGTCCCCCAGTTTTTAAAAGCTTTTCATAATAAAAATGGAAGAAACTGATTAAGTTTAGACTTTCTCTGTTTCGAATGTTAGGATACTGCTGTAGAGCTCAATGTCCAAACATTCGTCTTCCATATTAACATACAGTAATTACTAGAATTAGGTCATTTCTCTTATAGAAGAAAAAGATTGATTGGGTATCGACCTTCTCTTTCTCGATTATTTGGACACTGCTGTAGAGCTCTCTGTCTGATTAATCGTCTTCCGTTAATAAACTTTGACCTAATTTGCCACACATTTTCATAAACAAAATTTTGGATGAAAAGAGAGTGATTGGGCTTAGGCCTCTTCCTTTTCGAGCATCTGAGTACTGCAGTAGAGCTCCCTGCTTAGATGCTTGTCTCCGCTTAAAATCAACTCAAACTCATCAAACTTATTTTCCGCCCTCGTGCGACCCCGAAAACGTTTTCAGAAAAGAGTATGTAACATCTATTTTGATGCGAAACAAACAAAGACTTCAGCCTCCAAGAGTGAGCAGCAAGTAAAGGTTTAATCGCTCAAATGTGATCCAAGCATCACTCTCTTTAAAAGTAATCCATTTAGTAGTTCTCTTTGGGTAGAACTACGTATGCCTTGAGTTCTTCATAGCACCTGGAGATACGTAGGAGCAGGATTGCGAAATCTTGTCAGGCACATTAATATTAAAAACCCTAAGTCTTTCCTTTCTTTATTTTTCTTTCCTCACCCGATAAGTAGAAGATCACAAACGATATCACGCTAACACTCTAACACGAAACTAACTAGATGGGTCCCATCGAGTACGATGGATGTGAGGGGTGCTAATACCTTCCCCTTGCATAACCGACTCCCGAACCCGATTTGGTTGCGATGACCATTTCTTTTTGATTTTTGTGGGTTTTATCGATATTTCCCCTTTCCCTCTTTGGGAATAAATAAAGTTCGGTGGCGACTCTGTTTTATTTATATTTCGAGCGTTCCCTACGCTCGGGTATTTTTCGCGCCGCGACAGCTGGCGACTCTGCTGGGAACGTACAAGTTGCCTAAGCGAGTCAACCCTAATTTAGTTTATTTTGTGCTTGAGTGTTTCTTTTATCTGTTTATTTACTTCTTATTTGTTCTATCTATATATGCCTTTATTATCTGTATTTCCAATTGCTGTATTATTGATATATGGTATCATTGGAACTTTCTGGACTATTGGCATTTGTGTGAGGAAAAGCTTTATACCCGAGCTATGAGAAAAAACTTAAGTTAGGATGGTGGTTGTGTAGTATTGACCTGCGAGACATCGGACTCGTTAGGTTGATGCGAGAACCCCACTCAGATGAGATCCCTTGAAAGTATTACTGTCTTACGATTAGTCGTTTTGGCGGTGATACTTTCAACCTCGATCTATGATTCTGAGGACCTTTTGTAGAACCCCGAACCTATGGCTTTTAGGACCGATGGTTGTGTAGTGTTAACCTATGAGACTTAGGACTCGTTGGGTTAATACGAAGACCTCGCTCAGAATATATCATTTTTGAGGATATTGTTGTCTTACGAGTAGTCGTTCTGACGATAATATTGTCTGGTGTGATCCATGACTCTGGGAACCGTGTCTAGAACCGTGGAGTCGATGGTTGTGTAGTATTGACCTACGAGACTTAGGACTCGTTGGGTTAATACAAAGACCTCACCTAGAATAGATCCTTTTAAAGATATTATTGTCTTACGATTAGTCGTTCTGACGATAATATTCTTGAATTGGGTCCATGACTCTAGGAACCTTTTAAACCCTAGAGCCTACCTGTTTGGTTTTCCTATTCCTGGAACCTTTCCTCCATGAAGTGATTAATCAGAATGTTCCAATGATCATCTACCCAACTATACATACATAAACATAAAACATTTCATAATCATAACACATATGACATGTGCATATTTTCAAGGGACCTAAAGACTCGTTTGATTGTAGGCATTCAGAAGACATGGGTAGCAATCAAAAAAGTACTTATTCATTCAAGTTCAGGAATCCAAAGCTAGGATTGATTAAGGGGTTGATCTCAGATGTGAAAAAAATCAGAAGGAACAACTTTTGTGTTGAGTATGGTGACCTGTTGACTATCATGAACACCGAGGTGGATGCTTGGGCCATTTTCACTTTGGCACAATTCTATGATCCTCCCTTGCGGTGTTTCACATTCCAGGACTTCCAGTTGGCGCCAACATTGGAAGAGTTCTCACATATAGCAAACATTAGTATCAAGGATGAAATCCCTTACACCGGTCTAGGGGAACTTCCTACACATCAACAAATAGGTTCAGCTATACGTCTAGATAAAGCGGAAGTGAAAGCTAATCTTGGACCAAAAGGAGGCACTTCAGGTTTCACTTTGAAGTTCTTAGTGGGAAAAGCTTCAGATTTCAAAAGTAAAGAAGATTGGGTTGCTTTCAATGCTGTGTTAGCCTTGATACTCTATGGGATTGTCTTGTTCCCAAACATTGATGACTTCGTGGACATGACTGCTATACGCATTTTCTTGCTAAAGAATCCCATTCCCACCTTGCTTGCAGATGTTTATCACTCTATCCATTGGAGAAATGAGAAGAAGGGGGGGATGATCCAGTGTTGCGCTCCTTTACTGTATAAATGGTTCTTATCTCACTTACCAAGCGAAGGGCCTTTTGTTCAGAACAAGGATAACCTCAAGTGGTCTCAAAAAATCATGTCTCTCACTGCCAATGACATCACCTGGTACTCTCGTGTTTATGATGATGTAGACATAATCGTCAAATGTGGCAACTTCCATAATGTGCCACTCATAGGAACTCGAGGTTGCATCAATTACAATCCAGAGCTTGCTATGCGGCAACTTGGGTTTCCTATGAATGACAAACCAGAAGACAAGTTGTTAGAAGGTTTCTTGCTGGGAGAAGGAGCGAAGGACTTTGATCTGGTGAAGAGGATAGGTCGTGCCTGGACTAAAGTTCGTAGAGAAGGAAAAAGGGAGCGTGGAAAGAAGAATTGTATAGCTAGAGGGCCATATACAAGTTGGGTCCAAGCCAGAGCTTCTCAAGACAAACTACCATACCCTTATGAGCCTCCAATGCATACAAATCCTCCAGAACCTACTCACGTCACTATGGAGGAAGCTAAAGAGCTCAAAGTTGTCATCCAAAGTTTGGAAAAAGAGAATGAAGAGCTACGGTTGAACCTTCTCCGGATTACTGAAGAAAGGGATAATCATAAGTGGGAGCTTGGGCGGAAGAAAACACAACTTCAAGCAAATGTGGAAAGGACTGATAAGGAGGAATATAAGAGAAAAAGAGTCAAACAGAGGTTAGATCAGGCTGAGAGCTGCTTGAATACCGTCAAAAGCCAACTGAAAGAGGCTGAGAGGGATTGTCGTGAGAAAGAGAAATGGTGGAAGCTCGCCACAAAACAAAAAAAGAAGATAAGAGAGACGCTTGAGGCTGAGATAGCCAACCTCAGTGTTTCACTCTTTGAATCAAAAGAAAGGGAAGAACGAGAACGCCGCAGTAAAGAGAGTGCTATGGCTGCTACTCAGGTTACACCTGAAATGTGGAATGGAAAGTGCCAGGAGGTTGAAAATGCTAATGAGTGGGAACGATACTAGAGAGGCCGACATGACTCTTTGCTACAAGAAGGTGAAGATTGGATGAACGCAAGGGAAAATGTGAATGCTAGTTTGGCAGCCTGCGAGGAAACCATCCAGTTTTTACATGAACAAAGAAATGAGTACCGAGACAAGTTTGCCAGTTTGATAGACTTCTGTAATGGCATGGCTACGAATGTGCCTTTGATGCTAAGATGTGATTTGGAAGACATAGACAATGACAACATCCCTCGTTCAGTGACTGAATTTATTTATCTTTGTGAAGACATGATAAAAAGGTTCAAAGGAGAGTTGGAAGATCTCAACAAACAGAAGCCTGCAGTTTGACCTTTTCTTTTTATGTTGTACTTTCCTTTATGTTTGAAAGAATATTTTGTACTCAATCCTTGTACTCTGTTTTGAATTGAATGAATGAAGGATTTTTGAGTTTCTTTTGTACAAAAAGTTTGGTTCTATTCTTGTTTTATTCCCCATGATCTCTTTGAATGCTTGCTAAGTTACAAGGAATCTAACACGGTTCCCTGAAAATAAAATTGAACATAAGCATAAAAGACATTTTTAAATCCACGTGCATTAACATATGCATCATGCATTTCATTTCTCAAAACAAAAACTCATTCCATTTTTCCTTGTGTCCAGTAGTTCAAGCTGATTCCTCAACGTGCATACGCTACTCGCTCCAACACAAGAAGAATCATGGATGTAGTTAGAGAAGAACAAGTTGCCTTCAGAGAGGAGATGGACTCTGTCAAAAGCAAGATCGAGCAGATCTTTGAGGCTATACAAGCTCTGGCTAGAAGGGAAGAAGAGGCTCGTGTTGCCGCTGCTGCAAGGAACGATGCTCTAGTTCAAGGGGTTGCTCTTCAGTCAGGACCTTCAGTTCCTATTCCAAATCCCGTTATCTACGGTCTTCCTCCAGGTTTTGTTCCACCGCCTGAAAGAACTCATGTGCCTCCACCTGCGCATACTTCTGGAGTAGCTGATGGAGTCGCTGCGCAAGGACCTCCGGTAGTCAATCAAGTGGCCATTCCCCGCACTGATGAGGAGCTCCAGGACGAGTTTGAAATGCAGAATTACATTGGAGCTACTCCGGTGGTCATCCCTACTGCTGCCCAAGATTCTGAGGCTATCTTGATGTGTCGTGCTCTGGCCGAAAAGCTAAGAATCTTGGAAGGACATAACTCAACCCGTTTAAGTGCCTTGGAGATGTGTCTAGTCCCAGACGTGGTGATTCCTCCAAAATTCAAAGCGCCAGAATTTGAAAAATACAAAGGCCTCACATGTCCTAACATACATTTGAAAATGTATTGCAGAAAAATGGCTGCCTATGCCAGAGATGATAAGCTCATGATCCATTGCTTTCAGGACAGTCTAACTGGGGCATCTTTGGACTGGTACATGCAGTTGGAATGTAGCAACATCCACACTTGGGATGAGTTGGCTGAAGCATTCGCAAAGCAATACAAATATAATACTGACATGGCACCAAACCGTACTCAGCTTCAGAGTATGGCCCAAAAAGACAATGAATCTTTTAAAGAATACGCACAACGCTGGAGAGAATTGGCTGCAAGGGTGCACCCGCCGCTGGTTGATCGTGAATTGATTGACATTTTCATGGGAACCTTGCAGGGCCAATATTATGAAAGATTGATCAGTAGTGTGTCCACAGGATTTTCTGACATGGTGATCGTGGGAGAAAGAGTAGAAGAAGGACTGAAGAGTGGTAAAATCCAGGGAGGTTCCTGCAGTCAACCAATCTTGAAGAAGCCTTTCAACGGATTCAAGAGGAAGGAGGGTGAGACTAGTGCCATTTCTTCTCAGAGGGGGAGACCACCATACAAAGCTCCCGCTTCTGTGCCTTATTATCAGTACCCTTACGTAGCGGCTGCTCAATATCCAACCATGCCTTACCGTCCAATTGCTCATGTTCCTATTCCAGCTCCGGTACCTCACTATCAAGTTCCAGTTCCTCAATATCAAGCTCCACAACCTCAATTCCAGGCTCCGCCACCTCAACATCAACAGAGAATTCAACAGAATAATCAACCACGTCCAGTTCAGCAGCAACGACCAAATCAACAGAGGCCATATCAACAGTACAATAATGTGAATACCACTCCTATCCCAATGACTTACACTCAATTGCTACCATATCTGGTTCAGAATGGGACTGTCGTGCCAAGGGCATTACCTCCAATGTCGAAGCCGCATAAGCCTTGGTATGTTGAGAATGCTAGATGTGCCTTTCATGCTAATTCAGAGGGTCATACAACAGAGAATTGCAAAGTGTTCAAGCTCCGGGTCCAAGAGTTGATAGATCAGAAAATATTGTCTTTTGCCGATGTTCCAAATGTGGGGAGCAATCCTTTACCTAAACATGATGGTTCAGGTGTCAATGCTATAGAAAGTTCAACTGATGATGGATTGATAAAGGATGTGTTCAAGTTGAAGACTCTTTTAACATTGGTCCATGCTAGATTGATGGAAGCAGAATTGATGAATGGAGTACATGATAATTGTGTGGTGTGTTCATCCAACCCTGATCAGTGTGGTGAATTCAAAGTTTGTCTTCAACGTTTGATGGATCAGCGGGTTATTCAGTTCACTAGAGCAAAGATTGATGAGGATGTTGCTGTGATTGTGCCTATATTTGATCAAGAGAGGCTTCCCAATCCTTTTGTGGTCCCTTATCAGAGAAATGTTGACCTAGAGCCAGTGAAGAAGATTGAGCCCATGGTTATCCATGTTCCCGCTCCATTCTCATTTGACAGTACCAAAGCAGTGCCTTGGAACTATGAGCCTGTAGTTTATGTGGGTAACAAACCAGTAATCTTGAAAGAGCCAGACGTGACTAACATTGCTGGAGCTAGTGGTGTGACTCGAAGTGGAAGGGTTTTCTCTCCTGAAGTGATCCCAAACAAAGAAAGTGCACCAACAGTTGAACCAATAAAGGGGAAAGAGGTGGATCCTCCAGAAGTAGGAGAAGGCTCATCTAAGAAAGCAGTGACTGCTGAAGAGGATAGAGAATTCTTGAAGATCATCAAGAAGAGTGATTACAAGGTCGTAGATCAGCTCAACCAAACTCCTTCAAAAATATCCATTCTTTCTCTACTTATGAGTTCTGAGGCTCATAGGACTGCTCTATTGAAGTTCTTGAATGAAGCTTATGTGGCAGAAGACATCAGTGTTATTCAGTTTGATAATGTGGTTGCTAATCTCAATGCTAGTAGTTGTTTGATGTTCACTGATGATGATTTACCCCCTAATGGACGAGAACATAATATGGCGCTTCATATCTCCATTCAGTGTACAGATGTTACCTTGGCTCGAGTACTGGTAGATACAGGTTCATCCTTGAACGTGTTACCTAAGACTACCCTGGCACAATTGAATATTGAAGGGGTGCAGATGAGGCCCAGTGCTTTGATAGTGAAAGCTTTTGATGGGTCTAAGCGAACAGTTATTGGGGAGATTGACCTCCCAATCCTTATTGGCCCTCAAACTTTCCGTATTACCTTCCAGGTAATGGATATTAGGCCTGCCTACAGTTGTCTGTTAGGTAGACCTTGGATTCATGCTGCTGGAGCTGTCACCTCGACACTTCACCAGAAGCTGAAGTTTGTTACTTCTGGTAAGCTGATATCAGTATCCGGAGAGGAAGATATTTTCGTCAGCCATTTGACTTCTTTCAGATACATTGAAGTAGGTGAAGACATTGTTGAAACTCCTCTCCAAGCCCTTGAAGTGGTAAATATGGTCCAGACTAAGCCGAAACTCATTGAAGAACCGAAGGGGGTCATGACCTCGTGGAAGAGTGTGAAAGCTGCAATTGAAGCTGGTTTCCCTGGAAGTTGGGGCACAGTGATTGAACTACCAGAGAAGAAAGACAAGTGTGGATTAGGATATCAACCGTCTATTGAACTTTTCAAAGATCAGAAGATACATCAGGGGAAGGTTCCTAGCATCCAGGAAATATTCTCCAAAGCTGGTTTCCGAAGTGATGATCAAGTGAATGCTCTTGAAGATGAAGATCTAGATTTGTCCAAGATGGTGTTTTGTGGACCTCCGGATGCCGCTCTCACTAACTGGAAGGCAACAAATGTTCCAGATATAGTTTCTTTTTCAAAGTAATTTACTGTTTTCTAAAAACATCCAATGCCATGCCCAAGGCATATGGATAGCTTTGTAGGGCCCATTTTGTGTTAATAGTTAAGCCTTATCATCAATACAAAGCACATTTTTTGAGATCCCTGTCTTTCATCTTTTTAATTTATTTATTCTTTTTACAAACAAATAAACAACAAAAAAATGGCAATTTTTATTTCACATCACTTTCATTTTTCAAAATCTTCCTCTAAAAAGAAAAATCATTTCCATGCAGTTCATTCATAACTGGATCCATTGGACACGACAATGCTATAATTCCCTATGACTTCGACCTCCCGATTAACCAAGCTGAAGAGGATGGTAAGGAAGACTACGAACTCCCAGAAGAGTTGACCAGACTTTTGAAACAAGAGGAAAAGATGATTCAGCCTCATCAGGAACCAGTGGATGTGATCAATCTGGGGACTGAGGAGGATAGAAAGGAAGTCAAGGTCGGAACTGCTTTGAAAAAAAATGTGAAGGAGGAACTAGTCAAGCTACTACATGAATATGTGGATGTGTTTGCTTGGTCATATCAGGATATGCCAAGACTCGACACAGACATAGTTGTGCACAAGCTGCCGTTGAAGCCGGAGTGCCCGCCCATCAAGCAGAAGTTGAGAAGAACTCGACCAGACATGGCTGTCAAGATCAGAGAAGAGGTCAAGAAGCAATTTGATGCAGGTTTTCTAGCTGTTGCAACTTATCCGCAGTGGATTGCTAATATTGTGCCAGTTCCGAAGAAAGATGGAAAAGTTCGAATGTGTGTAGACTACAGAGACCTGAATAGAGCTAGTCCCAAAGATGATTTTCCTTTACCTCACATTGATGTATTGGTAGATAACACAGCTCAGTTCTCTGTATTCTCCTTCATGGACGGATTCTCAGGATATAATCAGATTAAAATGTCTCCCGAAGATATGGAGAAAACAACTTTCATTACACCATGGGGCACTTTCTGTTATAAGGTAATGCCTTTCGGCCTGAAAAATGCTGGGGCAACCTATCAAAGGGCCATGGTGACTCTTTTCCATGATATGATACATAAGGAGATTGAAGTCTATGTGGATGACATGATTGCCAAGTCTCAGACAGAAGAGGAGCATGTTATTCATCTGAAGAAGTTGTTTGTAAGATTGAGGAAATACAGACTGTGCTTAAACCCTGCTAAATGCACTTTTGGAGTCAGATCTGGAAAGCTTCTAGGATTCATTGTGAGCCAGAGAGGCATAGAAGTTGATCCTGACAAAGTCAAAGCTATTCAAGAGATGCCAGCACCTCGGACAGAGAAGCAAGTCCGTGGTTTCTTGGGCAGATTGAACTATATTTCCAGATTCATCTCGCATCTGACATCCACTTGCGAGCCAATATTCAAGTTGTTAAGAAAAGATCAAGCCGTTAGGTGGAACGATGATTGCCAGAGTGCATTCGATAAAATCAAACAGTATCTACAAGAACCGCCAATCTTAGTGCCACCAGTTCCAGGAAGACCTCTCATTATGTATTTGACAGTACTCGATGAATCCATGGGATGTGTACTGGGGCAACACGATGAGACAGGTAGGAAAGAGCATGCTATCTACTACCTGAGCAAGAAGTTTACAGAATGTGAAATCAGGTACTCCATGCTAGAAAAGACTTGTTGTGCATTAGCATGGGCTGCTCGTCGTCTGAGACAGTATATGACTTGTCATACAACAATGTTAATATCCAAGATGGATCCCATCAAGTACATCTTCGAGAAACCTGGATTAACTGGCAGAATCGCTCGCTGGCAAATGTTGTTATCAGAATATGACATTCAGTATGTAACTCAGAAGGCCATTAAGGGTAGTGTGTTATCAGAGTACCTTGCGCACCAGCCAGTGGAGGACTATCAATCGATGAGACTTGACTTCCCAGATGAAGACGTCATGTACATAAGAGACTATGAGATTCCAGGCCCGGAAGAAGGACCCGAACCAGGATCGCGGTGGACGCTCGTGTTCGATGGTGCCTCAAATGCATTGGGTAACGGGATTGGGGCTGTTATAACTTCTCCAAAGGATTTTCATCTTCCCTTCACGGCAAGGTTATGTTTCCAATGCACCAATAACATGGCGGAGTATGAAGCATGTATCTTGGGAATTGAAGCAGCTATTGACCTACGAATCAAGATTCTTGAGGTGTATGGAGACTCAGCACTTGTCATCTATCAAATCAAAGGAGATTGGGAGACCCGCCATCCCAATTTGATCCCATACCGAGAGCATGTCATGAAGCTAATCCCCTACTTTGATGAGATTAATTTCCATCATATTCCTAGGGAGGAGAATCAGCTAGCCGATGCCTTGGCTACTTTGTCATCTATGTTCAAGGTCAAGTGGGCTAACGAATCACCTGCTATTACAATTCAACGTCTAGACGAGCCAGCACATTGCTTGGCAGTTGAAGCAGAAATAGATGGAAAGCCTTGGTTTTATGACATCAAACGATATCTTGAGAAGCACGAGTATCCAAATGATGTATCCATCACAGACAAAAAGACTTTAAGAAAGTTATCAGCCAATTTCTTCCTAAGTGGTGGTGTTTTATACAAAAGAAACTTTGATTTAGTTCTGCTCAGATGCGTGGATAGACACGAAGCCGACCTACTCATCAAAGAAATCCATGAAGGTTCTTTCGGCATTCATGCAAACGGACATGCAATGGCGAAGAAAATCCTTAGAGCTGGTTATTATTGGTTGACAATGGAAACAGATTGTTACCACTATGCCAGGAAATGCCACAAGTGCCAAATTTATGCTGACAAGGTGCACGTGCCACCTACTCCTCTGAATGTTTTATCAGTTCCATGGCCATTCTCAATGTGGGGAATAGACATGATTGGTATGATTGAGCCTAAAGCTGCAAATGGACATCGATTCATTCTGGTTGCCATTGACTACTTCACTAAGTGGGTAGAAGCAGCTTCTTATGCCAATGTGACAAAGCAAGTCGCCACTCGGTTTATCAAGAAAGAGATCATTTGTCGCTACGGAACTCCTAGCAAGATTATCACTGATAATGGATCAAATCTGAATAATAAGATGATGAAGGAGTTGTGCGAGAATTTCAAGATTGAACATCATAACTCGTCACCTTATAGGCCAAAGATGAACGGAGCTGTAGAGGCAGCTAACAAGAATATCAAGAAGATCATTCAGAAGATGGTGAAAACTTATAAAGATTGGCACGAGATGCTACCCTTTGCTTTGCACGGATATCGAACAGCTGTCCGCACTTCAACAGGGGCAACCCCTTTCTCACTAGTCTATGGCATGGAGGCTGTGCTACCGATAGAAGTTGAGATCCCCTCATTGAGAGTCTTGATGGAGGCAGAATTAGAAGAAGCAGAATGGATTCAAACCAGATTTGACCAGCTCAATCTAATCGAAGAAAAGAGGATGGCAGTGTTGTGTCATGGTCAGTTATATCAGAGGAGACTCAAGCGGGCGTTTGACAAGAAGGTCCGACCTCGAGAGTTTAATGTAGGTGAACTAGTTTTGAAAAAGATAATCTCCCTCCAGAAGGATTCACGTGGCAAGTGGATTCCAAACTATGAAGGGCCATTTGTGGTGAAGAAAGCTTTCTCTGGTGGAGCTTTAGTTCTCACGAACATGGACGGAGAAGAGTTGACACACCCCGTCAATTCTGATGCAGTCAGAAAGTATTATGCCTAAGAAAAAGAGATGGATAATAAAAGCTCGCTAAGTTGAAAACCCGAAAGGGCGACTTAGGCAAAAAATGAGCATCCCAGTGAGTTGAAAACCCGAAAGGGCGGCTCAGGCAAAAATTAGGGATAAACAAAAAAAGTTAAGCCCGGTAAGTCGAAAACCCGAAAGGGCGACTTAAGAAAAAAAGGGTAAAATCTCCCGGTGAACTGAAACTCTTAAGGAGCAGTTCACGCAAAAGTTAGGGAATATCCAAAGGCATAATATTGCAGCGACACAAGTCAACACTACAACAAAGCTCAGATGAAAGAAAACAGTCCAATTACCATCTCCAGAAGCAAAGTAATGAGGACTAGAGGACATAGGGGAAAGTAGCCAAGTTGTATTTCGTTGGAAAATCAGTTAATATTTTTGTTGCCATTTACTTGCTTTCTTTCTCTGTAATCTCCTCTTAGAGGGGTTTACATCTTCATGAACACCATGTATGAGTTATTCTTCTCATCAAATAAAATTGTTCAGTTGAACATTGCTTTACCAATTGTTTCTGTTTTTCTGCTTAATGTCGCTTTTTATTTTTGATAAGATAAAAACATTAAAATAAATGGAAACGACAAAGCTTTTGAAAACCTTAATTTGTTTTGATTTTGAAAGTATAAAAGGAATTTTTGTTGGTTTACAATAATGCATCTGGTTCACAAGACGTGGGACATTTCTTGGATCGTTGTAATCTAAGGCAAGTTTGAAATGGATTTTCTTCCAGAAGCAAGAAGTCCTCATTGAAGCCCGCTTGGCGGAAAAGCAGAAATCAGGGTTTTTTCGCAACAAAAAAATTATTATTTCATGGTGTCAGTGCTATTCAAGACAAGGTGTTGGGGAATCCGAGCTTGATACCCACAAAATGCATAAACTAATATATTCATACATTCACATTCATTTTGCATATCATGTACAAAAACAGATCATGCATAAACCTCAGCCGAATTCAACAACCTCTCAAGAAAGTTCAGTGTAATCCTCAGCAGACCAAGATGCAAGAGGTATTCTCAAGAGTAGAGTAGTTATCTTCTCCAGTACTATAGTATTTTCAGAATACAGTCATTGTTGGTAATGATTCTTAAGACGAGTTTCTTCCCCAACAAGGTGATTGATTTTCTTCCGTTGGAACTTTGGTGTAAACAGAATTTCTGCTTGGTTTCCCCAGTAGACATCTCCACACAGAGTTTCTCCAACATTGTATTTTCTCCAACAAAATTTCATGAACTCCCCAGCAAGTCTCTGGGATCTTCTCATTCCCCAAAAAGTCTTCTGTCAGCCAAGAGCAGCTGAACATGCAGTTATTCCCCAAAGGAAGCATTTTGTTTATTTCCCAGCATTTTGCATCATCCAAGAGCAGCTGAATACTATTTTATTTTCCAGCAGTTTACTTCAACCAAGAGCAATTGAATGTGTTAGTTTCAGCCAAGAGCAGTTGGACACCCTTTTATTTTTATGTAGTAGTTTCAGCCAAAAGCAGTTGGACACTATTTTATTTTATAATTTTTGCTTCAACCAAGAGTCGTTAAATGCATCAGTTTCAGCCAAGAGTTGCTGAATATGACATATTTAGCCAAGAGCAACTGAACATGATGCTCTCATCCCCAGACATTTGCATGTCATATGAGAAATCAAGAGTATTTCCCAGTTCATTTACATTCATGATTAAGAAATCAAGAGTATTTCTTAACTTATTCATATTTCATTTACATTCATGATTAAGAAATCAAGAGTATTTCTTAACTCACATTCATATCATTTGAGAAATCAAGAGCACTTCTCAGTTCATTTATAGTCATGATTAAGGAATCAAGAGTATTTCTTAATTTATCTGCATATCATTGCAGAAGTCAAGATCATTTCTAAATTCATTTACATTCATGATTAAGGAATCAAGAGTATTTCTTAATTCATTTGTATGTCATCCTAGAAGTCAAGAGCATTTCTCAATTCATTTATATTCGTGATTAAGGAATTAAGAGTATTTCTTAACTCATCTGCATGTCATCTAAGAAATCAAGAGCATTTCTCAATTCATTTACATTCATGATTAAGGAATCAAGAGTATTTCTTAATTCATTTGCATTTATCATGTCATTTATCATCTAATGATTAAGAAATCAAGAGTATTTCTCAATTCACTTACATTCATGATTAAGAAATCAAGAGTATTTCTTAACTCAACTGCATATCATATGAGAAATCAAGAGTATTTCTCAATTCATTTACATTCATGATTAAGAAAACAAGAGTATTTCTTAACTCATCTGCATGTCATATGAGAAATCAAGAGCATTTCTCAATTCATTTTCATTCATGATTAAGGAATCAAGAGTATTTCTTAACTCATCTTCATAGAATTTAAGAAATCATGAGCATTTCTCATATCATTTATCATCCGATGATTAAGAGATCAAGAGCATTTCTCAATTCATCTGCATTTTCATTCAGCCATATGATGATTAAGAGATCAAGAGAATTTCTTAATTCATTTGCATTCATATTTAAGGAGTCAAGAGTACTTCTTAAACCTTCATTGCAACCATATCACCATATGATTAGGAAATCAAGAGTATTTTCTAAATATCCTTGCTTTCATTTGCATTACCATCTGCTAATTATGAAATCAAGAGTACTTCTTAAGTCCAAGTGCATTCGGTCATAACCATAAACATATCTTTATTTCGCATAGAAGGGCAAAATTTGGGTCTGTCTTGGTATTTAAACTATCTTTCACCATGATAATTTGAAGACAAGAGTTCTTCATATCCTCCTGTTAAAGATATTTAAATAGGGGCAGCTGTCATACCCTAAATTTTACCCTGAGTTTTCACTCGCATCACCAGCATAAATCAATCCATTTTTGTCGTGTATTTCATCAGTTTAAAGCATTCATCAGGGTTCAGGTAAAAAATCAGGAATTCTGACATTTTATCTGACTTTGATAATACTCATTCAGTCGTCTGTTGATTAAGAAGTCAAAGGACTTGATTTCTCAATCTCGTTGCATCACTTATTTTTATTGCATCGTATTTTAGAGGTTCGGAATGTGATAATCAAGAGTAATTGTCATCGTCTGAATCTTTGTAGGTTTTGTTTGTGCTTGAGAATCAACAACAAATTGTACAAGAGCGATTCATTTACATCTGATTGTCTGTTCACGATTATTCAGTCAGTAATTCAGTTCATTTACATGACGCTTGTATTTTTTTACTTGTAATAACATGCATTTTGTTTCACATAGTGCTTGAAATATACTTGAATTAATTTTTTCGAATCTACAAACAGACCGGTCGAATTGTTTCTCAACTGTACTTCGAATTAGCGGGCGAAAAATTGCAAAAAAATTGAGCTTTCTGACATCAGTTTTATTAATCTACGTTCAACGTAGTATAATCCGATGTGCTCATTTTAATTTTTCGACTACTTTTTCAGTCGTGTTTTTTCCCGCCTGAGCCTTTTAACCGGTCAAGTTTTATTTCAACATTAAATCAAAACCTGTACATTTCCGAGAAGTACATTTCATGCCGATTATTTTAATACGTTTAGTTTAATTTTTCGAGCACTTTCGCATCCAAATTTCATTCTTTTTTTATCTGATTATTTTTGTTTTTTTTTTAGCCAAATTAATTCTTAGAATTATTTAGAACTAACTATATTTTTAATGTGACTTTATTTTATGTATTTTGGTTTTATTCTAATTATTAAGCATTTTTTTTTTACTTTTTCCTTTAATTTAAGATTTACTTTGGTTTGTTTTTTTAGATATGCCTATATTACTTTAATTTGAGTTTATATACATACTACTTTCATTAGATATGCTTGTGTTCTACAAGTGACAGTGTCAACAAAACTAACTATAACTCAAATCCAAGTAGCATTGCTAGGATTCAAATATGATTACTAAAATTGGTAGTCTATTGCAAGTCTCACGCAAATGTCAACTCTCTCAACTTCCTATCAAACCGCCCTCCCTCTGCTACTTCTTGATAGCTGTCTCACTCTCATAAGAAAAAGTATCTCTCTCTCATTATTAAAAAGAAACAAATTATCACATCTTCTTTTCCTCCATTCCTTGCTCTCTTACCTCAATATCACAAGAAATAAAAAGACCAAAACAAGAAAAAGAATTCTAAACAACTACCATCACCTTTGCAAACGCAAATGCTTTGTCCACCACACATAGCTCTAACCACCGTGACCTCCGTCGTGTAGCTTCTCTCTGTTCACGCTCCGACTTGTTGCTGCTTCCGTTGGTGTAGCTATTTCGTGGTAGTTTATTTCTTTTCATTCTCTTGAGTTTAATTTATGTTATTGATGTTTGTTTTAGATTGATCTTGAAGATGCTTGTTGTTTTTTATTTGTCTTGGAGAGAGGAAGAAAATATGCATGATTTCATTTCAATATATGTTTAGATCTGAGGTGTGTGTTTGAGTTATGAGTTTATGGTTTATGTGTGTACTATAACAATAAGAGTTTGTGTTGTTTATATATTTTTGTTTCTATGTGAGTGTAAATATGCATTAAAAATTTGGATTATTTAGGAGATGATTTGGTTTTCTGTTGTGAAATATTCCTACGGATGGAAACTAATAGTTATGTGTTCTAGTAGCTGGTAATTCCATTCAATTCTTTTTCTTATAAATGCATGCAATCCTTTTTTAATTTTTGTGTTCCTTATTTTTCAATAATGGCTTTTATCAATGGCATTAGAAATTTATTTTAAAACAAACTTTTAATGAACATGATAAAAATCTTTGTCATATTTATATTATTACTTTTTATTTTATTTTTTATTTTATTTTCAAAATAAATGTTTTATTTTATAAATGATAATTTAAACATTAGAAATTAAAGTTTTAATACAAAGTTAAGAAACTTTGGCATCCATTTAACTACTTATTTGCTGTTTGTACTATAAGGGTATTTATATATTACTTTGTTTTTACTTTTATAAATGTATACTTTTTGTTTTGGTTCATATATAAATGTGCTTTGTTTGGTTTCCGGTTTCAGACATATATCACGTTCGGCTTTAAATTCATATACATATATGAGTAGGTTATAGTGTCAAATTTCAAGTTATATATATGGTTTATGACTCCATGTTTTAAGTGTATATATACAGTGTCAGTTCAAGATATATATATATATATATATATATATATATATATATATATATATATATATATATATATATATATATATATATGTGTGTGTGTGTGTGTGTGTGTGTGTGTGTGTGTGTGTGTATGTGTGTGTGCGCGCGTGTGTTTTAAATGTTTTAGTGTTGAGTCTTTTGGCTTTCTCTTGGGCTTTCTTACAACGAGATTCTTTTATTCTTACAAGTGTCTTTCAAAACTTGTATGATTTAGTTATTGTGTTGTATCCCCATTCGATAAATTGTACCCCCATTCCCGAAAATGTGTAATAATTTACCGCTTTCGTTTACTTTATTGTATTAGTTGATTGTCAATTCCAAGATTAAAATCAACCCATTCTAGAAAAGAATAAAAACAAATACTCGATCCAACGTCGAGCAATTTTCACACAAAAATTAGAACCATTTCTACACCCACATATCTATCATTTTCAAAACCTTTAAATCACCCCATCTTGTTTCAATTCAAACACAAAGAATAAAAACCCCGATCCAACATCAAGTGTCTGTTCCCTAATCAAATCCAAATTGGATACAAAGTCGAGCAACACCCCCGCCACATCCAAATTATTTTCATAAGTCAACTTCTAACACTTGATCCAACGTCAAGTCGTCCCCCAGTTTTTAAAAGCTTTTCATAATAAAAATGAAAGAAACTGATTAAGTTTAGACTTTCTCTGTTTCGAATGTTAGGATACTGCTGTAGAGCTCAATGTCCAAACATTCGTCTTCCATATTAACATACAGTAATTACTAGAATTAGGTCATTTCTCTTATAGAAGAAAAAGATTGATTGGGTATCGACCTTCTCTTTCTCGATTATTTGGACACTGCTGTAGAGCTCTCTGTCTGATTAATCGTCTTCCGTTAATAAACTTTGACCTAATTTGCCACACATTTTCATAAACAAAATTTTGGATGAAAAGAGAGTGATTGGGCTTAGGCCTCTTCCTTTTCGAGCATCTGAGTACTGCAGTAGAGCTCTCTGCTTAGATGCTTGTCTCCGCTTAAAATCAACTCAAACTCATCAAACTTATTTTCCGCCCTCGTGCGACCCCGAAAACGTTTTCAGAAAAGAGTATGTAACATCTATTTTGATGCGAAACAAACAAAGACTTCAGCCTCCAAGAGTGAGCAGCAAGTAAAGGTTTAATCGCTCAAATGTGATCCAAGCATCACTCTCTTTAAAAGTAATCCATTTAGTAGTTCTCTTTGGGTAGAACTACGTATGCCTTGAGTTCTTCATAGCACCTGGAGATACGTAGGAGCAGGATTGCGAAATCTTGTCAGGCACATTAATATTAAAAACCCTAAGTCTTTCCTTTCTTTATTTTTCTTTCCTCACCCGATAAGTAGAAGATCACAAACGATATCACGCTAACACACTAACACGAAACTAACTAGATGGGTCCCATCGAGTACGATGGATGTGAGGGGTGCTAATACCTTCCCCTTGCATAACCGACTCCCGAACCCGATTTGGTTGCGATGACCATTTCTTTTTGATTTTTGTGGGTTTTATCGATATTTCCCCTTTCCCTCTTTGGGAATAAATAAAGTTCGGTGGCGACTCTGTTTTATTTATATTTCGAGCGTTCCCTACGCTCGGGTATTTTTCGCGCCGCGACACATGGTTATACAGAAAATACAAGGGTACTTTGCTTATGGCGGTTGCACAAGACGGCAACAACAATGTCTTTTCCACTGCCTTTGCTCTGGTTGAAGGTGAAACTGTTGGTGGTTGGGGTTTCTTTCTTCGACATCTCAGAACACACGTGTCTCCACAAGGCAATCTCTGTTTGATTTCTGATAGACATACTGCCATTGAGAGTGCTTACAATAACCATGACAACGGATGATATGATCCTCCTTATACCCATGTCTATTGCATTAGATTGCAAAACTTCATACGTGCAATCAAAGATAAGAACCTTCGCAAAAGAATGGTGAATGTTGGGTATGCTCTAACTCAGCCATCATTTCAATATTATCGTGATGAAATTAGACTGTCTAATGAAGATGCATGAGGATGGCTGGATAACATACCAGTAGAGCAGTGGACAAGTAAATTTGACGGAGGCTGTCGATGGGGCCACATGACAACAAACCTTGTAGAATGCATGAACGACGTATTCAAAGGCATTAGAAATCTACCAATAACCTCCTTGGTCAGATCAACCTATTATAGGTTGGCTTCTACCTTCGCAACCAAAGGTGAAATATGGAGTGCAGTGTTAATGTCTGGACAAATATTCAGTGAGTGTTGTATGAAAGTGATGAAAGAGGAGAGCATCAAAGCTAGCACACACGCGGTAATAGTCTTTGACTGTCATAGGCAAAATTTCAGCGTACAGGAAACAATGAACCACAATGAGGGGAGACCAAATTTATCCTATGCTGTCAAACTAAGCAGAAGTTGGTGCGATTGTGAAAAGTTCCAGGCCTTCCGCATTCCTTACTCCCATGTCATTGCAGGATGCGCACATACTCGCCATGACACTTACAACCATCTCTCTGATGTTTACAAGGTCATTACTGTCATGAATGTGCATAACAAAAGCTTCTCAGTGCTACCAATGGAGGAATAATAACCTCCATATGAAGGTGACATAGTTTGGCACAACGACGATATGCGAAGAAAGTAAAAAGGACAGCCAAACAACAATCGTATTATAACAGAAATGGATACAACTGATAAAATGATAAGACTATATAGTATATGTCGTCACCCAGGACACAATAAGAACAACTGTCCCAATCAAGGAGAAACATCTGCATCATAATCTTTTTGTAACCTTCGATTTTTATATATCATTAACTTTTTGTTACAACAAGGTTAACAACAAACATCACTACAACATAAGCAAACTTAAAACAGAATATTTCTAACTGATTACAACAATCAAAGTGATGTCATCTCGTCCAAACATCATTTCCCTAACATTCTTATCAGTTTTGATTCATACCCAACCAAATATATTATCGAGTCTCTCAATACTTCTAATTTTGCCCCCTTCTGATATTTTTCCATCTAACCAACGAACCAACTTCCTCTTTAGTTGATCGAAACTAGTGATGTTCTAGAAGAGCATCAACATCTGAGGTTTGTCTCTCGAATAAATTACCTTTTCATAGCGGTGACGAACACCAAACATGTGTTGCAAAATGATGAAATGAGATGTGAAAAAATGATTCACACAACACCTCTATTTATAAAAAAAAGTTGCAATTTACACTGAGGCGTCAAACCAATTGACGTCTCCTCTCAAAAGTAACACATGGGCGCCAATTGGATTGGCAGCACCATGTGCCCTAGCCAATCCAATTGACGCCTCCTCTCTAACTTTAGGAGCTATCGCCAATTGGTCTGACGCCTCCTCTTAAAAGTGGGGTAGTTTGAGAATTTTTTTGAAAACATGATTATTTTGGGATTTTTTTTTTTAAAATTAGGGGTATTTGGATAAAAAATTCTATTTATTGATATGTAATACATCACAATAAATTATAAAATAATTAAGTTATTAAAAAAATAATAAATAAAAATTAATAAAACACACATTGAAAAAAGTTGAGTCATAATGATAAAAATAATGTAATTTCCATTAGAAAATATAAGAGAAATTTTGATAAGGTGAGGATAATTTTGTTTATAATAAAAATATATTTTATATAACTCCTTTCCCTCTAATTCTCGAATTTTTTTACTAAAATATCCCACGTTTTCAAAAAAATTCTCAAAATAACCCACTTTCCAAATTATTTTCCAAACTACCCCAGTTTTAAAAATAAAAAAACGTTAAGGCGTAGGTGTCAGATTAATTGGCGCCTACCCTTAATTTTAAAGAGGGGGGCGCCAATTGAATTGGCTACAGCACATGGTGCTGCCAATCCAATTGACGCCTATGTGTATAAAGTGAGAGGATGTGCCAATTGGTCTGGCGCCTCCGTGTTTATTGTGTAATTTTGTTTTGTATAAATAGATGTGGGGTGATTCATTTTTCCACATCTCTTTTCATTATATTGCAAACATGTTTCGTCTTCGTCGCCGCTATGGAAAAATGATTTATTTGAGAGACAAGCCTCCAATGGAGATGATGTTTTGGAACATCTGTCGTTTCGAGCAACTAAAGAGTGAGTTGGTTTATTGGTTAGATGGAAACATACCTGAAGGGGAAAAAATTAGAAGTATTGAGAGACTCAATGACGTATGTGGTTGGGTGAGAGTAAAAAATGATAAGGATGCTAGAGAAGTGATGTTTGGACCAGATGACATCCGTTTGATTGTTGTAATCAGTTAGAAATGTTCTTTTTAAATGTTGTGGTTGAGTATTTGCATCTGTTTTGATATTTGTTGTTCATCAACAACAATCACTTCTACACCTGCAACAAACATTCTTTCATCTACAACAAACATTGTTTCATCTGCAACACTACGACAAGATGTCTCTGCTCACTATGGATGAATTACATAGAGTCACAGTTGCAAACATAGCAACTTATGTGAGCGTTTACTTATTGTCATATTTTTATAACACATTTTTTTATAAAATAACTTATTTTGTTGTTTATTTTTTAGGATGTTTCTAGGTTTCGAACTCGTGTCCACGAATTTGTTGCCATGGATACGTTGATTCAACCTTATTACGAACTCTCCGGTTTTGGACATGTAAGCAAAATCATATCTTGGTCGGTTGATACTAAAATTATTCTAGTATTATGTGAAAGATGGCGTCCCGAGACACACACATTCTGGTTTCCAACCGGTGAATGTACTGTGATGTTAGAAGATGTCTACATATTATTGGGACTGCCTATCGAGGGTAAGACGGTAAATGGTAAAATCAACTATGTGAATTCAATTTGCATGGACCTCTTGGACGTTGACTTGTTAGATGATAACTCGAGAGGTCAAGGTATACTCCTTTCATGCCTTAAGACATATTACAACAACTTACAGTTAGATGAAAATTCTACCGAAGACGCTCAAATAATAAAAATTAGGTGTTATATTATACTTGGGATTAATTCAATATCCAACGTCTAGGATTAACTGACGGTGTAAAATACTTTTACACTGTCACTGTATTTCAATTAAATCCATTATACTTTTAATTGGTTTATTTTTATTTCCCGAAGGTAGTGGTTCTAGTATGCATGTTATGTATTTACCTTTACTAAGACATGTAGGTAGAATAAGAAGTTATAGTTGGGAGTCTGCTTGTTTGACTTATCTTTATAGCTCTTTGAGTAAAAATGCACACAAAGACACATCTACATTTTCTGGATGTGCTCTTTTGCTCCAAGCATGGGGTTGGTCCAGACTACCGTCCCTAGCGCCCGTCAACCACAACCCGTTCACATTCCCGTACGCACAAAAGTAAGTTCTTAACAATGGACTATATTTACTTACTTTACCGATTATTATCTCTAAATAATATATTTACTTTTATGGTGCAGATGGTCGACACGTGGTATGAGTTACAACAGATGTCCTAGACACTGTATTATCCAATATCGCAATCTCTTGGATCACCTTCGACCAACATATGTATTGCCATTAACCTAATTAATTCATAATAATTTGTTAATTTCTTCTAACAAATTTATAATCTAATATATGTTCACATTTCAATTCATTTGACGTCTATATCTAAACTTAGATCATGACTGTGAAATCAACGAACAAGACGCAACCGTTTAGATTGCATGAACACCGATCATAAGATTCACCATTGTGGAGATGCACCATATTGATCGTGTTAAATTGAAGTTCGGTATGCTTCAACACATCTCAGATTCCCCGAAAAACCTCAGAGAATGACATCTACGAAAAGTTAATGACCAATGGAACTTTAACCCTTGGCAAAGCTTCGCTAGATCTGAGTGTCGAAAATGGAAGCACCGACAAGACCATGTCTTAACTGACGCTATGATGCCAACCGAAGAAAAACCAAATCGTAATTATACGGCTTGGTACAAGCCGGTTGGATTTGAGTTCCTCGCTGAGGATATGTACCTATATGATCCACGCCAGGTAACTTACACACAAGAAGGTTCAAATCTAACCCCCAACAACATTGTCAGACGGTTACTCACAACCCCCTATCCATCAAAATTTCCGGTCCACAAACACATAAACCTACGACCCTAACATGCCAAACACCCAACCATAATACCAAGAGCATACCCCGTACCACCACCAATAAGTAAATCATCATAAAGACACCCAACATCGCTATGCACCAAACACATCATCCTACCATAACCGCCTTAGCCAAAACACTCAGCGATCATTTAACACCAACCGTCCCTCTTCATACTATATCCAAGAAGCCCAAACATCAAAAAACCAAAACATGCATAACCATATGGCTACCAAACAACACAACAATCATTTCAACCTTTCCTCGACGCATCATTCACACCAATGCCGCCCTTCAATCATCCTGGTCGCCATCCAATAACTCAAACACAACCCAACTACTCTGGTATGAGTCACAAACTCCACTATGGCGGTAACGCTTCATTGCATACACAAGATTACGCGGATTTGTCTGAATATCTTAGGCAATCTTCTGCAGGTGGTGGTGATGTTCCTGGACCCTCAAATACTCAAACACCTGGGGTGAATCATCAACATGGGTTAGAGCCACGCATTCGGGTAGCTAGAGGATGTGGGACCGGAGGTCGATTAGGTCATCCCGATCAACGACATTAGTCTTTTTGGTTATCGTATGTAAGCGCATATTAATATTAATATCAATTGGTCCGATTTTGAATTTTATCTAAAGTGTACATTGTTTTTTAAAAAAATTACGAAACACACATAGGTGTCAGACTAATTGACTCCTCCTTTAAAACCTAACAGACATGCGCCAATTGGATTGACAACACTAGGTACATAAGTCAATCTAATAGGCGTCACCTCTTAAAGTTAGAGAGCAAACACTAATTTATCTGACATCACCTCTTCAAAGTTGGATAGTTTGGAAAATAATATGAAAAGTGAATTATTTTAGAATTATTTTTGAAAATATGGATTATTCGAGTCAAAAATTCTCAATCCTGTCCTTCTTCTCTCATAAATTTTTTTAATCAAACATATATAATTTAAAATGTTTTTCTTTTCTCCCCCTCTAAAAACTCCAAACCAAGCGTACCTTTAAGATCTGTTTGATATAGCCTTTTGAAACAAATTTCCATTTTAAAAATCTAAAGCAAAAATAGGACTTGCTGTAGTATGTCATTTTGAGATTTTATGTTCTACATATTAGTAACGGGAAATTTACCTATTAAATGTTAAACAATGTTACATGTGAATAATTAATCTTATATTTGAATTTTCATTACTATCGAGGTCATTTTGTATAATGTACATCGAAGGAAGGCTATCATCCACTAATATGCATTGTGGCTTCCTCTTAATTAAACCCAACAAATAACTTAGATTTACTTTACTGATCAATTTTCGTTTAAGCAAACTTACAAAATAATTGTTATATATATATATATATATATTATATATATATATATATATATATATTATATATATATATATATATATATATATATATATATATATATATATAATATATATAATATATATATATATATATATATATATATAATATATATATATATTATATATATATCTCTATATATATATATATATATATATATCTATATATTATATATATATATATATATATATATATCTATATATATATATAATATATATATATATATATATATATATATATATGACCCGGCCCTATGCAAGTGCAGCATGTGTTGCAGCACAGGACCTCATATTTTAGAAAGCCCTAAATTTTAAATTTTTTTATAAATATTAATAAAAATAAATAAATGTTATTAAAAAAACTCAATAATTAAAAGAAATGTTATCATAAAAACTTAATACATACAAAAATTAAGATTGACCAAAACTCAAAATAATTATAATTAAATTTATTTTTAATTAATACTGTATTTTTGATATATTTTTTTTTAATTATTATAATTCTATTTTAAAAAAAATTTGATTGAGCCTGACCTTTTATATATATATATATATATATATATTATAGAGAGAGAGAGAGAGAGAGAGAGAGAGAGAGAGAGAGAGAGAGAGAGAGAGAGAGAGAGAGAGAGAGAGAGAGAGAGAGAGAGAGAGAGAGAGAGAGAGAGAAGAGAGAGAGAGAGAGAGAGAGAGAGAGAGAGAGAGAGAGAGAGAGAGAGAGAGAGAGAGAGAGAGAGAGAGGAGAGAGAGAGAGAGAGAGAGAGAGAGAGAGAGAGAGAGAGAGAAGAGAGAGAGAGAGAGAGAGAGAGAGAGAGAGAGAGAGAGTATTTTCAAGAATATTCCTTAGTGTATTGAATAAGACAACTATGTAATTAATAGTATGATCTGTATTTTTTCCTATATAATTCATCTTCCGTAGTGCTATTCAAACATACGGTTTAACCTAAATATCTCTTAGTCTCTCCTAATTAAATATGGTAAAAGACAACTCTTCACCGTGCTTTACCTGGTTGACCCACTGTCTTTCAGTGAGATTTTTTTTTACAAACCGTGTCATCACTCCGATTTGTCTCTCACTTTTCAAAATTTTCAAGTAAAACCACCTTGCCGCCCGATCTAAACGTTTTTCCCAGCCACCCCACTCGGCTCCCTCCATCGGTCACAGATCCGCTCTCCGTTTTTCAGTCCGACTCTCAAAAATTTGTGCTCCAATTCAAACAACCCCGATTTTGTTTCTTTAAGCCATGAGAGATGCTGATTCCGTCTCGTTTACTAAAGTTCCGCTTATCCCATGTGAAAAACTAACCGGATCAGCCAACTACAACATATGGGCTCGTGCTGTCGATATGTGGTTCATGGTCAGGGATATGAAGATCACCTAACCATAAAATTGGCTAATGTTGTTGCCGCCAAACTCGTTAAATGGAAGAAAATTGATGCCTCTTTGTGTACTATGTTATGGTTTTCCATCGCACTTAACCTCCAAACGCAATATCAAGCCTTCTCCACTTGCAATGAGGTTTGGGAAAAGGCTAAAAAAGTCTTCTCCAACGACGTTCATTTTCTATGCAGTGTCATCCTCAAACTCGACACCCTGAAGCCGCAAAATATGGATATGCAAGCCTATTTGAGTAAGCTTGATGCCTTGAAAGTGAGTTACGCAACCCTCACGCCTTATGCAAAAGATGCAACAACTTATTCCGAACAACAGAGTAAAATTTTCATGGTCATGTCACTTAAAGGACTACCACTAGAACTCGAGTCCGTTCGTAACCAAATTTTATCAGGTACTACTATTCCTAACTATGACAGAGTTAGTGAACAACTGTTATGCTTGGCTACACCTCATGTATTTGGTCTGATTTCCCCTCCATCTATTGTTGCTCCGACACCAGGTGACATTGCTGGCCTTGCATCTCTTGTCAACAATGAGAATCTCCTTCGAGGAGGGTCATCCAACTTCAAACTTTGTCCCAAGTGTGACCGTTGTAACCGGCTTGGACATACTATCGACTGTTGCTGGAAGTTACATGGCAGACCTCCACACTAGGTAAATCCAGCTCAAATTGACAACTCATACACTATGCAAACTTCACCTTCTCTTCAGTACCCTACGCCAAGCTACGAGGATTTTCTCAGGTGGTGTCAGGCTAATCAGACCTCTGGTTCCAAGACTTCGGTTGCACACACTGGTAATTCATCTCTTTGCTTCTCTCAATCATCTCCTCTTGGTCCTTGGGTCCTCGATTCTGGTGCGTTTGATCATGTTACCGATAATAAAGGTTTTTTCTCTTCCCTCTCTATCTCTGGTTTCTTACCGAGTATAATTGCCGCAAATAGTTCTCAAACCCGATCCCAAGGGATTGGTATTGTTCAAATTCTATCCTCTCTCTCAGTCGTTTAACTCGTTCCCTTAATTGTTCTATTAGCTTTACTAATAGTAATATTACTATACAAAATCAGAGTTTGGGATAGACGATTGGCATCAGGTGCGAGTCTCAAGGCCTATACTTCTTCTCTATGTCATCTACCACATGCTCCACCACATATTCTCCACTCATTATACATGCGCAGTTAGGTCATCCAGGTCCTCCCAAGCTACAAAAGTTGGTGCCTAGTCTATCTAAATTATCCATTTTACATTGTGAGTCTTGTAAGTTAAGGAAACATACTCGTAGTTACTTTCCCAATCGAGTCAATAAACAGGTTGCATTCCCTTTTGCTTTAGTTCACTATGATGTTTGGGGTACCTCGCGTAACGTGTTAACTTTTGAGTCTAGATATTTTGTAATTTTTATTGATGATTTTTCACGTTGCATGTGACTATTTTTAATGAAGAACAAGTCTGAATTGTTTTCTATTTTTGAACAATTTTATCGAGAAATAAGAGCCTAATACCTTAAGAAGTGACAATGTACGTGAATATTTATCCCAACAATTTCAAACTTTTATGTCATCCAATGGTATTCTGCACCAAACATCTTGCTCTCATACACCCCGACAAAATAGGGTAGTCAGACTCAAAAATCGGCATCTTGTAGAAACCATTCAGACCTTACTTCTCCATGGTAATGTTCCTCTCCGGTTTTGAGGGGATATGGTGCTCACGGCATGTTACCTCATAAATCACATGCCCTCATCTGTCCTTAATAATAAAAGCCCTAATTTAATCATGTTTCCAAACTCTTCTCTCCATCCAATTCCTCATCGATTATTCGGGTCTACGTGTTTTGTATACAATCTCTCCCCTAGTCTTGATAAACTAGCAGCTCGATCACTAAAGTGTGTCTTTCTTGATTACCATCGTTCCCAAAAGGGTTATAGTTGCTATTCTCATACTCTAAAATGATACCTCGTATCAGCCGATGTTATCTTCGAGTCTGTTCCATATTTCGAGTCCAACCAAGTATCTCCGGAACCTCTTCAGGAAAGTATTCCCACACCTCTTTTGGAAGTCCCATTTGTCAATATCCCTCATCATTCTAGGGAACCTGACCCACTAGATACCCCTACGGTTGACCCCCCACTTCTTGCCCACTTCAAACATATTAACATCGTCACCCAACGTCTGTCGTACCTGTCCCCGAGGTCATACCCGTCCCTAAGGATAATACAAACTCTCCTTCGACGTTCTCGCCATCATCGGGTCCGATCCTACAACCTGAGTCTGATCTTCGGATTTCCATTCGAAAAGGTATACGTCAAACATGAAATCCTTCTCCACATTATATTGATTTATGTTATCATCGTCTTTCCCCTTTGCAGTATACTTGCTTGTCTTCTTTGTCTTCTATTTCTATTCCTCAAACTCTAGGTGAAGCATTATCTCACCTTGAGTGGAGGAAAGCAATGATTGATGAAATGTGTGCTCTTCAAAGCAGTGGTACCTGGGAACTAGTTCCTCTACCCCTAGAAAATCTTTAGTAGGTTGTCGTTGGCTTTATATAGTGAAGGTTGGTCCAGATGGTAAGATTGATCGATTTAAAGCTCGCTTGGTATCCAAAGGATTCACTCAAAATTTTGAGTTAGATTATAGTGATACCTTTTCACCTGTAGCCAAGATGGCATCTGTTAGACTTCTTCTAGCCATTGTTGCCTTTCGACATTGACCTTTTTATCAACTTGACATCAAAAATGCCTTTTTACATGGTGATCTTGAAAAGGAAGTATATATGGAGCAACCTCCTGGGTTTGTTGCTCAGGGGGAGTCATCGAATATGGTTTGTGGGCTACACATGTCTCTTTATAGTCTTAAGCAATGTCCGAGAGCTTGGTTTGACAGATTTAACACTGCAATACAGCATTTTGGTATGTTCCGTAGTGAAGCTAACCATTCTGTTTTTTATCGTGATTCCTGGTGGTGATCTTATTGTATATGCAGACTTTCCCAAGAGTGTATTTATCTTATTGTGTATGTAGATGACATTGTCATAACTGGTAGTGATCAACGAGGAATACTTCAGTTGAAACATCTCTCGAAACAATTTCGGACAAAAAATCTTAGTAAACTCTGCTATTTCTTGGATATTAAGGTACCCAATCTAAAGATGGTTTGGTGATTTCTCATCAGAAATATGCTATGGATATTTTGGAAGAAACAAGTTTGTTAAATGCTAAACCAGTTGATACTCCTATGGATCCAAGTGTCAAACTACTACTCAATCAAGGGGAGCCTCTATCTGACTTAGGAAGGTATATGAGATTAGTTGGAAAGTTGAATTATCTCACAATCACTCGTCCGAACATTTCTTTTGCAATCAGTGTGGTAAGCCAATTCTTAAATTCCCTTTGTCAGGAACACATGGATGCAAACTCTCCCAAGAGTGTATTTATATTATTGTGTATGTAGATGACATTGTCATAACTGGTAGTGATCAACAAGGAATACTCCAGTTGAAACATCTCTTGAAACAATTTTAGACAAAAGATCTTAGTAAACTCCGCTATTTCTTGGATATTGAAGTACCCAATCTAAAGATGGTTTGGTGATTTCTCATCCGAAATATGCTATGGATATTTTGGAAGAAACAAGTTTGTTAAATGCTAAACCAGTTGATACTCCTATGGATCCAAGTGTCAAACTACTACTCAATCAGGGGGAGCCTATATCTGACTTAGGAAGGTATAGGAGATTAGTTGGAAAGTTGAATTATCTCACAATCACTCGTCCGAACATTTCTTTTACAGTTAGTGTGGTAAGCCAGTTCTTAAATCCCCATTGTCAGAAACACATGGATGTTGTTATACATATTCTGAGATACATTAAATATGCACCAGGAAAAGGTCTCGTGTATGAAGATAAATGACATACTCAGATAGTTGGATACTCTGATGCTGATTGGGTAGGGTCACCCATTGATAGACGATCCACCTCTGGGTATTGTGTACTTGTTGAAGGAAACCCTATATCCTGTAAAAGCAAGAAACAAAATGTAGTTGCAAGATCAAGCGCCGATGCAGAGTATAGGGCCATGATAATGGCAACATGTGAACTTATTTTATTAAAACGATTTCTCAACGAACTTCAAATTGAAGAAGCAAGACCAATGACACTTATTTGTGATAATCAAGCTGCATCGCACATTGCTTCAAATCCAGTCTTCCATGAGAGGACCAAACATATTGAGATAGACTGTCACTTTGTCAGAGAGAAGATCGAGTCATGTGACATCGCTACAAGCTTTGTCAACTCTAATGATCAACTGGCATACGTGTTTAAAAAATCCGTGCGAACCCCCATAGCCAATTATATATGTAACAAGCTTGGTGCATTTCACTTATATGCTCAAGCTGGGGGGGAGTGTTGATATGTATATATGTATATATAAAAAGAGAATATTCTCTAGAATATTCCTTAGTGTATTCTAGAATAGAATATGATAACTATGTAATTAATAGTATGAGTTGTACTTTTCCCCCCTATATAATACATCTTCTGTAGTGCTATTCAAACACATAGTTTAACCTAAATATCTCTTAGTCTCTCCTAATTCAATAATAATTAATGGTGAAAAACATCAAGGATGCATCTATTAACTTTAACATCTATGTGATAAATTTAGGATGAATTCAGAGATGCATCTCCATGTTAACTCTTATTTTTAAACTTAGAGAGTTTTACGGAAGTACATCCCCAGACGAGTTTTAATTCATGTAACTTATGCTAGACCTTTGCACCCCCCCCCTAATTCTTCATTTGTTGCAAACTCACTAAAATCCCATTTGAGCTCGGGAGCAAGTTTTTCCAAGTTCATTTTTTACGGTTTAACATTACTTCTACTTCACTACATTCATTCCCAAGACATTCCATTCACTTCATTCAAGCTTTTCATCCATAACTTTCATTCATTAAGTTTTTAATTTCATTTCTTTTTTTGATATCTGATGAATGTATTAGGTAAAATAAGATGTTTAAGATGAATTAGATAATAGTTACATTCGAAAGAGATAGTTGGTAGAGACATGCATTTCCATTTAGTTGGAGTTTAGGGGTTTATGCCATTTTTACAACTCCGGAGTTTATCTGGAGATGAATCACCATATTTTGTCTGAACTGCGTTATAGAGATGCATCTCCGTATTTTTCCATGACTGCATTTTGATGTGATTTTCTATTTTTATTACATGTACAATGGCTGAAAAACAACCAGGATAGATTGAGACTCGACCATGTGGCCCAACACACGTCTGTACGATGTGAGAGGGCCATACCCATGAGGCCACGAGTCTATGCTACATTGAATGATTGGGAAGTGTGTATTTCACAAGGTAGAGGTTGACAACCTCCTACTTCCCGAAGTCGTCTGTCTTAGTGTAACAGTAAATTCATGACCACTGAGCTATTGGTTAGCTCAACGTCAATAAAACCAGAGTCGCCACCGCACTTTTATTGTTTCCAAAGGAAAAGGAAAAAGTACGAACAAAACCCAAAGATAAGAAGTTTTCAAATAAAAACTAATAAAATGCCAGAGATTATAGGTAAGGGGGTTGGTTACATAGAGGGAAGGTGTTATCACCCAAAGTGTCCTAGGTACTCCTATGGAGCCCTTTTTGTATGCATATGTTTTTTGGTATAAAAGATGTTTGATAAAATATAGATTATGGGGATGAGGAAAGAATTCATTGATTATATTTTTGTGTTTGACAAGACCTTTCGTCTTATGCCTACGTACCAGCATAAAATGAGGGATCAAAACCCCGTAGTTCGTGGTAAAAATTTCAAATAAGTTGATGAATTGATTTTAACAAAAAAGTTTAAGTAAAAGGGCATAAAAGACCAAAGATTTGAATGAGGTTGTTATTTCTTTTTGTCTTTTTGAAATTAAAGTCAATATGGTTAAGTTTATTTACAAGTTTGATTTAAGATTTTTTTTTTGAAAATTCAATGACATAAGGCCAGAGTTTCTAATCATTAAAATATGTCTAAGTTTGAAATCACAAGAAAAGAAGTTTTTAAAAAGAGGGAGAGATTTTGAAATTAAAGAAGGGGGAGGAGATGAAGGGACTACCCTAAGCAAAACATTTAAAAGTTAAGAGTTGAAAAGATCTGACCAATGAGATGCAATCCAACAGACAAAATGTCATATAGAACCTCATTTTTCTTTGGACTTTGATAGCAATAAGCAATAAGCAATAAAAAATGAGCAACATCCAAGCATCAAGTGAAAACCAAGGCATCAAATAAAGATATCCATATCCAAGCAAGTACTCCAATAGCTAGCAGTCTTCAGTGTCTTCCAATGTATAAGATGAAATATTCCTTGATCAACTCGGAACAAAACATCAGACATAATAATAACAAAATAACTATTAAGCACAGAGACAGAGTAACAGATGAATCAAAGAGATCCAAGGTTTTATATCAGATGAAGGCACATTAAAGATAGTTCAGTCTCAGATGTTGGCATTGGCCAAGTCCTTTAGCATATGGAGTGTTGCCTAGTTCTAAGTCAAAAAGTTCAGATCAAGTCCCAACAGTCCACCAAATGTTTTTTTAGGGTTTTTGTTGTTGTTATTAGGTGTTTTAGGGTCCTAAGACCACAAACAAAATCAAAATACACAAACAAATATATACAATCACAAGATATGACTCAAGTGAGCAAAGTGAAAATGACTTGGAACATAAACAAGTTGCATGAAATGTAAATGGCAATGAATGATAAATGACTGAAATTTAAATTTCATAAAGTAAATGACTTGAAAGTAAAAGCATAATGAATAAGAGTCAGTCAATGGTTAGTCAAAAATGTTGAGTTTTAATTGATTAAGTCATTCTTTGGAGAACACTCAACTATTCATTCACAAGTATGAATCTTTAAACCAAGACATCTTCCATGAGAAGGGCTCCAACTTGGATAATTCAACAAGTATTCCACTAGCTCTCATGAAAGGAAAAAATGTCAAGTTTCCACACAATGCCATGACGAATGGGAGACTTACAATCTCACTTACTAGAATGTTATGCTTTGAGAGTCAAATTTAGCTATATGTTAAGCAATCGTAATTGGACTTATGTAGAAGTCACAATTATCTGAGTCCGGATAATAAAAAAATAGGTGTTAATGCATGTTAGAGATTTGGTACAAAGAACCAAACTCCTAAAACATGCCACACACTAAAAGAAAATGGGAGGGACCCATCTCAATCAGACTTGTATTGGTTCATCTGACACAAGGTCATTGATGAATCAATTAACATTTATACATTAGAGATTTTATTGGTCAAATGAGGGAATGAGGGAGAATAGGGATGAAGATGAAGAGGGAAGGGGAAATAGAAACAAAAATTGATCATGAGAGGAATTCCATTTGATCAATACCATCCATTCATTTTGGGAGATGAAATGTACATTTCATCAATCCCCTAAATCCAATGGTTTTGATCAAATACAATTCAAATCAATCATGACCAATGCCCAAATAGAAAGTCAAACATCACAAGACCATAAAAATGGCTTAACATAATTTTAAAGCAATTATTCAATAAAAAAACAATTTAAAAATGAATTAAAATGCATTTTTATTTGGTCAAAACCTCAAATCCCATCAAAACACCAAATAAATGGCCAAGGGATTTATCCTAGGTCAAACAAGGCCAAATGACTTTAAACAAAAAACTTCATGATTTTTTGAAAGTCAGAAGTATTTTAAAACAATTAAAAATATGCATAAAAAATTTAATTCATAAAAAATACCAAAATTAATGTAAAAAATAATTTTAATTCAAAATATGGAAGAGAAAAATATTTAAATATTTTGGTGAAAGTCCCATACTTTTTAGATTAAAAATGAATTTATTATGAATTAAACAAAATAAGACTATTTAAAAATAAAATCAGAAATGAAAATAAATGAGAAAAAACAAGGGCCATCAGATCTCCCTCATTAATTGAGGTGGGAGATCTGATGGCCAAGCGCGCGCGTTCCACCAAAGACCTGAGTCAATGCGCCACACCAATGGTAATCAGAATCAAGGGCCAATATTAAAACATTTTAAAGAGATCAGATGGTTTGGAAGGTGCCAACGCACCACCGGAGCCCTAGCTCCGGTCATCTTCTCTAATGGACCTCACTGAACTGGTCCACCACAAACCACCATCAAAATGAAAAGTAAGGACATGGTTTTAAAGGAAAAATGCTCAGGAGCTCGAATCTGACCTCCATTTCATCCAATTCCAAGTATATTGAAAGATACATGGATTTGAAATTTGAGGTTCATGATCTGAGTTGCTTCGACCTCAAAGCAACTCAATCTTGTTGCCTACATTGGTAGGACTTCAGCCAACAAAAAATCAAAGAGAATGGTGAGGAATTAAGAGAGAGTCGAATGCTCGAAGTTTCTGAAAAATCACATTCGGGTAGCTTGAATCTGGCTTGATCTTGCTTCTAATTTGCCTTGGCTCGACTCTAAAAGCTTGCAGGAAGTGAAATGGATCAAAGAGAGGCTTGAATTCTCGGAGTTTCAATCTCAAAACAAAAGGAGAATTGAAACTCGATTTCAATGAAATCTTCAAGTTTATCCTTTAACGGAGGCTAGGGAGGCAACAGTTCAAAGCTTGGGCAAGCAGGGACCCCCCTTCTGATCACAATGGTCATGTATATATATATCATAACAAGTTGCTTTTCACACACTTTGAAATTTTACCAATTTTAGCAACTTTGGTGTATGGATGCATGGGCATTGATTTGGGCCCAATTCATGATGTGATCTTGCTCCAATTCGTGCACAATGAGTACTGAAACATTAACATGTAAGCATGAAATAGTAAATGGTTATTTGAATTCAAATCTTTCCAAAACAAATCCATGAAAGGAACCATGCGCAAGTCCCTCAAATCTTGTCCAAATGAAGTGATCTTCGACTTTTTAGAAAGTTGATACCAAGGGGAACAACTTTGATGTCAAACACTTTTCTATTTGAAACTTGGATCATAATGAATTTTAGGGTGGAAGTTGGAGAAATCAAACATAGTTGAAATTTTTTCTAAGTACCAAGTCAAATGACCACTTCTTCCACCCTAAATAACTTTTTTTATGAGCTTCAAATGGAAATGGTTTCTTCATCAAAGTTGTAGGTCTTTCATCCCTATTAAATTTGGTAACAAATTGGATCTCACTTGGATTTGGCATGAGGGAGTTATGCATTTTAGAAGTTGAGGAAAATTGCTTGTTAAATGGTAATGGCCCAAAATGACCTATAATTTTTCCTCTTGGAACATGCCCTTTCAAGTTGAATTTGACATTTCTAAAAGAATAAACGTTGGATAAGACATCTTGAATTTGATCATGAAACTTGAATGGACTTCATATCATAAAAATTGAGCAAGTTATAGTCCTTGGAAGTTGAACTCCTAACTAGGGCACAAACAAAATAACCTATAATGTTTCACCATAAAAAATGACTTTCCAAGCAAACCTAGCTCTTGATGTCAACATGAAAGTTGTTTTGAATGTCATAAGGAGTAACGTTTCTCTTGGAATAATTTTCCTATGACAAATATTTAAGGAGATAGGGTCTAGGGAACCCTAGTTTTGACCAGTTGACTTTCTCTAGTCAACCTCTTTGAACCAACTTGCAAACTTGAAGTTATCTTGATCTTTAGGAGTCATGGAGGATCATATATGCATAATATGATGTATAATGAAGTATTTCTTGAAATATTTGACCAATCATTGAAGAAACTTACTGAGGAAGTCACACAAGATACCCAGATGAATTAGGGCTTACAAGGCAAATAAGCTTCAAACTCTTGATGAATTCTTGATCAAAATGATAAATGAAGAACATGGGGATTCATATGTGATGTTTAGAACCAATGTTAATATTTCCTTGATTGATCTCTTGCACTAAGGGTCTCACACCCTAGTTGTGAGTTTGACGAGACATTGGTTGATGCACACACTACCTATAAAAGAAACAAAGCTATTTATAGACATATTTTTGTAATTTTAGGTTAGTAAACAAAGAAAATTAAGTATGATATAATCAAATGTGCTTGGTGATCTCTCCCAATACAAACCCAATGAATGAGGGGTAAGGAGGATGCCAATGTGTGATCCCAAAGCCAATGCAAATGATGAGATATCATGAGGGATCTTAGGGTCAAAATTGGGGTCTTACAATTAGGCATCTACTTCATGGGGTCATGTGTCCCCTGCTTATGAGGCCTTTGAAGCCTCTGAAGCTCTTGAAACCTATCAGGAGGAACCCATTGATGTTGCGGATGCCCATGTAGATAGTTATCCAAGTAAGACAATAAATTGAAGGAGTAACATCAATCCAAACCATATTCAAAATCTAAATAATGTAAAATAAAACTAAGTCAAAACCCAATTGGAACCAACAAGAACCAAACTCGAAAATTAAAACATAAACAAAATGAAAATCGAACCTTACCCGTACCTACCAGAAACGAACTTAGCCGCATGTTGGTCTCCATCGCGTCACCTTCCCCAATCCGCACCAACCACCACGAGCGTCATAAATCTGACGACGAACCCCCACCAAAAAACCGATCCGCGTGAACCTCCACCGTCCTCGTGTCGTTCCTCCACCGCAACACCACCTTTTAACCAATGCTCACGCTCAAAATTTGTCGCTTCTCTTGTTCGCACCATTTCAGCCATGGATCTTGGAGGCTATGTTCCTTGTTCAACTTGTATTATGGTTGAGTTGTTTAAAGTATGAGTTGCTATGATTTTATGTTGGAATGGAGATCGAGAGAGATCAAGAGGAATGTGTTTTTCTTCTTCTTCTATTTGTGCAACCGTGGAAATAGAGAAGACTAGATTTTTTTTCTTAGTTTAATATATTAAGTCATTGTTTTTTATTTAAAAAAGTATATGAACGTGGCGGCCTTCCATACACCAGTCAAAAGGTCAAAGGGGAACCTCCTTGTAGTGGCAACGTTGTTTTCTTCCTACTTCATATTTGCTTTTTTTTTTAAAATTAATTTGTTTCTTTTTATTTTATTATTTTACTTTCTTTATTTTATTTTATTTTATTTATTTTCCATTAATTAATTATGATTAGGGGTTTCGAGATGTAGAGTGGGCTTTGGGCCTTGTCCATTTCTACTCACACCCCACTTGTTTCTTAAACACCCTCTTATAATTTTTAGTTTGTTTTTTCTTCGCGTTTAATTCAATTAATTTTTAATTTAATAATTTAATTTATTTATTCTAATTAGATTAGTTAACTTTTTAAATTAGGTGTTTAAATGTTAATCCAATTATTTGATTCAATTATCAAATAGTATAAATACAAGATTATTAAAATTATGTCTTTATTCATTCTAAAAAACAAAAGAAAATATAAAAATATAAAAAATAATAAACATTCATTTGTAAATAAAACATGTGTAAATAAGTCATATTTATGGGCATAATCATAATTCAAACATTTTCTCAAATTAAAATCCATCAAACTCATCAAATTGATCTTTTTGCCCCAGTGTGACAAACTAATCAATTTTTTGCATCCCTGTGCATTTAATTCTAAACTAAGACAACTTTTCATAAACTAAAATCAACCAACCAACAAAAGTACGAACTACGATGATTCTGATTTTTCATATCGCTCTATGAGAAAAATATAGACTTAAGATGGTAGTATCGTCATATCAATTGGGGGATATATCCATCTCATTGATTGGTATGTAGACTCCACTTAGAGTATATCATTTCTGACTCGTCTTCATGGCGGGGGTCCAACCCCTGTCGTGTTGATTATCTGAATATAGTCCATGACTTTGGGAACTTTATCTAGAATTTGTTTCACCCATAGTGATCTTATGTTATCAATCCACAAGGGTCAATACTAAGGTCCCACCTAGAGGAGACTTATCCCAGGGTCACCTTGATAGGGCCAGCCTCTCGTCGTGGTGAAACTTTGGGTACAATCCATGACTCTAGGACGTGAACCAACCTATCATAAGGAGCCCTCCTAAATAAGGTGTTCATATATCTATCACTATCCCTAAACCCGTATTGGTTACCTTATGTCCATCAGAATCCCTAAACCCATTTGAGTTTTCTTAGGTATGTTATTATCGTAGAACTGCATGTACATTGCATCTCCATGATTTTTTTTAATATCTCTAGTTTTTTTTTCTTTTTTGCATATCCATACATCCGCATGTATGCACTTGCATAAAATTCATATCCTTTCCATCTTCGCCCTCCTCCAACCGTAACCCAACTAGTAGATTCCCAGATACTCACAAACGAACTCAAAATATGAAGGAACTCAATAGAGATAAAAAAAATGTTGAAGGAATATCCGGATGGAATATTGAATCATTTTCGTTGTTAAGTACCTTGAGGAGGTTTTGTGAAATTGAAATATTTTTGTGGTTCATAATGTGGTTTCCTAATGCATATATGACGATGAATTTTTGATAATCTAAAGTTTTTCTTTCTTATTTTCTAACCATTTTTTATTTTTCAGAAATTGTCTATTGGGACATAAGAAAACATTCGAGACTAAAGCTTCATGTGTTATTGTAACACTAGTTTCTCTATTATTTGAAAGTATTTTGTATATTTGAATATTTAAATTGGAAACTTGTGTGTAACACCGAATTTAAATATAAAATATCCTTTAGAAATTTAGAGATTCACCGAGACATTATCATGTTCATGTTGTATTTGAGAAATACAAAAATAATTTTTCTTTAAGTTTATTTTTAGAGAGTTACAATTATAGTTACAATTGACAACACTAAGACGTTATCATGTTCATGTTGATAAAAATACTAATGTTCTTCGGCATTTGATATTTCAATTTTAGATATATGAATTAGTTGCTCATTTTGCAATCAAATTTAGTTGTCAACGTCTTATTTTTTCAAATGTCTTTATTGAAATATTTTAAAAATTTCTTTACTATTTAAATAAATATTTGATTTATATTGATTTTGATGTTTTACTTTGTTTTCATTTGATATACTTTTGAAAGTGATTTTTTTTACCCAAACAATCTGTTTTATAATTTTTTTTCAAAATAATTCACATTAAAGCACTATGCTAGACTAATTGTCGACTGTACTTTGATTTAAGAGCAGGTGTCGATTTGATTGGATTATGCATTTAGTGTTGTCAATTTAATTGACGTATATGTATAAGATTTAAGAGCAATCGCCAATTGAATTGACACCCGTATGTGTTGTGTTATTATTACAAAGTTCAAAACTAATGACAATATTTACAAAATTATTTAACTGGCTTCAGGTATGTCGGAAAATCCCCTTAAACATGGCCACTCCTATGACATTTTATTAGGCCACTTAGTCTAACTTTTATTGCAACTGTGTCTTTTGAATGGCAGTATACTATAGTCTATAGGATGAAATGGAGTGGGATATGTTAGTTCGTTTTATAAAAATACATGTTATACATAGGTATGACAACATAACCCGTGTAGCGGTAAATTCATGATCATCAAGCTATGGATAAGTTAGACATTAAATAACAAGAGTCGTCACCGCGCTTTTATTGTTTCCAAGGGAAAAGGAAAAAACTACGAACAAAACCCAGAAGTAAGAAATTTTCAAATCAAAACTAATAAAATGTCAGAGATTACAGGTAAGGGGGTTGGTTACGCAGCGGGAAGGTGTTAGCACCCAAAGTGTCCCAGGTACTCCTAGGGAACCCTTTTTGTATGCATATGTATTTGGTACAAAAATGATGTTCACAAACAAATAGAATGGGGGGATGAGAAAAGAATTGATTAATTATATTTTTGTGTTTGACAAGACCTTCGAACTTGTGCCTACGTACCAACATAAAAATGAGGGATCAAAATCTCATAGTTTGTGATACAAATTTCAAAGTGGATGCATTGCTTTTAACAAAATTAAGTTTGGAAGGCACAAAGGCCTAAAAATGATTTGAATGAGTTAGTTTCTTTTTGGCTTTTTTTTAAAGTTTAAGTCAAGTATAATTAAGTTTATTTACAAGTTTGATTTAAGAAAAGAAATTTGAAAATGCAATGGCATAAGACCAAAGTTTCTATCTTTTTGCAAAGTGGTCAAAGTTTAGAACAAAATAAGTTCAATCAAAGAAGATTTTGAAAAGGGAGGGAGAGATTTTGAAATTAAAAAAATGGGGAGAACATGAAGAGACTAATCCTATGCACAAAATTAAAAGTTAAGAGTTGAAAAGATCTGACCAATGAGTAGCAATCCAATAGATAAGAATGTCAATAGAAATCCAGAATTCCCTTGGACATTTAAAATTAAACAACACAAAAATGCACAATTATATTATCTTGAAGAGCAATGCATCAAATAAAGATAGCCACATCCAAGCTTAGCCACTCCATGATCTTCTTCAGGTTAGCTCATGCAACAGATGAATTCCGCAAGTCACAGGTTCAAAATAATAGCTTCACAATGATCATGTTACAGATGAACTCAGAGGGATCTTGAATGATGTATCAGATGAAGTTTCAAATTGCAAGCACTTGGTTTCTCAATAAGTTGGCATTGGCCAAGTCCTTTAGCATATGAATGTTGCCTAATTTCTAAGTCAATTTGTCCAAGATCAAGCCAATAGTCCACACAAAAGTTTTTTCAGGGTTTTTGTTGTTATTGTGTACATTAATGGTCAAAGACCACACAAACAAGCAAAGTATACACAAACAAGGTATATCACACAATATGATCCAAATGGACAAAGTGAAAATTGCATTAACATAAACAATTAGAATGATATGAATAATGGCAAATGAATAAAGACTAAAATTAAATGACATTAAAGTAAATGGCTTGAAATTAAAAGTTTGTTGTTAATGAGTTAGAAGTTAATATTGTTTTGCTTTTGCTTTTTATTTTTTAAGTCATTCTTTGGAGAACACTCAACTCACTTATCACAAGCATGGATCCTTGAGCCAAGACATCTTCCAGAGGAAGGAAAAAAGGCCAAGTTTCCACACAATACCATGAAAGAAGGGAGACTTACAATCTCACTAACTAGAATGCTATGTCTTTTGTGTCACAAATTTAGCGCTATGTTAAGCAATCGTAATTGAACTTATGTAGAAGTCACAACTATTTGAGGTCGGGCAATAGAAGTTTTGTGTTAATTCATGTTAGAGACATAATATAATGGATTATGCTCATGAAACATACCACACACAAAAAGAATATGCAAAAGAGGTGGCCTAATCTCATCCATACTTATGTTGGTTTTTCAATCAACTAGCCTTAGGACTTTGAGATATCATAGGCCAAATGAAATGGATGCATAAAGAAGGGGAATGAGATGAAGAGGGAGGGGAATGGATCAAAACTCAAATTGGTCAAAGGAGGACCTTTACCAAATTAATACCATCCATTCATTTTGGGAGATGGAATGTACATTCCATCAATCCCCTAAATCCAATGATATTAACTTGACAAAGTCAAATCAACCTTGACCAAGGCCCAACAACACGAGTCAAACTCAAACAAATCATCACAATTGGTCAACACAATTAATTGACATTTATTCAAATTAAAAATACTAAAATAAGGTATTTAAATTAAATATGGTTTGTCAAATTCCTAAAACCTCATCAAAACACCAAAGGAACGGCCATGAGATTTATCATAGGTCAAACAAGGTCAAAGGACCTTGGAGAAAAAATTTCATAATTTTTAAAGACTTAACAGTATTTTTAAACAATTAAAAATAATTACAAAATTAATTAAATTATGAAAAATATTAATAATGATCTAAAAAATAATTTTAATTCAGAATATGAAAGAGGAAATTATTTGAATTTTTTTTGGTGAAACTCTCATATTTTTTGGATCAATATTAAAATTAATAAGAATTAATGAAAATAAAAGGAATAAAATAAAAATCAGAAAATGTGAAAAAAACGTGAGCCACTTGATCTTCCTCATTAATTGAGATGACAAATCAAGTGGACTACAACGCACGTTCCATGATGGAACCTAGTCAGCGCGCCACACGCGTGGTAATCAAAACCAACACCTTAGATTAAAACAAAATGGCAAGATCATGTGGTTGGGAGACGTGTCAACGCACGGCCGGAGCTGTAGCTCCGATCTTCTTCTCTGGTGGACCTCACCGGACTGGTCCACCCTCAACCATCACTAAAATAACAAAGGAGGACATGATCTGATAGAAAAAATGGCGTAGAGCACGAATCTGACCTCAATTTCAACTAACTCCAAATATATAAAAATATATGAGGAGTTGAATTTTGAGGTGTGTCAACTGAGTTGCTTCGATTTGACCTCTAAGCAATTTAATCTTCTTGCCTACATTGGTAGGACTTCAGACAACCAAAGATCCAAGAGAATTGAGTAGAATTGAGAGAGAATCAAAGAGATGAAGTTTTCTGAAAATTACCTTCAATGCTATGCAATTCTTGATGTTGCTTGCTCCAAACACGATCTGATCACACTTGAGAAGCTAGCAGGAAATGATTAGAGAGGTTGCAAGGCTTTGGATCCTGGAGTTCTTGAATCTCCAACAGTTGAGATTCAAACTCAAATTTCAAATTGAAATTTCTCAGGTTTTCCTTTAGAATGTGAGGGTTTCAATGGGGGGCAAAGTTGGCGCGTAAAGTGTGATTTAAATGAGCACAGAGGTCATGTATTTATAGCATGAATGAATGATATTTGCACACTTTAAAAATCTGCCAAAATTAGCAATGTTGATGGCACGAGTGCACGGGCATGTACAAACCCATGATGCAATGCAAAAAGGTCCAAAATGATTCCAATTGAGGTCTGAATGAAGCTTGAATGGCAAGGCATTGTGAACTTAAGTTTATGCAATTGATTCTTTCCAATGATGCAGCCCTGTTAAAGCCATGCGCAGACCTAGCAAACCTCATCCAAAATGAATGAACTTGGGTTCTTTGGAAAGCTTGGATCAAGGGGAACAATTTTTATGTTCAACACTTTTTCACTTGGAGCTTGGAACATGGAGAATTTTGAGGTGGAAGTTTGGAAATTTCAACATGTTGAAAATTTTTCTAAGTGTCAAGCCATATATCTCAATATTCCACCTTGCTTAACTTTTTATGTGAGCTTCAAATGAGAAAAGTGTCTTCATCAACGTTGTAGCTCTTTCAAAGACTTTAAAAATGGTCACCAATTTAATGTAATTTGGATTTGGAATGATAGAGTTATGCATTTTTTAAGTTTGGAAAAATCACTTGTTCAATGGTATAGGTCAAAAATGACCTATAATGTAACCTCATATCACATGCTCATAAAAGTTGAATTATATCTCACTCCAAACATAAAAGTTGAAGTATACATCTTGAATTTGATTGTGCAACTTGGAAATCTTTCATCTCATAACAATTGAGCAAGTTATGGCCTTGGGAAGTTGACTTTCAATTTAGGGTTTAGACAAAATGACCTATAATGTTTCAACATAGAAAATGATTTTCCAAGCAAAACTAGCTCTAGGTATCAACCTGAAAGTTGTTTGGAATGTCATTTAGAGTAACGTTGCTCTTGAAATCATTTTCATATGGTGAAAATTGTAGGAGATAGGGTCTAGGGAGACCCAGTTTTGATCAGATGAATTCATCTGGCCAACCACCATCAGCCAACTTGCTAACCTTCAATTCTCTTGACTTTCTTGGCTCATGGTAGATCATATATGCATAAGATGATGAATTTTGAAGTGTACCTGTTAGATGCCCAAAAGTGCTTATTTGAGCTATCATATGTGGGCATCTTTCACTCTTATTCCTTGCTAATGTGGTCAAAACCACATTCATTTTACATAGAATGCATCACATTGATAAGCAAGCTTGGTGCCTTTGATTTGTGTGTTATTGTGCAGGAAAAGGCATGAACTAATTGAAAATGAAGACACAAGAAAATTGGCAAAGGAACCAAGTTCACAAGCATTCTATCTGCCAGCTCGCTAGGCGAGGATGTGGCGAAGCAAAACCTTCGCTAGGCGAGCTCCTGGCGAAAGGCTCCAGTAAATTGGTTAATTAATTCGCTAGGCGAACTGAAAGCGAAGTGGCAGCGAATTCAGTCTGCTTTGGTGAAAAGAGCAGCCAGCACTAGCTCGCTAGGCGAGGCTCTAGCGAGTCCCCAGCGAGCATTCCAGTAGCAAAACCTCTCAACCTCGCTGGGGCGAAGGTTGAAGCGAGTTCTTCGCTAGGCGAAGGTCTGTTCGCTAGGCGAACATGACAGTTCCACAGGCCCAGTTTTCTCTGGGCGCAGGGGCATTTTGTGCCCATTTTTGGCCTTCGCTAGGCGAGCCATTCTGCTCGCCTAGCGAACGTGACAGTTCTGCACTTGTCTATAAGTAGCAGGTGCCACTTTTTGAGCCCAGACCACTTTTTACCAACTTTTCCATTTTTTGTACTTTCTCCTAGATATTTTACAGCATTGCTTTGTGGGAGATTTTATGCCCTAATTTCATTTCTCTTCATCTAGCAACCATCTTCCACAAAAAGAAGGTGGATTCCCATCCAACTTCGATTATTCAACTTGGATGTTGATCAACCCTCTTTTCTTACTTGCCGACCAAGCTACCATGAAAATGAGTAGCTAAGTCTCCATTTGTCAAGGTTAGATGTAGGTGATTGCTAGCTTTGTGTGTAAATGTAAGGATCCTCATATGTAAACTCTTTAACGGTAAATATATGATGAAAACTTTGTTTCTATTTAAAACTCTTTGTGTTGGTATTTGATCGAGAGATGTTTACCGACTCTTGACCTAGGTTTTCATCCAAACTTGTTTGTTAGCTAGAGATAGTAACGAATGATTTTGTTCACCATAAGGTTGAACCAAAACGTTGTCTTTTTGATAGATTGTGTTCGAGAGAAACAATGGATCAAAATGACAAAACTCACAATGGGTGTTCGAGAGAAACGCATTGAGAGGACTTTGTGAAATTATTTATCATCTAAAGGAGCTTATAAGATTGTTGACCGAGCAAATACATGCAAAGCAAATGTAATCATTGAAACCTAACTTTGACAATATTTCTCATATTAATCAAAACATAACTTTTACCGCAATTAATTACTTTGTATGCAAGATAACTTGATTAAAACCAAAACCCTAGTGTTACATTAAGTTAAGATTAATTCAACCATTGAACGGCAGTGATATCTTACAATCTCTGTGGATACGATAAACAAAACCCGACACTTAAAAACTGTCTCAACAAAATGGCGCCGTTGCCGGGGATTGTAAATTGATATTGCGAGCATTGCATTGGTTGTTTAAGTTTTAGCTTGTGAATTTTTGACTTGTGCTTGTAATTCGTTTGGTTTAGTGTGCAGCTTACGTTTTATGCGAGGGAAAATCCCTGTGGACGAACTTCTTTTTGATCCGGAGATCGAGAGAACCGCAAGGAGGCTCAATAGCAAAACAAGACGTAGGAGGCAACAGGCTAGGCAACGCCAAGAGCAAGGAGAAAGTTCTTCAACCACAAATCCACACCCATTCGTACCAAACATGGAGCCACAACCACCACCACCGATTTCTACTCCATGTATCAACAGTCCAAGGAACACCGCTCAGTTTGCCAACCAAACTGGAAGGCAAGCTGAGATGAAGACGGGAACTCTGAATTTATTGTATGGGAGTCCATTCACCGGAATGGACCATGAAGACCCATTTGCTTTTCTCACAAAATTCTATGAGATAGCATTGGCTGCCGGAGTGGATCAGGCTCAGGAGCTTCCGTTGTTCAGACGTTTATTTCCTCACGCTTTGCTCGGTAAAGCAAAGGATTGGTATCTCGATCAAACACCTGCCGTAATGACAGATTGGAATGTGTTAGAGGAGAAATTCATTGAAAGATTTTTCTCTCATAACCGATTCATGGAATCAAAGACGGCCATCTCGGTGTTTTCTCAAGGAACCAGTGAATCGTTGAATGAAGCGTGAGAGAGATTCAAGTCCATGCTAAGGAAATGTAAAGGGCATGGATTTGATGAATTAACTCAAATCCATATCTTCAGAAATGGACTTCAACCAAACTGTAAGACGTTGTTGGATGCCACCTCGGGTGGCTCGTTGATGTCAAAGAGTGCCGAAGAAGCCACCAACATTATCAACCGTATGGCTTTGAATGATCTTCAAAGTCAAAGTCGTGGAAATTCTTTGAAGAAGGCGGGAGTGCTTGAGTTAGGGACGAATGATGCCATACTTGCCCAAAACAAGCTCATCTCACAACAAGTGGAACTTTTAACGCAACAAATCAAAGAGTTAAGAGAACCGTCAAAAGCTAAACAAATAGCTTGTTGTGAACTTTGTAAAGGTGAACATGACACCGGATTTTGTCCACCTCCCGGTTTTGACGAAGTAAATTACATGGCCAATCAACGGGACTATCAACCAAGACAACAACAACCTTATCAACCGCACCCTCAACAACAACAACAACAACAACAATTCCAAGGGAACCAAGGGTTCCAACCTAGAAGCAACTATTATCATAACCAAGGTTATGGAGGTGGTTCTTCTAGCCGTCAAAATCCTCCCCAAAATCCGTATCAATCTCAACAACCGCCGGTAGTCAATTCTAAATTGGAAGAGACATTGACGCAATTCATGCAAATGTCAATGGCCAATCAAAAGAGTAATGACGCGGCCATAAAAAATCTTGAAACTCAAGTTGGGCAACTTGCCAAGCAACTAGCTGAACAACAAACCGGTCCTTCTTTCTCGGCCAATACGCAAACAAATCCTAAGGAGCATTGTAAGGCGATTGTGACGAGAAGTGGAAGGGAGTTGGGTAGTGAAAATGAAAAAAGAGTGGAGAGTGAAAAAAGAGAGAAAGAGAAGGAGATTGAGGAGAAAATAGTGGATGAAAATGTTGACGGTGAAGTAGGAGTGTGGAGTGATGAGGAAGTAGTTGAAAAGAATAAAAATAATGGTGAAGTTGAAAATGAAAAAAATGTGGAGATTGAGGAGAATAAAAATGATGAGGTAATAAGGGAGGTAGTGAAGAAGCCGAGATGGAAAAGCGCTAGAGTAGCGAAAGGGAAGGAGGTAGTGAGCGCTACTCCTGTCCAAAACCTTCCTTACCCTCACGCCCCGTCAAAAAGGGAGAATGAACGGCATTACGCCCGGTTCATGGATATTTTTAAGCAATTACAAATTAACATTCCGTTTGCTGAAGCTTTGGAACAAATGCCGAAGTATGCCAAGTTCATGAAGGACATACTAACCAAAAAGCGGAGGTATACGGAACCGGAGACCATCGTCCTTGATGCGAGCTGTAGTGCCATCATTCAAAGGACGCTTCCTAAGAAAGAGGTTGATCCGGGAAGAGTTACATTGCCGGTTAAGATTGGTGACGTTTATGTCGGAAAGGGACTTATTGACTTGGGGTCGAGCATAAATCTTATACCTTTGTCAATTATCAAGAGGCTTGGCAACATCGAGATTAAGTCCATCCGAATGACATTACAATTGGCGGATAAGTCGACGACCCATCCTCATGGCGTAGCCCAAGATGTGTTGGTGAAGGTCGACAAATTCTTTTTCCCGGTGGATTTTATTGTAATTGATATGGAGGAAGATGATGATGCTCCGCTCATATTGGGCCGACCATTCATGAAGACCGCAAGAATGATGATTGATGTTGATGACGGTTTAATGAAGGTGCGTGTTCAAAATGAGGAGGTCACATTTGATCTATTCGAGGCGATGAAGCATTCCAAGGATCGAAATGATAGCTTTCGCATCGATGTGATCGAAGATGCTATTATGGAAGTTTCAAAGCATATCCACGAGATATCTCCTATGGAGTTAGCTCTCGACGACTCATTGGAGGTTTTCACTGTTGAGGAGGAACTAGCTCTTGAGGAATGTTTGAAGGAACTTGATAGCTTGGAAGACCTACAACCGTGGGAAATAGAGGAAGAAAATTTGAAGAAGGAGGTAATTGATGAGAAAGTGCCAATTGAATTAAAAGAGTTACCTTCGACTTTGAAATATGTGTTTTTAGATGAGACCGAGGCAAAGCCGGTCATCATAAGCAACCTCTTGACAAAAGAAGAAGAAGCCCGTCTAATCATTGTGCTCAAAACCAATCAAGAAGCTATGGGTTGGACTCTTTCCGATCTTAAAGGAATTAGTCCATCCTATTGTATGCACAAGATTTTGATGGAGGAGGATTTCAAGCCGGTGGCTCAACCACAACGCCGCTTAAATCCTACAATGAAAGAGGTTGTAAGAAAGGAGGTGGTGAAGCTTTTGGATGCGGGAATGATTTACCCGATCTCGGATAGTCCGTGGGTTAGTCCCGTGCACGTGGTTCCGAAGAAGGGTGGAATGACCGTAATCCGTAATGACAAAGACGAATTGATCCCGACTAAAGTTGCCACGGGATGGAGAATGTGTATAGATTATAGACGGTTGAATACCGCGACTCGTAAGGACCATTTTCCACTCCCATTTATGGATCAAATGCTTGAAAGACTATCGGGCCAACAATACTACTGTTTTTTAGACGGCTACTCCGGGTACAACCAAATTGCGGTTGACCCGGTTGATCATGAGAAGACGGCTTTCACGTGTCCGTTTGGAGTGTTCGCATACAGAAAAATGCCTTTTGGGCTTTGCAATGCGCCGGCGACATTCCAACGATGTGTCCAAGCTATTTTTGCCGATCTAATAGAGAAAACAATGGAAGTCTTCATGGATGACTTCTCGGTGTTTGGTGGGACGTTTAGTCTATGCTTGGCAAATTTGAAGACGGTGTTGGAAAGGTGTGTGAAAACTAATTTGGTGCTAAATTGGGAAAAGTGTCACTTTATGGTGACCGAGGGGATTGTGCTAGGCCACAAAGTCTCTAAAAGGGGGCTTGAAGTGGATAGAGCTAAGGTTGATGTAATTGAAAAATTACCCCCTCCGGTCAATGTGAAGGGCATCCGTAGTTTTTTGGGGCACGCGGGGTTCTACCGGCGCTTCATCAAGGACTTCTCAAAGGTGGCTAAACCTTTGAGCAATTTACTCGCCAAAGATCAGGTATTTCTCTTCACCGACGATTGTTTGCAAGCTTTCGAGGTTTTAAAAGAAAAATTGGTTACCGCTCCAATAATAGTCGCTCCCGATTGGAATGAAAATTTTGAACTAATGTGTGACGCGAGTGACTATGCCGTTGGAGCGGTACTTGGCCAAAGAAAGGACAAAACTTTTCATGCTATACATTATGCGAGTAAGGTTCTTAACGAGGCTCAAATAAATTATGCCACAACGGAAAAAGAACTACTCGCAATAGTGTATGCGCTAGAAAAGTTTAGGTCCTATCTTATAGGGTCTAAAGTCGTGGTGTACACCGACCACGCGGCGATTAAATATCTGCTGACCAAGCCGGATTCGAAGCAAAGGCTCATCCGTTGGATCCTCTTGTTACAAGAATTCGATGTCGAAATTAAAGACAAGAAGGGGTCGGAAAACTTGGTAGCGGATCATTTATCCCGCTTGGTGAATGTCGAGGTTACCGCATCTGAAAAGGAAATCCGGGAAGAATTTCCTGATGAAAAATTGTTTAAGGTTCAAGTTAGGCCGTGGTTTGCAGACTTTGCAAACCACAAGGCTAGTGGTTGTGTGCCGGCCGATCTAACTTCGAACCAAAAGAGGAAGTTCCTTTCGGATGCGAAGTATTATGTTTGGGATGACCCATACTTGTTTAAGTTGGGTAGCGATAACCTGTTAAGGAGATGCGTAACTGGTGATGAAGCCCAGAGCATCCTTTGGCATTGTCACAACTCGCCTTATGGCGGACATTATAATGGGGTTAGAACGGCCACAAAAATTCTTCAATCGGGATTTTATTGGCCAACTATTTTCAAAGACGCACATACCCATGCGCAAAGTTGTGACAGTTGCCAAAGAAGTGGTGGGATAGGTAAGAGAGATGAGATGCCTCTCCAAAATATCCAAGAAGTGGAAGTGTTCGATTGTTGGGGCATAGATTTTGTTGGACCTTTCCCACCCTCTTACGGGAATGAGTACATGCTTGTAGCTGTTGATTATGTCTCTAAGTGGGTTGAGGCGATTGCCTCACCTCGGGCGGATGCCAAAACGGTGATAAAATTTTTAAAGAAAAACATCTTTTCCCGTTTTGGAACACCCCGAGTGTTGATAAGTGACGGAGGGTCACACTTTTGCAATGCACCTTTGGAAACAATTCTAAAACATTATGGTGTGTCGCATAGGGTGACAACTCCGTACCACCCTCAGGCTAACGGGCAAGCGGAGGTCTCTAATCGAGAGATTAAGAGAATCCTAGAAAAAACCGTGTCTAATTCTAAAAAAGAGTGGTCCCAAAAATTGGACGAAGCATTATGGGCCTACCGTACGGCCTTTAAAGCTCCAATTGGCCTAACTCCGTTTCAATTAGTATTTGGTAAAACTTGCCATTTGCCGGTTGAATTGGAGCACAAGGCCTTGTGGGCCCTCAAATTTTTAAATTTTGAGAATGAGTCGGCCGGTGAAAAACGGAAGGTACAACTACTTGAGTTGGAAGAGATGCGCGATGCCGCATACCACTCAAGTTGGTTGTACAAAGAAAAAGCAAAGAAGTATCATGACAAGAAGATCCGTACCAAAGAATTTGTGCCCGGACAATTGGTCCTATTGTTCAACTCCCGGTTGAAGTTGTTTCCCGGGAAGTTGAAGTCGAAATGGTCCGGGCCATTTCGGGTGAAAGAAGTCAAAGAGTACGGGGCCGTTATCATTGAAGATATGGACGAGAAAGACAGTTGGACAGTGAATGGCCAACGATTGAAAGTGTATCTCGGCGGTCATGTTGATCGCGAGAGATGTGCTCAGCCGCTCGATGCTCCTCTGTGAGCATCGCACCGTCGAGCTTAGCCGACGTTAAACAAGCGCTAGTTGGGAGGCACCCCAACATTGTAAGTATTTCCTGTTTTATGTTTGATGTTGTATGAGTATTGTGTGCTTTTTCAGGCTGGATGACATGCAAGTGCTGCATTTGCAAAAGCACTTGCTGTCATGCTCGCTTGCAGCTCGCTAGGCGAGGCTGCAGCGAGCGCGCTCGCTGGCTGCTCGCTAGGCGAGGCAGTAGCGAGCGCACCAGTACTGTTCTATTTAAACAGTTCAGCAGGGCAGTTTTGCCCTTACCCTAAAAATTCTTCTAAACTGCTCTGCTGAAGCGTGCGATTTGCCTTCTCAAATTCTCTACTGTGCATCCATATCAACAACATTTGTGTGTCGGTCAATTGCAAACACTTCCCACTTCTCCTTTCCAAATCCGTTTACCTCAAGGTTTGCCCTATTGCATGTTTCTTTTGTTGCATTATTTATTTCCAAATTTGAATGGTAAATAGGATAGGTGTGATAGGAACCTTGAGGTTGCATGCAATTTTGGGAGTTTGCAATGTTGTGCATTTAGGTTTTTAAATTGGGGATTTACTCTTACTTAGGTTTTCCATGAAATTAGGTATCCCCAATAGCATAGAACGATTCATAGTCATGAGAAATCATTGGGTTGTACTGTGGAAACCTTGTATGTACGGGTTTTGGGGGAAACAATTTTGAAAATGCAGAAAACCCCAAAACCCGTAAGGTTCGCTAGCACTCGCTAGGCGAACCTGGGGCGAGCATTCGCTGCCACTTCGCTAGGCGAAGCAGCAGCGAGCAAACCAGTCCCTTATAAAAACTGTTTTGGTTCTAATCTGTTTGTTTCGTGTTTGTTGCTTTATCTCTTGTTTTGCAGAATGGAGTCAAGATCTAGTGCTGGCAAGAAAAGAAAGGGAGCGGCAACTACTTCACGAACCGTGCCGATCCAATTCGATACCGACAAGTTTGTCGGTGCAAAGCAAGCGGCACGGTACATCGCTTTGGAGAAGCGAAAAATTTTGCCTGAGAAGCGTTTTCTGATCAACCCACAGGGCACGTATAGGAGTTTTGCCGGGTTGATCGATACAAAGAAATGGGATAGGTTGATAAATCCCTTGGAACACTATGACATCGCTACAGTGCGGGAGTTCTACGCTAACGCATTGCCAGATGATGATGAGCCCTTCACTTGGGTCTCTAGAGTGGCCGGTCGGCCAGTTCCTTTTGACAGGGATACGATTAACCAAATCCTCGGGGAGCCGCTTCAGCTGGGTGCTGACCAAAGAGACCAGTACCATATTGACCTCCGGCTGCACAAGGATGTCCCAGCAATTACGGCCGCCCTGCTTTTACCTGGGAAATCAGTTGAGCCGAACCCATCTGGGGTTCCTGTGAGATATCATCGGGAGGACATGACTCCCATGGCTCAGCTGATTCTACTTCTGGTTTTGACCAACATCCAACCCAAATCCCACACCTCTACTGTGCCGATCCCAGTGGCACATTTAGTACATTCCATCCTCGCCAATGTCGAGATTGATGTGGCGAGGATCATTGTCAATGAGCTGAAGACGGTAATAGAGAGCGGACTGAAGTTGGGGGCTCGGGTGAATTGCCCCCTTGCATTCCCTTGTTTGATTATGAGTCTGTGCATTAAGGCACGAGTGCGACTTCCGTCTCGGGGTCAGGTTAGGATCCCGGCTCCTATTGATGACCGGTATGTGGAAAAATACTGCAGAGCTAAGGCCACCGGCAGCAGTGCAGCCTCAGGTAGCACTAGGGTTTCTGATGGTCCTAGTGCTTCTACTCCCAGGGTCGATCCATACCTGCGGGCTGCGTGTGAATTCAATTTCGAGTGGATGGCAGCATCGCAGAGGGCTATGATTGACATGCACGACTCGATGCAGCGTTTGCAGCTGCAGGGTAGTGGTGCACATGCTTTGATGACACGGGAGCAGTTTCTGACTAATGCAAATTGGCCCGTGGACGTGCCAGTCTATTCTGAGGGGGTGGGAGCTGACGCTGATGATGATGATGAGGATGATGATGAGGCGACCGGTTCGGAGGCCGGTAGTGAGGAGGAGTCTTGAGCCCTTTGTGGGTTAAGTTTTTGAGTATTTGTATTTCAGTTTTTATTATGGCATTTTTATTTGTACTTTTGAATTTTGTATTTTGACCATGGGTTGTACTATTGGGGTGTTTTGTCCCCCACGAACAAAATTTTACTTTTCAGTTAATGATATTTATGTTTGTTTTTAATTTTGTGTGTTTAATAAATTTTTGGTTGAATAAGTGGCAAACCCTTCTAGATTGGTTGCTCCTCAAGAAGTACCCAATGAAGGTGCATCCGAGCTTGGATGGTAATGATAAGAATAACAAGTGAATGAAGCTAAGGTACATGGTTACCGTCGGCTAGAATTTTAGAATGCATTAGGAACTTTACTCTTTTTGGTAAATAGAATATTGTCTTTTTGCAACATAATTGAATGAATGTTTCATCTAGAACTTAGAACCATATATTGTGAGGAAACCTCCATTGTACACTTAAATGCTGGAGTCTAATAAGTTTTGTTGATTCATTTGATTCATTATTTGTCTGTTATTATTGTGAAATTGTGGAAGCAATTAGAAATGATCAAGGCACTTGTTTTCTTTCGAGCACAACTACATCCAAAAACAACTTACCTGTGAGCAGAGAGAGTATTTGTTAACCCCTTTGAGCCTGAACAGTTGAATCTCGGCTTGAAAAAAGCGGGATCTCAAAAATCTTTTTTTTACAACCCGGAAAATCGTGTCTATTGTTCTTTTGCCGTAAGAAGTTAAGAGCATTCACTTAGGTTGTGGAAGAAATAAGTTGGGGAGAACGAAAAAGAATCGGTAAATTCCACAACTCTTGAAAAAGAAAAGAAAAACCGAGCAAGCATAGAAAAATATATGTATAGAAAATGTAGAAAATAAACATCTGTTTTGTATATTTGATGTGAAAGAAAAGAACAAAAATAGAAAATGAATGCTTGCTTGGAAGAAAAATAGTGAAAAATAAAAATTGAGTTGTGGAATATGTGTTGTGAAGGTTACAAATAAGAAACAAAGGAAACAAAGTCGAGTAGTGTGAATATTACTGTGAATGTCTCTTTTGCATCGGCACTTTTCGTTTCAATGGCCTTAGAAATGACCCTTGTTTGTTAACCTGACCAAGCTTCAACCGAAAAGCCCTTAGTGATCTTTATGCTTCCACAGTACCATTTTTAATTGATTAGACATTGTATGAATCTGTTTGATTTCTTCATTATTTGTTAGAGAGCGAGATTAGTCCCGCGGTTGCAAACGCGTTAAATCTTCAATCCTTATTCGAAGAGGAGAGATAGGGAGATTCATTCAGAATAGTATTGTTGCAGATAGATAAATATTTTGCATTGCTATTTAAGTTTTAGTTCTTATGTATTATTTTATTCAAAACCGTTGGAAACGTGTATTTGCGGATTTCGCTTGTGTTTGAGCCGTTTATCCAACTTCGGAGAAACCGTTTTCTTAAAAGCAAATCCTCTTGTTCTTCAAAGAGGCATACTTTGCTTGAGGACAAGCAAGAATCTAGTTGGGGAGAGTTGTTAGATGCCCAAAAGTGCTTATTTGAGCTATCATATGTGGGCATCTTTCACTCTTATTCCTTGCTAATGTGGTCAAAACCACATTCATTTTACATAGAATGCATCACATTGATAAGCAAGCTTGGTGCCTTTGATTTGTGTGTTATTGTGCAGGAAAAGGCATGAACTAATTGAAAATGAAGACACAAGAAAATTGGCAAAGGAACCAAGTTCACAAGCATTCTATCTGCCAGCTCGCTAGGCGAGGATGTGGCGAAGCAAAACCTTCGCTAGGCGAGCTCCTGGCGAAAGGCTCCAGTAAATTGGTTAATTAATTCGCTAGGCGAACTGAAAGCGAAGTGGCAGCGAATTCAGTCTGCTTTGGTGAAAAGAGCAGCCAGCACTAGCTCGCTAGGCGAGGCTCTAGCGAGTCCCCAGCGAGCATTCCAGTAGCAAAACCTCTCAACCTCGCTGGGGCGAAGGTTGAAGCGAGTTCTTCGCTAGGCGAAGGTCTGTTCGCTAGGCGAACATGACAGTTCCACAGGCCCAGTTTTCTCTGGGCGCAGGGGCATTTTGTGCCCATTTTTGGCCTTCGCTAGGCGAGCCATTCTGCTCGCCTAGCGAACGTGACAGTTCTGCACTTGTCTATAAGTAGCAGGTGCCACTTTTTGAGCCCAGACCACTTTTTACCAACTTTTCCATTTTTTGTACTTTCTCCTAGATATTTTACAGCATTGCTTTGTGGGAGATTTTATGCCCTAATTTCATTTCTCTTCATCTAGCAACCATCTTCCACAAAAAGAAGGTGGATTCCCATCCAACTTCGATTATTCAACTTGGATGTTGATCAACCCTCTTTTCTTACTTGCCGACCAAGCTACCATGAAAATGAGTAGCTAAGTCTCCATTTGTCAAGGTTAGATGTAGGTGATTGCTAGCTTTGTGTGTAAATGTAAGGATCCTCATATGTAAACTCTTTAACGGTAAATATATGATGAAAACTTTGTTTCTATTTAAAACTCTTTGTGTTGGTATTTGATCGAGAGATGTTTACCGACTCTTGACCTAGGTTTTCATCCAAACTTGTTTGTTAGCTAGAGATAGTAACGAATGATTTTGTTCACCATAAGGTTGAACCAAAACGTTGTCTTTTTGATAGATTGTGTTCGAGAGAAACAATGGATCAAAATGACAAAACTCACAATGGGTGTTCGAGAGAAACGCATTGAGAGGACTTTGTGAAATTATTTATCATCTAAAGGAGCTTATAAGATTGTTGACCGAGCAAATACATGCAAAGCAAATGTAATCATTGAAACCTAACTTTGACAATATTTCTCATATTAATCAAAACATAACTTTTACCGCAATTAATTACTTTGTATGCAAGATAACTTGATTAAAACCAAAACCCTAGTGTTACATTAAGTTAAGATTAATTCAACCATTGAACGGCAGTGATATCTTACAATCTCTGTGGATACGATAAACAAAACCCGACACTTAAAAACTGTCTCAACAGTACCTTAAGAAATTTGATCAATTGGTGAGATAGGTTGTTGGAGAAGTTACTCAAGATACATAGTCAAACTAGGGTTTCCAAGGCAAATCACCCCCAAACTCTTGAAGAAAACTTGAACAATATAACATGTAAGAATCAATGGAACTCATATATGATGCTCATAACCATTCTTGGATCAAATCATGGTTGTGCTCTTTGTCATGAGGGTCTCAAACCCTAGATATGAACTTGATAAATCAATGGTGATCATGCTCTACCTACAAAAGGGTTAGGCAAATGCAAAAGACATATTTTTGGTATTTTGGTTAGTAAAATGATAATATATAAATATGATACAATCACATAGTGCTTGGTGATCTCTCCCAAAACAAACCCAATGAAAGAGGGGTAAGGAGGATGCCAAGGTATGATCCCAATGCTAGTGCTTATGATGAAATTGCATGAGGGATCTTAGGGTCAAAATTGGAGTCTTACAACCCGTATCCGCGAGAACCCATCCGAACCCGCTCCGAAGTTGACAGGGAAAATCCATTGTGGCTGGGTTTGGATTCGTGTTTGTGTTTCCCCCGATTATAAAATATGGGGACGGGTCAGGTAATGGAGAAACTAGTACCCACCCCGAATCCGTCCCGTTCATTTCATTATGTACATTATTATTTATTTTTGATAATTATAATACTAAATATGTGGTCAATATTTTGATATTTTAATTTTAATTTATCATTTAAAATATTTGAAATGTATGTATGAAATTTTTTTAGATTGTTTTATTTTATTATTTGTAATGTAATTTTATTTTGGAATAAATAAATATTTTTATTAAAGAATTTGATTTCACTAAATGAATGGTGGTGGAGCGGGGATACCCGAACCCAACCCGAATTCGTTTGGGACGAATTTGGGTTTTTATTCTCCATCTCCGTTTGGGTTTGGGGCGGGGAACGAGGATTGTTTGGGGATTCAGGTTGAGTTTGGGGGAGGTAAAAATCGTCCTCGACCTGCCCCGTTGCCATGTCTAGTTATATCATCCCATTCCATTCCACTTCATTCCATCTTGTATTACCAATGAGTTGGTTCGAGGAGGGTGGTTAAGTTTCGTATTGCCTAGAGATATGACCTTTGTAATTAATTCTTAAAAAGCCTAGAAAGTTATTATTATCTTAGAAACCAAAGTTCTTATTATCTTAGAAACCAAGCCTAAAAACCCTATATTTGAGTCTCTGAGGATGACACATGAAGGGAACACACAAGTTAAAGAAACCAAGGCTTTTGCCTTGATTCAAAAATATAAAGCGTTTAAAATAGAGGATGAGGAAACTATTGAGAATATGTTCTTAAGGTTTCAAACTCTTGTTGTAGGACTTAAGGTTCTGGACAAAGGATATTCTATTGGTGATCTTGTTAAGAAGATTATCGGAAGCCTACCTAAGCATTGGAGACCTATGGTAACTGGTATGATGTTATAAAATGATATGAACAACATTTCTCTAGAAGAATTTGTTAGTTCTTTAAAAATTTGTGAGATTGAGCTTGAGGAAGATAAGTCCAAGAGAAAGAGAAAATCTGTTGCTCTGAAGTCTTCAGGAAGATCTGAGAAGACAAAATCTCTTCAAGCAGAAATAGATGAAGAGTCTAAAGAGGAATCAGAAGAAGAAGAAGATGAATCATCTCTTCTGTTCAGATGCGTAAATCAAATTTGGAAGAAAAGGTAAGGTAAATTCAAAGGACAAAGAAGGACAAGTGGCCGTTGTGAGCCCATTTCTGGATCCAAGATAGCTGGAGCTGGCAAAGAACTCACGTATTTTGAGTGCAAGGAGCATGGCCACTTTAAAAATGAATTTCCCAAGTTAAAGAAAAACAAACCTAAGAAGAACTTCATAGAAAATAAGAAAGGGTTTGATGGCAACATGGGATGATTCAGAGTCCTCAGAAGACGACTCTGAGGAAGAGCAGGTTAACGTGGTACTGATGGCTTGCATAGAAGCTCATGCAAAAATGATTCAATCAGAATCAGAATCTGAGTCAGATTATGAAGAGGTATTTTCCGAACTTTCTTGTTCTGAACTTTAATCTAGTTTATCTGAAATTCTGGGCAAGTATAAGAATCTTCTGGACAAATACAAGGATATGAAGAAGATTCATGTATATGAATCAGAAGCTTATTGTAAGCTTCAAAAAGAGTTCTCAAGTTTGAGTGAAGAAAATATTATTTTGAAAAACAATAACTTTGTGCCTCAAAGCAAGAGTCTCAAACCTGAGAAGAAAATTCTTTCAAAAGTCTCTACAGGTTCTAGTGATATCATAAATAAATATGATAAATCTTTTCATAAATTTCTTGCTAGAAGCTTGAATAGAATCTTAATGGCTTCCATGATTTATGGTGTTAGCAGAAACGGAATAAAGGGTATTGGTTATGATTCTAATGAAGAATCTGATTCTGAAAAAGATGAGAAGCCAAATTCTCTTCAGTCCCATTTTGTCCCTTCTGGAAACAAAATGGAGTTATGCCCAAATGTAGAATTACTTCTAAACCTAAGGCTAAAGAAAAACCTCTTTCCCATTTCAATCATGCATTCATGTATAAATATCCTACACAAAAACCCAAGTTTGTTAAGAACTATGGGAAGACTAACCCCAAAGGACCCATAAAGATGTGGGTACCTAAGGATAAGATAGTATATGTTGAAGATATCCTTAGCAACAAAGTTGAGACACCAATCGTGGTACCTAGAATCTGGATGCTTACGGCACATGACGGGAAGGAGGAATATGTTCCAAATCCTAGAACTTAAGCATGGAGGCATCGTTAGTTTCAGAGGTGATCAGAAAGGGAAGATCATTGGCTATGGAATAGTAGGTAGTGGTAAACTCCCTTCCATTACTACTGTTCTTTTAGTTGAAGGATTAATGAATAATCTTTTGTCCATAAGTCAATTAAGTGACAATGGTTATGACATTATTTTCAATCAAAATTTCTATAAAGTTTTCAGTCAAAAGGATGACTCAGTTCTTTTTAATGGAAAGAGGAAGAACAACATTTATAAGATAAGACTTTATGATTTGAAGAATCAAAATGTAAAATGTGTTATGTATGTAAATGAAGAGCAATGGACGTGGCATATACGATTGGGCCGTGTTAGCATTAGAAGGATTTCTCAACTAAGTAAGCTTAATTTAGTCAGAGGCTTGCCCAATCTGAAGTTTGCTTCAGATGCTCTTTGTGAAGCATTTCAGAAAGGCAAGTTTTCTGAAACTTCTTTCAAATCTAAAAATGTTGTTTCAACCTCCAGACCATTGAAGCTTCTTCACATTTACTTGTTTGATCCAGTGAAAACTACCTCTTTTAATGGTAAGAAGTATGGACTAGTCATTATTGATGACTATAGTAGATGGACATGGGTGAAATTTCTATGACACAAGGATGAGTCATATTCTGTTTTTTCTACCTTCTGCTCCCAAGTGCAAAATGAGAAAGATCTCAAAATTATAAAAGTAAAAAGTGATCATGATGGAGAATTTGAAAACAAAGATTTTGAAAAACTCTTTGATGCTAATGGAATTTCGCATGATTTCTCCTACCCTAGAAATCCACAACAAAATGGAGTTGTAGAGAGGAAGGACATGACTCTACAAGAGATGGCCAAAACCATGATCAACAAGACTAATGTGGTTAAGCACTTTTGGACAGAGGCAGTCAACACAACGTGTTATATTCATAACAGGATCTCTATAAGACCTATTATGGGTAAGACTATTTATGAATTATGGAAGAATCTGAAGCCTAATATTTCATATTTTCATCCTTTTGGATGTTCTTGTTTTATGTTGAACACTAAGAAGAATCTGAACAAGTTTGATTCAAAGGCACATAATTGCATCAAGATAGGATACTCTGAACGCTCAAAAGGCTATATACTATATAACACTGAGATACATATTTTTGAAGAATCAATACATGTCATATTCGATGATAATCTTGACTCTGAAAAGTCAAAGCTAGTTGAGAAATTTGCAGATTTGGAGATCACTTATTCAGGTTATGAAGGAAAGACTTTAGTAGCCAAAGAAGTTGAAGCAAAAGACTCTGAAGCTCCTCAACCAGAAGTTGTTGAAGCTCATACTCCTCTGAGAAGGCACAAATAGAGATCTTCATATTCTGAAGAATTGATTCTGAGAGATGAATCTGAACCTGCCATAACCAGATCCTCATTCAAACCTTATGAAGAGACTTTTATAGGTTTGATGTCTCTGATAGAGCCTACATCAATTGATGAAGCACTTTTGGACATAAAATGGATTCTGGATATGCAAGAGGAACTCAACTAAATCTCCATAAATGACATGTGGGATTTGGTGCAAAGACCCAAAGGAACTCACGTTATTGGAACAAAGTGGGTCTTCAGAAACAAGCTGAACGAACAAGGAGAGGCAGTAAGAAACAAGGCTCGACTGGTAGCACAAGGTTATAGTCAGCAAGAATGGATTGACTATACATAAACCAATTTTCATGTTAGAGTCTATTCATCTCTTAATTTCTTTTATTGTTAATCATAACACCATCTTGTATCAGATGGATATTAAGAGTGTATTTCTGAATGGTTACATTACTGAAGAAGTGTATGTACACCAACCCCTTGGTTTTGAAAATCCTTAAAATCTAGATTTTGTTTTCAAACTTAAGAAATCATTGTATGGTCTGGAACAAGCTCCCAGGGCATGGTATGAAAGACTAAGCAATTTTCTTTTATAAAATGATTTCACTAGAGGAAAGATTGATACAACTTTATTTTGTAAGTCATTCAAAAATGATATCCTTGTTGTTCAAATTTACGTTGATGATATCATATTTGGTTCCGCTAATGCTACTTTGTGCAAGGAATTTGCTAAGTCTATGCAGGTAGAGTTTGAGATGAGTCTGATGGGAGAACTCAAATTCTTTCTAGGGATTCAGATCAATCAAAGTCCAGAAGGAATGTATATCCATCATAGAAAGTACACTAAAGAACTTCTGAATAAGTTTGACATGTAAGAATGCAAGATGTCAATGAATCATATGCATCCTACATGTATCCTTGAGAAGGATGAGGTAAGTGCTAAGGTATAACAGAATGTATATAGAGGTATGATTGGTTCTCTCTTAACAAACAACAACAACTCATCAATACCTTAACAACATTATTATAACATCATCGACATAACAACATCATTATCACACAACAATATTACAATAATACAATGATTCATCAACCAAACATATAAACCAATACATTTATCAACATAGTAGGCACATGAAATAATATTCAAAAATTTCACTAATCACTACCATATTATAGGTCTGATCATTAGCTTATCAACGCTTCAAATGGCACATCATTTTGATATACTGATAAAAAATTATGGCCAAAATCGTCGAACAATGCAAAAATAACATTTTGGCAGTTATGTGTCGACGCATGACTCGTATGAGTCGATGGATAACATGTACAGGTCGACGCATAACATGTGCAGGCCGACGCGTGTACCTCATTTTAAAAGCCTGTAGCATTCTGTTTGATGTGTTGACTGCATGTGTCGACTCATGACCTTTACAGGTCGACGCATGACCTATACAGGTTGATGTATGCATCGAACATGTTGACACATGACCTTCATAGGTCGACGCATACTGCTATTTTTTTGTCAAAAAATCAGTTTTTAATAATCCAAACACTACCTTATATAACAACAACTTATTTTTACAAAATCCATCATATTAGTCCCAATTCCTACTGCTATCACACCCTAAACTCATATATTATTTCATGGGTTCATGGATCAACAACGCATTACAACAATAACATCATATTCATCATCTTTAAATCATCAATTTCCATCAAATTCAATATGACTTATTTGATTCCAATACATTACAACAACAACATATCAATACACATGGTTATAATTCATATCACAACAGTAACATATTAATCAAAAGAATGACAAACCCTAAGGAAGGTTATGAGTTCCTATATTCTACCCTTCCATCATACCCCTTATTATTGAAACAATTTTCCATCCTTACCTGATTTCCAGCAAAAACACTTTTGATCCTTAGAGTTCTTCCTCAATCTCAAGCCCTTGCTCTCCATCTTTGCCTCTTTCCTCCAATTTCACGTACTGGCAATTCTCTCAAAAAACCTAGCTCCTCTCCCAACTTTTAAAATATATAGTAACCTTCTTACTTTTGCTTAATTATTATTTTTACCCAATTTAACTCTAACTTCCCTCCTCTTACCACAAACTCTCCTAAAACTCCACAATTGGCCCAAACTCATATTTTCTCCAGTTTCTTATTTTATCAATAATAATAAATAAAATTCCAATTATTATAATCATTTTCTAATTTACTCTACCATCTCACCACACCCTACTATTTCTACCACACTCCAACAACACATATTCAAATAGTTTATTTTGAATCACACAAACATTCAATTATTAAATAAAATAAGTCCTCTTATCTTTGTCCCCTTCATTGTGCAACATGATAACTTAGATGTTATTCTCTTTGATGGCCTTTGTTTCAATTTCCCATTCAATATTTTTCATTAATTTGGTGAATCTTGATCCACTTGTGCTCTCTTTGGTTTTTCCTTTTCCCGTTGTTCATTGATGTTTCATAGGGTTCTTCCCCATCTGATGCTTAGTCTCCTCAATCCCCAATTTACTTTTCCTTGTTCTTTTAGGGTTTTGGACAACAACCCAAGGTCCATTGGCTTCAACTTTAGTAGAGGAATTGATGATTGTTGAGAATGTATCAAGTGTGAGTAGTGTGGATAATAGTCCCACATTGATTGGAAATATGGAGACTTGAGCATTTACAAGTGAGATAATCCACCCACCTATCACCTTAAGATTATAGGTGAATATATGGTGTGTCTCTCACAAAGGTGTTGCTCCAAAAAAAAGAAGTCCTGCAATATTCAACGCTCCCTAGTGAAAAACTCCCCCAACAAATGGTATCAAAGCCTTTGGTTCGAGAAAGGGACCGACTTAGTTGTATCAAAAGTCAACGGCGCCAGTGTAGTGAATAAGAAAAACATTTTGTTGAAGAGTGTCAACGGTGCCAGTGTGGTGAATAAGAAACGTTTTATGCGGTACACAAGTTTGTGGAAGTAAGAAGAGATTTCACTTGAGTGAGAGTATTGTGGACTCACACTTGAGGGGGAGGGTTGAGAATGTATCAAGTGTGAGTAGTGTGGATAATAGTCCCACATTGGTTGAAAATATGGAGAATTGAGCATTTATAAGTGAGATAACCCACTCACATATCACCTTAAGGTTTTAGGTGAATATATGGCGTGTCTCTCACAAAAGTGTTGCTCCAAAAAGAAGAAGTCCCGCAATATTCAATGTTCCCTAGTGAAAACTCACCCAACAGTGATGCCATGATCTTTCTCTTCACCCGCTTATCTAGTTGTATGATCCATGCCCACTTAAGATGTGCAAAACTTCATACCCAACTTTGAAGTGCTTTCTTATGATAGAAAAATGGCTCGTTCCCTGGTTAGGGTGTTTTATCCATCTTACACGATTTCGCGATACGGTTTCCAATATAAGTTAACACCCCGTTGTCGTAGTATTCAATAGGTAAGTTGGAGATCCTTATCCACATTGCGAGATTCTCTATGACGTCGTTGTTAGGGCAGAAGTTCCCGCACCAAAGTCTCACAGTGAGATAGTGATAAAAAAATGAACCCCAATCCTTCCGTTTGTGCAACCTTCTGATCTTCTTCGTTTGTGAAGGTGACCAAGTAATAATCTTGACCTAAGTCAACAATATTCAGTATTCCATGCTTTGTGCACTAGATATGCAATCTGTTTTCCAATGCTTTAAATCTGATTCTACGTCCTAGCAATTTTACTATCACTCATTTTCTCCAAGGTTCGCAATTCACTTTTCTTCCTTTTCAGGTCAAACGAATTCAGGGCATTCATAATCCCCGCCTTTCTTTCTTCAATCTTCAGTCCTTCTTGGTCTTCACATTCAATCTCTGATAGTTCTTCCATCGAGTGGGTGGATGACTCACCTGTAACAATCTTATTAAAGGACATCACACAGTCGGAATTAGGCATTTCCAATTGCAGCGCGGAGTGTGCGATGGGATAAAGAGGGAGATAACGTCTTCATCCGTTCTATTTTTGACTTTCTTGGAACTCCACTCGTGCATATCTTCATTGACGTGCATTGAATCTTGGTTTGATGGCACAAACCCTAAAGGAGAGGGGAACATGCAAACCCAAGCAAAGCTTCAAACAACCATATCCCAACCGATTGGTCCCTAATCCGAAGATTAGGAGTATAAATCATCTCAATAAGAGACACCCCCGTTGAAGCCTATAGGAGTTGTCGTGTCAAAAAAGCGATGGAAATCACTTTTCGTCATGTCTGAAAATCGTCTCCTTCATGTCGGAATTCTCCTTCACCGAACTTTCCGCTATGCCGAAAATCACCTCCTCAAATTAGTAAGAAGATTTTTTTTTTGAATTAATATGATTTGACATATCTTACAAGAAATTTGAAGTTTAGAAAAATAGAAACATACTTAAAACTACTAAGTGCAAAATTATATTTCGTAAACATTTTTATTTAGGAGGAAATATATATAATATTATGCCTATTGTTCAACGCTACACATACGCTCATTCTTGTAAAGAAAAGTAGAATAAATTATAGAAGATGGTATACGGAGAAAGAAAAAAAAAGTTAGAGGCTGATCCATTACGAGTATTAATAGACTTTTTGCGTTGGAGTGAAATGCACTCAAAGTTCTTAAATGTGGTTTAGTGTGGAAAAAAAATGTCTTGTGGTACATCATAAAGTTTCAACCACTTGCTTCATTTTTTTTTCTTTCTTTCTATATAAAGCACTAATCCTAGTGCACTAAACCACAAACTCATTCTTCAATAGAAATTAACCTGAAAACTCTAAACATAAACACAATCATGCATATCCTCTCTTTTTTCTTAGCACTCCTTGCTATAATACATGGAATACAAGCAGTTGATTACACTGTCACCAACACTGCTCTCTCTACTTCAGGTATTATTACTATTTTCAATACAAGTCGTTGATACAAAATAAAATTAATTTTAGAATAGCGGCGCAGTTTATTGTCTGTTTGTCTATTATTTCTATATAGTCTTGATTGATTATATATATAATGAAATTAATCTAACAACTAATATCAGGTGGAGTACGTTTCCGTGATCAAATAGGAGATCAATATGCGACACAAACTCTAGACTCTGCCACACGATTCATACGGAAAGTGTTCCAACAAAACAACCCGACCAACCGGAAGAACGTGCAGAAGGTGAGTTTATTCATCGACGACATGGATGGAGTTGCGTTTACAAGCGGTAATGAAATTCATGTTAGTGCAAGATATGTTAATGGCTACAGCGGTGATGTGAGAAAAGAAATTACAGGAGTATTATATCATGAAATGACACATGTTTGGCAGTGGAATGGAAATGGTCAAGGTAATGGTGGACTAATTGAAGGTATAGCAGATTATGTGAGATTGAAAGCAAATTATGCACCTACTCATTGGGTTAAAGCAGGACAAGGAGATAAATGGGATCATGGCTATGATGTTACTGCTCATTTTTTGGATTATTGTGATAGTTTAAAAAATGGATTTGTGGCAAAGTTGAATAAGTTGATGAGCAGTGGTTATAGTGATCAATTCTTTGTTCAGCTTTTGGGGAAGACAGTTGATCAGTTATGGAAAGAGTATAAGGCAAAGTATGGTAATATAGCCTAACTATTTATATAGTAGCTTATTGATTAAATGTATGAATAAGTGACTATGTAATAAAATTGTCTGAAATTCTAAATATTCAGACTTATAAGTTAACTTATGATCTATCATAAAAAAAATTATGAATAAATGACTTTGTACTTATAAGAAATAGGGGACAGTTACTCAACTAAGGTGTCAAAATAAGAAAAGATGCAAGGTTATTTCACATGATATATTTTATATAATTGCAATTCAATAGTCTCTTTTATCTTTTTATTATCGTAGAACAAGTGATTCTAAATATAAGAGGAGAAAATGAATTATGATATTTAAAATTCAAAAATAATTTATAAAAATTATGAATATGAAAAACGTCTATGTTAGTATAAGCAAACAAATAGAGCAACACAATAATGGAAAGATGAGATAAGGGTTATAAAGATTGCACCTGGGATTTATCATGATTCGGTCTAAACCACTTGACCTACTCTAATTTTCAAGAGTTTCCACTAAAATAAACTTGATCTTTTACAAGATTAGCCCAAACAGCCTTCAACAACAACTTGAGCTTTTACACTGAATTAACCCGCAGACATTCCAACAACAAACATAGCTTTTACACATACTAGATCAAGAACCTTTTTCTCAAGCTTTTTTTTTTCCAGGTTTATCTTGCAACCTTCAAATCTTTTACAAAGATATTACATTAGAGAATCACACTTTTGAATAAAATTCAGCACAAAATCAGTACAACACAACTCTGAGAAGAAATTGTTTCACCCTCTTGACACTAAGGAAACTCTAGTGAAAAAAGAAATTATAGAAGAAAATAGAGTAGAAAGAATAGTAGAAGTTTTTTATTCAAAAAACTTGTGTGAAATGAAGAAAATATAGGAAAAATATCTGACTCAAAAATGAAATGATCCATGGGTTATTTTAATGATTTAATTGATTAACCCTATGTCTTAATCGATTAACCAACTCAAATATGGAAAGTTTGAGTTCCAATATTATCTAATTGATTAATAGCTCATTTAGTCGATTAAAAGGCGTTACAATTAAGTTTAATCGATTGGAGGAAGCCCTTAATCGATTAACCAATGTAAAGTACCTTCTTAATTGATTAATCAAACTACTACTAATCAATTTAGTGTGTGCTCGTAAAGGTTTTAAGACATTTTATAAAAAAATAATAGAGGTTTTAAGAGCTCTCTATTTCTCTCCCTCTCCCTCTCTCGCGCGCACGATCTGTGTGCGCGTGTGTGTGTGTGCGCGCGCGCGTGTGTCCCTATGTGTGTGTGTTGCTTTAGTACCTCAAAACTTAATCTTGATCCTTTTATAATTTAATTGATCAGTCTAAAACACTCAGCACAATAGCATATGAGTTTTCATACTTTCTCTCTTTATTCAGATCTTCAAGTTCTTTTGCTTTATTCAACATTTACTAGCACTTCAATTGGAACTTAAACACATCTTACTGATGAGGCTTAAGATATATCTTCTTGATCATATGTCATAATCAGAAACAACTGGATACTTGATATCAACTCCCTTTTTGACATTTGTCACAAAGATCTCTTGAAAGAGCTATCAACAACAAAAGTCATTTGACTTAAGATGTTTTCTTCATTGATATTGCTTCTACAATTGTCATAATTAAAATTGTACTTGACAGTTTCCATCATTAAAATCATGGTTATACCTGCATAGCACATAGATTTATATTCTTCCCCTTTTTGATGATGATAACACATCTCACATGGATGTGGAAAAACAAAATACGGTAGATATAAATAGTGGAGTGATTAACTCTCCATAATAGATAAATATAGTATACTCTACTCCCTTTGAGAGTATATTTATCCCTCTTTGCCATCATAAAAAAGGCAGAAAAATAAGCAACATATAGACCACATATATCAAACAATTAGGAAGAAAATAACTTATAATTAATTTTGAAGAAAAAGTTCGACTATAATAAAGCAATAAAAGTTTGCTTGGGCTTTGAGATATAATTGCTTGGATTTGCTTTTTGTGCCTCATTTTCTTAGGTTGTATACCCCCTTTGCTAAAATACTTGTTAGAGGAATAACTGAATGGACTAAGCATTTAAGTAAGCACTTGTTTGAGGAATAACTGGAGTTTTTCGAGTTTATTCTCTACCAAATTATTTAACTTAAACCATAAGGAAATTTTTATATTCTTTCCTTTTGATAGAGAATCAAACAAAATTCTTTTTGAATCGCTTGATAAGAGAGTTGATCTTTAAGAACCATTTCCTCTTTGGTGAGGTATCTTCTAAAGAATTTCCTATTCAATAAACCACTTCTAAAGAGTTCATTCTTTATTATTAGTGGAATCTTCAGACTAATGTTTCGTGCAACTTTTCTTGATTTTCAATTTGATCCTTAAAGGTGCAAAGCATTCCTGCAATTATTCCATTCTATCCATGATAAGGCTTTCTATACACTCTTATATCCATGGGTTTAAGTTGTATTCCAAGGTATCTCTTAATTGTATCAACTATGAGGTTGAGATACCACAACCTCCCCCTAAGAGGTCTAGCCTCTACCATAACTAAATGGCACCATATATTGTTTTGGTGGGTTGAAAACCTTATTGAAACTAAACCTACGGTGGGATATATCTCCATTGTTGTTGGTTCGTTTTGACATTGTTTCTAGCAGAAGTTTCAATTACCATTGATTCATTACATTGATAAATTGGATTTGTAATACATGGTTATTTGCAATATAACAAACGAATGGTCTAGGTGTTGTCAAACCCACAAGAGGTGGAATTGATACATAAGGTCGTGGAAGGTATGTTATGGGATTCATCTATATAATTGGGAAACTTCCACATGGTTGTTGAATTAAATAATCCACAATTGGTCATTGATTTCCCGCTATTGGGCCAAAGGTTTGTCCTCCTACATGGGACATGATGTTTCCGTGAATAATATCGTCATAAGGAAATACTTGAGGGATACCAAATTGTCAAGCTACTTTAGTTCTCCTATTTTCCCTATGCACCTTTCAAAATTGAAGATTATCATGATTGTATGTATTGTTTGTCATTGGGTTCCCCCTAAGGTTATCCATGGAAAAAATACCATACTTTGAATAATAAAGAGTTAAAGGTACATTTTGTATAGGAATCCATTGAAGCTAGAAAATCCTTGTTCTTGCATTTATCGACTCTATTTTCGTAGCAATGCCTATTTTATGTTAATTCCATTGAACTCCTTGTTGTTGATCTATGTGCTTGCATGTAAAACTACTTATATTTGTTGAGATGATCTCAATGTCAATACCATGGTTTTGATTATGACAACACTTTATGTCAAACTGCATAATATGAAGTCATTTACCAATCAATATGAATTTAGTGTCCAAGATGCCCTTAAAAAAATATCTCTTAAAATACTAAGGAAAAATATCACGCACACTCAAATATTTTAAAGCCTCTTTGACTTTATAAAAACACAAAAAAAAATGTTTTATATGCCTAACTAATGGATTAAAGAGTGTTTTAATAAATTATGAGTTTTTTTTACTTGGTGTAATCAATAAACATAATAGGTATAATCGTTTAACACCTTTGTAATGCCTCCCAATCGATTAGAGTAACCTTTAATCGATTAGTGACGACAAAATTCAAAAACTTTCCTTTTTAAGATTATCTAATCAATTAACTGCTAAGGTTAATCGATTAGGAGCATTAAAAATCCCATGGATTGTTTTTCTTTTTAGCAAAATTTTCTCCTATAAATAGTGGGTTTCTTCTTATTTCAAAATACACACAGTTAACATATTTCTACTATACTTTTCACTTTCTACTCTCATCTTCACTCATTATCTTTTCTTCACTATATTTGCCTTAGTTCTTTAAGAGTGAAATATATATCTCTGATAGTTTTGTTCTTCAATTAAGAGGACTTTGTTTATCGTGTGATATCTCTTTAGGAAAATTGTTGTTGAATTCGTGGGCTAAACAAGTGAAAAGCTCTTATTTGATTTGTGAGACTAGCCAGTCAAATATATGTTTGGTTTTTGAGCTCAGTCTGGTGTAAAACCTTTGTTTGGTTATGAGATTAACATGATGTAAAACATTGTGTTTAGTTGTAATAATTTTATGGTCATAACTTGTGAAATCTCACATTCAGATCAAAATGGAAACTCTCAAGAGAAAACTCTTAGGGACAAGAGTGGGCCAAGTGGTTAGGTCAAACCTGTATAAATCTCTGGTGTATTTTTCTCCTCTCTTATCTTTTTACATTTCTATTATTTATTTATTTTCGCAATGTTTTCTTCTCTTCATCTCTCTGATTTTTCTTTTCTTTAATTATTTCCCTGCCTATTTTGTGTTTGTTTTACAAAATATTTTTAAATGTGTTTATAAAATATTTTAATTGGACATCATTTTTTAAACTTCGAATATCCTCCCCTCTTGTGTATGGAGTCACTTATTTAGCAAGTGGTATCATATTATAACTCATGTTATAAGATTAATTGTCACGAAAGGTAGAATAATGAATTCAAACAATTATTTTAATATGAAGACTTTCTTGAATACACATCCACCTTTTAATGCTGAAAGGTTTGATTTATGAAAACTATAATGAAACTTTTCATGGAAGCCAATAATCTTGAATTATGGGACTTTGTAACCAATGGTTTGTTCATTCCTACTTATTATAATGATAATAGAGCCGTAAATAAACCATATTTTCTTTGGATCGAAGAAGACAATAGAAATGCAAAAGTTGGGTCTAAAGCTAAGTATTTAATGATAAGTGTTTTAAGCACTACAAATTACTTTATGTCTTTAATTGAAATTCTGCCAAGGAAGTATGAGATACTCTTAAGATGATCTATGGAGATTTTACCAAGATCGAACAAGAGAGAATGAGCATACATATCCAGGAAGTTGAGACACCAAATAAAAATGAAGGTCATCTTCATAGATGGTGCTCAAACATTAGAATCCTGATAGGTTGTGTTAGAAGCTTGATATATAACAAATATCTCAGACTCAAGAGTTTGTGTCACAACTTTGATCCAATCCTTAATTCGAAAGATAGAAATGTTTGTGTTGAGTTTCAGGAGAAATCTAAGAAAGGGGAGATCATTGTAAAACTCAACAAATTAATTCAGTTGCAATAAGATGAAAGAAGGAGTTATAGAACTTTTGAAATAATATTCGTCATTATCATCTTCATCTTCATCAGAGATATATGAAGAAGTTGTCAATGAATCAAAGCTAGAAGTACCGTTTGAAAAGACTAGCACGATAAATGAACAATCCTCTAAAGAGTCATCATCTGATAGAATATTTTAAGAAGCTTCACCAATTAGATTATTTGAAGAATCAACATCCAGTGAAAATTTTGAAGAAGCTTCATCCAGTAGAATCAATGATATCTAGTATAATTTTTGAAGAATTAACATTCAAAATAACTTTTGGATATTCATCGTCACATGAAAAAGAATCAAACTCAAGAGACTCATGCAAAGATATTTTCAAAGATATCTCTTATAACTTGTCCTAATATTCACATTAAGCATTCTATAAGAACGACAAAAAAATCATATGAAGGACATATTTGCTTAAAAGCCTCTGATGAAGAAGATGAGGTAACTACTTTAACTCATGAGAAAATATTTAAGTTGGGTGTTAAAATTAGTAAATAAAATGAAAAACTAGAAAAGAACATCAAAGACTTATAAGGGTATACCAAATTTATTGAGAATAGTCAAAAGGCAGTTGGAAATGAAATATTTGAAACTAAATGCAATTAGAAAAATGTGAAACATGCTAGTCATTAAGAAATGAGGTAACCATTTTGCATGAAACCCTGGGAAAATTCAGTGAAGGTAAAAAGAATTTAGATTTAATTATGTCTAATTAAAGAACTTCCTACAATAAAAAATGGCTTCGGTTATATACCTAATAGATGATTTAGTAATATTTGTCATAATATGCTCGATTATTTAGAGCCTTATTGTATTCCAAATTAAATAATTTAAGTTTGTCTAAAGCGAATAACGTTAGACCTCTTGAATTCACTAATGCACTAGGATCCAAAAAGATTTGGGTACTAAAGGTGAAAACATAATTTGCTTTGCATTAATACTTTGAAGCTTTGAAATGATCCTTTTGAAAATTTAAAGAAGTTGTGCAAAATGTTGGACTTGAAACTTCACACACAAGAGGGGGGTGAATTGTGTGGTTTGGAAAAACTTTGTTTTGAAAAAATTTGAGAAATAAAATCAGAGTTTGAAAACATTTTCGAAACCTTAGCAACGAAATAAGTAAACAACATAAAATAAAATGCAAAATTTAAAGGAGTTTAAGGGAAAGAGATGAACAACACGATATATAGAGGCTCAGTCAAAAACAAAAAACCTACTTCTCTTCCCAATAATTGATCTTGAGAGTTTTCAATAATAATTGAGAGTTTTTAGTAGGAAAGACTCACGAACCACCTTATATAAGGAAATGATGGTTGACCTTCAACCAAATAATACAAGACGATAGATTTAGCTTGTGTGTCTTCTCTTGGTGAATTAAAACGATTAATATTCTTCTCCATAAATGGTAAATTGAAGCGGCTATTCTTCTTTCCATGAACTTTGTAAGCTTTTACACGAGCTGAGATCACGAACCTTATTCCTTGAATTTATACGGGGTAACCCATAGCCTGTGATATTTTATACAAGGCTGATCTCGAACCTTCCAAGATTTTATATGGGCTGAGATTGAACCTAATGAAAGCTTTTATGCGGGATGAACTTTCGAACCTAATATTGGTTTTAATAGTGGGATGACAAATAACCTATAAGATTTTATAACGGGTTAATCTCGAACCTAAGTTGGAACTAAATCACATAATCCCAACCCAAAGCTTTTAAATGAGTTTAGCTTCTAAGCCAAATAAATCCCTAATCGGACAATATTCAACTAAGGTGTATACAAAAGATTTCCTTGGTGAATTTAAAATTCTACCTTTTCCAGAATTACAATAGTATCCTCACTCATAATATGACATTCCTTACAAAAGAACTTAGGTTAAAATATTAGTGAGAGAAAGTTTTAAAAAAAGTTCAGAGAGAGTGTGAGACTTTAAAGTGTCAAAACAAGATTCTGAATGAAATTAAATGAGAATCACCATCTTTGAGGAGGCCAACAAGCTATCTAGTGATGAATTCATCACAAAGACGAAGTACCCCACTTCAGATGGATCCCCTAGATACCCAAAAAACAACTTTCATATCAAACCAAGGCAACCATTACTACAATATTATACCATTCAGGCTCAAGACTGTCGACGCCACATACCAGTGACTAATGGATGTTGTGTTCTCTCATCAGATAGGGAGGAAGGTTTACATTGATGGCATGATAGTAAAGACCATTAAAGGAATAATCCATTCAAAGGATTTGAAAGATGTCCTACAATCAGTTAGAATTATAATATGCGTCTAAATCCTGCCAAGTGTTCCTTCAGAGTCTAGGTTGGGAAGTTCCTAGGCTCCATCATCACAATGAGGGCACCAGAGCCAATTTGGAAAAGTTTCGGGCCATCATCACAATGAGAAGCCTTGCAAACGTCAGAGAGGTGCAAAAACTCGCCGACTATCTCATTACTTCACCTTAATTTCTCTCATGCGCGGGAAAAAATGCCTTCCTTTTCTTTGTCGCCTTGAAGAAGAAAGAGAGATTTGAGTGTATTATAAAATGCGAGTATGTTTTCACAAAGGTAAAGGCTTTCCTCACATCACCTCTCATTCTCACTTGCCCGAGAGAATGGTTTCCACTACTTCTCTATCTATTAGTCATGAACCAGGAAATGAGTTCAGTCTTTGTCCAAGAGATCGATAAGGCAGAAAGGCTAGTGTATTTTATAAGCAAGGTGTTCAAAGGTGTCGGGATACGTTATTATATGATTGAGTAGCCAACGTTGGATGTCGTCGTCGCAATGGGGAAACTGAGGCCTTATTTCTAGAGCCATATAATCTTTGTCAAGACTGACTACCTGTCTGATAGAACTTAAAGAAATCAAACCTGGAGGGTAGAATGGTGTCCTGGCCCGTAGAGCTCTCAGAATATGATATCCAGTATATTCCCAGGGGAATCATCAAATCTCAAGCTTTGACAGATCTTGTGGCGGAGTTAAGCTAACCCGTAGATAACGAAACACATCCTGAATGGGCATTATCAGTTTATAGTGCCTCTAGCATAAAAGGAGGTGGTGGAATAGTCTTGGAAGGTTCAGGTGACATGCTCATAGAGATAGCGTTGAAATTCAAATTAAAAACCATCAATTACCATGAAGAATACAAAATTCTAATCGCCAACATGATCCTCGCCCTTAAAATGGGTGCTTCCAAGCTAAAGGTCAATAATGACTCCTAATTAGTCACCAAACAAGTTTCTGGACTATATCAAACAAATGAGCCCCAACTTATAAGGTATCTGCAAAAAGTAATAAGTTTAGCCTCCTGATTCCATTCTTTCGATGTATAACATATGTTCCCCGAGAGCAAAATTTTAGAGTTAATCTCTTGTCCAAGCTAGCCAGTTCAAAGACAGTAGGTTTTAATAGAACAATGATCCAATAGACTCTTGCCTACCATAGTATCAAAGAGGAAGAAATGTACTCTCTAGAGGTTATTCCCAAATCGAGTTAGATGATGGCCATACTATGATATTTGTAGGATGAAAAACTCCAATTAAAGGAGGGTGATGCGAGAAGAATACGAAAGAAGACGGCTAAATATACCTTTCTTTCAAGAAGACTTTATAAGATGGGAAGAGCATCTCCACTATTATGGTGTTTGAGGGAACACGAATTCCCTCTATTCTTGCAAAGGTTTATAAAGATATGTTACGCCTGGTGGAGGAGGAGGAGGTTGATTGGAGGTTGCTTGTGTCGTAACTGCGACAGCTAAAGCAGTTTCCTACACAATGGTGAAACGAGTCTCTTTTGATCTTGCCATCACTTTGATGATGAAGTAGATGAAGACTATTAGATCTGGTGAAATAGAGTTTATGTAAGCTTGATCGAATTGAACATGAAGAATCTTTGCGTATGCTTTCAAGAGATCTCAATTATGTTATCGGAGAATACTTTGATGAGAAGAACTGAGAATTGTGGAAATCATAGGAATTAAGAGTCAATTCCAACATATGGTATCACTATTCATTCGGAAATTAGAAATCAAGTGAAGCTTGGAAGTAACAGTTGAAACGAAGGTTAAGAAGAGCTTCCGACATGACGAAGAAGGGGTGTACCTGCAAGGTTAGCACTATGAGGCTCAAGTCAGTATACGAAGAAGAAGAGTGAATTTAAATTGTGTTTGAAACCCGTTACTTGAGTTGACATTGTTCCCTTTATATATGGAGGAGAAATAACAGTCTCGCTATCCTTTATGCATGGATTGTAGGAAGCGGTTGGATGCATTCAAGGAGTGGATCCCTCGTAGTCATGTGTAGAATAGTCCTGATGTAAGAGGAAGATTCTAGATGCATGATTGCCAGGCCGATATTGGTATGACCGGCTCAATGTAAGTCCTTTATGGGTGGTCGGCCGATGGTCGATATGATCGGCCAACATAGTAATAATGCCAGATAAATTCCATATTCCTATCATAGATGAATTACATGGATCTTATTATTTTAGTAAACTTCGATTTGAAATTCGATTACCATCAAGTGTGTGTTAAAGTGGAAGATTTTCACAATATAACGTTCCGCACTCGAGAGGGACATTTTGTGTTCCTTATGATGCCCTTTAGATTGATGAGCTCCCGTCGACATTCCAATCGTTGATGAATGATGTGTTTAGGCCTATGTTACGTAAGTTCGCATTGGTGTTTTTTGACGATATACTGATCTATAGCTGTCAATGGGGTGATCATTTAAGGCATGTATCGACAGTGTTAAGAGTGTTGCAAAGGCATCAGCTGGTGGTAAACATGAAGAAATGTCAGTTTGGCAAGTCAATAATTGAATACTTAGGTCACCTCATCTCAAGTGGAGGGGTTGCTATAGACCAGAGTAAATTGAGTTGTGTCAAGTAATGGATGGTTCCACAAAAAGTAAGAGGGAGTAAGGGGTTTTTTAGGGCTCACCGGATACTACCAAAAATTTATCAAAGATTACAGAAAATTACCAGACCCTTAAAACAACTTACCAAGAAGAAAGTGTTCAAATGGGGGAGTCAAGTACAAACAACTTTTGAAATATTGAAGGAAAGACTCACGACAACATATGGTGGTTGTCGGAAATCGTTTTCGGCGGTAAGCGGCGAAGTTGGGGATTTCGGATCTGTAAACTTCTTCTCCTCTTAGTTGTTTTGTGCTTCTATTTTCGGTTTAAAACTCTCCCTTTTCTTGTTCTCTCTGAGTTGTTGTTGTAATAGGGCGTTAATGGTGATTACCTTGGTATGGGTTGATACAAAAAATCTTCAACCTGAACTAATTGCACTGGAACATCTACGGTATAAAAGCTCTATAAGTATGAGTGTTCTTAGGAATAACCATTGATAAGGGTGAACCATTGAACCATTGATAAGGATGAACCATTGAACCATTGATAAGGATGAACCATTGAACTATTGATAAGGGTGAACCATTGAACCATTGATAAGGATGAGTTATTGATAAGGATGAACCCATGGTTTGAAATTGAGGTCCGCATCACTTGATGCGACCGGAATATTGCGGTTGCGGTCTGCAACAGACCGCAATTGCGGTGTGAATGGAAATCACACGCAACAACCGCATCACTGCCGCAACGTTTCCGCAACATAACCGTTTTTCCACCGCAACAACTCTAACACATGATTCTTATACATATTTCAATTTTGACTTAAAAACAAAAGTAAATAATAAAAATATTTTATGCAGAAAATGAATCTAAGAATCAGGAATATTAACTTTAAGTACAATTTTGTTCTGCATCAAGATTCCATTTCCAAATACAAAAACTAATGCCTTTATGTCATTCATTCTCCTCCATTAAGATTCCAAATACAAGAATTTTTTTTATTTATACTGTCTTTGCTTCAATAATTTACATTCATTAATTCATACCTTCAAGACTTCATGTTGATCTTCTTCTCTCTTGGTTGCATTTTGTGAAGCAGAACTGAAAAAACTCACATTTTCTTCTCCAATTTCATCCATTTTAAGGTATGAACTTTGAACTCTACTTCACTTTCTCACTTCACTCATAATCTTTTCCGTAGCTTGTTATTATAGTAGATTTGTGATAGATTTCTTTTTAGTATATTCTTCATCCAATTTCATCTATTGTAGTAGATACGTGGTTATTGGTTTTTTTCATTTCTGTTACAAGAGTGTGAGACTTCATGTTGATCTTCTTCTCTCTTGGTTGCATTTCTTTTACTAGTTTTTATCATTATGTTATTTCTTTTATTTTATTGACTTTATGACTTGTACTTTTATCACATGTATTTTTTATTTTTTTATTTAAAATTTTAGCTAAAAATTTAGTGAGTGAGTGGGAGGAAATTTAGAGAGGGAAACTAGAGAGAACAAATTTTAGTGAATAAATGATAGGGAATTTATAGAGGGAATAAATTTTATTAGTTAAATTTTTAAATTGTATTAGCGAATAAATGGAAGACAATTTATAGAGGAAATAAATTTTTAGTGAACGAATTTTAGCTAAAGTTTGTGATTTTGTGATGCTTGAATAATTTTAATTTTTCTAAGAATTTATAATCTTGTGTCTTGTAGTTAATTATGTAAATATTAAAAAAGTTAATTATTAAATTTTATTCATCCAATACTTAAAATGAATATTTTATTTTTTTGACAAACACTTTTTGTTTACTTAAATTAATTAACTAAATTTTAAAGAGAATATCATATTTTATTTAAATTTAAATTTATAATTAATTATTTTTATATTCAATTAATAGGTATTATTGAATAATGCCTCCACGAGAACAATTTCCTACAAAAGGTTTGGATGGTACTCCAAGTGAGGATATTGGATGGTATTTTGGAACACCAGAACCCGGAAATCGCAATAATGTTCGTTGCAAACTTTGTAATGTAGTAATAAAAGGTGGCATTACAAGACTGAAGCAACATATAGCACACATGAAAGGACAGGTTGCGGCTTGTGGTAGAGTAACAACTATGGTTAGAGAAAAAATATGATGAAACTTTTACTTGATTCAAAAGCAAAAAGAAATGATTCTAAGAGAAGAAAAGAAGAATTTGAAGAACATTTAAGAGGAGATGATGAAGATGCAGATGAAGATGTGAATACTCTTATTGATGATCAATTGAGATATGCAACACAAGAAAGCCTTAGATCACACCGAGAATGGGAAAATATGCAGCAGTTCAGACGAGAAACAAGAGCTTCTGAAAATGCATATGAACATGGTGGAAGCTCTCGTGTCAATGTTAGTAGCGCTGAAAGGCCAGAAGACATCTCTTTTTCTTTGAGATCTGCTAATATTGATCTTGTTAGGAGCCAAAGTATGAAGCAACCAAGAGCTGGTAAAGGATTTTTAAAGACTTGGAGAGGTTGTAAGTAAATTTATAATTTACAAGCATTTGCCTATGAATTTATCTAACTCTCCTTGGTTGCATAATTTGATTTATACTGCTTCTGAAGTGGGAAAAGCCAAATGCCCAACTCCTTATGAAATCTCAAATATTTACTTAGAAGTTGAATATAAGGAAATGTTAGAGTGGATAAATAGTATGAAAAAAACTTGGCAAGAAAGAGGATTAACAATAATGTGTGATGGTTGGACAAACAGTATCAACCATACTCATATTATGAATTTCTTGGTATATTGTCATAAAGGTACTGTATTTTGGAAATCTGTTGATGCTTCTGATGTTGATAGTAGAAACACTGACTACTACTTTCAATTATTGGATAAAGTTGTGGAAGAAGTGGGTGAAGAGTATGTAGTTCAAATGGTGACAACCTTAATCTATAACCACACATATATTGTGAGTCTCATGAAAAAATATACAGGTGGTAGAGATATTGTTCGTCCTGGTGTTACCTGATTTGCAACACAATTTCTACAACTTCAAGCAATTATGAGACAAAAGGAAGGTCTTGAAAACATGTTCAATTCTGAAGAATTTAGAAAAACAAAATATGGTAAAGAAAAGAAAGGACCGGGATATGAAGCAAGGAAAATTGTTATGAGTAGGGACTTTTGGAGTAAGGCTAATGATATATTGAAAGTATTTGAGCCAATTGTAAAAGTTTTGATACTAGTTAATGGTGATGAGAAACCAACAATGGGTTTCATATATGAAGCCATTGATCGAGCAAAACAAGCAATTCAACAAAATTCTCGTTACCATTCCAAATATAATGATATCATTGACAAGCGTTGGAAATTCATGCATTCTGATCTTCATTCTGCTGATATGTGTATATATTCTATAATTTTAATTTTGTCATGGAATTTAAATTTATAATATCATATCCTTAATAACTTATTTTCACTTCAAGGTTATTTTCTTAATCCGCAATTTCAATATGGAATTGAACATGGAAAAATTGTGTATAAAGAAACATTTAATGGAACAACTAATGTAATCATGAAGATAGAAAGAAACATAAATGATCAAATCAAAGCTTTAAACCAAGTAAGTAATGGATATTATATTTTCATTTGATAAATTATTTATTAAGAAATTTGTTTATGTACTTATATGTTTTGTTATATTACCTAGCTAACACTTTTTAGAGAAAAGAGTGAAACTTTTGGTACACCTCTAGCTTAAAAATCTTAGTCTAAAATGGATGCGGGTAAAATACAATTTTTTATTTATAATATTTTATAAATATATTTTACTTTTTTAATATAATCAATAATGTTCTTTTTTTTCTTCTTGGAAAAGCCCAATGGTGGGAATACCATGGTTCATGTGCTCCTGAATTTCAACGTTTGGATATGAAAGTTGTTAGTCAAACAACCTCTGCCACAAACTGTGAGAGAAATTGGAGTATATTTAGCTATATCCACACAAAGACAAGAAACAGATTGAAGTACAAAAAATTGCATAAGCTTGTCTTCACACATTACAATATGAAGTTGAGAATGAGGGATAAATTAAGGAAGAGTCGGGAAGAGATAAAAGCAAATTTTGATCCGATAAATTTTGACTATATATTTCAAGAAGATCCATTATCTTATTGGATAGAAGAGAGAGAAAATCCATTATTGGATGGAGTTCAAAATGCGGAGTGGTTGCCGATAGTTGATACAGATGATGAAAATGTTGATGATAATAGTGAAACTAATGAAAGTGGTGGTGGTTTAAGTCCACCAAGCAGTAATAGTAGTGGTAATGAAGTGGATAATGAAGGTGAAGGTGGAAGTGGAGGTGGTGATGATGAAGGAGAAGATGATGAACTTGATCCATATCATGACCACCAAATTATAGGCACTATAGGAACTTAACTGATATGGATCGTTCTGACAACTTGCTAATTGAGACAAGAGGAAATGTGTCACAATCTGGAAGAAAGGGGAAAAGGAAACAAAATGTTCCACTTGAAGATTCTTCCTCTTCTAGTATTGCTCATAGTTTTAGTGATTTTTGGATTGGTGATTCATCACAAAGTAGTCAACAATATTATCCACCTGTTTATCAATATTCATATTTCAACCCTTATAACCAATATCCTAGTGATCAAGCTCCTCCGTACTACCAACAATCAACGAATTATCACAATCCTTATCATCAACAATCATGTGATGGTTTTTTTTATGTCTTTGGACAGAGAGCTACACAAGATGATAGTCAGAGTGAAAATACAAGTTATGCTCCTTCACGCCACTCCACTACTATATGGTAGAAAGAGACATGTAAGTTATATTTTAAAACATTTGAATTTATATTTAGTTAACTCTATGTGTGAAAAGTCTTAATTTTAGATGCAATTTAAAGATACTAATTAAGGAGTTTTATTATTTATTTATTTTTGCCGTGGACATCGTTATGTGACAAAATGATATTGTTTTTCACCATCAAGATTGCAGTGGACATCGTTATGTGACAAAATGATGTTGTTTTTCACCATCAAGACTGCAATATAGGACATTAAAATATTTTTGTCTATAGTCCTTTTTATTTTAAATAAATTGTAACTTATATTATGTGTTTATGTTTGATTAAACTTAGAGTATTATTTATGATAATGTTTGTTTCATTAGAATTCAACTTAAATTATACATGAATATCATGCAATAAATATGATACAATAGTTTAAAAGTGAATTAAAACTAATACACAATTATAAATACAAGAAACATAAATAATTATAATAATTTTATAAATTTTTTTATATTTAATGTGTGTATAAAATAATTTCACATTACAACGGTCGTAATGCGCAACGCAGCGACCGCATTGACCGCAGCCGCAACAACCGCAATTTAAAACCATGGATGAACCATTAAACCCTTATCACCGTTGAACCATTGGTAAGGGGGAACATGTCATAGGTGAATGCGAATGAATACTAAGTACACAAGTTATTATAAATTGTGACATGATAATATAGGAATACATACATAACCAACTTTCAAAGTATTGATATGTTCACCTTTTTAATCAAAAACAGTTTTCATAAAAAACAAACATTTTATTAATGAAGTAAGGAATACAATTTAGAAGTGGAATCCATTAATGAAGCTCATATCAGATTTCGTTTTCTTATTCTGATGTTTTTGTCTTTTATGAGATTGAATTAAATTATGGGTATGAGTTAGAGGTGATAATTGAATCAATTAAATAAATATTCATTTAACATATTCATTAAATTTATCTACCATATGAAAAATTAGTTAATAGAATGGATTCAATGATATATTTATATACATAGAATCATTCGATTCATCTTATATATTTTAAAAATTCATCAAACAATATCATAAACAGAAGGGGGTTGCCTTAAAAGTGAGGTCCTCACAAGAAGGTTGTCCAAAGAAGGGGTTGTCTCGAGGTAGTCCCAAAGAGGTCTTCCATAAAAGGGGATCGCTCTTACAAGATAGGTTCTCCATATAAAGGGGTTGTCTATAGAAGGGGCTATCTCGAGGTAACTCCAAAAAGGTCTTCTATAGAATGGGGATCGCTTATAGAAGGGACTACCTCGACATAGCTCCAAAGAGGTTCTCTATAGAAGGGAATGGTTGCCCATAAGAGGGGGTTGCCCATAAAAGGGGTACCTTAAAGATATTCAGAAAGAGATTCTCCATAAAAAGAGCTATCTACAGTAGCCTCAAAGAGGTCCTCCCCATAAGGGTTCGAGGTAGTCTAAAGAGTGGCTAAACTATGTTGTAGAGTTTAGGCTAAGATATATGATCCAATCTTTTCTTTTTAAAACTCAATAAGAAAACACTTGTCACACATACTGGTCCAAAGATACGATTAAAGGTGACAAACCCGTCCTCCCTATTAGTGCGGAAAAAATGCTCTTCGTTGAGCAAATTAAGAGGAAAGGTGGAAGAAATAAACTTGACTTAATCTTTTGTTCGACAATCGAGAGTTATATATATATATATATATATATATATATATATATATATATATATATATATATATATATATATATATATATATATATATATATATATATATATATATATATATATATATATATATATATATATATATATATATATATATATATATATATATATATATATATATATATATATATATATATATATATATATATATCAAAGGGAATTCAATTACATAAGCACAGAGCTCCCCCTGAGATGTATAATCCTAAAAAGATAAAATCAGAATGAAAGAGCACTTTCTTGATTAATTTTTTTGAAGTACCAAAATGATCTTCCATCAGAATCTGATTTGTCTTCAGAAATTGTTTGATGTTGTCCAGAGTACTGGTTTTTTAACATCAACATTCTGATTAACTTCACTTCAGAAGCTTAGTTGAGTTCTTTTGAAGAAACTTCAATGTCTGGTTACCTTCAGAAGCTTGAATTCTGGTTGTCTTTGAAATTCTCTTTCAGAGCTTGATTACCTTTGGAAAAAAATCTCTTTGAAAGGAGCTCTCAGAGTCTTGTTAAGAATTCTTCTTAAAAGCTTGATTGTCAAGTTCCAAGTTCAGGAGTCTAGTTTTTAATTTCTTGAAGACTCAATGCTTAGATCTGATTGTTGGTTGAGATTCTTCTCAAAAAGCGTTAAAGCTTCTGATATTTGAACTTATCCCTATAAAACACTTAACAAACTATTCTACGAACTAGTTGTTAGCAGAAACATTAAACAATATTTGAGTTCTGATCTATGAATATATGTATATCAAAATCAATTACGATTCTCCCTTTTTACTACGTTTTTCCCCCTTTGTCATCAATCAAAAAGACACACACAAATAAAATAAAAGTGATGGAAAGAAACAAACATGTTTTTCATTAAGTAGTGCCAAAAGGCAGAAAATGGATACAAACGAGTTGTAAGCAAAAAAGAAAAGACACAGAGTGCAAAATAATTTATTTTAAAAAAAAAAAATTATTAAGGGTTTTGAGGAGAAGGAGGTGGAGGAAGTTTGGATAGTATCAACTGAAACATCATTTCCTATTTGTTTAGACGTTCTTTGACCAGAGCATTCTCAGCTTTCATTTTCTCGATGGTCTTCAAAAGCATATCAGGAATATCCCCAGAAGAGGTTCCAACAAACCGTTGATTATGAAAAATCTCATTTTATTTTATTTTGTTAGTCTAAATCATTTTATTTTTTATTTTATTAATTGACCTAATATTTATCTCATTTAAACTAATTTTGTTTTTATTCCGCCGATTAACCAGATATTTATCTCACTTGGACTAATTTTTTTATTTCATTGATTAATCAAACATTTATCTCATCTGGAATAGTTTTCTTTATTTCATTCATTAACCAAATATTATCTCATTTAGAATATTTTTTCTATTTTATTGATTAATCAAATATTTATCTCATTTGGATTATTATTTTTATTTCATTGGTTAACTAAATATATATTTTATTTGGGCTGATTTTTCAATATTTATATTTTCCTATCAATATGAATTGATATAGGTTACAATTAATCTAGTTACAAAAATCAAAATTATATAGGTTAATTTGCTATTAAATTCTTTGGGGACTTTTAATGGAAGATGACCATTAGAGTTAATTGATTTTTATTATCAAGGACAACGTCCTCCTCGACGTGTATTCGCAAATGTCATTTTTATGACAGGTTCTACATTTTCCTACTCTCCTAAGGTTGTATATATAGTCGATAACAATACATAAGTAGATGATTCCAATGACCATAGTTCCATTAGTTTCACTCCAGCATAAGTACCAATTTCGTAGCTATGGTGGTTCTTATAAGCTCTTAATAATAAGCTCTCATGCAAGCTTAATGCTCTACCGTTGGAGCAATGTTAAACTCATCAAACATCACCTTGAAATAATCACATCCTTTGTACATAACGTTGTTCTTAATTAATCAATTCATAGGCATGTCAGATCGTACTAATAATAGCTCACTTTTAAGCTTGAAGATATAGTCCATTAAAAACAATAACACTTCCATGTGAATTCTCATTACAAGAAAGTAGATACATCCTAGTGATCTTACAACTTCAAACAATTCAAATAAAAAGAAATAAAGAAGCAAATATTGCATTTGTGTGAATTTTTTGTCCAATCGCATTGAGTTCTATTATTAAATTTTAAGTCAACATAGCTTCATTTCATTCACATGGTATGAAAAATTAATCAGACAAGATGCTTCCACTCAAAGGATTCATATATTAGCTAAAATTCGCAACAATTTTACCTACCTCTCAGAAATCAATGTCATGAAAAACAAAACAAAACAAATATGTGTTATTCTAAATTATTTGCAAAATCATCATCCTAGAACAACAATTTCACAACTATCAACGCTTCAGTTACAATTTGATAAATCTCAACGCTTCGGATACATAACTTAAATCCAGTGAAGCTAACGAAATCACTCAGAATATATAATGTAGTTCAAATATACCAAATATGAAGTCTCCCAATATAAGTGGGACAAAGAGCAAAATCTACCAAGAAAAGGCCTTCTTTCTGGCTCACTTTATTCAAACTCATTTGTTAGGAAAAACAAAATACAACAAAAACTCTCCTTAAAATTCACTGCTACTGATGAGAAATGCTAAACAAATCAACCAAGGACAACTTCTAGTAGGTATAGCCCTTGACGAACATTCCCGCCTTGGCTTCTTCATTTTCACCTTCGGCTGAGTATCTTCCCAGCTGAGCCAAGGAGTTAGCTTTGGCACGGACCAAAAGAGACTTCTGAGCCGCTTCCACATTCTCCGGGCGACCTTGCCATGTCTTAAGCACACTGTTCTGCAGTGCTCGTGCATACGAGAACGACACGTGCCATGGGTTCGGACTTTGGTTCATTGCGTTAAGGTTTAGTGTTGCTTCAACTTCTGATTGTCCGCCTGACAAAAACTGTAAATACAAACAAACACAGCAAAGTTTAATAATTCAGTGGTTCTCAATTTCAAATTCCAATAACGTAACTGCAATCTTAAAAATGAAGTGCGGTAACTGTACCATGATTCCTGGAACTGCGGGAGGAACTCTTCTTTTAAGCATGGTTAGTGTATATTTGGCAATGGTTTCGGGAGAAGCCTTTTCCTTGTGCTCGGCGCCGGGCGTAACCATGCTAGGTTTGAGCAAAATTCCCTCAAAAAGGACATTGTTTTGGGCCAAATAGAAGAAGACTTCTGACCATACCTTCTCGGCAACTTCAAGTGTCCTCTCAATCGGGTGGTCCCCATCGAGAAGAATCTCAGGCTCAACTATTGGAACAAGACCGTTGTCCTGCAACGGATTACAAGAAGGCTTGTTTAAGAGAGTACAAAAAAATAAACCACAACGGTACGTTCTTTATCTAATGACGGACTAATTTCAATAAACAAACACTCATTGAACGTAGGAATACCTGAGAGATAGCAGCATATCGTGCAAGTCCCCATGCTGCTTCCTTAATAGCCAATGCAGAAGGACCAGACGGAATGCTAACAACCGTTCGCCTATACAATTCAAAAGCAAACAACCATTTAAACTCGATTTCTCAATGCATCCTATAAACAACAAAGTTTCATAAACAAGTCACTAAGAATAGCTTACCACTTAGCAAACCGAGCACCTTGCTTGTAGTATTCGGCAGATCGAGAAGCCAATCCATCCAACCCTTGGCACCAAGATTCATTGTTTGACCCTGGTAGAGGAACCAAACCCTACAAAACCAATTTGCGTTCAATCAATCATTGAGACATAACCAATCTTAAAGCCTTTCTAGATTAACCCATCTAAGCTTACCTACCGACATAAACAACTTAGGACAAGTATATAAGCTTATTTCCATAACTCTCCAATATAGCTTATGAAAACAGTTTACAACTTATACATAAGCACTTAATTAAATTGCTTATTCAATTAGAACCCTGATCCTATATTACTCACAAACAACATACCTTATCAACTTTGATGCCAGGTACAATGTTTCCTTCACGGAGAACATCCACGAACTTCTTCCCATCAGTAGTTGACTGATAAAGCGTTTCTTCAAAAAGGATCGAACCGGAAACGTATTCGCCGAGTCCCGGCGTGGTCAACAGAAGCTGCCTATAAGCCTGACGATTAGCCTCAGTATTATCCAATCCAATTGACGCCAAACGCTTCCCAGCAGTTGCATTAGACTCATCAATCGCAAGAATTCCACGACCACGAGACGCAACAGTTTTCTACACAACAAACCAAAGAAAATCAACATAATCACAAACCAAAACCTAGAAAAGCAATGATCTAGTCTCTATGAGAAAATTGAATATACAAATCAAAAGCGAAAACAAAAGTAATAGAAAAGGGTACTGACGGCGGTTTGAACGAGTTCATCGGAGTAAGAAGAAGCGCGGATCGGAAGAGAGACAGAGCGAGTGGAGGTGACAGAGGAAGATCTACGGCGAGAAGAGAATGGATTATTACCGATCCATTGAGAAGAGAGGGAGTTGAGTTTTGCACAAGCCATGGTTGAATTGAAGAAGAGAAGAAGAAAAACAACGAGAGAGTGATGTACGATGTTGTTTGTTGTGTTTTTCTTCGTATGTTGTTATAGAATGAAAAAGAGGGTTTTGTTTGGTTTTTTTTGGTTTTTCTCGTTCACTCCGTCTAAACGTTAGGTGGTAAAGAAACACACAAACTCAAGCGGCAATACCAAACAATTTCACCAACCCACTTTTTTATATACTATTTGTTTTGTTTTTTCGGGTCCGATTTATGTGCTTTTTATGTTCGAGTTTTGTTTTTTTTTTTAAATACTTTTATTTTGTATATTTTCACTTATTTTAAATTCTAACATAAATACTACTATTAGTTTTTTTTATGTTCAATATAGATATTGCTGGCTTTCTTATCTAATAAATGAATATAAGTTGTTAGAATAAATTTGTTTTTGTAGGTCCGATTTTTGAGCTTTTTAAATTTAATGTTTTTTTTTAATAATTCATTTTTAAGGTCGTTTTGTTTCCTTTAAAATTATCTTTGAGATCAGTTAGCTTGCAGATCTTATAAATTTTTTGAAATTATGTTTGACTCCATTTTTTAGACTCCAAATAAATCAATAGTTTTTGGCCCTTTCTTTTTAAACTTTCTCATATTTTTGTTTTTTTAGAGATCTAAGTGAAGGCTCAAAATATAATTTGTTTAAAATAAAATATTTTATTTTTTAAAAATATATATTTTAAAAATAATAAACATTTTTGAAAAATATTTTTTTTTATAAAACTTTTTTAAGATTTTAAAAAAAACATTGATTTTTTTGGAAAAAAAAGGCTAATATTTTTTCAAAAATAAAAAAACTTTTTTTCTGAAAATAAAAGAAAAATTATTTTCTCTGGAAAAATCATTTTTTTCTGAAAAAAAAATCAATTCTTTTAAAAAAATAAATATAGTCGATTTTTTTGAATATATTGAAAAAATTGATATTTTTGAAAAAAAGTTGATATTTTTGAAAAAAAGTTGATTTCTTTTAAAAATGAGAAGGACGGTTTTTATTAAAATAAAAAAATTGGTTTTTTTGAAAAAAAAATCGATTATTTCTGAAACATAAAAAGTCAAATATAATTATTTTTATAAATAAAAGAAGTTGATTTTTTTGAAAATAATAAAAAATGTGATTTTTTTTGGAAAAAAGAAAGACTTTTTTCGAAAATAGAAAAAAAAAGTCAAATATTTTCTAAAACAAAAAAAAATCACTTTTTCCGAAAAAATTAAATCGATTTTTTTAAAATAAAAAAAATCTTTTATTTGAAATAAAATTGATTTTTTTCGAAAATAAAAAGAAAATGATTTTTTTAAATGATTTTTTTTTAAAATGTTTATTTTTTCGTTTATAAAAAAGTATTTTTTTTTTAAAGTCAGTTTTTTCTTTAAAAAGTCAATTTTAAAAAATGATAGAGTCTTAAGACTTTACTTTGAATTTTATGGACATTTAATTTATAGAATTTCATATATATTTAATTTATAGGGACTATATATTTTCGAGTTCATTTATTTTTAAAATTTTGAATCCCTATATTTTGGGTCTTAAAAGTTAGACTCCGACGGTCTAAATCGAAGTTTTACGTTACAGTTTGTCTTTTATAACTAAAATACTTTCATATTTGATTTTCGCATCTTTTTAAATTCGAGCATAAATATTAATTCGTTGAAGATGTGTCGTTGGCATTTTTATTTAATATTACTTTCATCCCTAGATATAAGACTCTTCTTAAATATATAATTTCACATAATAAATTATAAATTTGTATAAAATTTATTTTTAGGAGATAGTTACAGTCAAATTTATTGATTATTTATATGATTTTATAAATTGATTTTTAGGAGAAATAAATAATTGATGTTTAAACAAGAATATTTATTAAAGATTGTAAAAATATATATAATATAAAAGAAAAGGAGTGATGCACTGACCGTGTAAATTTATTTTACACTGTCAACTAATGACGACCATGCATCCCGGCAAATCAGATTGAAAATTTTAAAATACTAGTATGACATGGAGGATCACCATTAAACCCATAATATAAATAATGATATGTTTAAAAAAATAATTAATACAGTTTGAAAGTTGAAGAGAATTTTATAAAAATTCAAAAGAATCTTTTAATTAGAGATGAAAGTGTATATATATATATATATATATATATATATATATATATATATATATATATATATATATATATATATATATATATATATATATATATATATATATATATATATATATATATATATATATATATATATATATATATATATATATATATATATATATACCTTCCCTTAACGGGAAAAAGGTAAGTAATTCGCTTGTAACTTGTCTTCCTAAAAGGGGGTTCTCACCTCACGGGGTTTGCCTTCTCAATAACCAAGTACCATAAATGTATTTACCAAATAATCATAACACTCGTCATACATAGTCTCTTCCAAATGCGAGCATGTGTGGCTTGAAAACGTGTGATGTCACATGCAAGTATACATGTATGTTTAAAGTAGCAAGTGATATAATAGTAAGGATGTTGAACCCACGTGGAGTGAAAAGTAACTTAAGTTTATTTTTTAAAACTATATTTTGTAAATGAGCATGAGCAAGAATAAAATAATGTATGGTTGTCACAAGTTCAGTTTGATGGCTGGTCAGACTGAAAACACCGCGTATTTGACTCGGATTGCACATGTTTATTAGGTCTTTATTATCATTTTGTTTGTGTTATGCTTTCTTTTTTGTTGTTTTCAGGTATTTAGCTCTTTCAGGATCTTTTTTGAAGAAACGAAGCAAAAAGACCAAAAAATTAGGGTTTTCGACAAATATTGTACTCGTGGCATTCTGCATGGCGGTCACTATAGGAGAAGTCATGACACATCAGCCCTCAACCAGGAGGAAATTGCCATAATCCCGTGAACTTCCCCATTTACTCACATGGCGGGCGCCATGGAGAGGTGGCGGACGCCACCTTTGAATTTCACATTCCCACTAAAGAGAAGTTGAAGGGCATCATGGTCTTTGCATGCTGTTGAGTTCCTCTATAAATAGGTCGTTCTAGTTCATTTCCAAATCATCCAACTTAGTTTACAACACTAAGATTATAATATCATTTGTAAAAGCGGTAATCTGTCACATCGAGGGGTTATCGCACCTTAGTGAAATTGAGTTGGAGCACTTTGATTTTGTTGTCGTCTTTATTTTCAAAGTCAAATGTTTATTTACTTTCTTGTACCAGATTTAAAGCCTCCGTTTGGAGCAGGTTCTAATTTAATCGCGTTTTTATTTTACTTACCATGCTTTACTTTATTTAATTCCTTGTCATGCTTTACTTTATTTAATTCCTGTCATTGTCTTTACTTTATTTAATTTTCTCGTCGTTATCTTTATTGCTCGTTTTAATTGTTTTACATGTTTTACTTGCTCTTCACGCCTTACATTCTAAACTTCTTTTCATCATGTTCAACATCGTTGTATTTGTTTGTATTACCATTCTGGCTAAATCTTTCAAAGGTTAGAATGTAAGGATCGCGGTTAAAGAGATGTTTCACATATTGCATCTGTAGAAATGCTTTATGGGCTATTTTGATTTTTAATTCGAGTTTTCTGAAACAAACTTGGTTAATTTTAACTACTCAAGGAGTGAGAAAGCACTCTGGCTTAGTTAACTAGGAATTTCTATCACTTTAAGGAAAAACGATTTTTGAAACTGTTTTCGGACGCGTTGATAGATTTAAAATCAGGAAACTCCTTAGGAAATCTTTCGAATCAAAATCACTTTTCAACTAAGCTTACGAGTCTTATTTCTTAAAAATAGTTTTACTACTTTAGCGTTCTGCGCACCTTTTATAAGTGACAATGAAAGGCCTTAATTTAAGGGTAAACTCGGTTCTGAATACGCGAAAGCGACAGTTCCTGTTAAATGGATTATTTTCAACAGTAGAAAATATTGCCCCATAAGTAGTTCTATTTAGACAATCAAAGCATCGTTTAACTGACGTGAAATACATTCAAGCCTATCTTTATCTGCACTGTATTTATCATTTTCTTTATTTACTGTTATTTTGCGACATCAATATCTCATTTGTACCACCTTAGATAAACATCGTAATAATAGTAATTGATAGATTGACGATTTGGTCTGTGTGAGATCGATAATCTTTTATATTACCCTGACGCGATTCGTGCACTTGCGAATACAGTGATCAAGTTTTTGGCGCCGTTGCCGGGGACCAACTTCGTCAAATTTCGTACCCTGTTGTTACACCTCTAGACTAAGGCATTATTAGCCGGTAAATTCGAAGAACCCGTAGTACCGGAAATTTAGTAGATCCTTTAGCGAAACCCGAACGTTACACTCGTACACGCCTCTTACTCGTCCGAATTAAGAAAGATATGGCCGAGAATCGCGACCGGAGACCTCTTAAGGAATTTGCCCAACCTTCTAACGAGGAACCTAGTTCTAGTATAGTAAACCCCCTCATTCCTGCCAACAATTTCGAACTAAAACCTTCTTTACTGCAATTAGTGCAACAGAACCAATTCGCGGGTCTCGCTACTGAGAACCCAAATCAACATTTAAAAGTCTTTATCCAACTGGACGACACCTTTAAATCCAACGGTGCTTCACCTGATGTGATTCGTTTAAGATTATTTCCTTTCTCCCTCAGAGATAGAGCACGTTCGTGGTTAGATTCACTTCCATCTAACTCAATAACTACCTGGGAAGACCTTAGGAGAGTATTCCTTGCTAGATATTTTCCCCTAGTAAGACTGTTGTTCTTCGAAACCTGTCATACCCCAAAATTTGCCCGTCGATATTACAAAGCATTTTCCAAGACCCTCTGACTTGTTCTGCAAGGCACTGATATCAAATGGACAAAAGCCCACTCACAACAGGCCCAATCCACAGGCGGCCCAAAATAACTGGCTCGCTAGGCGAGCAGCTCCTTCGCCTAGCGAACATTGCATCATGCCACTCGCCCAGCGAAGCGTTGGATCCAGGAAAAAGCCCAGACCTAGTTTGCTCGCTAGGCGAGCAATTCCTTCGCCTAGCGAAGCTCGCGAAAGTTTGAAGCTTTGGACCTCATTCTAAGCCCATTAGGTCACCACTACCACTACTATAAATACCTGCTCTTCTGCCACGAAAAACACACAGAGGCGGACTCACTCACCCGGAGACACTCACACAGAGATCCCGAGAAAACCCTAGCACCGAAACCCTGCTGGCCCAAAGAGTTCAGAAGGCGGAAACCCTGAAGGCCGCTCCCCGCTCCGAAGCTACCGTCGCCCAACTCAATCCGGCTCGCCAATTCAAGGTTGCAACTCGATTTGCAAACAGGTTTGCCTCACTATTATCGCTTTAGTTTCTTACTTGGCATATGATTTAGGATTCTTAATCTACATATGATTATCACTTTGTGTCCTTATTTTGCATGTGGTACCACTTTAGTGTCTTAATTTGCATATGATATCGTTTTGTACTCTCATTTGGCATATGGTATCACTTCATGTTCTTAATTTGTGGAGGATATTATAATTGAATTCATAAATATTTTGGAGTTTTGCATGAGAATTTAAATGTGCTTGAATATTGTGAAACTGAACCATATAATTATGTGTTGGATGCCATAAGCCATGTTGCAGGTTGAGGTCCTAATGTTCTCAAATTTCAAACCCGTGGCCGCTCGCTAGCTCCTCGCTAGGCGAGCCCGCAGCGAGCCTTCGCTGAGCCTTCGCTAGGCGAAGCAGAGGCGACCAGGCCAGGGGCTGCTTTGCCCTTTTGCTGCCCATTTCATGTTTACCTGATGATAATCCTGCATTATTTGGCTTAAATTCCTGGCTGTTATATTTATCTTATGGTGCAATTTCCAATTATATTTTATCTCGATGCTTTAATCCGTGTGTTCATGGTGTAAAGGCTAGCATACTTCCGAAGAAATAGCCGGCTAGGTACTCCGCTTTATGCATGGGAAGCTTTCATGGAGATGGAGTCTAAATTGTTTCACTTTAATGTGAAGATTCATATTGATTGCCTAATTAATTTTAATGTAGTGATCCTTAATGTGTTGATTTTAATGTATCGATTTAAGGCGGTATCACCATAATTACCTAATGAACTTAAAACATGGACTTTAAATAAATGATATCGGACCTCTCTTTATTACCCCACAATTTCGATATTACGGTCATGTCCCGCGAATGTGGGGATACACTTAGCAATGGCCCTTCGATTAAATCATCATAAAATAAATCATAGTCCCTCGGATGTTGCCTTCGAAAATACGATTTTGTCCCTCGATGACCCTTCGGTGTAGCCTACGGTTAAATGATGATAGTCCCTTCGAATGCTAAGGTATCCTCACAACTGTTGCCTTCAATGACCTATCGATGACCCTACGATGACCCTTCTACATCCCCAGGATAAAACTACTTACTTCTCAATAGTAAGGACAGTTTTACCCTCATAAGGATGGGAAATGCCCGGAAAGACCTCGGACAGGTATAACCTTAATTGCTCATTCATAACAAAAAAATGCTTTTCACACCTCACACCTTTCAAACATCCTTTTTAGAAAATCACCACTTAGCATACATCCGTACTAGGATCATTGCCGAGTTATATTTTTCTAAACTACTTTCAAAAAACTATACGAGATAACCACTTTGTATACATTCATGCAAGAATCATTACAAAGTTAAAATCTCGTTTTCAAAGCCTTTTTATACACTTTTCAACCACCTTTTTCAAACTAAAAAAAAAACATAAATGATTGAGCAATTAAGAGCCCATGGATAACCATGGATACAAAGGGTGCTAATACCTTCCCTTTGTATAAAGTACCTCCCGAACCTAAGAATTTAAAATTAAGGTCTTTCCTGTTCTTTTCCACCTTTCCTTATGGGATAAAAGAAAAGTCGGTGGCGACTCTTGCTAACCGCGACATTGCGATTACAAATCCAATAAGGTCCAGTTCACCGTATGACAGAACTGGCGACTCTGCTGGGGACATACAAAGAGAGGTCCATCTTAAAAAAAAAAAAAAAAAAAAAAAAAAAAATCATTTATGTTTTATTGTTCCTTCTTTTAAGGGGGGCTTTGAGTGAAAGATCCTACACCCGGATCTAGTGTACCTTAGGTAAGTAGCAATAGATCATCGCGACTATCCGGCGTATACTGGAATGGTTAAAATGATAGCTACGGTTAATGTGACACTTTGGTTGTCCTGATGTTCCTCATGTTACTTGAGGAAAAATTTGGCTTCCGCGTGGTGTCATCAAAGCATTAACCAGACCTTTAGAACCCTAATTGACTCATCCTAGCCATTAGAAAGTAGTGAGATAACTGGCTTCGGTTCCGACTGAGGTTGGTTGATACTCGATACTACACTCTTTGAGATTGGACTTTAGGGAAGCTTCGGTCAACCACTTGGTGTTGCACTGAAGTGGACCTAAAGAAAGGTCGATGATCTGAGATCCTTCTAGAACCCGGTTACTATTCTAGGACAGGTTGAACCAACCAAACTTCAATGGGGAGGGTACTTACCTATGGAACTCATGCAAGCCTTAAAACCTAGGAATAATTGTTGTGTGACATGCTTGCGCTTGCATAACATCATAACATCATAACATCATGGCATCATACTAACCATTTCAAGGACTTAGGATTTTAGCTTTGCTCTGTTGAACAGGTTATGGCTTCCAGGAAGACTATCCGGATCAATCTTATAACGATCTCTCCTCAACTCAAGGATTTGGTGTTAGAACTTCCCGATCATGCTCAGTTCAACAAGAAACATGGTCATCTTCTCAACTTAGTTACCGCTGGTTTCAAAGAAGATATGATGAGAGTCCTATTCCAGTTCTTAGATCCTAAACATCATTGCTTCACTTTCCCAGATTATCAGTTGGTACCCACATTAGAAGAATTCTCCCAGCTGCTCGGGATACCTATCCTGGACCAAATACCTTTCAGTGGTTTAGAAAAGATGCCAAAGTCTGAAGAAGTTGCCGCCGCTTTATGCATGACAAAATCTGACATTGAGACCAATTGGGTAACAAGGAGTGGAACGAAAGGTCTACTTGCCAAATTCCTGATAAGTAAGGCCCGAGAATTCCTAAAAGTTGTGAATGTCCATGCTTTTGAAGATGTTTTAGCATTGCTAATCTATGGTTTGGTGCTATTCCCTAATCCGGACCAATTCATAGATGTGAATGCTATTAAGATATTCCTCACACATAATCCTGTGCCTACCTTGCTTGGAGACGTCTTGCATTCCCTTCACACTCGTACTATGAGGAGGCAAGGGACTCTCATGTGCTGCGTACCTTTGTTGTCTGGGTGGTTTATTTCGCACCTCCCTCAATCAGTCTTGAAGAATGATCAAAATCTGAAATGGTCTCAAAGGACAATGGCACTCTCCCATTCAGACATCCGTTGGTGTTCCAATCTCAGAGAAAACGTCACCCTCATCGACCGTTGTGGAGAATTCCCTAATGTACCACTCCTGGGGATAAGGGGAGGTATTACTTATAATCCTGCCTTAGCCCTACGTCAGTTTGGGCATGCTCGAAGAGATGGTCCACATGAAATGATTATTCAAGGTACAGTGTTTGACTATGACAATGACTCTCAAGGTCTCCGCCAAAGGTTTGTACGAGCTTGGGGCATGGTGAGAAGAAGCAATTTAGGAAAGAAAAATTCTATTCCTATGGAGCCTTATCTCAGATGGGTGCGCGCCAGAGCTCGCGAACTTGTCATGCCATATCTTGCAGTCGGACCATTGACTGTTGAATCAGAGGCCGAAGGAGCTACTTCCCAGATCATTCCTTATCCAGATATGCCTACTGATGTTGAGGAATTGAAAAGATCCTGGACCCAGTTGAGAGAAGAGAGAGATACTTTCGAAGCTCAGTTCAATGCAGAAAGGAAGAAAGTGTTAGAGCTCACCAGTCAGCTTAATGAGGAATGAAGACTCAATGCATATCTTCGCCCGAAAAGAAGTCGCCCCTGGGAGACTTGAGCTTTGTATTTTTACTATTATGCCTTTTGTAATGAACATTGATCAAAAAAAAATTTAGCAATAAACATTTCTCCCTTGTTGGTGATTTACGCAAAGTTAAATTCCAAAAGTCCTTGAAAACATTTCATACATTGCATCGCATAACATAACATTGCATAACAGGTGTTCTAAAGGACCATATTCTCACGGTCTGCCTCTTAAACAGAAAAATGGATCTCGAACAAACTGTCAAAGATCTCCAGACTCAGAATGCTCAATTCAAGGAGATGATGCTAAGCTTATCCAAGGGGCAGGAGGAACTGAAGGCTCTTTTGGCCGAAAAGAAGAAGGACAAGAAAGCTGTGAGTTTCATTAACCCGGGAAGAAGGCGTAAAGGACAGGCTACGGGAATCAAATTTGGAATCCCGAATGGCCCAGAAGAGGGGGCGGAAAATGATTCAGAGGAGGAGAATGTTGATTTCTCTAACCCTGAGGATGATGATGAGGAGTATGAAAATGAACAGTACTCTCCAAGAGATGATAAGTACAAATTGCTGGAAGAACGCATGCTAGCCATGGAGGGTCAGAAGACACCTGGTCTGGATTTCGAAAGTTTGGGTCTGGTCTCCGATGTGACCATTCCTCGCAAATTCAAAATCCCCACTTTCAATAAGTACGATGGTGCGTCTTGTCCTCAGATGCATCTAAGGGCTTATGTGAGAAAGATCCAGCCGCATACCATTGATAAGAAACTGTGGATCCATTTCTTCCAAGAGAGTCTATCTGGCACACAGTTAGAGTGGTATTATCAGCTTGAGAGCTCTAACATCCGCACATGGACTGATTTAGCAACAGCTTTCTACAAGCACTACCAGTATAATTCTGAATTAGCACCTACTCGGCTACAGTTGCAGAATATGGCCATGGGATCTAAAGAAAGCTTCAAAGAGTATGCTCAGAAATGGAGAGATTTGGCCGGCAGGGTCAAACCCCCTATGACTGACCGAGAATTAGTAGACCTGTTCATGGGTACTCTGACTGGCCCATTCTACAGCCACCTACTGGGGAGTTCTTCATCAGGTTTCACTGAACTTATACTGACAGGTGAACGGGTGGAGAGCGGCATTCGAAGTGGAAAATTACAGGCAGCTACCTTTACAAGCAGTAAAAAGTCCTACCATGGGAAGAACGAATCGAATGCTGTGTATGGTCAAAAGAATCATAATAAGAAAATCGGTGACCATGCCATTGGAGCAGTAACGATCGCAGCCCCGCCAGCTCAAAACTTCCAGCAAAGACAAGACAGACCAAGAAGGCAGTTTACCAAGCTCAATATGACTTTAGCACAAGCACTGCAAAGTATGCTGAAGGTAAACCTAATCACTCTCAGAGGTCCTCCTGCAAATGTCAACACTGCTTCGCCTCGTTACAATCCCAATGCCAGGTCTGCATATCACTCCGATAGCCCCGGGCATGATACAAATGATTGTTGGCTGTTGAAGAATAAGATTCAGGACATGATCGATGCTGGGGAAATTGAGTTCGAGCCTCCGGAGACTCCTAATGTCATCAATGCACCTATGCCTAATCATGACAAGGCTGTTAATGCTCTCAATGACGATTCTCTCATCACTACTGTAGCGGACTTAACATCTCCTCTCCCGATCATAAAGCGGAATTTATCGCAAGCTGGTTTATTTCCAGGTTGTACTGAAGATTGCAATCTCTGCACACTTTGGCCCGAGGACTGCTTGAAATTGAAAAATGGCATTCAACGGCTGATGGACGACAGTACAATTCTATTTGAAAGGGTTTCTAAAACGGAAAACCCTATTGAAGAAATATCTATGATTGCAAGGTCCAAAGTTCCGGTTAAGATTACCGCTCCCAGGGCACCTGTGAAGATCATTGCTGAACCCAAGGTAGTTCCCCTGATCATTACTGCACCTGGCCCAATACCGTACTCCTCAAGCAAGGCCATTCCATGGAATTATGGAGGTGAGGTTTACATCCATGGCGTAAAGCAAGTTGGTGACTCTGCTAATCCTAATGACATTGTTGGGACTAGTAAAGTTACTCGAAGTGGAAGGATCTTCTCTCCAGAAATCTCACCCCCAGCTCCTGAGACTCGAGGAAAGGAACCAGTCAATCCTTCTCAGTCAGAGACACCTGTCGAAGATACTACTGAAGACGTTGCCAAACGAGAAATGGAAGAAGTGTTGAAAATCATCCGCAAGAGTGATTTTGATGTGGTAGAGCAGTTGGGGCACACTCCTTCCAAAATCTCGATGTTGTCCTTGTTGTTGTCTTCTGAATCTCATGCCAATGCCTTGATAAAATTCCTGAAGACTGCCCATGTACCTCAGGAGACCTCCGTCGATCAGTTCGAAAATTATGTTGCTAATCTGACTGTCGACGGTGGCCTAGGTTTTTCCAATGCTGACCTGACACCAGCGGGAAAGGACCATAATAAGGCCCTGCATATCTCCATTGAGTGTAAAGGGATCACCCTGTCTCATGTGCTGATCGATAATGGCTCTTCTTTGAATGTGTTACCGAAAGCCGTGCTCGAGAAACTTGACTGCAAGAGCGTTGAACTGAAGCCTAGTGACATTGTGGTGCGGGCTTACGATGGTGCAAAGAGTGTTGTCCACTGTGAAGTTGTTCTCCCTATCAAGATAGGACCTCAGGTTTTCAACACTACCTTTTATGTAATGAACATTCGTCCTGCCTACTCCTGCCTATTGGGGCGCCCTTGGATTCATGAGGCAGGTGCTGTAGCTTCGTCTCTCCATCAAAAGCTGAGGTATCCAATAGAGGGTAAGATCGTCACTGTGTGTGGGGAAGAAGAATACATTGTCAGTAGTGTGCATACCTTCAGATACGTCGAAATGGATGGTGAATTCTTCGAGACTCCAACTCAGTCATTTGAAGTGGTTTCCCCGCCCGATCCTGTCCTTAAGCCAACTCCCTGTATGCCCAAGGTTACTCGTGCTCCTCCTGCTATGATTTCTCTGAAAGATGCTCAAGCTGTAGTTGAAAATGGTGGCTGTACTAGCTGGGGTCAACTGATCAACATACCCTACAAGTCTGATAAATTTGGTCTGGGATTTAGCTCTGAAAAGATGGTCAAAGATCAAATCAATGTTGTAGAAGAGGCTGACAGTGATTGCGACTTAGATAGCTGGATCTTCCCAACGATTGGTGACGGACTCAATAATTGGAAGGCTGAAGACACTATCCCGATCTCCTTTAGTCAGGAGTAATTGTTATTGTCTATTTAGCATTGCAAATTCTAATTGAACTTCTTAAAGCATCGTGTCTATACCCGGGGCACAATAGCTAATTTGTTAAGGGTTTTGTCATTTCATAAGCATATTTTCATATTCAATAAATCAATGGACATTTTCGCATTCAAATGTTGCGCTCTTTATTTTTTCCTGTCGTCTTTCAAACAAGCTATGCTTTCTTACACACACTCACGTAACAAATTGCAGATCCGTACTCACTCTGGATCCTATTGATAATAATTCCGCTACTGTTCATTATGACTTTGAAAATCCAATCTACCAAGCCGAAGATGGAAGTGAGGAAGATTGTGAAGTCCCTGGAGAGCTTGCCAGATTGTTACTGCAAGAGGAAAGGACTATACAGCCGCATGAAGAGTCCCTCGAAATTGTAAATCTGGGTACTGAGGTAGACAGAAAAGAAGTCAAAATAGGAGCAGGATTGGAAAGCAGTGTCAAGGAAAGATTGGTTCGGATGTTGCATGACTATGTAGAGGTTTTCGCCTGGTCTTATGAAGACATGCCTGGGTTGGATACTAATATAGTGGTGCATCGGCTGCCTACGAAGGAAGACTGCCGTCCTGTCAAGCAAAAGGTTCGCCGCATGCGTCCCGAAATGTCTGAGAAAATCAAAGCCGAGGTTATGAAACAATTCAATGCCGGTTTCCTAGCCGTTACTTCCTATCCTCAATGGGTTGCTAATGTGGTGCCAGTGCCAAAGAAGGATGGTAAGGTGCGAATGTGCGTAGATTACCGAGACCTGAATAAAGCAAGTCCCAAAGACGACTTTCCACTCCCGCACATTGATGTTCTGGTAGATAACACCGCTCAACACAAAGTATTCTCATTCATGGATGGATTCTCGGGTTATAACCAGATTAAGATGGCACCTGAGGACATGGAGAAAACTACGTTTGTGACGCAATGGGGCACTTTCTGTTACAAAGTAATGCCGTTCGGTCTAAAGAACGCCGGGGCAACATACCAGCGTGCTATGGTGGTTTTGTTCCATGATATGATTCATCATGAGATAGAGGTATATGTGGATGACATGATAGCTAGATCTCATACTGAAGAAGAGCATCTCGATCATTTATACAAACTGTTCGAGAGGCTGAAGAAGTACAAGTTGAGATTGAATCCGAACAAATGCACTTTTGGAGTAAGATCCGGTAAACTCTTAGGCTTTATTGTCAGTGGTAAAGGAATTGAGGTTGACCCGGCTAAAGTGAGAGCTATTCAAGAAATGCCAGTTCCCCGTACGGAGAAAGAAGTCAGAGGTTTCTTGGGACGCTTGAACTACATTGCTCGATTTATCTCCCACTTGACCGCTACCTGCAAACCCATCTTCAAATTACTGAGGAAAAATCAAGAGATGACATGGAATGATGAATGCCAAGAAGCTTTTGACAAAATCAAGAACTACCTCCAGGAACCTCCAATTTTGATACCACCAGTTGAAGGAAGACCTCTAATCATGTATTTGACCGTGTTAGAAAATTCAATGGGGTGCGTATTGGGGCAACATGACGAGTCTGGTCGAAAAGAGCATGCCATATACTACCTGAGCAAAAAGTTTACCGACTGTGAAACAAGATACTCACTGCTCGAGAGAACTTGCTGTGCTTTGGCCTGGGCTGCTCGCCGACTAAGACAGTATATGTTGAATCATACCACTTTGTTGATTTCTAGGATGGATCCCATCAAATACATGTTCGAGAAGCCCGCTCTCCCCGGAAGAATAGCGAGATGGCAGATGATCTTAACAGAGTACGATATCCAGTACACTTCCCAGAAAGCAATCAAAGGAAGCGTGTTGGCTGATCATTTGGCTCATCAAGCGGTGGATGATTACCAATCTATGAATTTTGAGTTCCCAGATGAGGATGTCATGTTTGTTGCTGATAATGAAAAACCTAAACCAGATGAGGGATCCGAATGGGGATCCCGATGGACTATGGTCTTTGATGGATCTTCTAATGCATTGGGCCATGGTGTTGGGGTTGTACTCATTTCTCCCAAGGGTCACCATACGCCTTTCACAGCTAGACTATGTTTTCATTGTACCAATAATATGGCTGAGTATGAAGCATGTATTTTTGGACTCAAAGCTGCTATAGATTGGCGAATCAAGCTTTTGAGTGTGTACGGAGATTCGGCCTTGGTAATCAGTCAGATCAACGGAGAATGGGAGACTAAACATCCAAATCTCATCCCTTATCGAGAGCGGATGATGACATTAATCCCATACTTTGAAGAGATTACATTTGAACATATTCCACGAGAGGAGAATCAGTTGGCAGACGCATTAGCTACCATGTCATCTATGTTCAGAGTCAGATGGGACGGTGAAGCTCCCATGGTTACCATTGGACGGTTAGATGAACCAGCATACTGTTATGGACTTAACGCTGAGAAGGTACAGGAGAAACCTTGGTTCCACGACGTAAGAAGATATTTAGAGACTCAGGAATACCCTGAAGGGGCATCCATCAAGGACAAAAAATTCCTGAGGAAGTTCTCCGCTAAATTCTTTCTGAGTAATGGAGTATTGTACAAACGTAATCATGATTCAACTTTGCTTCGCTGTGTGGATAAAAAGGAAGCGGAAAAGATTATGGAAGACATGCATGACGGTATTTTTGGGACTCATCCTAATGGACATACCATGGCCAAGAAGATTCTGAGATCAGGGTATTATTGGTCTACCATGGAAGCTGATTGCCACCATCACTCCAGAACCTGTCACAAGTGTCAGATCTATGCGGATAAAGTACATGTACCTCCTGCTCCATTGAACGTGTTAACAGCGCCTTGGCCCTTTGCAATGTGGGGCATCGATATGATTGGAGAGATTAAACCTACGGCTTCTAATGGACATCGCTTCATTCTCGTCGCTATTGATTACTTCACAAAGTGGGTAGAGGCAGCCTCATTCGCTTCTGTCACCAAGAATGTGGTGGCACGGTTCATCAAGAATAGTCTTATTTGTCGATATGGCATCCCTGAAAGAATTATCACTGATAATGGTACTAATTTGAACAACAAGATGATTACTGAACTCTGCACGCAGTTCAAAATAAAGCATCATAATTCTTCTCCGTACCGGCCAAAGATGAATGGCGCCGTGGAGGCTGCTAATAAGAACATCAAGAAGATCATACAAAAGATGACGGTAACGTACAAAGACTGGCATGAGATGTTACCATTTGCTCTCCATGGTTATCGCACTTCAGTACGCACTTCGACAGGGGTAACTCCTTTCTCTTTAGTCTACGGAGCGGAAGCTGTTTTACCAGTGGAAGTCCAGATTCCTTCTATAAGAATCATGAAAGAGGCGGGCTTAGACGAGGATGAATGGATTCAGACTCGGCTCGACCAAATAAACTTGATTGATGAGAAGAGACTTGCGGCTGTTTGTCACGGGCAGATATACCAGAAGCGCATGACCCAAGCATTTAACAAAAGGGTCAAGAGACAGGTGTATCAGGTAGGCGACTTGGTGATCAAGCGTATCACTCTACCACAAGGTGACCCCAGAGGCAAGTGGACTCCCACATACGAAGGACCATTTGTGGTTAAGAAGGTATTCTCCGGTGGAGCCATGATGCTTGCTACAATGGATGGCGAAGAGTTCCCGCATCCTGTGAACGCTGACATAGTTAAAAAATACTACGCATAAAAGAGACCCGCTAGGTCGACGTACCTAGGCAAAAGTAAGGGCATCCCGGCGAACCAAAAGGGTTCGGGCAAAAGTTAGGGATAAATATATAAAGACGTATACCCGGCAAGTCGAAAACCTGAAAAGGCGGCTTGGGCAAAAAGGGGTATCCCGGTGGACTGAAAACCTGAAAAGGCGGTCCAGGCAAAAATTAGGGATTAAAGCGTATGACTATGTCCCGTTCTCTGCCACCTTCACCCAAGTTCAAGGGGCTGAACAAGCCAATCACCTCTATCCGACAGCAGGAGATGAGATGCTTGAAGACATAATGACAGTAGTGGAGTCAAAATCAATAGGGCTTATTCTGCATAGCTTTCTTTTTGTTGTCTGGACAATTTCCTCTTACTAGGATTTCTGTCTCCTTGTACTCAAATTGCCTATTTATAGGCCCTCTTTCAAAATCAATACAATTTCATTTCCAAAAAGATGCTTTTGTTTTACCTTTTCTGTTTTGTTTGCGTAAACGTCCATTGATTTACTTTGAATTGATTTATGCACTTGAATATGATCAATGTTTACCAAAAATGCATGCCTAGAATAGTAATAGCAATTACTACACGACTTCAGGATCGAGGAGAAGGTCTAATCACGCTTCCCAATGAATCTGTTGCTAATTCGATTCCCCGGCTAAGCCAGTTATTCCCCAGAAGAAATGGGCATCACTAGACGAATTGGTCATCTCTTCTATCCCCAGCCAGGCTCTGTCGAATGTTTCTACCATCAGACAGAAATCAAATCCCCCAGCTGAGACAGGGTCATCAATACAAATATCTCCGACCCGAAGACTGAGATTTGTTTCCCCAGTAGAGTCCCCTGGAAGAACGTTTCAGACACATAGTGCATTCATTACATCATTTCACATCACATACCTACATACCATTTTCGTTCCGCATCATATACATTACATCATTTCATAACATATACATGTATACAATGCTCTCATTTATTCCAGACGCATAATTCACTCATTACATCATTTCACAGCATACGCATGCATACAACATTTGCATCTCATGCATCATGACATGGCATGAAGCTAACTTTATTTTTCAGGTCAATTATCCTCCTGACATAGTCAAAACAAAGGTCCATTCAGACGGACATCCTTATCAGTTACATTCAGGATTCAACTACATCTTTCAGATATACTCCATGTCAACATTCATTCTGACATCCTCCTAACGATGGCATCTATAAGCCCATCCCAAATATTCATTGCAAATACTATCAGATATAGCCTAGCGTACGGTTCATCCTGATTCTTCTCAACATATGACTCCTTCAACTCAGATACGATCTAGCGTACGATCCATTCTGACCTTCAACAACTCAGATACGATCTAGCGTACGATCCATTCTGACCTTCAACAACTCAGATACGATCTAGCGTACGATCCATTCTGACCTTCAACCACTCAAATACAGTCTAATGTACGACCAAGTTAGACCGTCAAGTTCTCAGATGCTACCTTCGGACAGGTACATTTCTGAGTGGTAGTCTAGTATACGACTACTCCCTTTCTCAGGTGCTACCTTCGGACAGGCACATTCCTGAATGGTAGTCTAGTATACGGCTACTCCCTTTCTCAGGTGCTACCTTCGGACAGGTACATTCCTGAATGGTAGTCTAGTATACGGCTACTCCCTTTCTCAGGTGCTACCTTCGGACAGGTACATTCCTGAATGGTAGTCTAGTATACGGCTACTCCCTTTCTCAGGTGCTACCTTCGGACAGGTACATTCCTGAATGGTAGTCTAGTATACGACTACTCCCTTTTCAGCAGCTTCATCCTAACGTACGGCTCATTCTGCGACTCAGACACGGTCTAACGTATGATCCATTCTGATCCCTTATCCCCAGCAGTATAGCATACTCTGACTCCCCAGCGAAGTCAACAGCATAATGGAGGATTCACTATACGGTCTGATGTATGACCCGGTGTGACACCCATGTCTCTAGATATCGTCTAACGTACGACACAATCTGGAAATCTCCTCAGCAAGTTTCTTGGATGGCATCTTTAAGCCCATCTCCGTCAAGACAAATGGACAAGTGCAAATTTTTGGGGCATTCTAAGTGTTCAATAATCTTTCACCTCCAGACCACGAATGGCACATGCCATTCTACTCTCTCGGTTCGAGAATATTGAACAGGGGCAGCTGTCATACCCCAAAATTTGCCCGTCGATATTACAAAGCATTTTCCAAGACCCTCTGACTTGTTCTGCAAGGCACTGATATCAAATGGACAAAAGCCCACTCACAACAGGCCCAATCCACAGGCGGCCCAAAATAACTGGCTCGCTAGGCGAGCAGCTCCTTCGCCTAGCGAACATTGCATCATGCCACTCGCCCAGCGAAGCGTTGGATCCAGGAAAAAGCCCAGACCTAGTTTGCTCGCTAGGCGAGCAATTCCTTCGCCTAGCGAAGATCGCGAAAGTTTGAAGCTTTGGACCTCATTCTAAGCCCATTAGGTCACCACTACCACTACTATAAATACCTGCTCTTCTGCCACGAAAAACACACAGAGGCGGACTCACTCACCCGGAGACACTCACACAGAGATCCTGAGAAAACCCTAGCACCGAAACCCTGCTGGCCCAAAGAGTTCAGAAGGCGGAAACCCTGAAGGCCGCTCCCCGCTCCGAAGCTACCGTCGCCCAACTCAATCCGGCTCGCCAATTCAAGGTTGCAACTCGATTTGCAAACAGGTTTGCCTCACTATTATCGCTTTAGTTTCTTACTTGGCATATGATTTAGGATTCTTAATCTACATATGATTATCACTTTGTGTCCTTATTTTGCATGTGGTACCACTTTAGTGTCTTAATTTGCATATGATATCGTTTTGTACTCTCATTTGGCATATGGTATCACTTCATGTTCTTAATTTGTGGAGGATATTATAATTGAATTCATAAATATTTTGGAGTTTTGCATGAGAATTTAAATGTGCTTGAATATTGTGAAACTGAACCATATAATTATGTGTTGGATGCCATAAGCCATGTTGCAGGTTGAGGTCCTAATGTTCTCAAATTTCAAACCCGTGGCCGCTCGCTAGCTCCTCGCTAGGCGAGCCCGCAGCGAGCCTTCGCTGAGCCTTCGCTAGGCGAAGCAGAGGCGACCAGGCCAGGGGCTGCTTTGCCCTTTTGCTGCCCATTTCATGTTTACCTGATGATAATCCTGCATTATTTGGCTTAAATTCCTGGCTGTTATATTTATCTTATGGTGCAATTTCCAATTATATTTTATCTCGATGCTTTAATCCGTGTGTTCATGGTGTAAAGGCTAGCATACTTCCGAAGAAATAGCCGGCTAGGTACTCCGCTTTATGCATGGGAAGCTTTCATGGAGATGGATTCTAAATTGTTTCACTTTAATGTGAAGATTCATATTGATTGCCTAATTAATTTTAATGTAGTGATCCTTAATGTGTTGATTTTAATGTATCGATTTAAGGCGGTATCACCATAATTACCTAATGAACTTAAAACATGGACTTTAAATAAATGATATCGGACCTCTCTTTATTACCCCACAATTTCGATATTACGGTCATGTCCCACGAATGTGGGGATACACTTAGCAATGGCCCTTCGATTAAATCATCATAAAATAAATCATAGTCCCTCGGATGTTGCCTTCGAAAATACGATTTTGTCCCTCGATGACCCTTCGGTGTAGCCTACGGTTAAATGATGATAGTCCCTTCGAATGCTAAGGTATCCTCACAACTGTTGCCTTCAATGACCTATCGATGACCCTACGATGACCCTTCTACATCCCCAGGATAAAACTACTTACTTCTCAATAGTAAGGACAGTTTTACCCTCATAAGGATGGGAAATGCCCGGAAAGACCTCGGACAGGTATAACCTTAATTGCTCATTCATAACAAAAAAATGCTTTTCACACCTCACACCTTTCAAACATCCTTTTTAGAAAATCACCACTTAGCATACATCCGTACTAGGATCATTGCCGAGTTATATTTTTCTAAACTACTTTCAAAAAACTATACGAGATAACCACTTTGTATACATTCATGCAAGAATCATTACAAAGTTAAAATCTCGTTTTCAAAGCCTTTTTATACACTTTTCAACCACCTTTTTCAAACTAAAAAAAAAACATAAATGATTGAGCAATTAAGAGCCCATGGATAACCATGGATACAAAGGGTGCTAATACCTTCCCTTTGTATAAAGTACCTCCCGAACCTAAGAATTTAAAATTAAGGTCTTTCCTGTTCTTTTCCACCTTTCCTTATGGGATAAAAGAAAAGTCGGTGGCGACTCTTGCTAACCGCGACATTGCGATTACAAATCCAATAAGGTCCAGTTCACCGTATGACAAAACCAAATAACTAGATTTACTCAAAACCAAGGAGAATCACTTTTTGAAGCTTGGGAGAGATACAAGGAGTTGTTAAGAGTTTGTCCACACCATGGCCTAGAACAATGGCTGATCGTTCATACCTTCTACAATGGACTCCATTATAACACAAAGATGAGCATCGACGCTGCCGCTGGTGGCGCGTTGATGAACAAACCTTACCCTGGAGCTTATGACCTAATTGAGGATATGGCCCAAAATCATTACCAATGGGGAACTAAACGAGCATCAGTAGAGAAAAAGGAGACCCAAGGTGGAATACATGAGATAAGTTCTATGGACATGATGCAAGCGAAAATGGACGCTTTAGCCCTTAAGGTCGAACATATTTCTACAAACTCTAACACCGCAACGGTAGTTCACACAGAGTGTGAACTTTGTGGATCTAAAGGACACGAATCGGCAGAATGTAACCTTTTGAACAACCTGAACACCGACCAAGTGAATTACGCCCAAGGTAACCCATTTTCAAACACTTACAACCCTGGATGGAAGAATCACCCGAATTTTTCCTATAAAAACCAGAACCCTATCCAAAATTTTGCACCTCAAAGACCACAAGGTTTTCAAGCCCAAAAACCAAATCAACCTATGCAAGTTGTGCCCCATAAGCCTAACCTTGAGAAGATCATAGAGAACTTTATATCAGGCCAGACTTAGCAAAATAAAGAATTCCTAAACCAGAATATTCACGTAAACAAACTGATAACGTAATTAGGGACTAAGGTTGATCAGATAATTACTCATAATAAGATGCTTGAAACCCAGATCTCACAGGTAGCACAAAACCAAGCCCCGCAAACTACACCTGGAGGACAATTCCCTGGACAACCTCAACTCAACCCTCAAGGGAAAGATAACGCTATCGCATTACGAAGTGGGACTGCTTACGAAGGGCCTTATAACCCAACAATGAGCGAGTCCAAAGCTTCTAAAGAAAATATACCTAACAACCAAGGAGAGGAACCAGTGGAACCCGAAAAACAAACCGACCAAGAAGGAGAAGCCAAGGATAAAACTTACAAACCACCACCCCCGTACAAACTATCAATCCCATATCCGCAAAGACTTAAACAAACCAAAATCGATAACCAATACCAAAATTTTATAAAAGTAATAGAGACGCTTCATGTAGAGATTCCTTTCACCGAAGCCATCACCCAAATTCCATCTTACGCCAAATTTCTCAAAGACATCTTAACCAACAAGCGTAGGCTTGACGATCCCAAACCCTTGGAATGCAACTTCATTTCCGAGAATAAACTTGCTAAGAAGGAGAAAGACCCTGGGAGTTTTTCTATACCTTGCATTCTAGGGAGTCATGTGATCGACAAAGCTTTCCTAGACTTAGGCGCTAGTGTGAGTTTAATGCCCTTAGTTGCATGTAAAAGGTTAAACTTAGGAGAATTACAACCAACTAAGATGTCCCTCCAATTAGCCTATAGATCTGTTAAGTATCCTGTGGGCATATTAGAAGACATCCCCGTTAGGATCGGTCAACTTTATATCCCGACAGACTTTGTGGTCATGGATATCAAGGAAGACGACGATATCCTTATCCTTTTAGGTAGACCATTTTTATCAACAGTCGGAGCTATAATAGATGTTAAAAGAGGAAAATTAACTTTTGAAGTAGGAGATGAAAAGATAGAGTTTATTCTTTCAAAGTTCCTAATGGCACCAATCATAGGAGACACATGTTACGCGATTGATATCATAGATGAATGCATAAGGGAATTTGATCAAGAAGAACCTATGATCGAACCATTTTTAAACCCGAATGAAAAGGATGACGAGCTAAAGGAAACAGAACCTCACACTAACGAATGTTTAGCCCTTACTCCAGACCTTTCACCAAACTCTCAGAAACCCAGCTCAAGAACTTAAGGAATTGCCCAAGAACCTAAGATACGAGTTTTTGGATAAAGAAATGAACTTCCCAGTAATAGTTAGTGTCACCTTAAACCAAGACGAGACAAACCAACTCTTGAATGTTTTACGAAGATACCCTTTTGCCTTAGGGTACAACATCTTTGATTTAAAAGGTATAAGCCCATCCGTGTGTATGCACAGAATCTCGCTAGAGGAGGATTCAAAACCTTCTAGAGAACATCAGAGAAGAATCAACCATGTAATGAGTGAGGTGGTAAAGAAGGAAGTCCTTAAACTGCTAGAAGCTGGTATAATCTATCAGATCTCCGTTAGTAAATGGGTAAGTCTTGTACATGTGGTACCCAAAAAGGGAGGCATCACAGTCGTGCAGAACGAGAAGGGCGAGCATGTGGCTAAACGTATAGAAGGTGGATGATGTATGTGCATAGAATATAGGAAACTAAATAAGGCAACTAGGAAAGACCATTTCTCCCTTCCATTCATAGATCAAATGCTTGAGCGTCTTGCCAAACACTCTTACTTTTGTTATCTGAATGGATATTCTGGATTTTTCCAAATACCCATACACCCCGAGGATCAAGAAAAAACAACCTTCACCTGTCCTTATGGAACATTTGCTTACAGATGAATGCGTTTGGACTCTGCAATGCGCCAGCTACTTTCCAATGTTGTATGATGTCAGTCTTCACAAATTATCTCGACAGAATTATGGAAGTGTTCATGGATGATTTCTCGGTATGTGGGTTTGACTTTGAGAATTGTCTCATTAATCTTGAGAAAATCCTAGAAAGATGCGTAGAAGTTAACCTTGTATTAAACTGGGAGAAGTGTCACTTTATGGTTAAAGAAGGCATAGTGTTAGGACATATAATATCTGAAAGAGGCATTGAGGTTGACAAAGCAAAGATAGAAGTGATAGAAAACCTTAAACCTCCTAAGACTGTTAGAGAAGTCCGAAGTTTTCTTGGACACGCCGGTTTTTACCGATGCTTTATTAAAGATTTCTCTAAAATAACAAAACCCCTGACCGGCCTTCTGATGAAAGAAGATGAATTCATTTTCAATGAAAAATGTATCGAAGCCTTTAATCATTTAAAACAAGCACTAATTTCAGCACCCATTTTACAAACTCCGGATTAGACTCAACCTTTTGAAATAATGTGCGATGCTAGCGATTTCGCCGTAGGAGCTGTTTTAGTACAAAGAAAAAATAAGAAATTACATGTGATATATTATGCTAGTAGAACCCTAGATGCCGCTCAACTCAATTATACAACAACAGAGAAGGAACTCCTAGCTGTAGTTTTGTGATTGATATATTTAAGTCTTATCTTGTCGGATTTAAGATTATAGTCTATACAGACTAGGGGTGGACAAGAAAAAACCACCTGAGAATAACTAACCGAACCGGTTGCAGGATTCTATTTTGGGTCGGGTTAATTCGGTTTAACGGGTTGGACGGATGTTGCAAATGGGTTCAGAGGGGTGTGTGTGATCGGGTTCGGTTTTGTTTTTTTGGCCCAACAAAATCTGAGCCCGACCGATTGTATTTTAATTATCTAACTTATGCCCAGCCCAATTTTATGACACCCAATAGAATTTTGGCCCAACAAAACCAGAGTTCTCCTCCAAAGCTTTAGCGCCCCTTTGAACCCTAAAGCTTTAGCGCCGTCCACCCCTCTGAACCCTAAAGCTTTAGCGCCGTCGCCTTGCTTCATCTCCAAAAGTAAAACAAAATCGTTATCTATGTCTCTCCTCCGCCGTCATCACCGTCCTTTCCTCCTTCATCATCACTAAGCAGAGAATCATTTGTATCCTTATCCCTCTTAATCACGTTCTTTTGTGTTCGTATTTGCTTTCTAAACACTAAGTCTTTCTTTGTTCTTGATTTCAGATTTTGTATTTTCAGGTTTTGTAATTTCAAGAGTTCTTTGAGTTAAAGGAAGGTTAGATCGTTGTTTATGTTTTAAGAGCTTTAATCTTTTATATACTGTTTTAATAACTCCATTTATTTTATTTTTATCGAGATATGGAAGAGGCTGTAGAAATGCAAGGAGCTGGAGAAATACAAGGAGCTGGAAATTTCCATAATAACCGTAAGTTTAGTTTATTTTATGTATGTTTTGTATGCCTATGTCGATATATCATGTTGAATATTTTGTTTGCTACCTTATTAAAAGTTTAAGGTAATAGGTCCTTTAAGTCATTATTGTTATCATAAGTGAAAATGCATACAACAATAAACAAAATATAACTAAGTTTACGTAATTAAACAATAAATTTCAGCACATAAAAGTATCATTAGAGAAAGGAAATGTAATAAACTTTGAAACTAAGCCTATAAACACTTAACGAGTTGATGATGTTGGTTGTGTGTTGATTATAATCTTCATTAATTTTCAGTAATGGAGAATGTTACTCAAAACCAACCTTCTTCATTAACATCTGGTGTTGGTGCAACTGATGTTGCTGCCAATGAAATTCATGTTGTTGGACTTCCTTCACTTGGAAAGAAGAGAAAATAAAATGCTAATGGTCCTAGGAAATCCTCTCCTGCTTGGGACCATTTTATTAAATTGCCTAATGAAATTGAAGCACTAGCTGCTTGCAAACACTGTCATAAGAAATATTTGTGTGATCCAAAAACCCATGGGACATCTAACATGCTTGCTCATACAAAAGTATGTACCAAGATGCCACAAAATGATCCTACTCAAACTGCCCTCTCCTTTGCCGGTGGAGAGGGTGGTGGCTTGGTTGCCGCAAGCCAACGATTTAATTTGGCAGCTTGTAGGAAGGCTATTGCTCTCTTTGTGATCCTAGATGAACATGCTTTTAGGGTAGTTGAAGGGGAAGGCTTTAAGTTGTTATGCAAACAATTACAACCCCAATTAACTATTCCATCAAGGAGAACTGTGGCGAGGGATTGTTTTCAACTTTTTGTTGATGAAAAAGCAAGATTGAAAGGTTATTTCAAATCTGATTGCAATAGGGTAGCCTTAACCACTGATTGTTGGACATCCATTCAGAATCTTAGTTATATGACCCTAACTGCAACTTCATTAACAATGATTGGAAGTATGAAAATAGGATTCTAAGTTTTTGTTTAGTTCTTAATCATAAGGGTGAGACAATTGGTAGAAAAGTTGAAGAGATTTTAAGGGAATGGGGAATAAGGATGTGTCCACAATCATTGTGGACAATGCAACATCTAATGATGTAGCTATTGCTTATTTGAAGAAGAGGATTGACAATATGGGTGGTTTAATGAGTGATGGATCTTTCTTTCATCTTCGTTGTTGTGCACACATTTTAAATCTGGTGGTTCGTGATGGTTTAAAACAGAATGATTTATCCATTTCTGCCATTAGAAATGTTGTTAGATTTGTTAGGTCATCACCCCGAAGATTTGCAAAGTTCAAAGAATGTATTGAGTTTGCTAGAATTAAATGCAAGAAACTTCTCTGCCTAGATGTTCCGACAAGGTGGAACTCATGTTATTTGATGCTAGATGCTGCTGAAAAGTATCAAGCAACATTTGAGAAAATGGAAGGTGAAGATTTTAGCTATTTGGAATTTTTTGGATTAGTTGGCCCCCCTACTCTTAATGATTGGGAGAATGTTAGGTGTCTAGTAAGTTTTTTCAAAATTTTTTATGATGCTACTATGGAATTTTCTTCGTCAAAACAAGTATTCCTTCATAAGTCATTCCACCAACTAGCTTCAATACATTGTGAGCTTAAAAGATCATCCATGAACTTGAACACAATTTTAGCCTCAATGGGATATGAAATGAAGAAGAAGTATGACAAATATTGGGGGGGAATTGAAAACATCAACAAGTTTATTTATTTTAGTGTGATTCTTGACCCTAGATACAAGTTAGGATATGTAAAGTGGTGTTTTAATGATATGTATAATGGCGAGTCGGTGCCTTTTACTAATATGATTAATGTGATAAAAAATGAGTTGTTTAAACTATTCAATTGGTACAAGGGTATACATGAAAAGCAACATGGACCCTCTACTAGTCCTAATGAGGGTGGTTCATTTGGTGATGGTGTTCCTAATGTTGAAGTTCCATCTCATTTTGCAAGGGTTGAAGCTTTTAAAGAGCACCTTAAACAAAAAGATTCAATAGATAAAAAAATGATCTTGAGAGGTATCTAGATGATAATTGTGCCGATGATTTTAACTTTGACATCCTTATATGGTGGAAACAAAACTCTTGTAGATACCCTATTTTATCAAAAATGGTGAAGGATATTTTAGCTAGTCCAGTATCCACTGTCGCTTCTGAAAGCACGTTTAGTACCGGGGGCAGAGTTCTAGACACATATAGAAGTTCACTAACCCCTGAAATGGCAGAGGCTTTGATTTATGCACAGGACTGGTTGAAACCTACACTTAGTCAATTCAAAGACTTGAATATAAATGAAGAATTTGAGTTGTCTGCCACTATTGTTTCAGGTATGTAAATATTTGAGTATGAGTATTTAGTGTATTAATGTATTGGCTTTGGTTTTGATTTAATTATTTGGTTTCTGTTTATATTTATGCAGAATTTAGTGGTCCCTCTACTAGTGGATCAACATCTGGTGATGGATCTGATGCTGTTGGAAACGGAAATGAACCAGTTGCTGGTTCATCTCAATCACATACTTGATGATGGTTGTGGTTTTTGTATTTTTCATTTGATTTACTTATATCTATGTTTTTTACATGTATTAATATATTTTTGTGTTTCGTTTCAGTTTGTTTTTTGGAGTCATTTGTGAAAATGACCTTATTTTGGGCTATTGATTATTATGGATAATCAACTTATCTATCAGCTAATATCCTCAACAGTTAATTTTTTGTGATAATATATCAACCAATATCCTCACATGAAGGTATTAGCTGTTTCCAAAAAGGAATTTATGTGTTGGATAACTATCTTTATAGGTTTTGTTTGAATGAACTTGTTTACTGGAAGTATATGTTGTTAATTATACATACTTGATGTTTTCCTTTAGTGTGAGGGATAATGGTTATCCTCGAGTTGCCATTATCAGAGATAGGGAAAAGGATCGAAGTGATCCAAATTATGATCGTAGCTATGGAAGGTGAGTTTTATCTATGTACCGTAACAACTTTCTGAAAATGAGTATCATAATTACAAGTGCAACATTTTTTTTTCATTTGATTGTGCTGCACTGTCTTGTGTTTGTATAAGGTCTGTTTCTGAAAACGAGTATCATAATTACTTGTATGGGAACTGTTTGACTTTATTTTATCCTTTGTTATAGAAATAGTTTATACAACAACATTTATATGATAGGCACCTATGTCATAAGCACTTATTTAAGTTGTTGATTCCAAATAGGGTCTAAATATATTAGTTGGCTTACTAATTAGATTGAATTTAATTATTGGTTCAGGTATGCTAGGAGTCTCTCAGCCTCCGCAGTTAATTTGGTGCCCTTTAATTTGCCAAAAGCTCAACCTTCATTTGCTCAGTATGACATTACTTTTAATCAGTTGGGTCAAATGGCACAAACTCAGGCTTCACTTGGATATGAACCTCCTTCAACCCCGACAATGAGCCCTTTTTGTACCCCAGGATTGAACCCAGCATCCGAAGATGGTGCTTACCTACAGTGGCCAAGTCCTACAATGATGTATGCACATTCATATGACCAATTTAGACATGCTGCTTACCAAGTAAACCACATTTATTTCACTTAATGTTTTTACCATGTTGAGTTTGCTGAGTGATTTCTGTATTATTGGCTGCAAATACCATGACATGCTTGCAATAAATCTAATAATTTCTTAAACTACCTGTGTGTTTTGGGTTGACCATTTTGATTGAAACAGTAGTCATACTCAATACTTATAATTTACCTTATAATTTTTCGCTTACATTCAAAATCATAGCCCAATATAACATTTGAAATAACAAGTGAGTCTTTAAAATCACTATCAGAGCAGTGTGTCTATTGTGTTGGTTGGGTGCTGGTTGGTCTTTGCATTTGGCATTCACAAATGTCAAAAACAATGTAAGAACCTATAAACCAAGCCGAGAAAGTGTAGAGAACATTTGCTACAGTTGCTCTTGACAGACTGCATTCAGGATTGATAATCCCCAGAGAGGTTTATTTCCTCACCCGCTGATGAAAGGAAAGCTTGATTCTCCAGCGTAGTCCCCGGCAAGTGCTTGGCCTTGTCCTGACATATGAAGATGTCATCCTTGTGATACCGGTAAGTGTCATGTCAACATTCGCGTGTGTTCTTTCTTTGGTGTCGGTAAACACCATTATTTCGGTGTCGGTAAACGTCGAGTTTCTCCCATTCATCCGTTGATGTCTGGTTGAGTCTTTCCAGTCATCCGTTGATGTCTGGTCACCTCCCGTTGGTGTCGGTAAACGTTGAGTTTTTCTCATTCGTCCGTTGACGTCTGGTTGTATCTCTTTCTTCCCAGTCATCCGTTGATGTTTGGTCACCTCTCCGTTGGTGTCGGTAAACGTCGAGTTTTTCCCATTCGTCCGTTGACGTATGGTTGAGTCTTCCCAGTCATCCGTTGATGTCTAGTCACCTCTCCGTTGGTGTCGGTAAACGTTGAGTTTTTCCCATTCGTCCGTTGACGTCTGGTTGTATCTCTTTCTTCCCAGTCATCCGTTGATGTCTGGTCACCTCTCCGTTGGTGTCGGTAAACGTTGAGCTTCTCCCATTTCGTCCGTTGATGTTTGGTTGAGTCTTCCCAATTATCCGTTGATGTCTGGTCACCTCTCCGTTGGTGTCGATAAACGTCGAGTTTCTCCCGTTCGTCCGTTGACGTCTGGTCGAGTCTTCCCATTCATCCGTTGATGTCTGGTCACCTCTCTGTTGGTGTCGATAAACGTCGACGTCTGGTCGAGTTTTCCCATTCATCCGTTGATGTCTGGTCACCTCTCTGTTGGTGTCGGTAAACGTTGAGTTTTTCCCATTCGTCCGTTGACGTCTGGTTGTACCCTTTTCCATTCATCCGTTGATGTCTGGTCACCTCTCTGTTGGTGTCGGTAAACGTCGAGTTTCTCTCGTTCGTCCATTGACGTCTGGTCGAGTCTTCCCAGTTATCCATTGATGTCTGGTCACCTCTCTGTTGGTGTCGATAAACGTCGAGTTTCTCCCGTTCGTCCGTTGACGTCTGGTCGAGTCTTCCCAGTTATCCGTTGATGTCTGGTCACCTCTCTGTTGGTGTCGATAAACGTCGAGTTTCTCCCATTCGTCCGTTGACGTCTGGTCGAGTCTTCCCAGTTATCCGTTGATGTCTGGTCACCTCTCCGTTGGTGTCGATAAACGTCGAGTTTCTCCCGTTCGTCCGTTGACGTCTGGTCGAGTCTTCCCATTCATCCGTTGATGTCTGGTCACCTCTCCGTTGGTGTCGATAAATGTCGAGTTTCTCCCGTTCGTCTGTTGACATCTGGTCGAGTTTTCCCATTCATCCGTTGATGTCTGGTCACCTCTCCGTTGGTGTCGGTAAACGTCGAGTTTTTCCCATTCGTCCGTTGACGTCTGGTTGTACCTCTTTCTCCCATTCATCATCTTTCGATGTCTGGACGTGGTTCCCTTTTTCTGATAAAAGAATCAAAATCCCCGGGGAGTCGTTGGTAAACGTCTTGTCTGGTCCCGTGATAAATATCAGATCCCAGTTGAAGTTACCATTGGAGAACCTTCTTTCTTGGATCACCGTAGAGTGCAAATTTCTACGGTTCTTTGGTATTCAATCCCTGTTTACCTTGAAGGTCTGACAGTCGTTGCTCTCATCCGTTCAGGTTCCCAGTTGATTGAATAGGGGCAGCTGTAGCACCTCAAATTTGCATCTCCCATTTGTACATTCATTTCATTTTTAGGTCATTAACATTGTATTCATATTGCATAGACCACTGCATATCATCAGTCAAAACTGATCAGGAGAATCCATTTGTGCAAGAGAGCAAGGGTTTTTCCATGAGATAAAGGCCCTATGGTTGTTCTAGAAAGCTTACATGACCCAAGGTTCATTTTGATGCAATTTGGCCAAGTGTTAAAGGCTCAAAGTCCATAGTGCAGTTTCAAGTCATCTGAGGCCCATAAAAGTCAACTGCAAGTCAACTGAGGGCTAGGAGATGGAGAAATGGTTTGAGACACTTCATTCATGTCTCAAAGAAGGTTATTCAACATGTCAAACTCATACCTTGAAGATTTTGAAGCCAGATCAAAAGTTTCCCAAAATGGAAAGTGACCTGTAATTTGAAAGTTTCTAGAAATGGCAAGTTTTTGGACCAACTTCAACTCAACTTTCCAACATCAAAGAAGCTTCAAATGAATTTTTGTCCAACATGAAAGTTGAAGAGCTTTCTCTCCCATTTCCAAAAAGTCCAAGATCATGAATTTATGATGAATGGTTAAAGAGTTATGATCAAATCATTGCAAAGTGTGCTTGAAACTTCAAATGGCCATATCTTTTGAACCAAGACTCCAATTTGAGTGCTCCTTTTTGCACATTTCTCCTCATGACATGAATTTTCCAAATACCTCATCATATTGCATGAAATTGGAATATACGATCACTTGCTTAGTCATGAAGTTTTTTAAGGAAAATTGCCAAAATCAAAATTGGTTGACCACATGCATGTAATTCCATTTCCAATGTGTGCATGGGCTGATTTGGAGTGAATTTGGGCCAGCTTGGTGTACTGTTCACGTGTGCTTCCCATGCATGAGGTGAAAATGCAAATTGGTGCATACACCTTGGTTCATTCTAATCTCAATTAGCTTTGGCCTAATCATGATTTCAGATTAATTAGCAAGGCATATATAAGCTTAATCACAACTGAATTGAACAGAACACACAATTTCAGATCTAGATTTTGAATTTTGATCAAAATTTTCTCTCACAAAGAACTTCAAGATTCCACGCATAAGACTCATTTCTCTTGCATAATTCTTGATCCTGGTGAAGTTTTGAGTGAGATTGAACGTGCCATTGGTGATTTTCTGCTCAAAATCGTGCATACCAAAGCTTGAAGGTGTTCATGGCAATTTCGAATTGAGCTGGATCTACATGTTTCTAAGCTTCCAATTCTTCATCAATCATCTCTACAAGCATTCTGGAATTGATCTGGATCATTTGGAGCCTTGGATCGTGCAAAACCATAACCTGCTCTTCAAGAGGTGAGTTTTTCGACCTTCACAATTCTCAAATCCATGTGTATAGTTGTGTAGATCTTTGTTTGCTGATGATTCTGGTAGAAATTTCATGAAAAATGGAGCATTATTCACTGAGTTATGAGTGATTTAAGTTTTGCATTCAAGAATGTTTTTGCTCGATTCTCTTTTGTTATGTGGATTTAGGCTTAGTTGTTGGTTGATCCTTGCTCACCATTGAAAGATCTTTGTGATGATATAATTTTTGTTGAATTCTGGACATTTCTGGAAATCTGGAAATTGGTGCATGAACATTCATCATCTTCATCATGAAGAAGATGAAGATTCATGTTAGCGACGGATTTTTGCATGCTAGCGACGGACTAGCGTCCAATCTGGGCAGTGTTAGGGTTTTCAGGTGAAACCGTGTCGTTTCACCTTGGCGCGTGCAGTTTGAATTGAAACAGGGTTCGATCCCAGCCGAGCGCATGTTTTCAAATGCAGACATATTTTAGTGTTTCCCTCCATATTTCACATGCTTTGCTTATTTTTGATTTACATTGTTTATGCTAACTTGTAAAATCTATATCAATTTGAATAATGACTCAAATCACTCCCAATTTTTTGCAAAATGATCCTTGTGATGTCTAGTTTTTTATGATGATGAATTTTGAAGTTGTGCATGGCTGGATTTCTGTTGGTGTTAGATTCTTTGAACATAGGTGCATATGTGACCTTGCCTTGCTTATCTCATCATGAAATGCTTGATTTTAATCCAAATTGCATGAAATTTTACATGATGATTCTAGACATGTTAATGGATGTTTTAGGCTTGGTTTGGTATTTTTCTCATTTGTCAATTCTGTTTTATGGACATGTTTGCATGGTGTGACAATTTGTGTCACACATTTGGTTGATCAACTTGTGCAATTTAATTTCCATGTCAAATGATCTCTGATGCTTCTGATTTTTTGTATGATGGATGTTTTGGATGTGTTGAATGCTCATGAATTTTTCCAGAATTATTTGAATCATTTCTGTTTTGATTGGGAATTTTCATTCTTAATGTTCAAATGTGTGCCTTGAATTGGTCATTGACTTCTCTTGCCTATTACATGAACTTGCCTATTAATTTCGGTTTGGTCCTTTTTAGGACTTGTTCTTGATTGATTAAATATGATCCATGTTGAATATCAAGTTCTGTTTTGGTTTTTTGATCCCCTTTTGACCCTAGGCTTTGGCCTAGTGGTTTGTTACGTACCTTTGAGTTGTGAATTTCAGGTTCAAGTATGCATCTCCATGATTGATGTTGCTCCTTCATTTGAGCTTGATCATTTGTTATTGTTGGCTAACATTGGTTTGTTTTGTAGGCCTTGATGATGGTTCACTTGTGTTTATGGCTCATGTGTTGCATATTTGGTTGTCTGTTTGATATTGACTGTTGTCTGTTTGTCTGGATTTTGTACTGATTGGTTTAGCTGTTTCCACAGGTACCTAAGTTGCTTTAAGTTCATTTGAACTTTGCTTTGCTTGCTTGTGGTTGGCATACCACTGAGGTATAATCCTTGATCTTCATGTAGTCTGGAAGACCTGTCATGTTACTTTGGCAGGCACCTGTCTGAAGCCCTCCTTAAGAGGCAATGTTTGTGGTTGTTTATTTTTGTGCCAAGCAGGTAAAGCCCTCTTAAGAGGCAATTGGCAGATAAAAGGGATGTGCAATCCATCCCCTGCTATTCAGTTGTGTCATTCACTTTGCTCACACCATGTGTTGATGCATTGTGAATAAGAACCCAAGATCTTGTTGTGTCAGTCATGTGGAAAAGAGTTCCTTCATTCTGAACTCCCACACTTTCTATTTGATTCAAGCTCTCCCAGGCTAGGGATAAGAGCTATGAGGCATAACCCTCATCTCCATTTCATCTGCTTCACCCTAACTCTCAATGTTAAGGTTAAGAGCTAAAAACACCCCATTCCAGTTGGCTTGTTTCTACAGCCTAGCCTTGTATGAGCCATTTGTTTGCATATAGTGTGTGTGCTTGCTTTATTGTGCTTGTATTTGCTTGATTGTGCTGTTTAGGCTAGCTTGCTTCCTGTGCAAGTTAGGATAGAGACCTCAATATAGGGATCGTATGCATGACAACTTCTAGGCTCGAGTCGTAGTCTCCATAGTAGCTTGTTATCTCCCTTGTCCCTGGTTAGGTTAGAAGTTCTTTCCCTGTTAAGGGGAACTACGTCGCCCTGATCCTCATACCAGATGAGGTACGTAGGCAGGAGATGAGCAGATCTCTCCGGGCGCCCTTTTTCTTTTTCAACCCTTTGTGTGTGTTTGGAGTCTAACATAAGTCCAGCGATTGGCAGTTGGTTTCCTGTGTCTGTGTTTCTTTGTTTGGAGTCTGACGTAAGTCCAGCGATTGGCAGTTGGTTTCCTGAGTGTGTTTGTTGGTTCGGAGTCTAATGTAAGTCCAGCGATTGGCATTCAGTTTCCATGTTTGCCTGTTTGTGTGGAGTCTGATGTAAGTCCATCGATTGGTAGTCGATTTCCTGTGTGGGTTTTGTTTGGCGTGCGTTAGCCGAGCTACGAGTGCTCTGATTCTTCTTTGGTTAGAGAAGATACGTATGCATAGGATGCGACATCCTAGCGAGCACGTTTCCCCTGTTTCCGAACTACGTCGACTCTGATGTTTGTGTCTGACAAACTACGTAGGCCCAGGATGTGATATCCTGCCGAGTCCTCTTCTTCCGTCTTTCATCTGTGTTTCAGTTCAGTGTGTGTGCAGTTTTGAGCAGTCTGTTAGCAACCTTTCTTCTATTCTTTCTGAGCGTGGATCCCGTCGAGTACGACAGATGCGTAGGGGTGCTAATACCTTCCCTTCGCATAACCGACTTCCGATCCTATCAATCTCTGGTCGCGAGACCATGTCCTTTCCAGGTTTACTTCGAGCGTTTCCTTTCCCGCCTTTGAGATAAATAACGCACGGTGGCGGCTCTGTGTCTTTTCCCGCCGGTTTTTCGCGTAATGCGACACCTAAGAACCTGAGATATGAGTTCCTCGATGAAAAGATGAACCGTCTAGTTATAGTTAGTGCTACCTTGAGACAAGAGGAGACGAACCAACTTTTAGACGTTTTACAAAGATATCCCTCAGCCTTAGGATATAATATCTCTGACCTGAAAGGTATAAGCCCATCCGTATGCATGCATCGGATTTCGCTCGAAGAAGATTCAAAACCCTCTAGGGAACATCAGAGAAGAATAAATCCTATAATGAGTGATGTTGTTAAGAAGGAAGTTCTTAAGTTACTTGAGGCAGGTATAATCTACCAGATCTCGGATAGTAAGTGGGTGAGCCCTGTGCATGTAGTACCTAAAAAGGGAGGCATCATAGTCGTGCAAAATGATAAAGGCGAACATGTAGCAAAACGTTTAGAAGGAGGATGGCGGATGTGTATAGATTATAGAAAATTGAATAAAGCAACTAGGAAGGATCATTTCCCTTTACCATTTATTGACCAGATGTTGGAGCGTCTAGCCAGACACTCTTACTTCTGTTATTTAGATGGATACTCTGGATTCTTCCAAATACCTATTCACCCAGAAGATCAAGAAAAAACTACCTTTACATGCCCTTATGGAACTTTTGCCTACAGACGAATGTCGTTCGGCCTCTGTAACGCCCCAGCTACTTTCCAACGCTGCATGATGTCAATCTTTGCAGATTACCTAGATGGTATCATGAAAGTGTTTATGGATGATTTCTCGGTTTGCGGATTCAATTTCCACAATTGTCTTGCTAACCTTGAGAAAATCCTGGAGAGATGCGTGGAGGTGAACCTCGTGCTAAACTGGGAAAAATGTCATTTCATGGTGACCGAAGGAATAGTTTTGGGACATATAGTTTCCGAAAAAGGTATAGAGGTAGATACAGCTAAAATAGAAGTTATAGAAAACCTAAAACCACCAAAAACAATCAGAGAAGTCCGAAGCTTTCTTGGACACGCTGGATTCTATCGGCGTTTTATTAAGGACTTCTCCAAAATAACTAAACCGTTAACCGAACTTTTAATTAAAGATGCTGAATTCATTTTCGACGAAAAATGTAATGACGCATTTAATCTTTTAAAGCAAGCACTAATCTCTGCACCCATTATGAAACCGCCCGATTGGTCGGAACCGTTTGAGATAATGTGCGATGCTAGTGATTATGCAGTTGGAGCCGTTCTAGGACAAAGAAAAGATAAAAATTACATGCCACTTATTATGCCAGTAGAACCCTAGATGCTGCCCAACTTAATTACACAACAACCGAAAAAGAATTACTCGTTGTAGTTTTCGTTATAGACAAATTTAGATCTTATCTAGTAGGAGCAAAAATTATTGTTTACACCGATCATGCTGCCATTCGTTACCTATTAAGTAAAAAAGATGCCAAGCCCAGGTTACTCCGATGGATTCTATTACTACAAGAATTTGATTTAGATATAAGAGACAAAAAAGGCACTGAAAATGTAGTGGCTGACCACCTTTCTAGGCTAGAACATCTAAAACCTGAACTAGTACCCATAAATGATGATTTCGCCTATGATAGACTGATAGCTAAAGTAGAAACCATTGAAGATAATAACCTAGATCCTTATGAGCATTCCCAAAATTCCTTAGCAATAAGTAACGTACCCTGGTATGTAGATTTCGTTAATTACCTAGCTGCTGATATAATACCCCCTGATCTTGACTACCACCGCAAGAAGAAATTCTTCCACGATGTGAGAAACTTCTATTGGGACGAACCGCTCCTTTTCAAAAGGGGTAAAGATGGCATTTTTCGCCGTTGCGTTCCAGAAGAAGAGGTAAATAATATTATCGAGCATTGTCATTCAGCACCTTATGGTGGACATGCGAGTACCTCTAAGACATACGCCAAGATTCTTCAAGCTGGCCTATTCTGGCCTACCATGTGGCGTGATGTCTATGCTTACATTGTCAAGTGTGATAGATGCCAACGCACGGGAAACATTTCAAGACGTGATGAAATGCCCTTAAGAAACATTCAGGAAGTAGAACTCTTTGACATATGGGGTATAGATTTCATGGGACCCTTTCCACCATCCTTAGGAAATAGGTATATCTTAGTAGCTGTAGACTATGTGTCTAAGTGGATTGAAGCTATAGCTGCACCCACAAACGACACTAGGATAGTAATCAAACTATTTAAAAGTTATATATTCCCTAGATTTGGAACACCACGTTTAGTCATAAGCGATGGAGGATCACACTTTATATCGAGAATATTTGACAAACTCTTAAGAAAATATGGAGTTAGGCATAGAGTAGCAACACCATACCACCCACAAACTAGTGGCCAAGTAGAAGTATCTAATAGGGAGATAAAACAGATCCTAGAGAAAACTGTTTCTATTTCTAGGAGAGACTGGTCTCAGGAGCTTCAAGAAGCATTATGGGCCTATAGAACCGCTTTCAAAACCCCTATAGGAACTACTCCTTACCAATTAGTTTATGGAAAATCATGTCACTTACCATTCGAGTTAGAGCATAAGGCCTATTGGGCCATTAAAACTTTGAATTTGGACTACTTAGCTGCTGGAGAAAAGCGTACCCTAGACATTCATAAATTAGAAGAACTTAGGAAATCCGCCTACGAGAATGCAAGAATATAAAAAGAGAGGACAAAAGCCTATCACGACAAAAGAATAATAAAGAAAAACTTCAATATAGGCGATTCTGTTCTCCTTTTCAACACTAGGTTACGACTCTTCCCTGGAAAGCTACGTTCAAGATGGACTGGTCCTTTCGAAGTATCCAAGATTCTGAGATCCGGAGCCGTAGAAATCAAGAACGATACCTGTAGTCCATTCCTTGTAAATGGACAAAGACTGAAGCTCTACGAAGGAGGAGACATTCCAGCATACTACTCGAGCCACACCCTGATTGATCCACCAATTACCACTACTACAGGTGTATAAATTCTAATCGTCAAGCTAATGACGTTAAACAAGCGCTGCGTGGGAGGCAACCCATGGTTTTTTCTTTCATTTTTACTTTTTCGCATTTATTTTCATTTTTATTTTATTTTTAGTTTATTCTATTTTACATTGAGACTAAGATTTAAATGGTTTGTATTTTCAGGATCACTTTCTTAACTTTTACCAGGATGCAGGGTTTTGATGACATGCACGTGGCCTACAGAGATAATGCTTAGAGGGAGCGTTACATCGCTTTGTATCAGCGCCCTATGGCACCCACGCGTTATCCTGACCAGCACTGTATGGAGGCACTGGGTATCGAGCCTAGTATCCGATTCCTTAGCCACCAGCTTCACTGGGACGAGTTTGCTGATGACTTGAGTAACACATATAGGAACCTGACTTTGGAGTTCCTGAGTTCATTCGACTACGACCCATATTCTGGACCAGATGGGTATGCTGCTTTCAGGCTTTTTGGAGTTGAGTACTCCTTCAGCCAGAAAGAGTTCGGCGACTTTTTAGGTTTCCAGACTACTCCTGATGCTATCCCGGAGACACCCTTGGGATATTTCCTGGGTAAGGAAGTGGAGAAGTTTTGGAGTGATATATCAGGTGGCGGAAGCCAGGATCCATCTACACAGTTATCTTATGTCATACATAACCCAGCCTTTAGGTATTTTCAGATGATATTAGCACATTCCTTCTTGGGAAGACAGGATGCAGAGACACTACTGAGTGAAGAGGAGATCTTCCTATTATTTTGCACATCCCAGTCTCGCCCAGTAGCATGTGGGAACTTTTTATTGAATAATCTCAGCGGTATCTCTAGATCCACCGAAGGAGTCATCCATGTTGGTGGAATCATCACACAGATTGCTGTCGCTTTAGGTCTGTCTCGCAAGCTATTGCATCTTCGGACCTACTGTGGATATACTACCATGGACATCGATTTCTGTTTGACCAGAGGATTGATGAGGAGAGCCTCTTTCCATCCATGTCAGTTCCGACTACTAGTCGACAGCGAGGCCATCCATTACTTCACATTGCCAGACCCTATGATGACCAGTGTGCATGATCCAGCGAATTGGAGTTATGCTCTAGAGGGCCAGGGAGAGACCGTTGAGGAGTCGAGATCGCCCCCAGTTGCTGAATACAAACCTGTACCACCATCTCCTAGAATCACTGTTCTCTTTAATAATCATTCATTGTAGACACCCGACATACGCACCCAGATCGCTGAGTGCCGTAGAGAGATTGCAGAGCTTAGACAGGAAGTGGCGGACTTAACTTTACAGATGGGAGTGTCTGATCTCACCCATGCTACTGAAGCCGATTGTCTATATCAGGAGATCGCCGAGCTCAGGCAGGAGATAGCCGTGCTCCGTGAATCCACTCAGGCAGACGACCACCCTAATACCTGATCTCACAATTTCAGTTTATTTCTCTTTATATATATTTATCGTATTTGCATTTCTCCTTTTACATTATCGCATTTGAATATTATATAAACTACTGCCGTACATTAGTATTTCTATTTTTATCTATATATGTTTTATATTTATTTTATTTTGCATTTTAATTTTTTTTCATTTATTTATTTATATTTACATTTAACTTCTGTTCTTGTTTTTGTTTCAGTTTCACTTTTTATTTTTCGTTTTTACTTTTATAATTATGCAAGTCGAAGAAACTAGGAGAATCACAAGACAAATGCTATCCAGACCCCCCCAAAGCCAAAAGACAAGCGAAGCCCAAACCAAAGGACCAAAATCTGGCCTAGCCGGATTTTGCCTTGTGGCGCCCGCCATAGGACCTGCGGCGCCCGCCACAGCGTCTGTAAATGGTCGGGGCATACCTCTCTTCACCATTTTTGCAACTTACAACCTCCAAAACCCATTTTTTCACCTTGGAAAAAAGTCCTTGAACCCCCAAAAAGCTCATACTTTCCTAACCATCATACCGCACAAATCATTAATCCACTTTCTGTTTTTGATTTCATCCGTCGGATTTTGTAAAAATCCAACCTTTTCACCAACCACTTCATCTTCTTCATCCACATTTCAAGAGCATTCAAATGGAGTTCAACAAATTCGTTTTTCGAGGAGGAAAACCAGGGGAGAGACAAAGAAAAATCATTGAACGGTTGCAAAATCGGGAACTTCTCCCGACAAGGTATGTTGACGAAGATTGTCTATATACTTTAGGTATCTACCATAGCATTTTCCATTTATTAGACTTCTTAGGTTTGCACAATTTCTTTATCAACAAAGAACCCACCTATGAGCGGCTGACAATTGAATTTTTAAGTTCTTTAATTTATGTTGTCCGCCCTAACACTGCTAGCACAGTCGGTACTGTTCAATTTAGAATGTTTGCTGTTGAATACCAATTCAGTACCGATGAACTAGCCAGTCTGTTAGGGATCCCTCATGGGGAGGGCGCTATTTGTGAGGCCCCTTTGGATTCCGAATGGGCTGTTGAGGTATTTTCCTTCTGGGAGCGTCTATCAAACACTTCCATTAACTCTTTTGAAGGAGTTCTTGCCTCAACCATCCATAACCCGACCATCAGAGTTTTTAGATATCTGTTGGCATGCACTGTTTTTGGCCGGGAGAATCCAAATAAGGTTAACGCTAGAGAGCTTCTATTTTTGCAAGGAAGCCTCACAAATAGGAAAATTAATTCGGTTCCGTTCATGCTCGCCCATATGATTTTAACTTTGAATAAGGCGGGACCGATTTCTTTTGGTGGATTAATTACGTCTATTACTCGGGCACTTAACCTGAACAATGAGTTGGCTACCCTAGACCCCTTACCTCCTCGCACAATTAACTTAAAATTTCTGAGAGACATGAAATTGTGTCGTTCAAGGAGAGAAGGAGGTTATACACTTATGATTCATGGTGTGGCCATCCCATATGTTATTCTACCTTGCACTAGACGTACAGATATACATAATGAGAGGAACTGGAACTACGATTTAGATGCTCCACCTGTTTTGGGTCCTCTTCCTCCTAACATTCCGGATGAGGCAGGACCAGACACTGATGATGAATATGATCGGAGAGAGAGATCTCCCGTACCACATGTGTCCCCCCATCATCCTTCACCACCACACACCGCACCATCTTCTTCTTCTGCAGGTACCACTCCTGGCTTCTATATTACAGAGGAGATGTGGCGTGACCACCTGGCTAGAGAGCAAAGGCGTGACGACCTACTCTCTACCCTCCAGCAACAAATAATGGGTAATATGAACTTCATGCAAGAATCACAGCGGAGGACAGACAGGTCCTATGACACTGTCCTGCAGTCCCTGCAAGTGATCACCGATACACAAGCCCGTCAACAACAATACAACCAGAGACACATGGCACTAATTGAAGCCACCCAAGGTTCCATTATTGGTAACCTTCGAGAGGTGAGGACCGCTCAGGATACCCTGTAGGCGAGGATGGATCAGAGAGACCGTCGTCGTACCATATCCCGTCGTCCACCTCAGGATGGCGAGGGCACTAGTGGTCAGCAATAGGTTGCCAGGTAACTTTTCCCTTATCTTATTTCGAAACATTGGGGACAATGTTCGATTTAAGTGTGGGAGGAACATTTATCATTTTCCTTTTATTTTCAGTTTTATATGCTGTTTTTAGACTGTTTATTTCCTTTTAGTTGTTTAATTTCCCTTTTAGTTATTTATTTTGCTTTTTAGTATAATGCATGAGTGTGACGAGTCACCAAATATAGTAGATCCTTTGTACAATCCTACCTCCCCATACCTTTAGCCCCACCAAAAATTTTTTTGCAAAAGAAAATAGTGTTATTTCGTCTGTTTTCAGGTTTTAAGGACATGTTTTGAGTAAGGATGCGGTGACTTGGGAGAACTTTGCGAAACATCAGTATCTGTTTTAGCACCATAAGCTTCGTAAATATATGAATCATTCCAAAAACCCCATATACCATGGCCTTAATCATCATTTCCGTATAAGTCCTTAGTAGTTTATCTCAGCAGTCAGCTCCGGCCTACGCATCCTTTACATAGGGGACCGATGCAAATAAGTGAATGATCCAGAAAAACAAAAAAATAAAAGAAAGCAAAAAGGCAACTCCGGTATAGGTGACCCTCACAAAGTCATTTAAACCGAAGAATTGTAAAAAATTGCTACAAAAAGAAAAAGGAAAAAAAAGAAAAAGAAAAAGAAAAGCAGCACTCACTATTAGTTGGTTCAGAGGTATTTGGCACTGAACTCGGTAGGGTGGATTACGATCCGATCCCCCACAACTACAGTTGGGTCCAATAAAAGGATTTACACATATTTATGTGCCAGAAATCCCATGCTCTGATCATAATCACTAACAGGCCACTCTACTATGAAGTATGTACGGATAACGGGCTTAATGTGATTGCGCCTGAATGAAAAGGACACAAAAGAGATGAAGAGGCAGGCCTAGGTATTGTGGGATAATATGGGTTGGTTAATATAGGAATGAAGTTTATGTCCGTATTTGCGGATTAGTGTCATCATGATACCCTTAGTTCACTCAGTTAGTACCTATCACTGCATCCCGACTTGTAACTTAGAATTTTTACCTGAAGCACTCGTTTTCACAAATTTTCTTTTATGAGCTTTTCAATGTTTTGCTTGAGGACAAGCAAATTTTTAAGTGTGGGAGAGTTTGATCACACTAAAATTTACGTATTTTCGACTCCGATTTCGCATGCATTCTAGTTATTTTATTATCGTTTTGTTGTGTTATTACTGTGTTTTCCTTTGTTTTCAGGTTTTTACCTTAATAGGAGCCCCGATCGAGAAAAGGAGCGAAAAAGAGCCAAAAACCCTAAAAATCAGCATTTTGCTCTTATGGCCTACCCAATGGCGGGCGCCACAGTCCAAGCCATGACGTGTCCAATTCAAACTTCCATCAACTCCCACGTTTTCCCACCACTTCCACTAAGGCGCCCCACTTTGTGCTTGTGGCGGGCGCCACAAGAGGAAAACGGTTTCCTCTATTTTCAAGTTGAAGGGCATCCAAGTCAATTCCACCTTTTTTATTTGCTTATAAATAGAAACGCGAATTCAGTTTTACAATCACCCAAACTTAGAGCATACGAAGATCCGAACGTTGGAACAAGGCGAAATCAGAAGCAACTTTGTTTCACCTAGGCATATATTCAGTTTTATAAAGTGGTAATCGCTTCGCATTGGAGTGTTATCACAATTGTGTAATTGAGTCTGTGATAGAGTCTGTACTCGAGTTTGGAGCACTTTGGAAGGAAGTTAATCCTGCCGCCATTTTCTTTTCCGCATTGCAATTTACTCAGCCCTCCGATTGGAGCAGGTTTTTATTACTCGCCTTTACTTTATTTATTTCCCGCACTCGCTTTTACTTTATTTATTTCCCGCACTCGCTTTTACTTTATTTATTTCCCGCACTCGCTTTTACTTTATTTATTTCCCGCACTCGCTTTAAATTATTTATTTCCCGCACTCGCTTTAAATTATTTATTTCCCGCACTCGCTTTAAATTATTTATTTTCCGCACTCGCACTACTTTCATTTATTTTCCGCACTCGCTTTAAATTATTTACTTTCCGCACTCGCACTACTTTTATTTATTTTAATGCACTTTTACTTTACCATGTCTAGCTAAATTTATAAGGCTAGAATGTAAGGATCGTAATTAAACCAGTAATCCGTACAATTGTTCGTAGAAACACTTAAAGGGCTATTTTAACTTTCAAATTAAGTTTTCCCGCACTTCAATTCCGTTGGGTAAGATCGAAAGTCGTCCAACGTCTTTTTAAACTTAATTGTTTTTAACTATTTCAAAAACAGCGAAAGTGCTTTGTCTAGTTCATTAGGAGTTTTTAACATAAAAAAGAAAAGAGATTTTAAAACTATTTTCGGACGCGTTTATAAGTTTAGAGTCTGGTTCGTAAGAACCTCTTTTGGTTAAGAAATCCAGGTTATAATACTTTTCAACTTAGTCAAGATACTATATTTCTTAAAAATAGATTTACTACTCTAACGCAATGCGCGCCTTTTTATAAGTGACAATAAGAGGGTTTGATTAGGGGGTACAACTCGGTTCTGAATACGCGAAAGCGACAGTTCCCGTTAAATTAGTTCTTTTCAAAGTAGGAAACATTGCCCATAAGTAGTTCTATTAACAAGTACTTGGATTATCAATTGATTACGTGAATTACATCTGACCCTGTCTTTATTAATTATATTTTATTTCAGTACTTTATTTTTCAATTGCACACTACAAAAAATACCTATTTTAATTGCCTTTGATAAACACCATAACAGCAGATAACGATAGATTGACACTTGGTCTCTGTGGTTCGATAATCTTTTATATTACTCTGACGCGTTCCTACACTTGCGAACACCGCATTAAGTTTTCCAACGCATCAGTTAGATACCGTTCCCCTTGAACCTGATAGAGACAACCTTGGAACCGTTTCTGAGATTAGCAGAATACTATGGTACGCTGATTTTGTGAATTATCTAGCTGCTGATATCATACCACTTGACCTCAATTATCAACAAAAGAAGAAGTTCTTTAAAGATGTAAGACATTTCTATTGGGACGAACCACTCCTTTTTAAAAGAGGAACAGATAACATCTTTCGACGTTGCGTCCCGAAAGAAGAAGTTAGAAATATCATAGAGCATTGTCACTCTTCACCTATGGTGGACATTCAAGCACATCCAAGACATACGCTAAAATCCTTCAAGTTGGTCTTTATTGGCCAACACTATGGCGTGATGTCCATACTTATATTGTCCAATGTGACCGGTGCCAGCGCGCTGGAAACATCTCAAGACGCGACGAAATGCCTTTGAAGAACATCCAAGAAGTGGAATTATTTGATGTTTGGGGTATTGATTTCATGGGACCTTTTTCATCTTCGATGGGAAACAAGTATATTTTGGTAGTCGTCGACCATGTGTCCAAATGGATAGAAGTTATAGCCTCACCCACTAACGACACAAGAGTAGTCATCAAGTTGTTTAAAAACAATATTTTCCCCATATTTGGAGTACCACGACTTGTCATAAGTGATGGTGGATCACATTTTATATCCAGGATATTCGATAAACTCTTAAGAAAGTATGGAGTAAAACACAGAGTAGCAACACCATATCATCCCCAGACTAATGGTCAAGTGGAAGTATCAAACAGAGAGATTAAGCAAATCTTGGAAAAAAATTGTTTCAATATCTAGAAAAGATTGGTCTGTAAAGCTAACAGAAGCATTGTGGGCTTACAGAACTGCTTAGAAAACCCCTATTGGAACTACACCATACCAGTTAGTCTATGGAAAGTCATGCCACTTACCTTTTGAACTTAAGCCCAAAACATATTGGGCCATCAAGACCCTGAATTTGGATTACCTAGCATCTGGCGAGAAGCGAATCCTCGATATCCACAAATTGGAGGAACTCCGCCAGAACGCTTACAAGAATGCCATTATATATAAAGAAAGAACCAAAGCATGGCATGACAAAAGGATTGTGAAAAAGGACTTTAATATATGCGACTCTGTTCTCCTTTTCAATTCCAGATTACGACTTTTTCCAGGTAAGCTGCATTCGAGATGGACAGGCCCCTTTAAGGTCTCCAAAATCCTCAAATCTGGAGCAGTTGAAATCCGGAACAATTCCTGTAATCTGTTTGTGGTAAATGAACAAAGACCGAAGCAATATCAAGGAGGTGACATCCCCACAGAATGCCCTGGCCATACTCTGATCGACCCTCCGGTTCCTACCTCTGATATATAAAGTTTAAATCGTTAAGCTAACGACATTAAACAAGCGTTGCATGGGAGGTAACCCATGATTTCTTTTTCCTTTACTCCACTTTTACTATTTCAATTTATATATATATATATATATATATATATATATATATATATATATATATATATATATATATATATATATATATATATATATATATATATATATATATATATATATATATATATATATATATATATATATATATATATATTTATGTTTAGACCAACAGTTGCAATGTTTGCGATTTCAGGTGTCCTCTGTTTTTAACCTAACTTTTCAGAACGGAGAATTTCGACATTATGCCAGTGATCTTTCGTGACCCAGTACAGGAGCAACGCTACGCCATGCTTTCCCAGCGTCCAATGCTGCCCACCAAATATCCTGATTCAAGCTGCATGGAAGCATTAGGCATTGAGCCTAATGTCAGGCATTTATGAAGTCAGTTGCAATGGGATGAGTATACTGAAGCGATGCATGTGACTTACAGGAACCTGAATTTGGAGTTCTTGAGCTCGCTGAACTACGAGCCCTATGTTGGTCACGCTAGTGATGGTGGCTACATTAATTTCAGGATGTTTGGGATAGAGTACACCTTCAACCACAAGCGTTTTGGTGACTTACTTGGATTTCAGACTACTTATGATGCCTCATCTGAGCTCCCCATGAGCTATTTCCTGAGTAGAGACGTTGAGAAGTTCTGGAGTGACATTACATGTGGAGGTAGCCCTGACCCTTCCACCCAAATCTCTAACAAGATCCATAATCTTGCTTTCAAATATTTTCAAATGATTATTGCCCACACCTTCATGGGGAAGAGTGACACTGATACACACGCAAGTGCAGAAGAGATTTTCTTCATGTACTGTACCACTCAGTCCCGCCAAGTAGCTTGCGGAGATTTTTTGATCGAGAGTCTCTATCTTAATGCTCGCTCCGCTGTGAGTCCCATACATGTTGGAAGCACGGTAACCCATATAGCCTCTGCCCTAGGACTTGATAGAAGGTTCAACCACTAGGGGGCCAAACCCCTAAGGTTTGGACTTCGGTTCTTTCACTTCTAGTTTGTAGTTTGGATTTACACTTTTTAGGATTCAATGTTTTGTCTTCGATTCACGGTGTGGTTTAGGAGCTAGGAAAGATGGCTAGGAGATTAGTATTGGGGAGATTGAGACGAAGAGAACAATGATTGAATTTTATAGTTCAAGCCCCCGCCGCCGCCGATGGAGATTCCCAGCACGACGGGGAGGTTGGTTTTCATCATGGCTATGAAATACTTTGATGTGCATTGCACACAAGATGGTTTCAAAATCCAAACACTTAACTTTATTCCTGTCTTTGGCTTGGATGTGATTGGGCTTAGGCCCAATGTTTTGCTAAATACCCCCCCCCCCCATCATTTCGTTTCTTACCCCTCTATTCCTTTAGCTTACAATGATTTGGGCTTGGCTTCAATGGGCATGCGCCCCCTATTTTCTGCATCCTGCTTCAGGGATTTCACCCCTAAGGCCCATGGTCATCATTCTTTTGGGGCCATTTGTTTTTCTTTATCTTTTTGCTAGTTTTTGGTAATTGATTAGGATGTATTTAATTAGGGTCAATAGAAAGTAATTAGGTTTCTTAATCTTGATTAGCTATGTAGAACTTAGAATTAAAGTTTTAAAAATATTGGAATTCGATTAATTTTTAGAAATAGTAGATTTTAGTTTAATTAGGTTTATTAGACTTTATAATTGATTTTAGACAATAGTTTAATATTTTTTAAAATTAGAGCTAATTAGAATTGTTTAGGATTTAAAATTGATTTTAATTAGAATTTTCATGATTAGAAATTAATTTATTTTGTGAAATGACCATTTTGCCCTTAAGGCTTAAAATCTTGGTTTTTAATGCATGCTCCATTAGTTTAGGGCCTTAATCAGTTTTGTCTAATTTTTAATTAGTTGATTAATTCAATACGTTTATTATTGTATATAGTTCGACTAATATTCTTAATGCAACACCCTTCTAAAATACCCCAATAATTAATTAAAACAACAAAATATGAATCAGAGTAGATATGCAATTTCAGGGTGTCACACTTGACACTTCACACCATTCACCAAAATAACTTGTCATGCTCATTTATTAATCAAATTAAAACATTGCACAATTCGCAGCGGATAGAAATCTAACAACATGCAAACCATGTAAGACATTTCATGTAAAATTGTTCAACAACCAAAAATGAAAACAAAGTAAAACATCCCGTCCCGATGTTACATATACCAGAGCATGACCCACTAAGGAACTACACTAGACTCCAAGCACTAGCTTCTACTCAATCACTGCTCGTTACCTGAAACATAGTTGTAAGGGTGAGTTCCTCAATCGATATAATAAGCATTATAAAATATCATGTAATGCTAAGTAAATTAACACATTCATCACCCTAATCATATCACACATTCAGCAACGGCAACATCAACTCATAATCATACTCAACATAAACACAAAACACACGTATAATATTGGAATACATCCATTCATATTATACGCCATACATACATTACGAAATGAGACTCCATGCATGCGGTACCGACTATTCGTGAACACATAGTTCAACCTCACCGATCAAACCCAGATACGGCTACCAAGCTCACTAGTCCCACTCATTTGAGACCTAGTGACTCCCTCACTAATTCCTCACCATGGGAATTAGCTACCACCATAAAGGCTATGCTATGCACGCTAAATCACCTAGCATGCAAACATCAACAACAATCCACAATGGACATATGCTCATACTCTAAGCCATAAACAGTCCATCCACAATTGCATACATAATAGATATATTCACAGCATTATGCATACCATCATACATCATCAGCATATTTATCACAGAATCATATCATGTCATGCCAAATAATAAATCACAGTATTAGCACACTCTACTAATACCTATACTGCTCAAAACAACGGGAAATGATCCCTACTATATCATACATCAGCTAAATTACATCACTCAGCTGAAACGACCAAAACTGCACAACAACAGCTCAGAAAAATCAAACTTCTGCCCATACACGTATGCCTCATGCCCATACGCGTATGGCACATTTCCTAGCCAAGCCCATACAATATGTACACATAATTCAATTCCAAAACGTACACAATATTTAAATATCAATTTTTCACTTTTCAAACAGTGTTAACCTGTTAACGCAATTGGTTAACCTGTTAACGCAAGACAGAATACAAATTTTACAGTATTTCAACAGTGTTAACCGGTTAACGCCCTGGGTTAACCTGTTAACGCAAGACAGAATGCAATTCTAACAGTATTTCAACAGTGTTAACCGGTTAACACCCTGGGTTAACCTGTTAACGCAAGACAGAAATTAATTTTTTTAATTATCATAACAGTGTTAACCGGTTAACGCCCCGGGTTAACCGGTTAACGCAAGACAGAAATCTGTTCCTGCGCTAACAACGAACAGAATGCAGAATTACCCGCATTTTTCGCCGTTGGAGGACTTCCGGACCTCCGATTTCGATTCCGTAAAAAGCTACACGTCCAGAAAATTACGACTCATCCAAATATAGATTCATTCACAGTTTTAACGTAATTTATTCATCACAATTCAAGGGTATTTATCAAAACCTAATAATTCCAATTCAAGCCAATTAAGGATTTCAACCTAAAACATGTTCCTACCCATTGACCCAATCATACTAACCCATAATAATAAGGATTTCCCCCCTTACCTGAGTTAATCCGGCAAATCCTTTAACTTCAAGCTTTTCCCTTCTTCAACCCTTTTTCTCTTGCTCTTCCTTTTTGCCCTTTTTCCACTTTTTAGTCGCTTCTCTGTTTTCACGTGTAAAAACCTTTTTACTAAATGGGACTCTTTACTGATTCCAAAAATCGTTCCAATTCCAACTTTATTATTCCAATTATTTAATTAAATTAATAAATATACTAATAATAATATATATAAATGGTTTATCTTTTATTTTGAAAAATAATACCCTCTCATTCATATTATCATCATAATATACTATTAAACTTAAATTAAATAATTATCATATTTTATCGGGGTGTTACACTTAACCCCACTGATTAGTGTTGACCAAAGGTCGCTTTGGCCAACCAAATCCTTTGTATTATGTTGAAATCCCCAAGCCTATTCAAGTGATTAAAAGACCCTTGATCACTTGATATGGAAAACGCATTGTGCTCAAGCTATTGTGGATATTCTGAACCTCAGGAGCTCAACACCTCAAGGTTCAAATGCAAGATCAAGACTTCACGTCAAAATCAATCAAACATAACTAGCAAAATAGACTACTTCTCAAGCACAACAAAGGTATCAACACTTTACAAGTGCGATTCAAATTGTAAGCCTTAAGCCTTAAATAATGAGGAATGATGAGACATAGTTTCTCCTACCCTTGTCTAGAGTGACTTTGCGTACAAGGTGTAAGCCCTAACTATTCAAAGCATTCGCCCTCATTCATAAACTTTAGCGCAATTCATATCAAACAATTGTCAAGTCTTCTCAAATGGCATCATTAAGATCAATAATCAGAATCCCCTAACAACACTTGTCAATCATGATAAGAGTTACACGCTATGAGCCTTAAGTAATGAGGAATGATGAGATGAACTTTCTCCTACCATTGTGTATAATGACTTTCGTACGGGGCGTATGCATATTTATTCAAACCACTTGTCCTTGCTCATAGACTTTAGTGCAATTCGAATCATGCAATTGATAAGTCTTCTTCAAGCAAGCATCAACCATTAAACACTTCAACAGTGAAACATTGTTGTGTAGGAGAATTGCCATCCAAGGCGCAGCGGAATTTAAAAATTTCTCCATTTAGTGATCCTTACGAATGGGCATGATCAGTGATAGAATCGTTACCTCTTGTGGCGATTCAAACCTTTGGTGCAGATCTCTGATAATGATCAAAACCTTTGATACAGATCCACAGGGCGATCACGAACGTTGAACGATGACAACGTCTCTACTCAGTCCACACGAACGGATTCCTTCAATCGCAGTGCTAGCTGTTTGTGAATGAAGGCTTTGAGTGAGAGAAAGAGAGATACGAAATTCCAACTCTTCAGTTGTGTTGTATTCCCCTACAAAGCTTCTGCACAAGAGCTCTATTTATAGAACCACTTGTGTGGGCTTCAAGCCAAAAAGCCCACTTAAGTGCATTTTGGCCTATATCTCATAATATACCAAAATCACTTAAGTATTTGGTACCTTACCATATTTCGTATTCCACTCAGGTGCACCGTACCTTACGATGTTCCTTAATTATTCTATCTCTCATCAATCCGTCTTTTGTGTGTGACCCTATAGGTTTTCGCGACGTTGGCAATTATATTAAATCACACATTTAACATAATAAACAGTGAGCGGTATCTAGCAACACATCACTGCTACCCAAGTCACGAAAATGTCATGTGATCTGACAAAACCTCCTGTGATAATAATTATGTGTATAATTACCCCTTTGCCCTTATGTCTATATTGAACACAAGGTATAGACCGTGTCACCCTTGTCCAGTTCAATATTGGGCCCATAGACATTTATCCTGTTACGCAGGATTGGCAAATTCCATCTAGGACACTCATGTCCCTCAGCATGCTTCGTGGAGTACCCATCAACTGTCTTTATGGTCATCCAGTTACGGATAACGTTGGATCAGTAATAAAGCACTCAACTCTACATCTAGGATCCATAGTGGTTTCAGGTCGAAGAGTGGTATACACTATTATCACCATGAGAATAACTTATGACACTTTGCATAACTTTCTATATAGTATTCTCATAGCGGGTCAATCCGGTATAAATATTACTCCTAATATTCATACCTATGTTTAGGACTTGATAACTCTTTATCCATGATCCATGAGATGTGATCATCAGTCTACAAACATAATAGTCTTAATGCTTTAATGTTATCCCACTTCACATTAAAGCTCGACTACGGATACTTTAAGAATAGTGTCCTTATGTTTAATGTGTTCTCATGATTAAGTCACACTTAATACATTAAATGGACTATCTATTCTAGGGACTTTATTAATCAACCATAATAAAGAAAATGCCTTTTATTATTAATAAATAATTCGATACAAGTACCAAAAGTATTGGCCTCTAGGGCTTACACCAACATGTTGCACATCAATCCTCCTTTAGTATCATACTTTCCTCCTGGATGTTCATACATTTCTTAGGATCATTATCTTGGGGTCACATACCCATTTCTCAATCAATTGCTTCATGCATTGCTTATCAGTTCAGACTATGGCATACTTTGTTGCTTACCCTTAGGGTGCAGACCTTGGCAACTTCTTTCAGCCCATGGAGTACAAACTTTGACTTTGCTTCCTACCCACAAGGTGCAGACCTTGACAACTTCTTTTAGCATATGGAGTACATACTCTGACTTTTTTCCTTGCCTATAAGATGCATATCTTGGCATCCTTGTTCCATTGAGTTCAGACTCTAGCCACCCTGATTTCATCTATACAGTATAGACTTTGACATATTATTCTTCCTTACAGTTCAAACTTTGGCATTCACTCATCCTGCCCATTGAGTTCAGACTCTGGATACCTCTTTCATCGCCTTACAGTTCAAACTTTGATATCATACTCTTTTACCCTTATGGAATTCAGACTCTGGCATTCATATTAGTTCCTTTGCTTCGTATAGTTCAGACTATGGCATGTTTATACATTTTGCCCATGGAGTTTAGACTCTGAAAACCTTTGACATTGTTTTGAAGTTCAGATTTTGGCATCATGTTCCTTTTCCCTAATTGAGTTCAGACTCTGGAAATCTGTTCATTGCCTTGTATTTATTCTAGACTATGGCATTCATCTATCTTGCCTTGTGGAGTTCAGACTCTGGCTATATCTCATTTGTCCTTGTGGTTGATTACCATCATTGGTTAGTGCCACACTCTTGCTTGTTAAGCAATCTACCCTTCCTCTAGGCAATCCAATCAATATATTTCCCTTTGTTTCATCCTTAGTGGGTTGAACTACAATTACTTTGATTTTCTCATTGCACTATGAGAATACGTAGGCACGAGGGTTCGAATCCTCCGCAAGCATACTTATTTATTCTTCCTACCTTAGTGCATCCTTCCATTCATCTCCATGATACATCCATATTCTACCTTCATTCACTTCATGTGATATATCTTACTCTTTGAGCCAAATACAATATCTCTTTGAGCTCCATCTTGTATCCCTTTGTGAACCAAGAGTTGTTTGTCCTGTAAAACCAAACACTTAATTCTTTTGTTTTCGGCTATACCATATAGTGGAAGATGCTTCCGGCTAGTCCACATATTGGTCAATGCCAGTTTTACTCTTGGATTTACATTTCACCCTTTGTTGGAACTCAAATCATATTATCCTTTGGTTCAGACCATACCTTTATCACACTTCTTTTTATCTCCCATCACTAGTTCTTTGGACTACGGAGCTCTAAATTCCTTATTTCACTATAAGGATATGTAGGCATGATGATCCTAATCCTCACCGAGCACTTTATCTATTCTTTTCTTTTCCCTTTATCTATAAGGATATGTACCCATTCGAGCTAGAACAATCAAAACAGTCTCCGTTGAGTACAACGGATGTTAGGGGGTGCTAATACCTTCCCCTTGCATAACCGACTTCCCCATCCAACATATCTCTTTCCCCCGAGTTTTATCGATGTGTTTCCCTTTCCTTTGGGAATAAATAAAGTTCGATGACGACTCTATTATATGTTCGAGCGTGTGATGCGTTCGGGTATATTTTCGCTAGCTTCATTTGGCGACTCTGCTGGGGAGTTTGCTTGTAGTTAAGGGTCTCTTCTTGAGCATCCCTAGCTTCAGCTGATGACTCTGATAGGGATTTTTTGCTTCTTGGAGTGTTTCCTAGTCACTAAAAGGAGTCGAGCGTAGTTTTTATTGCTTCTCCGTTTGCTTGGGTGTTTACTTTATTGTTTTACTCTCTTTATTTATCGTATTCTTTATCGCTTTAAATATTGTTTATACTGGATATTATCTGTTATACTCTCTGTTGGGTTGGGATAGATTACATGAGAGAAAAGCTCTATACCCGAGCTTGAGTACATACACAAGATATCAATGTGACTAGAGTTGTGTTTGACCTCCGTGGAGTTATTCTGCGATCATGGTTGACACGAGACGTCACACCTAGAGTAGATCTTTTTGGGAGCATCATTTTTCGACAAGTCAGTCGTCTAAGGCAATGGTATCTCAAAATGGGTCATTGACTATAGGAACCTTTTAGGTTTCCTTTGAAGGATAAAACCTACATGTAATGGGGGCATGGGTTTTTCTGCAAGAAACCATAAACTCTACATACCTTTACTCTCATGGATGTCGAACCTTTGATCCTGCATCGGGTAGTATACCTGTAACACCCTTCTACCCAAACGACATAATATATATATATTATCAGAGGACAACACTGTAGAAGAGTTTACATTTCATAAAACATAACACTTATCGCATCACAACATAAAACATATTATTTATTTGATTTAAAACTTCGCAGCGGACAACAACATAAGTATTATAATAATGTGTCGACATGATCTCAACAAAACATCTCAACAATTATTCATCATAAACAACATAAATAAAGATAATTTGGCTATCGAATCCCATAATCCCCGGTGTCACATGACCAGAGCATTTGACTCGACTCTGTAGAATAACTCTACACTTATCCTTCGAACCTCAACAACAGCTACTCCACTTTATCTGCACATTGCTCATCATAGATGAACATAAACACATGCAGAAGGGGTGAGAATTACATTATTAAATAATAATATAACGACAGAAATATAAACCTAAATATATTTCACATATACCAACACAATTCATCATTATCATCATAATCAATAACTCATGAACATCAACAACACAGCACATCAAATGCAATGCACACACCCATGCATGACTCAACACGACTCGGTATACCCATTTTGTGACCAATACAGGATCACCACTCCCAGATTCATCACCATAGAATCCGAGTTCCCCGTAAGGAACCAAGCCTCTCAACAAGCCCGGAGTCAACAACATCATTGGAACTCATGTCCGTTCATCACTAGGCATCAGCCTTTCATGAATGCATGCACACCAAGCATTCATCATAATCAACATAGCAACAACAGCATCATATAGTCATGTTATCATCATCATTAACACATTCTATCATAAGAGCATATCACCTCATGCCACATAATCAAACACAGTATTATCGCACTCTACTAATATCTATACCACTCAAAGCAACGGAAATTGATCCCTCGTATACTATGCATCAGCTAAGTTACCTCGCTCAGCCTAAACAACCGAAACTGCACAACAACAGCCAGGAAAGACCACAAGTCTGCCCATACGCGTATTGCCCATGCTCATACGCGTATTGCCCACGCCTGGCCAAATCCATACGCGTATTGCCCATGTCCATACGCGTATGCTACGCGTATCACATTCCCATACGCGTACCACCAGAGACCAACCCACGTTCAAAACATCATCTTCTTCATCCATACGCGTATTGCCTAGTGCCATACGCGTACCATCAGTCTCATACGCGTATTGCCTAGTGCCATACGCGTATGACCAGAGACCAAGTTTCCAGATCTGCAATGGCTTTCCCTGCTACGAGATCTATCCAAATTCATCCTTAAACAGTCCAATTTTCACATAAACTCACTCATATCATCTAGTACAGTTAGTCTCCTATTCGATTTCACCATCCTAACATCATTGCATATAATTTCTACGAATTCCTTCGACTAAAAACCCCAAATTCGTTCACCCAATATTTCACCAATTTCAACATATCATTGTTTAATAAGGTTCAGACCCCTTACCTCTTTGGATTGAAGGAAGCTCCGAGAAATCTTTGGCCTCTTCCTCTTCTTCCTCTTTCTCTTCAGCGTTTCCCTTTCTCTCTGACTCTGAGACACAATACGTGAAAAACCAACTCTGAGTTCTCCTTTGGAATCTTTTTCTATCCAATTTCCACTTTTACCCTTCCACTCTTCATATTCCACTTATTTTATTATTTAATTATTATTAAAATAAATAACACTAATAATAATAATAATTCCCAATTTTATTTAAAAATTCCTTTTTACCTTCAAATAATCCTATTAAATAATATTTAAATTATTCTAACGATAATCGGGGTGTTACAACTCTCCCCCACTAAAAGAGTTTTCGTCCTCGAAAACATACCTCAAGCAAATAGAGCCGGATACGACTCCTTCATTTGATCTTCACGCTCCCAAGTCAAGCTCTCACCAGCTGGACCTCCCCAAACAACTTTCACTAGAGCAATCTTCTTACCTCTCAGGGTCTTCTCTTCTCGGTCATCTATCCGAATTGGCAACACCTCAACGGTCAAATTATCCCTCACCTGGATATCATCCAACTGAACAACATGCGAAGGATCCGCAATATATTTTCTCAACTGAGATACATGAAACACATCATGCAGATTAGAAAGCGACGGCGGTAAAGCTATCCGATACGCCACTTCCCCAACCCTCTTCAAAACCTGATACGGACCCACAAACCTCGGAGTAAGCTTTTTAGACTTTAAAGCTCTACCCACACCTGTCGTCGGAGTAACTCTCAAGAACACATGATCTCCCTCTTGGAACTCAAGTGCCTTTCTCCTGTTATCATGATAACTCTTCTGACGACTCTGAGAAATCTTCATTTTCTCCTGAATCATCTTAACCCTTTCAGTCGTCTGCTGCACAATCTCAGGTCCGAGTACAACACTCTCACCTGACTCATACCAACACAATGGAGTTCTACACCTCCTACCATACAATGATTCATATGGAGCCATACCGATACTAGCATGAAAACTATTATTATAAGTAAACTCCACCAACGGCAAATAACTATCCCAAGAACCACTCTGCTCCAACACACAAGCTCTCAACAAATCCTCCAAGGATTGGATAGTTCTTTCAGTCTGACCATCAGTCTGAGGATGATAAGCCGAACTCAACCTCAACTTAGTCCCCAACGCTTTCTGCAAACTTTCCCAAAATCTAGAAGTAAATCTGGGATCCCTATCAGACACAATACTGGATGGAATACCATGCAGCCTCACTATCTCTTCAATATACAACTCCGCCAACTTCTCTAAAGAGTGATTAATCCTCATCGGCAAGAAATGCGCCGACTTAGTCAACCGATCCACAATCACCCAAATAGAATCATTACCTTTCACCGTCCTCGGCAATCCCGTCACAAAATCCATGGAAATGCTATCCCACTTCCATTCAGGAATCTTCAAAGGTTGCATCATACCTGCCGGTTTCTGATGTTCAATCTTTGACTTCTGACAAGTCAAACAGGCATACACAAACTTAGCAACATCTCTTTTCATACCAGCCCACCAAAACAACTTCTTCAAATCTTGATACATTTTAGTTGCACCTGGATGGATACTCAATCCACTCCTATGACCCTCTTCAAGAATACTCTTTTTCAATTCAGACACCTCAGGAACACAAACTCTACCTTTAAATCGCAGGATGCCATTCTTATCAATCTCAAAATTACCACCATTACCCTGGTTAACCATAGTAATATGATCAACTAGGGCGACATCAACCTGCTGACCATTCCGAATATCTTCCAGAATTCCACTAGTCAACTTCAGCATACCCAACTTTACACTATCAGCGGAAACTTCACAACCCAAACTCATATCACGGAACTGTTCAATTAACTCAAGCTCCCGAACCATCATCATAGACATATGTAGAGACTTTCTACTCAGCGCATCTGCAACTACATTAGCCTTACCGGGATGATAACTCATTTCAAAGTCAAAATCCTTCAGTAATTCTAACCACCTTCTCTGCCTCATATTTAACTCTTTCTGATCAAACAGATACTTCAGACTCTTGTGATCACTGAACACTTCGAATCTGGAACCATACAGATAATGCCTCCACATTTTCAACACAAATACAACAGCTGCAAGTTCTAGATCATGCGTAGGATAATTCCTCTCATGAACTCTCAACTGTCTAGAAGCATAAGCTACAACTTTACCATTCTGCATCAAAACACCACCAAGACCCATTAAAGAAGCATCACAATAAACAACGAAGGACTCACGAGGATTAGGCAAGATCAACACTGGAGCACTGGTCAATCGCTTCTTCAACTCAACAAAACTCGCTTCACAAGCTGCATCCCACACATACACTTGACCCTTCTTAGTCAACTGCGTCAACGGCAATGCCAACTTAGAGAAGCCCTCAATAAATCTGCGATAATAACCAGCTAACCCCAGAAAACTGCGTATCTCAGTAGCAGACTTCGGAGTCTCCCACTGTAATACAGCATCCACTTTAGCAGGGTCAACAGAAATCCCACCACTCGAAATCACATGGCCAAGGAAACTCACTTCCTTCAACCAGAACTCACATTTAGATAACTTTGCATATAATTTCTTTTCCCTTAACACCTGCAAAACAATTCTCAGATGTCCTGTATGCTCTTCTTCCGTCTTAGAATATATCAATATATCATCTATGAACACCACAACAAAATTATCAAGGTACGGATGAAATATACGATTCATATATTCCATAAACACACCTGGAGCATTAGACACACCGAACGGCATCACAGTGTATTCATAATGACCATACCTCGTACGGAAAGCAGTCTTCGCAATATCATCTGACTTCACTCGGATCTGATGATAACCCGACCGCAAATCAATCTTACTGAAAACATGAGCTCCAACCAACTGGTCCATCAAATCATCAATCCTCGGCAATGGATACCGATTCTTGATAGTCACCTTATTCAACTGCCGATAATCGACACACAACCTCATCGTACCTTCTTTCTTCTTCACTAACAATACTGGTGCACCCCAAGGAGAAACACTTGGACGCACAAACTTCTTCTCAAGCAATTCCTCAAGTTGCTTCTTCAATTCAACTAATTCAGTTGCCGACATTCTATAAGGAGACATCGACACTGGACTCGTACCTGGTACTAAGTCAATGGCAAATTCGACTTCACGTTCTGGAGGTAAATCGCTTACATTCTCCGGAAACACATCCTGAAATTCACAGACAACAGGCAATTCTACACTCACCACTTTCTTATCCGCTTGCAGAGACGCAAATAAAGCGAATATCTGAGCTTCATCTTTCACAAAATCCCCCACCTGCCTAGCAGATAGGAGTCTTGCCTCATCATTCTCACCAACTTCAGAAAACCGCACCGTCTTCCTATAGCAGTTGATAAACACACCATAGAATTCTAGCCAATTCATTCCCAGAATAATATCAATTTGGTGCAAGGGCAAGCACACCAAATCAACCACGAACTCTCTCTCAAAGATCGTCAAATGACAACCTCGACAGACAACAGAAGTCTTCACGGAACCATTAGCAGGAGTATCTATCACCATACTTCCGCCTAGGGACGACATACTCACACCAATCCTGGTCGCACACTCATACGAAATAAACGAATGAGTAGCACCAGTGTCAACAATAGCAAGCAATTCAACATTATTAATCAAGCAAGTACCTTTAATCAGATTATCTTCTTTAGGAGCTTCAACCCCACTCAGAGCAAACACCCTACCAGTAGTATGAGCTGCAGTAGCCGCCTTCTTCGGTTTCGAGCACTGCGAACTGATATGGCCTTTCTCGCCACAATTAAAACATGTCGGACCAGCATCCTTACATTCCGTAACTCTATGACCAGTCTGACCGCATCGGAAACATCTCAGCACTTTCTTGGTACAGCTATCAGCACGGTGGCCTGGCTCGCCACACTTGAAACACTTACCAGCTATGGAAGATCCTCCCCCACTTGGCTTCTTCTCATCTACCATTTTCTGCTTACCTTTACCATTCGGAGATACATAAGGACTACCACGATCCTTATTCTTCTTCTCACTAAGACTCTTGTAATGAGCAGTCCTAGCCTTGCTATCTTCCTCAAATATCCTGCACTTATTAACCAATGTAGGAAACCTACGAATCTCCTGGTAACCAATGCCTTGTTTGATCTCGGGACGCAACCCGTTCTCAAACTTGACACACTTGGATCCCTCAGCATCAGCATTATTATAGTGAGGACAATACTGCACCAGCTCTTCAAACTTCGAAGCGTAGTCAGCAACAGACATGTTACCCTGCTTCAGTTCTAGAAATTCCATCTCCTTCTTACATCGCACATCAGCAGGAAAATATTTCTCCAGAAAGGCCGTCTTGAACCTTTCCCAAGTCATCTCAGCACCTGGTACTTCAATTCTCTGGCGAGTGTTATCCCACCAGTTTTCAGCCTCCTCAGATAACATATGCGTACCAAACTGCACCTTCTGTGCTTCAGTACACGTCATCACCCGGAAAATCTTCTCAATCTCCTTCAGCCAAATCTGAGCACCATCTGGATCATAGCGCCCTTTGAATGTAGGAGGGTTATTCTTCAGGAACCTTCCCAAATTCTTAAACTCGTCGACCGGCGGATTCTGCTGCGCCTGCATAGCATGCGCCATAGCAGCCAAAGCCTCAGCAATCGCACGGTCATTTTCTCCAGCCATACTCTGCACAACACAACCACAACCGTTAAATATCGACAGTGTCATTTACACTAATCGACCAACAGGGAAAACTTCACCATATGACTCGACTGGACTGACAATGCTCTGATACCACTAATGTAACACCCTTCTACCCAAACGACATAATATATATATATTATCAGAGGACAACACTGTAGAATGTAAGAACAAAAATAGTTCTACAATAGATTCCATGATTTTGATGATAACAAAGGATGAAACCAAAAATGACACCCTAACGAAAAGTTTTTAAGTGTGCAAGGTTCTAAAGAAAGAAGAAATAAATCTGATGATGTCATCAGATGCAAAACAAGATCAGATGCAAAATCTCAAGTATCAGAAGAATCTAAAGAGGAATCTCGTTTCAAGAAGCTCTGACTCTGGACAAAACTGCAAAGTATCAGAAGCATCTGAACATGAAGTAAAGTCTAGAAGCTCTGACTCTGAACAAATGCCTTCTGGAAATTCTGAAGTTATCAGCGCCATCTGAACTTTCAAGAGATAACATCAGAAGCAAGTTTCTCCAGATACACAAAGACTCTAATCAGAATTGTTAATCATGATGAAGTAACGTTTAAGCCAAGTTAAAGTTCTGCAAATGGATTTCCTCAATTAGAAAGAGACGTTAATCTCCACTTCCAAGAGAGAAGATACTAATTGTGGTAAGTAGTCACTTCTAAGTGAAAAAGTCTACTGCAGAAGCTATTAATGGAATGGCGTAACTACATCTCAATATCCAACAGACTCAACGCTACTTCAACTCTACTTCAACTCCTATAAATAAGAGAAGAAATCTCATTCAGTATACACGAAGAAATCACTAGCCAAAACTATACTGAAATCATATCACGCTCAAGAAAAACATCTTTGTTCTTCAAAGATTTTCACTAAGCTTTTGCTTATCAAGTGAAAATTTTGTTCTTAAGTTTGTAATATTTGCTTTCTTAGAAGCACTCTAGATTACACATCTTGTATCTATTTTTATTTGATTTCCTCAAGTGACTCTTTGTAGTCTGTAGACTTGAGAGGACTAAGAGATTTTCTTCTCTCTTAGGGGTTGTTTGTAATCTTTCAAGATTAGTGGATTAAGTCCTTGTTGAAGGCGAAATCACCTTGGCCGGGTGGACTGGAGTAGCTTTGTGTTATAAGCGAACCAGTATAAAATCATTGTGTGATTTCATTTTGCAAAAGCGCTTATTTTTAAAACAATTCAAACCCCCCTTTCTTGTTTTTCTCACCTTCAATTGGTATCAGAGCTCCGGCTCTGTTATTGATTTTCAAATCAAACACTTAACCGTGTAGAGAGATCCAGTGCGAGAAAAACAAATGGCCCACTCAAATGAGAAAGATTCTTACAATGCCAAGCCTCCTGTTTTTGATGGAGAAAAGTTTGATTACTGGAAAGATAGAATCGAAAGTTTCTTTCTTGGTTATGATGCTGACCTCTGGGACATTGTCACAGATGGATACAAACCTCCAACCTTAAATGGAGCTGAAGTTCCCAGAAGCAAAATGTCAGAAGATCAGAAACGTGAGTTCAAAAATCATCACAAGGCCAGAACAATACTTCTAAATGCCATATCATACAACGAATATGAGAAGATCACCAACAGAGAGACAGCCAAAGATATACTTGACTCTCTAAGGATGACCCATGAAGGAAACTCCCAAGTCAAGGAGACGAAGGCTCTGGCGTTGATCCAGAAATATGAAGCCTTCAAGATGGAAGATGACGAAGCTATAGAAGCTATGTTTTCCAGATTCCAAACTCTTATTGCAGGTCTTAAAGTGCTAGACAAGGGATACACAACTGCAGATCATGTTAAGAAGATTGTCAGAAGTCTGCCAAAGAAATGGAGACCTATGGTTACTGCTCTGAAGTTATCAAAGGATCTGAACAGTATCAGCCTTGAAGAACTTGTTAGTTCTCTCAGAAGCCATGAGATAGAACTAGAGGAGGATGAGCCTCAGAAAAGGAACAAGTCAGTGGCGCTGAAGTCCAGACCTGAAAGACGGAAGTCAGACAGAACCAAAGCTCTCCAGGCAGAAACTGCAGATACTGACGACTCTGAACCTGAAGACTCTGATGATGAAGAAGAACTGTCCTTACTAACCAGAAGAGTTAAGCAACTCTGGAAAAGAAGGAACAACAACAACTTCAGAAGATCAAGACCCAGAGGGGATAGATCAGAGTCAACTTCAAAAGGTAAACCTAATAAAGATATTACCTGTTTTGAATGTAAAGAAACAGGTCATTATAGAAATGAATGCCCCAAGCTGAAGAAAGATAACTCTAAGAAGGAAAGCTTCAAGAAAAATGCCTTCAGAACAAAGAAAGGATTAATGGCCACCTGGGACGATAGTGATTCAGGATCATCAGAATCTGACTCTGATGAACAAGCCAACGTAGCATTTATGGCTACCACATCCAGCAGCTCAGATGAAGAATCTGAAGAGGTATTTTCTGAACTTTCTAGATCTGACTTAGAATCATGTTTATCAGAAACTCTTACCTCTCTTCAGAAATTAAAACAAAAAGTTAAAAGCATTAAAGGTCTTCTTAAAGCAAAATCTGAAGAATGTAGTGAACTTGAGACAACAATTCTAGCACATGAAGATACAATCAAATCTTTAACGTTAGAAAGAGATGGAGCTAAAACAAAAAGCTTAAAATTAGAAGAAGTGTTGTCTCAAGCACCACAAACTTCAAATGAAATTATTTATAAGTATGAAGAAGCCTTTCAACAATTTCTGAAGAATGGGATAAATAGGAGTATTATGGCATCCATGATTTATGGAGTAGGTCAGAATAATAAAAGGGGAATTGGGTATGATTCTGATTCTGATAAAACTTCTACCAGTAACCAAATTAAATCACCTTTTTCATACCACTATACACACACACAAGAACACAAATTTAAAAATGCTAGAAGACCCAAAGTTGTAAGAAACTCTGGGAAAACTAATCTGAAAGGACCCAAGAGATTCTGGGTACCGAAAGATAAGATTATCTATGTTGCAGATATCCTATGCAGCAAAGTTCAGACACCAGTCATGGTACCTGGACTCTGGATGCTCGCGACATATGACGGGAAGAAAGTCTATGTTCCAAAGCCTGGAACTTAAAGACGCTGGCTTTGTAGGCTTCGGAGGAGATCAGAAAGGAAGGATCAGAGGCTCCGGAACTATTGGTAATGGTACTCTTCCCTCTATATCTGATGTTCTTTATGTAGAAGGTTTAATGCATAACTTGTTATCCATAAGTCAATTAAGTGATAACGGTTATGATGTAATCTTTAATCAAAAAACGTGTAAAGCCATTAATCAGAACGATGGCTCTGTCCTTTTCACAGGCAAGAGGAAAAACAACATTTATAAAATAAATCTTTCTGATTTAAAAGATCAAAATGTTAAATGTTTAATGTCAGTTCACGAAGAGCAATGGGTATGGCATAGACGCTTAGGCCACATTAGCATGAGGAAACTTTCTCAGCTAACTAAACTTGAGTTAGTCAGAGGCCTACCTAAACTGAAGTTTTCTTCAGATGCTCTGTGTGAAGCTTGTCAGAAAGGAAAGTTTTCAAAAACATCTTTTAAAAAGAAAAATGTTGTTTCTACCTCCAAGCCTCTGGAGCTTCTTCACATTGACTTATTTGGTCCTGTGAAAACAGCATCAGTCAATGGAAAGAAGTATGGACTTGTAATCGTTGATGATTACAGCCGCTGGACATGGGTAAAATTCCTAAGGCACAAGAGTGAGTCTCACTCTGTATTCACCAGTTTCTGTTCTAAAGTGCAAAAAGAATTTGACTCTAAAATTGTTAGAGTCAGAAGTGATCATGGTGGAGAATTTGAAAATAAAGATTTTGAAGAATTATTTGATTCTAATGGAATATCCCATGATTTCTCCTGCCCTAGAACTCCACAACAAAATGGAGTTGTAGAGAGGAAGAATAGGACACTCCAAGAAATGGCCAGAACCATGATCAATGAAACAAATGTAGCAAAGCACTTTTGGGCAGAAGCTGTAAATACAGCGTGTTACATTCAGAATAGAATCTCTATTAGACCTATTCTGGATAAGACTCCCTATGAACTGTGTAAGGGAAGAAAACCCAACATTTCATATTTTCATCCTTTTGGATGCATTTGCTTTATATTAAATACTAAAGAACATCTGAACAAGTTTGATTCCAAAGCACAGAAAGGTATTATGTTAGGATACTCAGAACGCTCTAAAGGCTACAGAGTATACAACACAGAAACCAAAATTGTGGAGGAATCAATTCATGTTAGATTTGATGATAAGCTTGACCCTGAAAAGTCAAAGCTAGTTGAAAAGTTTGCAGATTTAGAGATCACTCTGGTAGAATCTGAGAAAACTCCAGAAGCACCTGTCACTCCAGACTCTGAAGAAATTAAATCTCCAGAAATTCCAAGGAAAGTCAAGAGTCGTAGCAACGTATCTGAAGATTTGATTCTGGGAAACAAAGATGAACCTGTTAGAACCAGATCTACCTTCAGAACTTCTGAAGATATTCCTCTGGGACTAGTGTCTCTGATTGAGCCTACGTCCTGTGATGAAGCTCTTCAAGATAACGATTGGGTGGCAGCTATGCAAGAAGAGTTAGATCAATTCTCCAAGAATGATGTCTGGGATCTTGTTCCTAAACCCAGAGGCACTCATGTCATTGGAACCAGATGGGTTTTCAGAAACAAACTGAACGAGAAAGGAGAAGTTGTCAGAAACAAAGCACGACTGGTAGCTCAAGGTTATAGTCAACAAGAAGGTATTGATTATAATGAAACTTTTGCTCCAGTCGCAAGGTTAGAGTCTATTCGTCTTCTTGTATCATTTGCTATTAATCACTCTATAAAATTATACCAAATGGATGTCAAGAGTGCATTTCTAAATGGTTATATTTCAGAAGAAGTGTATGTAAATCAACCTCCTGGTTTTGAAAACTCAAATTTTCCAGAACATGTTTTCAAACTTAAGAAATCCTTATATGGACTTAAACAAGCTCCCAGAGCTTGGTATGAACGCTTAAGTAATTTTCTTCTGGAACAAAATTTTATCAGAGGGAAAGTTGATTCTACACTCTTCTGTAAAAATCATAAAAATGATCTCATGATATGCCAAATTTATGTTGATGACATTATTTTTGGTTCTGCTAATATTTCTGTTTGCCAAGAATTTTCTAAGTTAATGCAGGCAGAATTTGAAATGAGTCTAATGCAAGAACTAAAGTTCTTTCTGGGAATTCAAATCAATCAAACTCCAGAAGTCACGTACATTCATCAAAGCAAGTACATTAAAGACGTTCTAAAGAAGTTTGATATGTCTGAATGCAATTCTGCAAAGACTCCCATGCATCCAACTTGCATTCTGGAGAAGGAAGAGGTAAGCAACAAGGTTTGTCAGAAGCTCTATCGAGGTATGATAGGCTCTCTTCTCTATCTGACTGCTACTCGTCCTGATATTCTCTTCAGCGTCTGTCTTTGTGCCAGATTCCAATCAGATCCTAGAGAATCTCATTTAACAGCTGTTAAGAGAATTCTTAAGTATCTGAAAGGAACTCCTAACCTGGGCCTGATGTATGAGAAAACATCAGAGTATAGGCTTTCTGGTTATTGTGATGCAGATTATGCAGGAGATAGAATAGAACGTAAAAGCACATCTGGAAATTGCCAGTTTCTGGGAAACAACTTAATCTCCTGGGCTAGCAAAAGACAGTCAACAATTGCTCTATCAACTGCAGAAGCAGAATATATCTCAGCGTCACTATGCACAACTCAGATGCTCTGGATGAAACATCAGCTAGAAGATCTACAGATATTTGAGAGTAACATTCCTATCCTTTGTGATAATACTGCTGCTATTTGTTTAAGTAAGAATCCCATTCTACATTCCAGAGCCAAACACATAGAAATAAAACATCATTTTATTAGAGACTATGTTCAGAAAGGGATAGTAACGCTGAAGTTCATTGATACAGAACATCAATGGGCAGATATCTTTACTAAGCCTCTAGCTGAAGATAGATTTCGTTTCATCTTAGAAAATCTGAACATTAAAAATTGTCCTGAGTAAAATTTGGCTCTGAACATGTAAAATGAGAATCTGATAAAAACAAATACACTTCTGCCTCTGACTCTGATACTTCTACCAAGTTAAGAAGATATCTGAGTTAGAAATCTTCAGAAATCCTTTGGTATTCCTGAAGATCAGAAACATCAACACGTGGGGAACATGCGTCTAACCCTAGAACTTCTAGACAGCTGTCAAAAGAAATCAAAGGTCAGAACGCTTGAAATCTCCTTGAGCAGTGTGCTTACTGTTGGGATTAGACATTCATTAATGAGCTGTAATCATTTTCCCCCAAATGTGCTATTTTGGTTTTTGTGCTAACGCTGGTATGTGTGTCGTTTTGCATGTGTTTTTACCCTTAGTATATAAACACTTTTCTCACATTTCACACACTTATCACTCTCACTCACTCTTAAACCCTAAACCCTCTCTCGAAGTTTTCTCTGCAACCTTCTCAGTTCTTCATTTTTCTTCATCAATCTTCGTCATGAATCCTCAAGAACAAGCAGTTTTTAACTTCTCCCAACAAATGGAAGCTGCTTCTAACCCCCAAACCTCAAACACTCAAACACCCATGGTTGTAGATGTTACCACAACCCCAGTTTACAAAGAACCTCACATTTTGGAACGCGAACAACACATAAACCTTTCAACTCCCTTTGAAGGTTTGGATGTTCTATGTGAATCGCTGGTAGATTTTGAGAATTTGAGAAGAAATGGCGTTGATTTAACTGAAGATCTTCGCAAGCAAGGTTGGGAAAACTACTTCAACAGATTGTATGGTCCAATCTATCCTCTTCTGGTGAAAGAGTTCTGGAGATGTGCAGATGCTGATGATGAGTTCATTGTTTCTTTTGTTCTGGGAGTGAAGATCATCATCACAGAAGCATCTATTGCCTCTTTGCTGAACATGGAGAGAACTGGAGGTAAAAGGATTTACAACATTCCTCCAAGGTCCAAGCGCATCACAGAAGTCATTAACCCTACAATCTTCAAAGCAAATGTTGAAGGAAACCCCTCTAAGAACAAGGAGCTTCATCAGAACCTCCGAGTTTGGTTGAAGATTATTCTGGGAACAATCCATCATCGTCCAGCCTCCAACTCTTCAGATTATATCAACGCTGATCAGAAATGCATCCTCTACTGTATTCAGAAGGGTATTCCGATCAACCTCCCTGTTCTCCTCTTCAGATATCTGAGGGATTCAGTCAGAGAAACCAGGAATAATATGAAGCCCAGATCCTACGTTCCTCTGGGAAGATTGCTCTCTGATATCTTCATTGAGCATGGGCTGGTAGATGCTCTGGAGAAGACCAGATGTATGGATGATCTGGCAATTGACGTTGGAAAGCCTCTCAATGCCAAAAATCTGAGGAGTATGGGAATCATCAAAGACATCAGAGTCAAGCCCACTATGAATGTGACCTGGGAAGCTCTGAAGGATCAGAGGAAGATGCCTCATGGCCTTGAAAGGTTCTTCAAGAATGAACCCAGAGATGCCATTGCCATCTACCTTCAGGATCGTCTGGATGAAGGCATTGACGTTTCTGATTTCCGCCTTGAAGACTGTCTGGATTCTGTAGAAGATCTGGTCAGATACAAAAGAGGCCTTTCTGAGAAGAAGATAGCTGAGGAAGCAAGGAAGGCAAAGAAACCCAGAACTGGAGAATCCTCTGGAACCAAAGCTCCTCTGAAAGTCTCCTCTTCTTCTGGTAAGTCCATTCCTCCTGCTACTTCTGTACCTGTAATGGCTTCTTCTACTCCTCTCCCAACACCTCCCATCTTTACAACCTCAGAAATTCCTCCTTCAACCTTTAGAACCTCTCAACCTCCACCTGTTCTAAAAATTGCCCGTAACTTCACAACAACCTCTGACCCTAATCAACTATATCACCACAGCTCTTCATCATCCTCTGAGTATGAATCACCCCCTTACCTTTCTCCTTCTTCTAACCAAGAGTCTTCTGATCATGAGTCCTCTGATCAAGAACACTCTGACCCAAACTCCCCAACAATAGCTGAAATTTATGCTAAAAATTTCGCCCCACAAACTCAAACACAAACTGAAGTAACCTCTCCCCTCCGAACTTCTATTCCACAACAAACAACCACCATTACCTCTGAAAATCAAACTTCCCTTCCACCACAAACAACCACCACACCCTCTGAAACTCAACCATCTGTAATTCGCCCATCTGAACCTTATATCACTCCACCATTAATTCCCGCTGTACCTAGCCCAGACTCTGACCCATTAGATGTAAACCCACTCTATGCTTCATCCCCCAGTCTTCAACCAGACCCAGATTCTGAATTTCAACCAGAAGCAGAATCTGAACCCCAGCCAGAACCAGAAACTGAACCTCAACCTCTAAATCTCAGCCCTCAAAACTCTCCACCTCATTCACCTGAACCTGAACCTAAAATTATCACACCTACCCTTGAGGAGGCCATTATACAGGTTGCAGAAGCTTCAGTCCAGAAGATCAAGTCTCTGGCTAAAAATTCTGAAGTCAGTGATGATCCTAAATCTGTTAGGACACACTGGAACAGAGTTATTAGTTGGATGACCTCTGAGTCTTATAGGCTGAAGAGTATCTCTGAACAAGTCAGAAATGGCTACATCAGAGACTCTGAGGAAAGACTCCAGGAAAGACTGGCTAGAGAAGCTGAGGCCAGAAGGTTAGAGGAAGAGAGACTGGCTAGAGAAGCTGAGGCTAAGAGATTGGAAGAAGAAAGATTGGCTAGGGAAGCTGAAGAAGAAGCTAAGAGGTTGGAAGAAGAACGCCTGGCAAAGGAAGCAGAACTTCTGAGAATTCAGGAAGCAGAAGCCAAGGCTAAGGCAGATGCAGAAGCCCAAGCTGCTGCTGAAGCTGAAGCTCAGCAGGCTCTGATTCAGGGGGAGTCTTCCTCTGCGATCCCTCTGATTCTTAACACTCTGAAGGAGATCAAGCAAGATCAGAAAGAGATCAAGCAAGATCAGAGTGAGCTCCGGGCAAGGATGGACAAGCAAGACGCTCTGAATGAAAACCTCCAGAATATGTTTGCTATGCTACTACAGAGACTTCCTCCTCCTCCAAACCCTTAGGCACTTAGGATTTCTTTTGTTTGCCTAGTGTTATTGCTTCTGTCTTTTCTTTTTTTTTTTGCTCTGATATTTCTTTGAATCTGTTGTTTTTGACTGCTGTTTGCCTTTATGTTTTTTAATGAAGTGTTTTTCTCTCTATTATTTTTTATGTTTTATGCCTTTTTGATTATGCCAAAAAGGGGGAGAAATTATTAAATAGCTCTGATGAAAATTATGTCTAAAACCTTAAGCATTCTGCAACAATTATAGAAATAGTTCTGATATAAATAGCTCTGATTAAATAATAGCTCTGATTAAATAACTCTAACTTTAAAGTTAAGCATTTGCAGAAAGTTTTCAGAAACCTAATTACTTGGAAAGCTCTGGTAAGAACTTCTGAACTCCCTAGTACTAACTCAGGGGGAGCTTTTGTCTATCTGATCTAATATTTTTCATGTTTCATCTGATAATTTTTATTTGTTTTGTCATCATCAAAAAGGGGGAGATTGTAAGAACAAAAATAGTTCTACAATAGATTCCATGATTTTGATGATAACAAAGGATGAAACCAAAAATGACACCCTAACGAAAAGTTTCTAAGTGTGCAAGGTTCTAAAGAAAGAAGAAATAAATCTGATGATGTCATCAGATGCAAAACAAGATCAGATGCAAAATCTCAAGTATCAGAAGAATCTAAAGAGGAATCTCGTTTCAAGAAGCTCTGACTCTGGACAAAACTGCAAAGTATCAGAAGCATCTGAACATGAAGTAAAGTCTAGAAGCTCTGACTCTGAACAAATGCCTTCTGGAAATTCTGAAGTTATCAGCGCCATCTGAACTTTCAAGAGATAACATCAGAAGCAAGTTTCTCCAGATACACAAAGACTCTAATCAGAATTGTTAATCATGATGAAGTAACGTTTAAGCCAAGTTAAAGTTCTGCAAATGGATTTCCTCAATTAGAAAGAGACGTTAATCTCCACTTCCAAGAGAGAAGATACTAATTGTGGTAAGTAGTCACTTCTAAGTGAAAAAGTCTACTGCAGAAGCTATTAATGGAATGGCGTAACTACATCTCAATATCCAACAGACTCAACGCTACTTCAACTCTACTTCAACTCCTATAAATAAGAGAAGAAATCTCATTCAGTATACACGAAGAAATCACTAGCCAAAACTATACTGAAATCATATCACGCTCAAGAAAAACATCTTTGTTCTTCAAAGATTTTCACTAAGCTTTTGCTTATCAAGTGAAAAATTTTGTTCTTAAGTTTGTAATATTTGCTTTCTTAGAAGCACTCTAGATTACACATCTTGTATCTATTTTTATTTGATTTCCTCAAGTGACTCTTTGTAGTCTGTAGACTTGAGAGGACTAAGAGATTTTCTTCTCTCTTAGGGGTTGTTTGTAATCTTTCAAGATTAGTGGATTAAGTCCTTGTTGAAGGCGAAATCACCTTGGCCGGGTGGACTGGAGTAGCTTTGTGTTATAAGCGAACCAGTATAAAATCATTGTGTGATTTCATTTTGCAAAAGCGCTTATTTTTAAAACAATTCAAACCCCCCTTTCTTGTTTTTCTCACCTTCATAGAAGAGTTTACATTTCATAAAACATAACACTTATCGCATCACAACATAAAACATATTATTTATTTGATTTAAAACTTCGCAGCGGACAACAACATAAGTATTATAATAATGTGTCGACATGATCTCAACAAAACATCTCAACAATTATTCATCATAAACAACATAAATAAAGATAATTTGGCTATCGAATCCCATAATCCCCGGTGTCACATGACCAGAGCATTTGACTCGACTCTGTAGAATAACTCTACACTTATCCTTCGAACCTCAACAACAGCTACTCCACTTTATCTGCACATTGCTCATCATAGATGAACATAAACACATGCAGAAGGGGTGAGAATTACATTATTAAATAATAATATAACGACAGAAATATAAACCTAAATATATTTCACATATACCAACACAATTCATCATTATCATCATAATCAATAACTCATGAACATCAACAACACAGCACATCAAATGCAATGCACACACCCATGCATGACTCAACACGACTCGGTATACCCATTTTGTGACCAATACAGGATCACCACTCCCAGATTCATCACCATAGAATCCGAGTTCCCCGTAAGGAACCAAGCCTCTCAACAAGCCCGGAGTCAACAACATCATTGGAACTCATGTCCGTTCATCACTAGGCATCAGCCTTTCATGAATGCATGCACACCAAGCATTCATCATAATCAACATAGCAACAACAGCATCATATAGTCATGTTATCATCATCATTAACACATTCTATCATAAGAGCATATCACCTCATGCCACATAATCAAACACAGTATTATCGCACTCTACTAATATCTATACCACTCAAAGCAACGGAAATTGATCCCTCGTATACTATGCATCAGCTAAGTTACCTCGCTCAGCCTAAACAACCGAAACTGCACAACAACAGCCAGGAAAGACCACAAGTCTGCCCATACGCGTATTGCCCATGCTCATACGCGTATTGCCCACGCCTGGCCAAATCCATACGCGTATTGCCCATGTCCATACGCGTATGCTACGCGTATCACATTCCCATACGCGTACCACCAGAGACCAACCCACGTTCAAAACATCATCTTCTTCATCCATACGCGTATTGCCTAGTGCCATACGCGTACCATCAGTCTCATACGCGTATTGCCTAGTGCCATACGCGTATGACCAGAGACCAAGTTTCCAGATCTGCAATGGCTTTCCCTGCTACGAGATCTATCCAAATTCATCCTTAAACAGTCCAATTTTCACATAAACTCACTCATATCATCTAGTACAGTTAGTCTCCTATTCGATTTCACCATCCTAACATCATTGCATATAATTTCTACGAATTCCTTCGACTAAAAACCCCAAATTCGTTCACCCAATATTTCACCAATTTCAACATATCATTGTTTAATAAGGTTCAGACCCCTTACCTCTTTGGATTGAAGGAAGCTCCGAGAAATCTTTGGCCTCTTCCTCTTCTTCCTCTTTCTCTTCAGCGTTTCCCTTTCTCTCTGACTCTGAGACACAATACGTGAAAAACCAACTCTGAGTTCTCCTTTGGAATCTTTTTCTATCCAATTTCCACTTTTACCCTTCCACTCTTCATATTCCACTTATTTTATTATTTAATTATTATTAAAATAAATAACACTAATAATAATAATAATTCCCAATTTTATTTAAAAATTCCTTTTTACCTTCAAATAATCCTATTAAATAATATTTAAATTATTCTAACGATAATCGGGGTGTTACAATACCTGGATTATCCAGATTATTTTGTGCAATTAACATACTCTATTGCATGTCATTATTGCATTAATGTATATATGTCAGAGTTTTGACCCAGAGTTATTATATCATCAATACTTTGAATCTATGGATGTTGCATAATTATTCGCATTCCACCTCCAACATGTGCATTCATGCATTTGCATCTCATGACTATCAACTAGAAAAAGCTCACCTTGTCCTTTCTTCAGCCATAAAGACGAAGACTCTTCGACACCAGTACTTCACGAGACCTAACAAATCGAGAATCATGGAAGATCTGGAACAAGAGAATGCTATGTATAAGGAAACATTGACTCAGTTCCAAGGCGAGATGAACATCTTTCAAGGGAACATGAACGCCATAATGGAGTACATTCAAGCTTAGAAGGCTATTACTTTCTATTCCACTGCATGTAAAATGTAAGAGCATGCGTCACTGCAATTGACACATGCATGTAAAAGCATATAAAATGTAGGAGCATGCGCCACTGCAATTGGCGCATGCATGTAAAAAAATAAAGAGTAGCCACATGCATGCCCCAATTGCAGTAACACATATTCCTACATTTTACATGCATGCTGCATGCGCCGTAGCAAATTGCATCTTAGTTCATTTATTTGAAAAGTGGTTATATCGGTAAATACTTTGAAATTGTGGTTATTTTTGAATTATTCTTGAAAAAAATGATTATTTTAAAAAAAGATCATTTTCAAAATTGATTTATAAAATTATTTTTAAGAATAAAAAATCAAAACTCAATCAAACAAACCTTAAATATCCTCTCAATAGAAGTCATTAGCATCTACTTTGACATTAAATCCCAATTTTTATTAATTTTTGAACTTTTACTCGATCGATTCAAGATTCCAGAACGACGACGATATGAACACAATCTTTAAAGAAGCTAGTGAAATTCCGACAACCAACTCCATATTCTAGATATAATTCATATTAATTTCTAATCCATCTCTCAATCCTTATTAATATTCGACTATCCTTATCGAATTGAATTGACAATTTCTAAAATAATTTTTTTCTATATGATTTAATTTAATTTTTGATTATTGAATCTCACTTTTAATCTAAATTAGATATAAATTTTTTGATTTTTTTATGCTTTCACTAACGAAATTCTTTTGCAAATTATTATTAATTTTGAAGTAACGACTTCCAAATATTTTTATTAATTTTATAAAAAAATAAAATAAAAAAAAATCTCTTATTAATTTTATAAATAACTAAAATAATAAAACACAAATCTTAATAAGAGAAACAATCAAAACCTTAATTATTCCACCATCTTCCTCTTCACCCTTTCTGATTTTAAATTTTTGCTAGAAATCAATTGAAGAAGAGAGAGTGAACCCTAGGACACAACAACATCAGCATGCATAACCATCACCATCACCATCAAAATGGTTCCTTGGAACGCAGAGCTCAAGCTTCCAACGGAGACATTGCTACTAACGGCAGCAATGGTGTTGTTGGTGCTTCCAATTCCATAACCAGACTTCTCGGAAACCCTAGAATTGATCACATGCCTGATAATTATGAAGATCTTCCTTTGGATTTCAACCCTCTTGTTTTCACTTCACTCGAGAGACATCTTCCTTCTCATATTCTTAACCTATCTAGAGACCTCAAAGCTCACTACATGTCCAACATTCTACTCCGTTATTTGCCTCACAGCGAACGCATTAGGGTTTGTGTTTTTTTCTCTAATGGTTTAATTCTCAGTTGCCCACAAGGGTTTTTGAGTTGCTAAACCTTTTATTTTCCTATTTCTTAAATAAAAATTTGATTTTGATTTATTGCCCATAATCATTAAGGTTCGTGATATATATTCTAGTTGCTTGATATTGAGAGTTTCTGAGAGGATTTATGGGAAGAAAATTGGAAATTAGGGAAAGTTGAATTTTACAGTTTGGATTCTCTTATATGTTTGAGTGCTGCGTAGAATGCTTAAGCTGAATGTGACTGTGAATGTGATGTCTAGTTGCTTGATTTTGAGATTTTGAGAGTTTCTAAGAGGATTTAGGGGAAAATTGGAAATTAGGGAAAGTTGAGTTTTACAATTTGGATTTTCTTATATGTTTTAGTGCTGAGTAGATGCTTATACTGACTGTGATAGTGTGATTTCTGTTAACTGTTTCGTTAAGACATAGTTTCAAATCACTTATGTTATTAGATTTGTCTTCCTAGTTCATATATCAATGCCATTATCCCCCCAAAAAATATTAGTGCCAATCTTATCTTTAGGGTTGTTTGAATTAACTTATTTGAGGTTATCTATGTACATAAGTACATGAGAGACTCCTTGGGAGAGTTAAGGGAAACATGTTTCTTATGACCTACGAAGCAACAGTGACACGCTGACACTGATAATAATTTGAAAATATGAATAAATTTAACGTAATCAGATGTGCTGGTGTCGTGTCGTTGTCGGACACTGACACGTTTCAGACACCTGACACACCTATGTTCATAGGTGTCGGTGCTATAGGGCTTGTGACATGTCCATAACTTGTTTTCAGCTTATTTCTATAAGCTCTTCTGGATGACTGATGAAAAGAACTTATAACTTATATGCCTATATCTTTTCTAGTAGAAACTGCTTTTTCATAAAACTCATATGATAAGTGCCTATACTTTAGGCGCTAAATTAAGTTGTTTATCCAAACAGGAACTTAATTTGTGTGCCTTTTGTTCAATAAAAGTACCTGTTTGTGTATTTTCTACACATGATACATCTGGTTGGCTACACTTCTGTATTTGCTTCCTACAGTTGTTGTTGGGAATGTAATATTGTTTTCTTGTCGTGATGGCATCACTAGGTTGCATTTTCTAGAGCCACCTAAGAAGTTCTTTTTTCACTCCAAGTTATTCCTTTATATGTCTTGCAAACTGCCAAGAAATAAGGCACATTACATTACAAATTTGCTTACTCACAGATGTATGAGAAGGGCATTATTTGTACGTACCACTGTCTGACCACTTCAATATATAAAGCTCAACCTAGACTGTAGGAAATCATGAATAGCATTGCATTTGAGTTTTAAAAGAATATTGCGTCCTCTAAATATGAATATAAATATAATTCAGTTTCAAATTGTTATCTATTTGAGCGCGTATCACAACATATGTTAGTTAGCTAATGTAATAAAAAAAATGACTTGTTAACCTAAAAGGCGATGATAAATATTGAGCCTAACTATGCTGTTTTGTGATAGTGAGTTTCTCCTAGTGTTACAGTCGGAGTGAGGTTTCTCTTATTCTTCCTATTATTTTGTCTTTAGCCTGGTTTTGTTCACTTTCTGAGTTTTTGGTTGTTCTATGTTGGATTGAACAGATGCAAAAGCAGAAGGAATACAGGCAAAATATAATATTAAATTATCCTGTAAGTTTTCTATTGAATGCTAGAAAATCCTTTTGGTTTCTTGTTAAGATTGTTTTGTAAATCATGGGATAAACATGGTTTTGTTTTTGAAGGGGGCATATTTTATTCATTGTTTGTATATTATAATCGGGAATTAGTACATAAATATAAGAATTTCTAACATTTATGTAGAAATCACGCCCTATCTTACCAATTATTCACATTTGTTTTATAGCCGCTTCATAAGGAGATGTATACTATGCTCAGTGAAAACTTTTTTGCACCCTCATTTCTCAGAGCTATTAAAGAAAATACAGAAGCGGGTTTCAGAAGTATATTGGCAGAACCCTCCAGAGGAATTTATACGTTTGAAATATTTCAACCACATTTTTGTGAAATGTTGGTATCTGAGGTATCACATTCCTTTTCTTTCCTTTTCATGCATATATCATTGCATCTGTTCTATATTAGTGTTTTGTATTTTCTTATCAGGTTTTGATTGCTTAGGTAGATCATTTTGAAAGATGGGTCCATGAGACCAAATTCAGAATCATGCGACCTAATACAATGAATCAATATGGTGCTGTTCTTGATGATTTTGGCCTGGAATCCATGCTTGATAAATTGATGAATGATTTCATACGTCCTATAGCTCGAGGTTTTATTTATTTATTTTTCTTAATGAGAATGGATGAGAATATAGGACAAAGATAAACAAACAATACGCAATTTTACAATTTGAGTTTTTTTTTTCTTCTTTTTAGTTTTCTTTTCTGAAATTGGTGGATCCACACTGGACTCTCATCATGGTTTTGCTGTTGAATATGGAACCAATAGAGATGTGGAACTTGGTAGGTTTTTCAAACTTCTTTCATACTTATGCAACTTGTTATTAGCTCGAAACTTCATCAAAATTTTGAACTTGAATAACGCATAATGTTATGAACATATCTAGTACCATAATATCAATCTACTTTCACAATTCTCTATTCTATTTACATTCAGCTGTTATCTTGTATATTTCAATTATTTTGTTTTGACTAAAAAATCAAAGTATAAGATAGTAGAAATGCATTGAAAATTTCATGATTACCTGAACTACAGAGATATTTGTTCAATTTTATTGATTTTTTTTTTTTGCTTTACAACCCCTTTCAGTCATTCAGTTTCTTTTTAGTACCCTAGCAGGATATTTGTATTCACCCCCATGACTCACTATAGAGACTCATCTCTAAGCTGGTATAGCTTCTGCTGTGTAATTTTCCTTTTCTTTGAATTTTGAAATGTAATACAGTAAGAAATACAATCCTAGATAGCAGCTGCTATAACTGTGTGCTTCTACCGTTCAAAGAAAGACCGACTTTTGAGGCCTTGTTAAGCCTCATAAATCATAATAATTGAATCTCATGGATTTTATTCCCCACTAAATCTGTTTCGTTCTTGTTTGCTTTATATGCTTTTGTTGGAATCTAAAAAGTTTGTTTTACAGGGTTCCACGTGGATGATGCAGAAGTCACCTTAAATATTTGCCTGGGAACACAGTTTTCAGGTGGAGAATTGTTCTTCCGAGGCGTTCGATGTGATGAACATGTGAATACAGAGACCCAATCAGGGGTATGTCTGCTACCTTTTTGTTAGAGGACAAATATTCTGGGTTCATTTGTGTGGTATAAGATGATGTTGACCAAACATAGGTGATATGTTATCTGAATTTCACGTTGACTTTTTTCTTTAAAACTCCAAACATATCTATGCAGGAAATATTCGATTATCCTCATGTTCCAGGACAGGCAGTCCTTCATTCTGGTCGCCACCGTCATGGTGCCAGACCTACAATATCTGGGAATCGGATCAACTTAATTCTATGGTGTAGAAGGTATTTACATCACTTTTCTCATACTTCTTTTTCATTGTAAACGTAATGAATGCTGTCATTCTTTTAAAATTATATTGGGTTTGACCCGAACGTGAGTGTTAATCCAAATTCTTATACTGCAAGCATATTTATTGTCATCGATCTTCATGTAGTTCGGCATTTAGAGAGATCAAGAAATACCAAAGAGAATTTCCTAGCTGGTGTGGAGAATGTAAACGCAAGAAGAAGGAAAGAGAGCGTATTGCAGTTTCTGCCACAAAAGCGGTAATGCAACACTACGAGGCTATACATTCTTCGCCAGAGATTTGAACTGTCTCTTTATGTTACAAAACTAGGCACTACTGCGATAACACCGAACTTGCACTTGCACCATTTTAATGTTGTGATTTTGACTTTGCAGGAATTACTGAAAAGGGAGCTTAAATCAGCCTCATGAAGTTGCAGCAGCACATGCAAATGGTACTTGGTAGTGTTAACTTGACATTTTGAAACTTTTCTGGATTCAGGTGTATTCTTAGTGTAATGATATGTGATTTTATTTAAAAGTAATATAACCATACATTTCATATTTTGATTGGAAACTAATCTTTCCAACATTATAAATAAATAAATTCTGGGATCTTCGTGTATATTATGAAATCAGGAGATTAGATTCGGGACTGAAACTTCGTTAAAAATTGAAACTCTTAGAATACCTACATTAATTAATTTAAATTTTTTTGGTTATTATTAAACAGTTCTTATAATGTTATATCAGTTTTACACAAGTATATAAATTTGATTCCAATAGTTAAAAATTGTACAACTCTTAAGCAAATTATACAATTATGCTTTTGAGTATTCTTATCCCCTTTTTGAGTTTTTCTTTAAATTTTATGAAATTCAAGTTGTCACATAAAATTCTTTTATTAATAAAAAGAACAAGATAGGAGTTAATGTTTGTATAAAATCCTCTATGATTTTTTTTTTATTGGAGATGTTATTATATCAGATAATTAATTAACTAGGTATTAACAATGAACAAATAATTTTTTATCATTTATTGTGACATTCAAATATAATAAAACTGTCTAAATGATTTTAGAAAGACCATTTTTTGAATTTATAGTTTATGTCTTATAGTTTATAAATTTATATATTTTTAAAATATTTATTTAAAAAATTGTCATTTTACAAATTTATAGCTTATTTCTATCTGTTTATAGTTTTATTTTGATAAATTAATTTAAGAAGTTTATAACTTAAAGTTTATAATTTATAGTTCATTGTTTTATTTTTTATCTCAATTTTTTCTCTGTAATTTGAATTTAAAAAGCTATAAATTAAGTAAATACATGTTTTACCATTTCATATTTTTTAGGTAGTTAAATCTCTAATTTGACAAAAAATTATAAATTTAATCTGTTAACTTATCTACTATAAATTATCTAATAACTTGTAAGTCAACAACTATAAACTCATTTATTATTACGGGTGACAATAGATTAGGTTAGATTAAACTTTAGAAGGTATGCATATGACCAGCGATAAATTTACAAGATCTAAGTCTGACCTGCGATAAACTTACAAGACCTAAGTCTGACCTATGACCTACTATAGACTGTATTTTTGGTCTGACATGTCCTTTTTAAAATCATGGCCTGATCTGAAAGTTTATTTAAAAGTCGGTTTTTTATTAAGGTTTTCAATTAATCCATATTACTTAAGAAGACTCATACGCCGTCTATATATGCATATATGCAGATTTATTTAATATTTTTTCTAATATATATACATATGTAGGTCAATATATTTATTATTTTTTAATATATATATATATATGCATATATAAGTCAGTCTATTTAGACTATTTTTAATATATATGAAAATATAGGGAGACCTATAAGGTTTTATAGACTTTTTTTAATAGCCTAAGCCTGATCTATTTAATTAAATAGACTTTAAAAAAAATTTTAGCCTGACTTTTTTATTAAATAGGTTTGACCTGACTTAACCTAAAATAGGCTAGGCTATATAGGCCCCTGTAGGCCGGTCTGGTCTATTCTCATCCCTACTTATCATAAAATTAATTTATCACTCATCAATTATTTTATAATAAAAATAAATTTTATTATAAAATTTTGTCTTCTTTTACTAAGTAATGTGAGACCATCGAGGAGAAATGTGCTTGTTCTTTTTTTTTTTTGAATCTAAGGATGAATTAACTTCATTATCTTCCCATGCAATATCAATCTTTCTTGGTTTAAATTCCTTCTTTCTTTGAAGTCACTTTTCTTTTGAAGAGATGGACAATTGGTGTTGACGTGTCCTGACTTTTATGCATTCAAAGCATGTTAAATTCTGATTTGAAGTTGATGTCTCATTTTTCTTTTCAAATCTCTTTTCTTGTTTGAACCTCATTGTTTTATCCCTTCTTAAGAATTTGACAAACTTCTTGACAAGGAGATTACTATTTTCATCACCGTCCAAATCATCATTGTGAGCAATTACATTTGATTCTACTTTTAAGGATATATTTTTATGCTTCTTCTCTTGTTCTTCATGTTGTAGTAAACGACCAAGTTTCAATCTGTGTTCTTGTAATCTGCCAAACAATGCAACCAATGTTATTTTGAAAAGACTTTTCTTTTTCGATATTGCCATTACTTTCTATTGCCACGCCCTTATCAAGGATCTAAGAACTTTTAGATTTATTTCTTTGTTGGTGTACGTATTTTCAAGAGTGGTTAAGTGGTTTGTTAAATGGGCGAACCTCTATTGCAATTTCATAATCTTTTTTCTGGATAGCATTTTGAACATTTCATATTCTTGTGAGTGAGTGGTTAATCTAGACCACTTTACTTCTTCAGCTACTTTGTGTGTGGTTTTCAAGGTTTTCCATATTTTCTTTGTGGTCTTGCAATTTGACACTCTAAAAAATTCGTCCATGCCTAAAGCAGATGTAATGATGTTTTTGGCCTTCTTATCATGATGAATTTTCTTACTGTCTTCTTCATTCCGTTCTCCTTTAGGTTTAGATTGATTTACCCTATTAATCGTTAAACTGGGAATGAATTTACATTTTTTTTACAGCATTCCAAACTTCTGTACCTTGTGGTTCAAGACATATTTGCATTATGATTTTCCAAAAATCATAGCACTTTTCGGTGAAACTAGATGGTCTATTAATGCTAGAGCATTCTCTTAAGAAAGGTTTTATGGAAGTCATTTTTTTCTGGAATCTAGGAGCAAGTTACCAACTCTTGCTCTAATGTCAATTGTAACTATGAGATGCAACCCGGGGGGGGGGGGGGGGGGGGGGGGGGGGGGGGGGGGGGAATTAGGGTTGGTAAATTTTCTCGTTTTAGCACAAGTTTCTTAACTTTTTCAAGTATCAAAAACGTAGTTATGATAATGGCTTAGGATGAAGGTTTAAAGCAGAAAGTAAATGACATAAAATAACAAACACAAGAGATTTATACTGGTTTCTCCTATCAACCTAAGGGTACATCCAATCCCTCTATTTACTTAGAGGATTTCCACTATATTTAGAATCTTTGTATAAGTCTCACACAAAAATCTCTTTACAATCTTCTAACACATAGACAACAAGAACAAGAAAGAAAGAACACTACTTTCTTCTTTATGCAAACTTATCACCACACCTTTATGAATAAGTAAACCACACACACTTTGTCAATATCTTCGAAGAAGATTACTTGTAAGCTTGTATTCCAAATTAACACATGAAATATTGGACTTCTCTTTCTTGAATTACAATTCGAACTATATATGCATTAAGTGCTCATAATGTTATTGAAGCTTTTATAAGATATGAAATTTATGCAAAGTTTCAAAAACTTAAAAATTGTATGAACACTTGAAAAGAATTTATGAATTATGTAAAAATGAATCATGAAAGAGGTAGTTTGTTTTCTGATGTATAAAGCCTTATATACACTCTTAGAATCCTGTATGAATGATTTCATATATTTGAAAAGGTTCAGTGAAGCTTTGCCATCAAAACAAGGTTTTTGTTTGATGCATATTCAGACTATGTCATGTGGTAATCAAATATAACAAACCTGTAACCAGTTACAACAATGCAACATTAAATAGTGTGAAATTTTGGAACGTGTAACCAGTTATACCAATGTTATAATTGGTTACACCTTCACTTTCAGTGAAAAATCAAGCATTTAATGACATGCATTTAATGATTTTTTATGCTTTAAACGATTACACCAATAATTTATTGTCCTTAAAGACAAATACAATCTTAAAGGACTTTTGATGCATGAATCCTTTATATAACTTTAAACTTCTTCATCCTTTAAAAAAATTAAGACTTCTTTAACATGTATATTTTCAACCAAACATAAACAAACGTATGTGACTCCGAGTTAAGATTATATTCATTTAACTCAACTAAGAAGTGACAAAACGAGTTCTACATGGTCATCATGTCTATTTTGTAGAAACACTTCTTTACAAGGCGGATCTAGACTTTAGCCTCGCACCCTCTAATATGTTTGTCCCACCTCCACCTCGTTTTTTGCGGCATTTCACATGCGCGGACGTTTAGATAAATTTTTATAATTTTTAGACTAAAAATATGTAACGTCTGACGACCCTTCTCATCCCATCTAATTTTTTTTTTTGAATGAATCAAAATTTTAATCATACTTTTCACATTGTCATCCCCTCTCGATTTTTTTTTTCAAATAGACTTAAATGAAAATGAGAAAGATATATGCTCATTTGCTATAATAGATATATTTGTCTAGCTATTCTACTTATCCATAAATATCTTCTCTAATTATTAGTTTTAAGATTAAATATCAAAAAGAATGAGAATTTGAGACCTTAAAAGTAAATAACTCAATTTTATTAAAAAATCTATTCTTCATATATTTAAAACACTTGCTCTAAAAAGCAGTAGATTTTCAAGTGCTCATACAACAAACGACAGCGGTACAATAAACCCACCAGCTGTAAAACACCACGTGTAAAAACTCCATTGGACAAAATTCTGCCTCGTTCTTTTCAGAGCCCACTCCTCTTTAAACAGCTTTTGCTATCACTTGAACCAACAGCTACATTTCTTATTAAAATAAAATAATTTGTCCATTTCTTGGGAATTTAAAATCTTGACGTGGCACGTGATATGGCACACACACATTCATGACATGAAAAAAAATTAAATAAAATGAGGTTGGTTATAAATACCATCATGCCCTTGTTGTGACCCCTCACACAATTTCATCTCTCTTTTTCTGTTTGTTGATCTTCATCTTTTTTATGTGTCTGCAATTTCAACATGACAAAAATGTCTTGTCTCTTGGAACTTTCTGTGTTTTTTTGCTTGTCGTGTTAGTTGCTTCATCCAAATTTGAGGAGCTTTTCCAACCTGGTTGGGCTATGGACCATTTCGTTCATGAAGGGGATTTACTCAAACTCAAACTTGACAAATATTTCGGTAATTATCTATTTATTAATTTAATAATAATAATTAATTAACTGTTTTAAGTAAGGATTAGTCAATTTGCATTATTATTATTATTATTACATTGTTAATTAATGGGGCCTTTCTATTTTCGGTGTTTTTCCTGCAATAGAATGTTTTGTGTTGTTTAAGGTTAGATCTATGATCTTAAGACAATGGTTTTTCTATGTGAGACAATAGGAGGGGATGAATTACAATCCATAGGAAATAAGTTTGAGAACCAAGGAAGAGGGTTAAGAAAGCCAAAACACGTGGTTGGTTCTTTAACACACTTATTAATTCACCTTCACCCGATCCAATTCACAATCTCCCTGACTTCACAATAATCATCTTTGAGACAATAGATTGCTGATGCTTTGGTAAATAATATACAAGAATGTTGGCCAACCTACATGATGGATGATTATGAATGAGTAGCTCATGGAAGTTGCTCGGATCTCTCTAAAATCATATAGGTAAACATGGCTATATCTAATTTTCTAGGGTTGGATCTCTTTAAAAGCTCTTTAACTTTCTGATATTTCTCTCAAGATTCAAAAAGAATTTTAGTCTTACCTAACACTTAACTACATTCACAAATGGTAACACATGAATGTAATGTATTCACACCATTTCACATTTAAAAAAAATAATTACTCCTTCCGTTTTTTATTATAGATCTTTTTGATAAGAAATGTAATAATTGTGGTATGAAAATGAGAAATTATAAAAAGTTTTACAAAATTATCCTTCATTAATGGTATTGGAAAGACAAATTAACATAATTAAAAAGAGAGAAAATAATAAATATTTAAGGGTATAATAGGAAAAATAACATTAATGATCGATTGATATTATAAAACGACTTATTTTGTGATACTAAATATTTTACAAAAGCTACTTATAATAAAAAACGGAGGTAGTATAATTTAGGTGACTTTGCCATACATTTGGAAATTCTCACAAAAAAATCCAACAACACACTGAGAAATATATTCATTTGATTAAAAAAATAGACTACGAGCGCAAAGGGAGGAAATACATGGACTTTTGCGTCGGTTACGCAAGGGGAAGGTGTTAGCACCCCTCACGTCCGCCGTACTCGACGGGATCCACACTCAAAAGATAGCTCAAAGGAAAGGAAAGGGTTGCTAATAAACTGCTCAAAGAAACTGCATAAACTGGAACGATAAACAGGTGGGGAAGAGAAAGAAGGCGGGGGAAATAGACTCGGCAGGATGTCGCATCCTGGGCCTATGTAGTTTGTCAGAAACAAACATCAGAGTCAACGTAGTTCGGGAAAGGGAGACATGCTCGCTAAGACATCGCGTCCTATGCCTACGTATCTTCTCTATCTAGAGGAGAATCAGAGCACTCGTAGCTCGGCTAACGCACGCTAAAACAAGACACCAAAAAGGGACGCTGAGACGTCAAAAGAAACACCCAAAAGGAAACAGAATGCCAATACATGGACTTACACCCGACTCCTAACAATAACAAGCAGGAAACAGAATGCCAATACATGGACTTACACCTGACTCCCAACAACAACAAAAAGGAAACAGAATGCCAATACATGGACTTACACCCGACTCCCAACAATAACAAACAGGAAACAGAATGCCAATACATGGACTTACACCTGACTCCCAACAATAACCAACAGGAAACAGAATGCCAATACATGGACTTACACCCGACTCCTAAAATAACAAACGCTAACCAGCGTACACAAAAAAAAAGGTTATCAGAACGAACCCCAACAAAGTAACCAAATATCCAGTATAAACCCCCGATGTATAACCAGTCACCACAAATGAACCCCAGAGATGAACCCTAAATGAATAACAATCATCACAAATGAACCGCAATATGAACCCCAATGTGAATAACGATCATCACGAATGAACCCCAATATGAACCCCAATGTGAACCCCAAAGATAACAATCATCACAAACGAACCCCGAAGGTGAACCCCAAGTAATAACAATCCTCACAAATGAACCCCGAAGATGAACCCCAATATGAACCCCAAATGAATAACAATCGTCACGAATGAACCCCGAATAATAACAGAAGAAATCCCCAAGGTATGGACATACCACTCACACACACGCTGAACAAACGGATACTCGCACCAAAGAAAACAAATGCCAGGAACAAAGACCTGAAGCGGTAAACACCAGTAGGAAATAAGGGTGAACACACGCAAAAACAAAGAAAAGGGTGAACAAACAGAAACTCAAAGAAAAAAGGTGAACACACACAAAAACACAAAACAAAAGGGTGCCCGGAGAGATTGCTCACAACCTCCTGCCTACGTATCTCATCTGGTATGAGAATCAGGGCGACGTAGTTCCCCTTACCAGGGGTAAAACACTCTCCTAACCAGAGACCAGGGAAATAACAAACTAATAGGAAGACTGAAACTCGAGCCTAATAGTTGTCATGCAATCAATATCCCTAAGTCGAGGTCTCTAACAAGAACTTAACTCACACAGGAAGCGAGTCAACTCAAGTCTAAACTCTTCATACGTTCAACTTCCTCAGAAGTTAATCGTACGACTCCTACAGAAAAGGATATGAGAAGAGGAAAGCAAATAACCACACTAACACAAGTGAACAAGCATCACACACTATATCCATACAAGAGTCTCAAACAATGGGTGGGCTTTAGTCAAGAGGGGTCATATCAACCTCGACAAACAAGCCAAACTGTAAGGGTAATCCAATGGGCTCTTAACCACTGACATTGAACGTCAGGGTGAGCAGATCAAAATGGTAATGAGGATGGGACCTCATAGCTCTTAACCCTGGCCAGGGTGAGCTTATGACACATAAAGCGTGGGGATCCAGAAAGTGGGATCCTTTTCCACTTGACAGACTCTGGACAACAGATCTGGGGCACATGTTCAGAAGCATCAACACGTAGTGCGAGCATAAAGAACGACACACTGAATAACGGGGGATTGGCTACTAAGCCCTTTTATCCGTCAATTGCCTCTTCTCTTGGAGGTCTTATCAAATATCACATGCCTTTTCTTGGAGTTCTTTGGGCACAATTTTAAACAAACACAAACAGAGCCTCTGAAGGAGGACTTGCCAGCAAAATGCCTGCCAAAAAGGTGACAGGACTTCAGACTACATGAAGTAAGAAGCTAACTACCTGAGTGGTGTGTCAACCATAATCCGATGCTCAAGCAAGAGCTAAAGCAAGCAAGCAACTAAGGTACCTGTACAAAGACTAAACCATTAGTACTTCAATCATAAAACCAGAAGACAAACAGTGAAACCCTCTAACAGTTACACAATTTAATGCATAAGTGCCCTAGCACTCAAATGAACTCATGAGCTCTCCACATAAATCAAAACCCTACAAAACAAAAATAGGTCAGAACTCAATGTATTTTGTATCTCACAGGGTGAGAACAAACCCAATCATCAATGATGAGTATCCACCTGAAACAACAAAACAAAGTTAGTTTATGTACAAGACTCAAAACCTAACCAAATGATCAATCCAGGACCCATCCTTTTGCATATTACACATTCAAACATTTCCCCAAATGTCCTCAAAAGGACCAGCATCAAATCAATAACCAAGTACCTCAACTGGCCTATGTAATGTGATGATCAAAAATATGCACAAAATGAACTTCCAACTTAGAAAATTCATATCAAATCAGAAATGCATGCAATGACTTTGGGATTTTTTATACAAGTTTCTTATGCCATGAATGTTCAATATGCAAAAGACCAAGTCCAGAATGATGCAAATGCTATGTGAACAAAAATGTACCAATTCAATGTCAAAAATGTGACACAAATTGTCACATTTTTCTCTATGTGTCAAAAATGATGATAACATGTGTGAAAAATTCCAAACCAGTGACCAATAATTCATGTCATGTATGAATGTCATGTATGCAAAAGAGTGGATCAAAAATTTCAAAATTGAGGATTTCACAATGCATTGAAGGCAATAGGTCAATTTGGCACAACCTTGATTCAAAAATTCCCACATAAAAATCCAGACATCCAAAATTCATGAATTCAGCACCATAAAAAAATAGACATCAATACAAAATTATGAAAAAAAATTGGGACTCATTTGGACTATTTTTGGATTTTTAATGAATTAAACAAAATGACCTAAGTAATTGAAATATCAAATGGAAATGGAGGGAAACAGAATTGTTTGAATAAATCCAGAAAAATCACCGGCCAATAGATCTGGCGCGCGTCTCAAATCCACGGTCCACGTTCAAATGGATGAAACGCAGCGTTTCATTAAACCAGTCACACTCCAAGTCATCATTCCACGCACGCGCGACTCTGGTCAAAGGAACCTCAGCCAATCAAATTGCCACGCACGAAGCCACATGGCATCCACACATCAAACCCTAGAAATGATACAGACACCGGAGCTCCGCTCCGGTCGTCTTCCCCGACGAGCACACGGTGGCTCCCACGGCGGCGCCACCATGAAATTTTCCAAAAATTTCCCAGGCCTATGTCATTCCACTCGTCTTTCAACGCTGATTCCAAATATCCTATTGGATTCTCCTAATTCTCTCTAGGTTTGGCAAATCGAAGAGAGAAAGTTTCTAGATCCAAACTTCCAGTCATCACTAAATCCTTAATTCTCACTCATTCTCAATTCTAAGCATATATTCGTGATCTACACAACACGATCTTCCACTCTATAACATGAAATCAGCAAAAGGAGAGAATGAAATTGAAGTCACCTTGAATTGGAGATCTCTGAAAACGCGTCCTCACGAGCTCAGCTGCTCCAGATCAACTCCTTTGAACTTTTTTTGAAGCTTTAAGCAAAAAGCAATGGCTGAAACCTCTTGAATGTACTTCAATTTCCAAATTCCATCATCATGATAATGCACATGAACTGCTCGAAATCTTGATGAATTGCACCAAACAATGGATGATTCTTGATCAGTGAAGGATGGGGATCAAGAATATGCAATGATCTTTGAGGTTTGTGTGGAGAAAATGAAAATTCGAAGAGAGAGAGTTTTGAGAGAGTTCTTGAATTCTAGATCTGAAATTGGTTGTTATGGCAGTTATGATTAGGGTTTCACTATTTATACTCCTTGCTAATTACACTGATAATCATATTAGCCCTTTCTTAATCATGATTAGTGAGTTATTAAGCAACTTGCAAAAATGCAAAATGAGCTTCCATGGCCATAATACACGTGATCAGCTCCATGCTAGGATTGGAATTCACTCAAGAGCAACCAATGGTCATGATTTGAAGATTATTTTGCTTGCATCTTAAGCCAAAAATGAATGGTGAAGATTTGCTTCATTTTGTACATGTGTGAAATAATGTGAATTTTGACCATGATTCCTTTGCACAATTGAGTCAAATAATGTCACTTTAAGATTCCTTGAACATGAGAAGCAGTTTGCAAAAAGAATGAACCAATTTCAAGCATTGTATCAAAAGTTATGCCATTTTGAATTTCCATGCATACTTGGTGATCAAATGACAATAACTCCTCAACCATCCATCATATGGACATGAATTAGGACTTTTTGGAAAGGGGAGACAAAGATCTACAACTTTCATGTTCACCAAAAATCCATTTGAAACTTATTTGACATTGCAAATTCAAGTTGAAAGTGAACCAAAAACTTGCCAAATTTGGAAACTTTGAATTATAGGTCATTTTCCATTTTTAGTAACTTTTGCCATGACCTTTGAATCTTCAAGATGGATGTTTAGAATGATGAATAAACCCCATTTGAACACGATTGAGGTGTCTCAACTCATTTCCCCACCTCATAGCCCTCAGTTGACTGCACAGTTGACTTTTGGTCCTCAGATGACCTTGAAATGCCTTGATCAACTTGAACCTCTACCACTTGGTGAAATTGCTTCAAAATGAAACCCTAGCTCATGTAAGATCCTTATAATAATCATGTGATCCTCATACCAAGAAAATACCTCATCTCTTTGAGAAACCCTAGCTGGAAGAACTGCATTGATTAGGGTTGACCAGAGGTCACAACCCTAATCCAGAGGAACTTGAGGATAAACTCTGAAACCCTTGATGAAGATAGAACCATGATGATGGTGATATATACTTGCAGATAAGATGATGCTCAAGACCTTTGAAGAATCAAGAAACCCTAATTGGAGCCCATACCCTTAGATGGTTGATGATCAATTCATAGAGACCCTCAGGCTTGAATCTCCTAACTTCTCCATCTTTTGAAAAGACCTTGGAGGATGATCTTCTTATTTTCATATGAGATGCAAAATGCAATGCCTAATGCCCTAAAACATGAAATGCAATGTCCCAAACTAGTCTCAAGAAGAGGAGGGCAAATTTTGAGGTGTTACAGCTGCCCCTATTCAATCCACTGGAGACCCGAAAAGAAGATAGCAGCGGCTTTCACACTTTCGAGGTATCAAGGGATTGAATACAATAAAAGCCTGAAAATTTGCACTGGAGTGAAGTGAAGTAACAATGCCTGTCAGAATCGACAAAGAGGTGGTCTCGAAAGAAGAACCCTTCTGGTACGGTGAAAGTCGGTCTGAATACCGAAAAAGAATGTTAACCGGGATACAAAATAAATGGTACACAGAAATAACCATGGCCTGAATGCCGATCATCAGTCTGAATACTGGAAATGACTTCGATCTGAGCATCGGACGATATGAGATTATTAATATCGGTCTGAACACCGAGAGACTGACCTGAATGCCACTTCGGTCTGGATACCGGGAAAAAATTGGCCTGAATGCCACAAGTTGCATCGACCTGAATGTTGGGAACTTCTTCGATCTGAACATCGGAAAATTGGCCTGAATGCCACTTCGGTATGAATACCTGAAACCTGGCCTGAATGCCACAAGTTGCATCGACCTGAATGTCGGGAACTTCTTCAATCTGAACATCGGAAAATTGGCCTAAATGCCACTTCGGTCTGAATACCGGAAACCTGGCCTGAATGCCACAAGTTGCATCGACCTGAACGTCGGAAACTTCTTCGATCTGAACATCGGAAAATTGGCCTGAATGCCACTTCGGTCTGTAAACCGGAAACCTGACCTGAATGCCACAAGTTGCATTGACCTGAACGTCGGAAACTTCTTCGATGCTGCCCTTATTCAATCCACTGTGAACCTGTCGATATGAACAACCTCGGCTTTCAGATGATCAGGGTGAAGAGTGGTTGAATATCAAGAACAAACGAACAATTTGCGCTTCGCTGAGAATTATTATTATTTTTTTTTTGATTTTCTTGAACCCCAAAAACTTCTTTGATTTTTTCTTGGACCCCTACACAAATTTTTTTTTTGCGCGGATGATCCCTGATCACCGTATTTGAACCTCGACAACTTCATGTCACTCTTGTAAGGGCAAACTGTCATACAACATACGATCATAGGTTTCGATGATGACAAATTACCACCATGGATGAATCGGCATTGTCGATTCCACCTCTACAAAACAAATGCAACATATCACCTATCATATCCTTTTCTATGCTCATCTAAACTGTCATATTTCATACAACATATGTGGATAAAATATGGTCATGACAAAATGCATGAAAACCACAAAAATCTGAATTTTTGCAGATTTGCAGGGTTTGAGTCGACCGCAGGGTCGGCGCATAACATAGTGCATTTCCTCACGGGTCAGCGCACGAAGGCTTGAGTCGACCGCAGGGTCGGCGCATGAACCACGGGTCAGCGCACGCCGACCTATGGTCGACGCATACTGATGTGTTTTTCAGACTGTCCAAAACTGCAGGCTATGCGTCGACGCATAGACCTGCTATGGTCGACCGTTCGTGCGCAAACACGGTTTTTAAGTAATTCCCACTTTGTTTGAAAAGCTGTTAAGTGGGTTGGTTGGTTTGTCACTACAAATAGAAGTTTAGTTACTTGTATCAACTAACATTTTTGAAAAATTGATTCAAGTGTACAAAGAACAAGAAAAAGTTAAATAGGTGTCCAAGATACTTCATCTTCATCTTCAACATCTCACAACACGTCAATTACACACAACCATTTTTGAAGTGCTTTGTGATTGGTTAAAGGTGATAACGTTCGAAGCCGAGATTGGGGAATCCGGTTCGGATTGAAGCTTGCGACAAGTTTTTTCTAGAATAAAACCTTTAGGGTTTTGTCCTCCAAGATTGGTTTGATTTTGGGGGGTTTTTGGACGATTTCTTCATCAATTTTCAGCTGAGCGAAGGTGATTGAGAAGAGGAAGTCTTCATCAATCTAGTAGCGGATTCAGTGATATTGAAGGGAAGTTTTCGGGTTCGATTTGTTGTAGTGGAGATCAGTCGGGCCGAGAGTTTGAAGAACTAAGAGTTATTCAACAAAGGGGCTAGAATCGGAGGTCTATCAACAACAATCGAAGGACTTGATTCACCTTGAATCAAGGAACAAGGAGTGGAAGCAACATTCAACGTCTTGAGAATTCTGTTGTATATTTGCTTTTCAATCCTTGTAAGTTATACTCAACAGGTGATATCTATTAAAGCAATCTCAATTCTAGTTTTAGAATTGAGGGCAGACGTACCCCGAAGCGAGGACGACGGGGGAACTGCCTCATCAAATCTTTGTCTTCTCTATCTTTCAGCATATTTGTTTTTGGCTTAAAAATAAGTGATTTTTGTAATAGCACTTTTATCAAACCTTGATATTAATTGAGTAAGAAGTTAAAACTCTGTTTTTGAATCCAAAGTACAATAAGATATTGTACTAGACTAATTGGAATCACTTACTCAACATAAATATCACTTGGAGTGTTTTTGCACACCAAGAGTTTGATAATTTGCCTAAACCAAAATTATCTTAGTTGTGTATCTAGTTTGGTTTGCTCTTTGAATCATTGGAACTAGGAATCCTAGCAAGTGAAATAAATCATTGATAGTGTGACTAGTATAGTGATTCTTGTTCTACATTATCACTAATCCATATGCTAGACGCATATCCGGTTTTCCAATAACCGTTCGTTTTAGACTATATTTTCCTCGGTCGCTTCCGCACTTAAAACCAATTTTTAATTGATAGCGCCGACTCAATTTTTAATTGGGATCTATTCAACCCCCTCTTCTAGATCCGTGCCTTAGTCTAACAAGTGGTATCAAAGCCTGGTTCACTCCGTGCTTCAAAATATAACTTTGATAGAAAATGGCTAACGAACCTAAAGGGGCTTATAATAGAGCTCCCGTTTTCAATGGTGAAAATTATAGTTATTGGAAAGACTGTATGCGGGTGCACATAAATTCCATAGATAGAAAAATATGGAACGTTATTCTCAATGGTCCAATTGAAATAACCATGACCAATGAGAATAATGAATTAGTGTCAAAGCCCGGAGCACAATGGACCGATGATGATGAAATAAAATACAATTATGATTGGAAAGCCAAAAATATCCTAATCTCCTCATTAGGTGTAGATGAATACTATCGTGTATCCCATTGTCCTACTGCTAAGGCCATGTGGGATTCACTACAAATCGCCCATGAGGGGACGGACGATGTTAAGTTGGAAAGAATCAACACACTAACACAAGAGTTTGATCTCTTTTTCATGGAGCAAGGGGAAACCATTGCTGACATGCAAAAGAGATTTACTCATCTCATCAATCGATTACATTCATTAGGTAGGCCGGTTTCCAATGATGTTGCTACTAATAAGATCTTGAGATGTCTTAACAGGGAATGGCAGCCGAAAGTGACCGCCATCAAAGAAGCAAATGATCTTACCATATTATTCTTGACAACATTATTTGGAAAACTACAAGAGCACGAACAAGTACTCTTGAGCCTAGAACAACACGAAAAGAAAGAAAAGAAGGACAAAACAAAGGTGAGTGAAAAGAAATCTATAGCCCTTAAGACTTCCTCCTCGACTCTTCAGCAAAAGAGCAAAGTGATTATTCCTCGAGCGACGAAGAAGAAGAGGACAAGAGCGAAGATATGAGGTTGTTCGTTAAACGTTACAATCATTACGTGAGAAAGAACGACATCCAACATTCCGAGAAGAACTTGGTAAACTTCCGGAAACAATCGAGGTACTCTAAAAATGATGACTCAAAAGGTAAAAAGACTAGAGGGTCGTGCTACACTTGTGGGAAGCCCGGTCATTACAAACCGGACTGTCCGATGAACAAGAAGACAAAGGAAAAGGAATCATCCAAGTCACACAAGAAATCACCAAAGCCAAGGAGAGCATACATAACTTGGGAAAGCGATAACGACTCCTCCAATGATGAAAGTTCTAGTGATGAAGATGAAGCTGTAAACCTATGCCTCTCTGCTCATCAAAAGAACAAAAAGAAACAGGTACGACATGCTAAATATGAAAAATCCTCTAGTATGTCTCATCATGAATTACAAGCTGCATTTGATACTTTACACTGTGAAGCTAAAGAGGCCTTTAAAAGGCTTGCCTCAAATAACCAAAATTTTATCCATTTGGAACAAAAAATTCGAGAATCCGAAAGGAAACTTGAGGCACTCAAAGCTTCTATGGTAGAAAGCACAAAAGCAGGTTGTGAGGACCTTAGAAATACGATAATTAACTATGGGTGTGATACTTGTTATATTTGGCAAGGTGAAGTAAGAAACCTAAAGACCAAACTTGACAAGGCTCTTGAGCCTAAGATTACCTTTGCAATCGATAAATGAAACTTTTGAAAAAGTATGGTTAATCCATATCAAAAATATAAATATGTTATAAAGGATGAAGATAGCAAAGGCAATCAATATGTTAATTTCTCTTGTCTTTATTGTTGCAAGAAAGGCCACTCCATTGCTAAATGCAGGTTTAGGAGATTCTTAGTTCCTAAAGGCATTTATCAATGGCTGCCCAAATGCAACCATTTCGTTACTCACCATTCAGGACCCAATAAGTCATTGGGTACCTTCTCGTGTTAATTGCAATTCCATAGGTACAATGCCTCGAGACCACCGAGAGAAGATGGGTTCTCGACAATGGATGCTCAAGGCACATGTCAGGAGACATATCACTTTTCATTGACTTCGTGGCTAAGAAGAAAGGATATGTAACCTATGGTGACAACAACCGTGGAGCAATACTAGGTAAAGGTAGTGTAGGTATCCCTTCTTCCACTACTATTTCTGATGTGTTGCTTGTCGAAGGTCTTAAACACAATCTACTTAGCATCAGTCAATTATGTGACAAAGGATACAATGTATCTTTTTCAAAAGATTGTTGCAAAATTGTACATAATGATGATAAGAAGAGTATGTTTAATGGCCTGCGAGTGAATAATGTCTATATGTTAGACTTGAATGAAGTATCGTTAACAAGTGACAAATGCCTTGTAACAATGAGTGAAGATTCATGGTTATGGCATAGGCGTTTAGCACATGTTAACTTTGACTTACTAAATAAAGTAGTCTCAAAAGATCTAGTCTTAGGTCTCCCCAAAATAAAGTTCACCAAGGATCACCTTTGTGATGCTTGTCAAAAAGGGAAGCAAACGAGGATCTCATTTAAATCCAAAAATATCGTTTCAACAACGAGACCTCTCGAACTTCTTCATATGGACTTATTTGGGCTGTCTAGGATTAAAAGTCTAGGAGGAAATTATTACGGTTTCGTAATAGTGGACGATTTTTCTAGATTTTGTTGGACTATCTTTTTAGTAAGCAAGAGTGATACGTTCGCCGCCTTTGAAAGGTTTGCTAAGCTTTCCCAAATTAAATTAAATACAAACATTGTTTCAATTAGAAGCGACCATGGGGGTGAGTTCGAAAACCATTTATTTGAAGAATATTGCGGTAACCAGGGTATCGATCATAGCTTCTCCGCTCCACGTACTCCTCAACAAAATGGGGTTGTGGAGCGTAAAAATCGAATTTTGGAAGAATTGGGAAGAACAATGATTAACGAAAGTGGTTTACCGAAATATTTTGGGGTCGACGCCATTAGTACGGCGTGTTATGTTTTGAATAGGGTGCTCATTCGCCCATTCTAAATAAAACACCGTATGAGCTTTTAAAAGGGCGAAAGCCAAATGTTTCTCACTTACATGTTTTCGGTTGCAAATGTTTTGTATTAAATAATGGAAAGGAAAACTTGGGCAAATTCGATTCCAAGGCCGACGAAGGTATCTTCCTCGGATACTCTCAATCGAGTAAAGCATATAGAATATATAATAAACGATTACTTGCTGTGGAAGAGTCTGTACATGTCACTTTTGACGAATCCTATCCGAGAAACGTCGGAAAGGGTAGTGTTGTTCATGGTGTAGGTACATCTACGGAAGACATACTCAAGGGTGGCGAGCCGGGGATTGATCAACCCGACAAAGTCAAAGTTGAGGAGGATAAAGATGTACACCATGAGGAAACCGAGGTAGCTCATCCGCCTTCAAACGATGATCTCCCTCAAGCTTGGAAGTCTCCCAAAGACCATCCAATTGACAACATTCTCGGAGATATCTCAAAGGGTTTTACAACTCGATCGAAACTAAGTAATTTCTGTTATCACTTCGCTTTCGTTTCACAAATGGAACCTAAAAACCCTAAAGAAGCCCTACTCGATGAACACTGGTTTTTGTCAATGCAGGAGGAACTAAATCAATTCACTAGAAATGAGGTTTGGGACCTTGTCCCTCCTCCGCGAGGTCATCGAGTAATCGGCACCCGATGGGTGTTTAGGAACAAGTTGGACGAAAACGGGGTAATAACCCGTAACAAGGCGCGTTTAGTCGCGCAAGGGTATAGCCAAGAGGAAGGCATCGACTATGAGGAAACTTATGCGTTGGTTGCCCGACTCGAGGCTATACGCCTTCTCCTTGCCTTCGCTTGTGCGAAAGACTTTAAACTATTCCAAATGGATGTTAAGAGTGCGTTCCTTAGCGGTTACATAAATGAAGAGGTCTACGTCGCACAACCTCCAGGTTTTGAATCTCATGAGTATCCCGATCATGTTTGCAAACTAAAAAGGGCTTTATATGGTCTTAAACAAGCTCCTAGAGCTTGGTATGAGCGACTAAGTAAATTTTTACTTGATCAAGGTTACTCAAGAGGAAAGGTTGACACAACTCTCTTTATTAAACGTCAAGGAAAGAACTTGATATTAGTACAAATTTATGTTGACGATATTATATTTGGGTCTACTAACATGAATCTCGTGAGAGAGTTTTCGGATCTTATGCAGGGTGAATTCGAGATGAGTATGATGGGGGGCTCACATACTTTCTCGGTTTGCAAATTAAACAACTCAAAGAAGGAACATTCGTGAGTCAAACAAAGTATTGTTTGGACCTTATCAAGAGATTTGACATGGCAAAAGCCAAGGCCATTGACACCCCCATGCCAACATGTGCAAACTTGAATAAAGATGAAAACGGTAAGGACGTAGAGGTAAAAAGGTATAGAGGTATGATTGGATCACTTCTCTATCTTACTGCTTCTCGTCCCGACATTATGTTTAGCGTGTGTATGTGCGCAAGATACCAATCATGTCCCAAGGAATCCCATCTAAAAGCTGTCAAACGAATACTTCGATACCTATCCGGTACTCCGAAGTATGGACTATGGTATTCCAAAGGTAATGATTGCTCATTGGTAGGTTTCTCCGATTCCGATTTTTCCGGTTGCAAATCGGATAGGAAAAACACTAGTGGTACTTGTCATTTATTTTCAAATTCCTTGGTCAGTTGGCATAGCAAGAAACAAGTCTCAGTTGCTTTGTCAACCGCCGAAGCGGAATACGTTGCCGTCGGTAGTTGTTGTGCTCAAATCCTATGGGTTAAGAAACAATTATTGGATTTTAATCTCAAACTCGAACGTATTCCCATTTTCTGTGACAATACAAGTGCCATTAATCTTACCAAAAATCCTGTGTTGCATTCTCGCACCAAACATATCGAAATTCGACACCATTTTCTTCGGGATCATGTAGAGAAAGGTGATGTTGTATTTGAACATGTTAACACTAAAAATCAACTAGCGGACATTTTCACAAATCCGCTAGCTACTGAGCCTTTCTTTCATATTCGCCGAGAACTTGGTATTCTCGACATCTCGGAACGGGCGTCATAAATTGCTTGCTTTATCTTATTTCATTTAAAACTATAGTCTTGTACTTCTAACAAGTTAATGTTGTTGCAAGCACAAGTATATTGTTCATCAAATTATTCCGACATCAAGGTGATATTGTTCCTTTACTCTTCTCTCTCTCTCAACCTTCATGGCTAAATAGTTGTATTACATGATAATATTGTATATATATGACTTGTTTCTTATACCATATCTGTTTGGATGTTTAATGTTGTGTGGCATTCTATTTATGCATCAAACATGTGAGCATATATGCATAACAGTGAAAATCTGCAAAATTTGCCTGTATGAGTCGACCATAACAGGGCAATGGTCGACGCACACCTTAAAAACTTTCTTTTTTCAAAAAATTCAAACAGTATGCGTCGACGCATGCAGAGGGTATGGTCGACGCATCGCGCGAAAAATCAGTTTTTATGCATAAAACTTTCAAACTTCCCATGCATTTGCATTTCAAATTCTCATTAAGTGTGCATTTAACCCACTACATTATGAGTTGCATCTACTTAGTGCCTATTGTCTCTTGGCCTCTCCTCTTCCCAAAACCCTAAATCTTCATCTATAAAAAGGGCAAACCTCCTTCTTGCAAATCACTCTCAAAATCTTACACCAAGCTTCACTCTCTACCTTTACAAAAAGCTTCAGAATCATTACCCATGGCTTCTTCATCCCGCAAACCTACCGGTAAGAGATCAAAGGGATCATCCTCTACCTCCTTACCCATTACCGCTGTCTCATTAGTTCCACCGGCTCTTGTCGACACCTTCAACAAAGACATTGGTCAAAGAGGAGTCGTGAGGCAACATGCCTTCTACAAACTCACAGCAGAACGCATGCATCTCAGAGACATCATGACTCTGCTACAGTATCACGATATTGTTAAATTCCTGGAATGCAATGCCAAATATAGCGAAGACCTGGTCCGTGTGTTCTACACTTGCCTTCATGACAAATTTCGTGGTCAAAAGTTTCACTCCAGGATCGGCACAAGAAAGGTATCTTTTAAGTATGATGTTTGGAATAAATATTTTGATCTGACTTTGGCTGCTGATGAAAATCCTCCTCATGAGGTAACTGATTCTCACACAATAGAAGGATATGAATTTAAGAGCGTTTTGAACGTTATGCTGAAACGACCCTACCCAGACCACATTGTGAGCAGTGATGTGTTCCCACGAACTGTCACTGCCGGTAAGCTGAAAACAGGTGAGCGCATTCTCCAGTGGATTGTGGCGCGCATCCTGCGGCCTAAGAAGGGTGGCCTTTCCCAAGTTGAACAGGCTGAGGTTCATCTCATATATATCCTGAAAAATCAGCGCAAAATAAACTGGCCCTACTACATTGCTAGTAGGATGTACAGTTTACGAGACTCAGGACGAGGCACTGCTCTTGCCTATGGATCTTTTATTCAAGAGGTTCTTACTGCAGCCGACGTTGATTATCGGTCCTTTCCTTATACCTCCATTTCCTCAGATAAAGAATTCAGCCCAAAAATTTCCTTATAGCAGAGTCATGATGTCTCTGAGATGCATGCGTTCTGCTGTGAGTTTGTAGAAGGCATGTTGCCTCACGACTCCTCTTTGACCAATGTCTTTGTTGAAGGTGTCGACAAGAGCCGGTGGAACTAATGAGACAACGGTAATGGGTAAGGAGGCAGATGATGATCCCCTTGATCTCTTACCGGTAGGTTTGCGGGATGAAGAAGCCATGGGTAATGATTCTGAAGCTTTTTGTAAAGGTAGAGAGTGAAGCTTGGTGTAAGATTTTGAGAGTGATTTGCAAGAAGGAGGTTTGCCCTTTTTATAGATGAAGATTTAAGGTTTTGGGAAGAGGAAAGCCCAAGAGACAATAGGCACTAGGTAGGTGCAACTCACAATGTAGTGGGTTAAATGCACACTTAATGAGAATTTGAAATGCAAATGCATGGGAAGTTTGAAAGTTTTATGCAGAAAAACTGATTTTTCGCGCGATGTGTCGACCATACCCTCTGCATGCGTCGACGCATACTGTTTGAATTTTTTGAAAAAAAGAAAGTTTTTAAGGTGTGCGTCGACCATTACCCTGTTATGGTCGACTCATACAGGCAAATTTTGCAGATTTTCACTGTTATGCACATATGCTCACATGTTTGATGCATAAATAGAATGCCACACAACATTAAACATCCAAACAGATATGGTATAAGAAACAAGTCATATATATACAATATTATCATGTAATACAACTATTTAGCCATGAAGGTTGAGAGAGAGAGAAGAGTAAAGGAACAATATCACCTCGATGCCGGAATAACTTGATGAACAATATACTTGTGCTTGAAACAACATTAACTTGTTAGAAGTACAAGACTATAGTTTTAAATGAAATAAGATAAAGCAAGCAATTTATGACGCCCGTTCCAAGATGTTGAGAATACCAAGTTCTCGGCAAATATGAAAGAAAGGCTCAGTAGCTAGCGGCTTTGTGAAAATGTCCGCTAGTTGATTTTTAGTGTTAACATGTTCAAATACAACATCGCCTTTCTCTACATGATCCCGAAGAAAATGGTGTCGAATTTCGATATGTTTGGTGCGAGAATGCAACACAGGATTTTTGGTAAGATTAGTGGCACTTGTATTGTCACAGAAAATGGGAATACGTTCGAGTTTAAGATTAAAATCCAATAATTGTTGCTTAACCCATAGGATTTGAGCACAACAACTACCGGCGACAACGTATTCCGCTTCGGCGGTTGACAAAGCAACTGAGACTTGTTTCTTGCTATGCCAACTGACCAAGGAATTTGAAAATAAATGACAAGTACCACTAGTGCTTTTCCTATCCGATTTGCAACCGGTAAAATCGGAATCGGAGAAACCTACCAATGAGCAATCATTACCTTTGGAATACCATAGTCCATACTTCGGAGTACCGGATAGGTATCGAAGTATTCGTTTGACAGCTTTTAGATGGGATTCCTTGGGACATTATTGGTATCTTGCGCACATACATACGCTAAACATAATGTCGGGACGAGAAGCAGTAAGATAGAGAAGTGATCCAATCATACCTCTATACCTTTTTACCTCTACGTCCTTACCGTTTTCATCTTTATTCAAGTTTGCACATGTTGGCATGAGGGTGTCAATGGCCTTGGCTTTTGCCATGTCAAATCTCTTGATAAGGTCCAAACAATACTTTGTTTGACTCACGAATGTTCCTTCTTTGAGTTGTTTAATTTTCAAACCGAGAAAGTATGTGAGCCCCCCATCATACTCATCTTGAATTCACCCTGCATAAGATCCGAAAACCCTCTCACAAGATTCATGTTAGTAGACCCAAATATAATATCGTCAACATAAATTTGTACTAATATCAAGTGCTTTCCTTGACGTTTAATAAAGAGAGTTGTGTCAACCTTTCCTCTTGAGTAACCTTGATCAAGTAAAAATTTACTTAGTCGCTCATACCAAGCTCTAGGAGCTTGTTTGAGACCATATAAAGCCCTTTTTAGTTTGCAAACATGATCGGGATACTCATGAGATTCAAAACCCGGAGGTTGTGCGACGTAAACCTCTTCATTTATGTAACCGTTAAGGAACGCACTCTTAACATCCATTTGGAATAGTTTAAAGTCTTTCGCACAAGCGAAGGCAAGGAGAAGGCGTATAGCCTCGAGTCGGGCAACCGGCGCATAAGTTTCCTCATAGTCGATGCCTTCCTCTTGGATATACCCTTGCGCGACTAAACGCGCCTTGTTACGGGTTATTACCCCGTTTTCGTCCAACTTGTTCCTAAACACCCATCGGGTGCCGATTACTCGATGACCTCGCGGAGGAGGGACAAGGTCCCAAACCTCATTTCTAGTGAACTGATTTAGTTCCTCCTACATTGACAAAAACCAGTGTTCATCGAGTAGGGCTTCTTTAGGGGTTTTAGGTTCCATTTGTGAAACGAAAGCGAAGTGATAACAGAAATTACTTAGTTTCGATCGAGTTGTAACACCCTTTGAGATATCTCCGAGAATGTTGTCAATTGGATGGTCTTTGGGAGACTTCCAAGCTTGAGGGAGATCATCGTTTGAAGGCGGATGAGCTACCTCGGTTTCCTCATGGTGTACATCTTTATCCTCCTCAACTTTAACTTTGTCGGGTTGATCAATCCCAGGCTCGCCACCCTTGAGTATGTCTTCCGTAGATGTACCTGCACCATGAACAACACTACCCTTTCCGACGTTTCTCGGATAGGATTCGTCAAAAGTGACATGTACAGACTCTTCCACAGCAAGTAATCGTTTATTATATATTCTATATGCTTTACTCGATTGAGAGTATCCGAGGAAGATACCTTCGTCGGCCTTGGAATCGAATTTGCCCAAGTTTTCCTTTCCATTATTTAATACAAAACATTTGCAACCGAAAACATGTAAGTGAGAAACATTTGGCTTTCGCCCTTTTAAAAGCTCATACGGTGTTTTATTTAGAATGGGCGAATGAGCACCCTATTCAAAACATAACACGCCGTACTAATGGCGTCGACCCAAAAATATTTCGGTAAACCACTTTCGTTAATCATTGTTCTTCCCAATTCTTCCAAAATTTGATTTTTACGCTCCACAACCCCATTTTGTTGAGGAGTATGTGGAGCGGAGAAGCTATGATCGATACCATAGTTACCGCAATATTCTTCAAATAAATGGTTTTCGAACTCACCCCCATGGTCGCTTCTAATTGAAACAATGTTTGTATTTAATTTATTTTGGGAAAGCTTAGCAAACCTTTCAAAGGCGGCGAACGTATCGCTCTTGCTTACTAAAAAGATAGTCCAACAAAATCTAGAAAAATCGTCCACTATTACGAAACCGTAATAATTTCCTCCTAGACTTTTAATCCTAGACAACCCAAATAAGTCCATATGAAGAAGTTCGAGAGGTCTCGTTGTTGAAACGATATTTTTGGATTTAAATGAGATCCTCGTTTGCTTCCCTTTTTGACAAGCATCACAAAGGTGATCCTTGGTGAACTTTATTTTAGGGAGACCTAAGACTAGATCTTTTAAGACTACTTTATTTAGTAAGTCAAAGTTAACATGTGCTAAACGCCTATGCCATAACCATGAATCTTCACTCATTGTTACAAGGCATTTGTCACTTGTTAACGATACTTCGTTCAAGTCTAACATATAGACATTATTCACTCGCAGGCCATTAAACATACTCTTCTTATCATCATTATGTACAATTTTGCAACAATCTTTTGAAAAAGATACATTGTATCCTTTGTCACATAATTGACTGATGCTAAGTAGATTGTGTTTAAGACCTTCGACAAGCAACACATCAGAAATAGTAGTGGAAGAAGGGATACCTACACTACCTTTACCTAGTATTGCTCCACGGTTGTTGTCACCATAGGTTACATATCCTTTCTTCTTAGCCACGAAGTCAATGAAAAGTGATATGTCTCCTGACATGTGCCTTGAGCATCCACTGTCGAGAACCCATCTTCTCTCGGTGGTCTCGAGGCATTGTACCTATGGAATTGCAATTAACACGAGAAGGTACCCAATGACTTATTGGGTCCTGAATGGTGAGTAACGAAATGGTTGCATTTGGGCAGCCATTGATATGCCTTTAGGAACTAAGAATCTCCTAAACCTGCATTTAGCAATGGAGTGGCCTTTCTTGCAACAATAAAGACAAGAGAAATTAACATATTGATTGCCTTTGCTATCTTCATCCTTTATAACATATTTATATTTTTGATATGGATTAACCATACTTTTTCGAAAGTTTGATTTATCGATTGCAAAGGTAATCTTGGGCTCAAGAGCCTTGTCAAGTTTGGTCTTTAGGTTTCTTACTTCACCTTGCCAAATATAACAAGTATCACACCCATAGTTAATTATCGTATTTCTAAGGTCCTCACAACCTGCTTTTGTGCTTTCTACCATAGAAGCTTTGAGTGCCTCAAGTTTCCTTTCGGATTCTCGAATTTTTTGTTCCAAATGGATAAAAATTTGGTTATTTGAGGCAAGCCTTTTAAAGGCCTCTTTAGCTTCACAGTGTAAAGTATCAAATGCAGCTTGTAATTCATGATGAGACATACTAGAGGATTTTTCATATTTAGCATGTCGTACCTGTTTCTTTTTGTTCTTTTGATGAGCAGAGAGACATAGGTTTACAGCTTCATCTTCATCACTAGAACTTTCATCATTGGAGGAGTCGTTATCGCTTTCCCAAGTTATGTATGCTCTCCTTGGCTTTGGTGATTTCTTGTGTGACTTGGATGATTCCTTTTTCTTTGTCTTCTTGTTCATCGGACAGTCCGATTTGTAATGACCGGGATTCCCACAAGTGTAGCACGACCCTCTAGTCTTTTTACCTTTTCAGTCATCATTTTTAGAGTACCTCGATTGTTTCCGGAAGTTTACCAAGTTCTTCTCGGAATGTTGGATGTCGTTCTTTCTCACGTAACGATTGTAACGTTTAACGAACAACCCCATATCTTCGCTCTTGTCCTCTTCTTCTTCGTCGCTCGAGGAATAATCACTTTGCTCTTTTGCTTGAGACTTCGAGGAGGAAGTCTTAAGGGCTATAGATTTCTTTTCACTCACCTTTGTTTTGTCCTTCTTTTCTTTCTTTTCGTGTTGTTCTAGGCTCAAGAGTACTTGTTCGTGCTCTTGTAGTTTTCCAAATAATGTTGTCAAGAATAATATGGTAAGATCATTTGCTTCTTTGATGGCGGTCACTTTCGGCTGCCATTCCCTGTTAAGACATCTCAAGATCTTATTAGTAGCAACATCATTGGAAACCGGCCTACCTAATGAATGTAATCGATTGATGAGATGAGTAAATCTCTTTTGCATGTCAGCAATGGTTTCCCCTTGCTCTATGAAAAAGAGATCAAACTCTTGTGTTAGTGTGTTGATTCTTTCCAACTTAACATCGTTCGTCCCCTCATGGGCGATTTGTAGTGAATCCCACATGGCCTTAGCAGTAGGACAATGGGATACACGATAGTATTCATCTACACCTAATGAGGAGATTAGGATATTTTTGGCTTTCCAATCATAATTGTATTTTATTTCATCATCATCGGTCCATTGTGCTCCGGGCTTTGACACTAATTCATTATTCTCATTGGTCATGGTTATTTCAATTGGACCATTGAGAATAACGTTCCATATTTTTCTATCTATGGAATTTATGTGCACCCGCATACAGTCTTTCCAATAACTATAATTTTCACCATTGAAAACGGGAGCTCTATTATAAGCCCCTTTAGGCTCGTTAGCCATTTTCTATCAAAGTTATATTTTGAAGCACGGAGTGAACCAGGCTTTGATACCACTTGTTAGACTAAGGCACGGATCTAGAAGAGGGGGTTGAATAGATCCCAATTAAAAATTGAGTCGGCGCTATCAATTAAAAATTGGTTTTGAAAATTGGTTTTAAGTGCGGAAGCGACCGAGGAAAATATAGTCTAAAACGAACGGTTATTGGAAAACCGGATATGCGTCTAGCCTATGGATTAGTGATAATGTAGAATAAGAATCACTATACTAGTCACACTATCAATGATTTATTTCACTTGCTAGGATTCCTAGTTCCAATGATTCAAAGAGCAAACCAAACTAGATACACAACTAAGATAATTTTGGTTTAGGCAAATTATCAAACTCTTGGTGTGCAAAAACACTCCAAGTGATATTTATGTTGAGTAAGTGATTCCAATTAGTCTAGTACAATATCTTATTGTACTTTGGATTCAAAAACAGAGTTTTAACTTCTTACTCAATTAATATCAAGGTTTGATAAAAGTGCTTATACAAAAATCACTTATTTTTAAGCCAAAAACAAATATGCTGAAAGATAGAGAAGACAAAGATTTGATGAGGCAGTTCCCCCGGCGTCCTCGCTTCGGGGTACGTCTGCCCTCAATTCTAAAACTAGAATTGAGATTGCTTTAATAGATATCACCTGTTGAGTATAACAGTTTATACAAGGATTGAAAAGCAAATATACAACAGAATTCTCAAGACGTTGAATGTTGCTTCCACTCCTTGTTCCTTGATTCAAGGTGAATCAAGTCCTTCGATTGTTGTTGATAGACCTCCGATTCTAGCCCCTTTGTTGAATAACTCTTAGTTCTTCAAACCCTCGGCCCGACTGATCTCCACTACAACAAATCGAACCCGAAAACTTCCCTTCAATATCACTGAATCCGCTACTAGATTGATGAAGACTTCCTCTTCTCAATCACCTTCGCTCAGCTGAAAATTGATGAAGAAATCGTCCAAAAACCCCCAAAATCAAACCAATCTTGGAGGACAAAACCCTAAAGGTTTTATTCTAGAAAAAACTTGTCGCAAGCTTCAATCCGAACCGGATTCCCCAATCTCGGCTTCGAACGTTATCACCTTTAACCAATCACAAAGCACTTCAAAAATGGTTGTGTGTAATTGATGTGTTGTGAGATGTTGAAGATGAAGATGAAGTATCTTGGACACCTATTTAACTTTTTCTTGTTCTTTGTACACTTGAATCAATTTTTCAAAAATGTTAGTTGATACAAGTAACTAAACTTCTATTTGTAGTGACAAACCAACCAACCCACTTAACAGGTTTTCAAACAAAGTGGGAATTACTTAAAAACCGTGTTTGCGCACGAACGGTCGACCATAGCAGGTCTATGCGTCGACGCATAGCCTGCAGTTTTGGACAGTCTGAAAAACACATCAGTATGCGTCGACCATAGGTCGGCGTGCGCTGACCCGTGGTTCATGCGCCGACCCTGCGGTCGACTCAAGCCTTCGTGCGCTGACCCGTGAGGAAATGCACTATGTTATGCACCGACCCTGCGGTCGACTCAAACCCTGCAAATCTGCAAAAATTCAGATTTTTGTGGTTTTCATGCATTTTGTCATGACCACATTTTATCCACATATGTTGTATGAAATATGACAGTTTAGATGAGCATAGAAAATGATATGATAAGTGATATGTTGCATTTGTATTGTAGAGGTGGAATCGACAATGCCGATTCATCCATGGTGGTAATTTGTCATCATCGAAACCTATGTTCCTTATAGAAACTCGGATGCTTGTTACGGTCGAGGACGAGGCTATTAGGGCATAAAACTGCATGTGCATCTGTACTTTTGTTGTTTGACTGAACTTATTATCTGTTATGCTTGTTTGTTAATCTAGTTTAATGTTATCTCATTTTCAATTTGTTCAGTAATAATATTTGGTGTGGTATTGTTATATGATTCGTTATCTCCTGTTGAATATCATGTTATGTTGAATAATAGTTCTCTTTCTCTTTTTGATGTTGTCAAAGGGGGAGAAGAGCATGTACCAAAGCCAAGCCAAGATATTCACAACAATTAACAGTTTGTTTTGCAGTCAGCCTTAGATTACAAAAGAAATGGGGAGTGTGTGTAAATATTGCATGTTGTTTTTCTTTGGTTTCACACAGGTTGTCATCATCAAAAAGGGGGAGTATGTAAGGGCAAACTGTCATACAACATACGATCATAGGTTTCGATGATGACAAATTACCACCATGGATGAATCGGCATTGTCGATTCCACCTCTACAAAACAAATGCAACATATCACCTATCATATCCTTTTCTATGCTCATCTAAACTGTCATATTTCATACAACATATGTGGATAAAATATGGTCATGACAAAATGCATGAAAACCACAAAAATCTGAATTTTTGCAGATTTGCAGGGTTTGAGTCGACCGCAGGGTCGGCGCATAACATAGTGCATTTCCTCACGGGTCAGCGCACGAAGGCTTGAGTCGACCGCAGGGTCGGCGCATGAACCACGGGTCAGCGCACGCCGACCTATGGTCGACGCATACTGATGTGTTTTTCATATTGTCCAAAACTGCAGGCTATGCGTCGACGCATAGACCTGCTATGGTCGACCGTTCGTGCGCAAACACAGTTTTTAAGTAATTCCCACTTTGTTTGAAAAGTTGTTAAGTGGGTTGGTTGGTTTGTCACTATAAATAGAAGTTTAGTTACTTGTATCAACTAACATTTTTGAAAAATTGATTCAAGTGTACAAAGAACAAGAAAAAGTGAAATAGGTGTCCAAGATTCTTCATCTTCATTTTCAACATCTCATAACACGTCAATTACACACAACCATTTTTGAAGTGCTTTTTGATTGGTTAAAGGTGATAACGTTCGAAGCCGAGATTGGGGAATCCGGTTCGGGTTGAAGCTTGCGACAAGTTTTTTCTTGAATAAAACCTTTAGGGTTTTGTCCTCCAAGATTGGTTTGACTTTGGGGGTTTTTGGATGATTTCTTCGTCAATTTTCAGCTGAGCGAAGGTGATTGAGAAGAGGAAGTCTTCATCAATCTAGTAGCGAATTCAGTGATATTGAAGGGAAGTTTTCGGGTTCGATTTGTTGTAGTGGAGATCAGCCTGGCCGAGGGTTTGAAGAACTAAGAGTTATTCAACAAAGGGGCTGGAATCGGAGGTCTATCAACAACAATCGAAGGACTTGATTCACCATGAATCAAGGAACAAGGAGTGGAAGCAACATTCAACGTCTTGAGAATTCTGTTGTATATTTGCTTTTCAATCCTTGTATAAACTGTTATACTCAACAGGTGATATCTATTAAAGCAATCTCAATTCTAGTTTTAGAATTGAGGGCAGACGTACCCCGAAGCGAGGACGACGGGGGAACTGCCTCATCAAATCTTTGTCTTCTCTATCTTTCAGCATATTTGTTTTTGGCTTAAAAATAAGTGATTTTTGTATAAGCACTTTTATCAAACCTTGATATTAATTGAGTAAGAAGTTAAAACTCTGTTTTTGAATCCAATGTACAATAAGATATTGTACTAGACTAATTGGAATCACTTACTCAACATAAATATCACTTGGAGTGTTTTTGCACACCAAGTGTTTGATAATTTGCCTAAACCAAAATTATCTTAGTTGTGTATCTAGTTTGGTTTGCTCTTTGAATCATTGGAACTAGGAATCCTAGCAAGTGAAATAAATCATTGATAGTGTGACTAGTATAGTGATTCTTATTCTACATTATCACTAATCCATAGGCTAGACGCATATCCGGTTTTCCAATAACCGTTCGTTTTAGACTATATTTTCCTCGGCCGCTTCCGCACTTATAACAAATTTTCAAAACCAATTTTTAATTGGTAGCGCCGACTCAATTTTTAATTGGGATCTATTCAACCCCCCTTCTAGATCCGTGCCTTAGTCTAACAACTCTTACTGCCAAACAATGAACCCCGTTCTCCATTTGAACCCCAGTCGCCTGACGATAACTCTCGATCGTCATTGTGAACCCCATTCTCCAGAAGACACCCCATATCTCCTTTTCTCCATTTGAACCCCGTTCTCCATTCTCCTGTGCTAATTCCGTTGGCAACGTCGGAAATAACACCAACCACCACTCTGATGGCGACATACCAGAGGGTATACCTTCACAAAAGGAAGGTAACATGTGCATTTCTTCCCTTGAAGACACCCATAACGACTTCTGCTGTCCTCGCCAAAGTCTAAGGTGACACATGATCAGAAGACAATCCTGAGGACCTCATCCCGGATACAATCTTCAACTCCAATCTCCATCTCCAGTTGAACCCCGTTCTCCAGAAAATGCCTAGCACTTCCTTTTCTCCTGGTGGACCCCAACTTCCGCCCTGATCGCGTAACGTTCTCCAATCTTCATTTCCATCTCCGCACAACGGAATCTCTTCCTCCAATATCGCGCTACTGGGGAATATTGTTGATTCAAAATCACGATGCCAAGCTCCTCAGAGTAACATCTTCACCAACCAGCTAAACCAGCTCTCAAATGGTAACCACGACTCGAGACTAGCTTATGCTTGCAATGTTGATGCATGAGTTTTACAGCGTAATGCTCCATAACCATGGAAATGCTACGCAATTAGTTATGCAATATGCTATGCTTCTCTAAATGATGAATGCATAAAAAGTATCCCCCTCAGGGGACGACACGAGCAACTCTGTTGAGGAACTCGATATCGCTCCAATATCCAACCCTGCTTGGAATATCACTGATGCCGAGGAAAGAGTAACCCTCACTGGGGATGACCTCCACTGAATTCGATCTGCTTGACGACTTTATTGGGGAAAAACTACCAACGCACACCCCTGCCGGGGGAACAACAACCTTCAGGCCTGGCTGCTAAGGAAACACCGACCTCGAACCCGCTGGGGAGATATGGAATATTCGACATGGAACACCCGTCGACTCGTCGAACACTGGTATTCACCATCTAACCACAATGTCAATTTTCCACTTTTGAGAGCTCCCGGACTCATCCGGTCTTTTCCGATTCATCACCTCGTATTCTCGACTTCTCCCTACTTCAAGAAAATCAACCTCCTTAGATTCGCCAACTCTCCAGTTCTCAGACTTTGAAGAGTCTTCTTGATTAACCCTCTGGGGTCATCGCAATTCTTTCGCCATCTCTACACCATTCCTCAATTCCTCATCCATGATTGGACCTCAAAGGAATCTTTTGTCAAAGAGAAACGCTTCGCACCACCACCTGCAAGTGAGTGAAAATAACCAACAACACCTACAAAAGAGATCGTTAGATAAAACGTGCCCCAGGCGCGCCAAAATTTCAACACCCAGGCCACTCTACCTTCCGAATAAGATTTCAAGTTTCAATCCTCTAAGCATGCATTGGAAGAGACCCTTACATCTCAAAATGCAAAGATTTTTATCAAAATAAACGAATGTTTTTGCAATCAAAGCGGTAATGAAAACAAAAACAAAATTATTTGACTGAATATGCATTTTATTAACTGGAAAAGGTGGCTCGTAACTGAGCAATACACAGGAAGCAATCCCTGAAAAGAGGTAATGCGCACAAAAGGAAAATCTATCCTAATGGCAATGTGAACCCGTGATCTCATCGAGTTCCAACCCGGTTACAACCCATATGTCCTCAAGACTCTCCGCGCTTTCTGCCTTCCGAAACAAGACGCTTCCAACCGATCTCCGCTTTTAGATTATCCAGGTGTCAAATCCAAAGTACAAACGACCATGCTAGACGCAGTTGTTCGTTTCACTCCCTCTTTTGCCTAGACCGCCCTTTCGGGTTTTCAGTCCACCGGGATACCCTTTTTTGCCCAGGCCGCCCTTGTGGGGTTTTCGACCTGCCGGGTGTACAGTTTTTTCCTTTTTATCCCTAATTTTTGCCTGAACCTTTTTCATTTTCATTTTTCTGGTTCGCCGGGATGCCCATTTTTGCCTGGACTATTTTATTCTTTCCGTCCAGCGGGTCTCTTATACGAAGTATTTTTTAACTGCGTCCGCATTCACAGGGGATGGAAAATCCTCACCATCCATGGTCGTCAACAACAAGGCTCCACCAGAGAAAACCTTCTTGACCACGAATGAACCTTCATAATTGGGTGTCCACTTGCCCCGACGATCGTTCTGAGGAGGAAGGATCCTTTTCAACACCATGTCTCCCACATGGTACACACGAGGTCGCACCTTTCGGTCAAAAGCATGCTTCATTCGCTGTTGGTACAACTGCCCATGACAAATGGCCGCCAGCCTCTTTTCCTCAATCAGGCTCAACTCTTCATACCGAGTCCTTACCCATTCAGCCTCTTCCAATTTCACATCCATCAATACTCTCAATGACGGAATCTGGACCTCAACTGGTAGCACAACTTCCATCCCATACACAAGCGAGAAAGGCGTTGCCCCAGTAGATGTACGCACTGAGGTCCAATACCTGTGCAATGCAAATGACAACATCTCATGCCAATCCTTATAGGTCACAACCATTTTTTGCACAATCTTCTTAATATTCTTATTAGCCGTCTCGACCCCCCCATTCATCTTTGGACGATAAGGAGAAGAATTGTGATGCTCGATCTTGAACTCCCGGCACAGTTCTACCATCATCTTGTTGTTGAGATTAGAACCATTATCAGTGATGATTCTTTCGGGAACCCCATATCTGCAAATGATGTCTCTTTTCAGGAACCTGGCCACAACCTGTTTCGTCACGTTTGCATAAGACGCCGCTTCCACCCACTTGGTGAAGTAATCAATAGCCACTAATATGAACCGGTGCCCATTCGAAGCCGGAGGCTCGATCTTTCCTATCATATCAATGCCCCACATAGCAAACGGCCACGGAGACGACATCAAACTCAGCGGATTTGGAGGCACGTGTACCTTGTCAGCATAAATCTGGCATTTATGACATTTCCGCACGAAGTTGAAACACTGAGCCTCCATTGTCATCCAGTAATATCCAGCCCTTAGCAACCTTTTCACCATCGCATTTCCGCTGGCGTGGGTACCAAACGATCCCTCGTGCACCTCTTTCATCAATTGGCTTGCTTCTTTGTCATCGACACATCTGAGCAAAACCCAATCAAAATTCCTCTTGTACAAAACCCCACCTTTATTCAGATAGAACGCCATGGCCAACCTCCTCAGAGTCTTTCGGTCCTTCTTAGACGCTCCCTCGGGATACTCTTGGGTTTCCAGATAACGCTTGATGTCATAATACCACGGCTTTTCATCATAAGACACTATTTCGACAACAAACACATAACCCGGTCTATCCAGCCGTCCCACCTCAACATTAGGAACTTGATTCCACCACTGCACTTTAATCAAAGCGGCCAGAGTAGCCAAGGCATCTGCTAAAGGATTTTCTTCCCTCGGCACATGGTGTAATTCCACCTTGGTGAAGAACGTCAACAATCTCCTCGTATAATCCCGGTATGGAATTAAGTGGGATTGATGCGTATACCATTTCCCGTTAACCTGGTTCACAACCAAAGCTGAATCTCCATAAATAACAAGGTTCTTGATTCACAAATCAATCGCCTCTTCGACACCTAAGATACAAGCTTCATATTCAGCCACATTGTTGGTGCATTCAAATGTTAGTCGGGCAGCAAAAGGAATATGGGTTCCCTTCGGTGTAACCAAAACAACACTAACTCCGCTACCATTCACGTTAACAGCCCCATCAAACATCAGAATCCATTCGGACTCAGGGTCAGGCCCCTCCTCTGGGATATGTTCCTCACAATCTTTCGATTTGAGAAACATGATGTCCTCATCAGGGAACTCAAATTTCATCGGTTGATAATCCTCAATGGGTTGCTGGGCGAGGTAATCAGACAATACACTCCCCTTTATTGCTTTTTGAGAAGTGTACTGGATATCGTATTCAGTTAAAATCATTTGCCATCTCACAACCCGTCTGGTCAATGCTGGCTTCTCAAATATATACTTGATCAGATCCATCTTGGAAATCAACAAAGTGGTATGAACCAGCATATACTGTCTTAGTAGGCGAGCAGCCCATGCCAAAGCGCAACAAGTTTTCTCGAGCAGTGAATATCCTGTTTCACATTCGATAAACTTTTTGCTAAGGTAGTAAATTGCATGCTCTTTTCGACCAGACTCGTCATGCTGCCCCAATACACACCCCATAGACCCCTCGAGGACTGTCAAGTACATAATTAACGGTCGCCCTCCACAAGAGGCATCAGAATCGGAGGCTCCTGCATATATTCTTTTATTTTTTCAAATGCCGCTTGGCAATCATCATTCCACCTGACCATTTGATCTTTTCTCAACAACTTGAATATGGGTTCACACGTGGCTGTAAGATGAGATATGAACCTTGAAATGTAGTTCAATCTACCTAAGAAACCACGAACCTCTTTTTCTGTTCTCGGTTCAGGCATTTCTTGTATCGCTTTTACTTTAGCAGGATCAACTTCGATTCCCCTTTCACTTACAATAAACCCCAGCAACTTGCCGGACTGCACTCCAAAAGTGCACTTGTTCGGATTCAACCTCAATTTGAATTGTCTTAACCGGTCAAACAACTTGGCCAAGTCTACCAGATGCCCCTCTTCTGTTTGTGACTTTGCTATCATGTCATCAACATAGCATTCGATCTCATGATGAATCATATCATGAAATAAGGTCACCATAGCTCTTTGATACGTGGCACCGGCGTTCTTGAGACCAAACGACATCACCTTATAACAAAAAGTGCCCCATGGTGTGATGAACGTTGTTTTCTCCATATCATCTGGCGACATTTTAATTTGATTATAGCCAGAATAGCCATCCATGAAGGAAAACACCGAGAATTGAGCTGTATTATCTACCAACACATCGATGTGAGGTAACGAGAAATCATCTTTCGGGCTAGCTCGGTTCAAATCCCGGTAGTCCACACACATCCTCACTTTTCCATCCTTCTTCGGTATCGGCACAATGTTCGCGACCCAAGGCAGATAATTAGTGACAGCTAGGAAACCAGCATCCAACTATTTTTGTACTTCCTCTTTGATTTTCATGGCCATCTCAGGTCGAGTTCTGCGCAACTTCTGCTTTACTGGAGGACAATCTTCTCTCAATGGCAACTTGTGTACAACAATATTGGTATCCAACCCTGGCATATCTTGATACGACCAGGCAAAGATATCAACATACTCTTTCAACAGTGCCACCATTCTGCTCTTGACATTCGTCTCCAAAGCGGCCCCAATTTTTACTTCCTTTCTGACCTCCTCGGTACCCAGATTAACAATCTCAACTTGCTCCTCGTGCGGTTGAATCACCTTCTCCTCTTGTTTCAACAACCTGGCTAACTCTTCCGGCAGTTCACAACCTTCTTCTCCTTCTTCTTCGGCATGATAGGTCGGGTTGTCGAAGTCATATAGGGGTGTAACAGGATTGTCATCAATGAGATCCGGAGAATAATCGCATCTGCATGAATGTTGATTCATGCATTGCTTTAGAGCCGGAACGAGACAAATTAAAAGGATGAAAAATGAAAATAAACATTGCCATTTTTATTGTATTTTTAAACTGCAAAAATAAATGAAAAACAGAGCACACCGCTTTTAATGCAAAAAACATCCGTTTATTAATGATGCAAATAATGCAAAATGAAACACATGAGGTGGCCCTTACAATGGACCATTACGTTTCGGGAAAAACGTATGGCTTTCATGCAAACAGAATTAACAAACAGAAATATTACTCTTCACGCAGAGTGACAGTGATGATCTTTTCGGCTTTCCAGTTCTGGATCTCCATTCCTGGTACGCACGGTTTTATCCATGAGTCGAGCTCGCAGTCACTGTCAGTCTCTTCTTGAGACTAGTTTGGGGCATTGCATTTCATGTTTTAGGGCATTAGGCATTGCATTTTGCATCTCATATGGAAATGAGAGGGTCATCCTCCAACGTCTTTTCATAAGATGGGGAAGTTAGGTGATTCAAGCCTGAGGGTCTCTATGAATTGATCATCAACCATCTAGGGGCATGGGCTTAAATTAGGGTTTCTTAATTCTTCAAAGGTTTTAAGCATCATCTCATCTGCAAAGATATGTCACCATCATCATGGTTTTATCATCTTCAAGGGTTTCAGAGTTTATCCTCAAGTTCCTCTGGATTAGGGTTGTGACCTCTGGTCAACCCTAATCAATGCAGTTCTTCCAGCTAGGGTTTCTCAAAGAGATGAGGTATTTTCTGGGGCTGAGGATCACATGATTATTATAAGGAGCTTACATGAGCTAAGGTTTCATTTTGAAGCAATTTCACCAAGTGGTAGAGGTTCAAGTTGATCAAGGCATTTCAAGATCATCTGAGGACCAAAAGTCAACTGTGCAGTCAACTGAGGGCTATGAGGTGGGGAAATGAGTTGAGACACTTCAATCGTGTTCAAATGGGGTCTATTAATCATTCTAAACATCCATCTTGAAGATTCAAAGGTCATGGCAAAAGTTACTAAAAATGGAAAATGACCTATAATTCAAAGTTTCCAAATTTGGCAAGTTTTTGGTCCACTTTCAACTTGACTTTTCAATATCAAAGGGATTTCAAATGGATTTTTGGTGAACATGAAAGTTGTAGATCTTTGTCTCCCCTTTCCAAAAAGTCCTAATTCATGTCCATATGATGGATGGTTGAGAAGTTATGGTCATTTGATCACAAAGTGTGCATGGAAATTCAAAATGGCATAACTTTTGATACAATGCTTCAAATTGGTTCATTCTTTTTGCAAAATGCTTATCATGTTCAAGACATCTCAAAATGACATTATTTGACTCAATTGTGCAAGCTAAGCCTCAAGGGATTATGGTCAAAAGTCACATTTGTTCTAAGGATGATATCATGCTACAAATCATAATTCACAAAGAACCAAGGCAAGACTTCACTTCAGCCTTTTTCATAGACCATATTTGAGTGAAAATGAGCTTTTGCCATGCATGGGAGAAGCATGTATGTTCATTATTTCACACATGTTCAAATTGAAGCAAATCTTCCCCATTCATTCTTGGCTTGAGATGTAAGCTAAATAATCTTCAAATCATGACCCTTGGTTGTTCATGAGAATTAAAGCCCTAGCATGGGAGATCACACGTGCATTATGGCCATGGGAGGTTAATTTTCATTTTTTGCAATTGGCATGATATCTCACTAATCATGATTAGTGCATGGCTAATATGATTATCAGTGTAATTAGCAAGGAATATAAATAGTGAAACCCTAATCATAACTGCCATAACAACCATTTCAGATCTAGAATTCAAGAACTCTCTCAAAACTCTCTCTCTTCGAATTTGCATTTTCTCCACACAAACCTCAAAGATCATTGCATATTCTTGATCCTCATCCTTCACTGATCAAGAATCATCCATAGTTTGGTGCAATTCATCAAGATTTCGAGCAGTTCATATGCATTATCATGATGATGGAATTTGGAAATTGAAGCACATTCAAGAGGTTTCAGCCATGTCTTTTTGCTTAAAGCTTCAAAAGAATTTCAAAGGAGTTGATCTGGAGCAGCTGAGCTCGTGAGGACGCGTTTTCAGAGATCTCCAATTCAAGGTGACTTCAATTTCATTCTCTCCTTTTCGTGATTTCATGTTATAGAATGGAAGATCGTGTTGTGTAGATCACAAATATATGTTTAGAATTGAGATTGAGTGAGAATTGAGGATTTAATGGCGACTGGAAGTTTGGATCTAGAAACTTTCTCTCTTCGATTTGCAAAACCTAGGGAGAATTAGGATAAGCCAATAGGATATTTGGATTCAGCGTGAAAAACTGAGTGGAATGATGTAGGTTTGGGAAAGTTCTGGAAAATTTATGGTGGCGCCGCCATGGGAGCCACCGTGTGTTCATCGGGGAAGACGACCGGAGCGGAGCTCCGGCGCCTGTGTGTGTTAGGGTTTTGCTGATGTGTGTATGCCATGTGAAGCCTAGCGTGGACGAGTGATTGGATGAGATGCGCTTGACCAAAGCCGCGCGTGCGTGGAATGATGACTTGGAGTGTGACTGGTTTAATGAAACGCTGCGTTTCATCCGTTTGAACATGGACCATGGATTTGAGACGCGCCAGATCTAATGGCCGGTGATTTTTCTGGATTTATTCAAACAATTCCGTTTCCCTCCATTTCCATTTGATATTTCAATTACTTAGGTCATTTTGTTTAATTCATTAAAAATCCAAAAATAGTCCAAATGAGTCCCAATTTCTTTTCATAGTTTTGTATTGATGTCTAATTTTTTATGGTGCTGAATTCATGAATTTTGGATGTCTGGATTTTTATGTGGGAATTTTTGAATCAAGGTTGTGCCAAATTGACCTATTGCCTTCAATGCATTGTGAAATCCTTAATTTTGAACTTTTTGATCCACTCTTTTGCATACATGACATTCATACATGACATGAACTATTGGTCTTTCGGTTGGAATTTTTCACACATGTTATCATCATTTTTGACACATAGAGAAAAATGTGACAATTTGTGTTACATTTTGACATTGAATTGGTACATTTTTTTTCACATAGCATTTGCATCATTCTGGACTTGGTCTTTTGCATATTGAACATTCATGGCATAAGAAACTTGTGTAAAAAATCCCAAAGTCATTGCATGCATTTCTGATTTGATATGAATTTTCTAAGTTGGAAGTTCATTTTGTGCATATTTTTGGTCATCACATTACATAGGCCAGTTGAGGTACTTGGTTATTGATTTGATGCTGGTCCTTTTGAGGACATTTGGGGGAACGTTTGAATGTGTAATATGCAAAAGGATGGGTCCTGGATTGGTCATTTGGTTAGGTTTTAAGTCTTGTACATAAACTAACTTTGTTTTGTTGTTTCAGGTGGATACTCATCATTGATGATTGGGTTTGTTCTCACCTTGTGAGATACAAAATACATTGAGTTCTGACCTATTTTTGTTTTGTAGGGTTTTGATTGATGTGGAGAGCTCATGAGTTCATTTGAGTGCTAGGGCACTTATGCATTGAATTGTGTAACTGTTAGAGGGTTTCACTGTTTGTGTTTTGGTTTTATGATTGAAGTACTAATGGTTTAGTCTTTGTACAGGTACCTTAGTTGCTTGCTTGCTTTAGCTCTTGCTTGAGCATTGGATTGTGGTTGACACACCACTCAGGTAGTTAGCTTCTTACTTCATGTAGTCTGAAGTCCTGTCACCTTTTTGGCAGGCATTTTGCTGGCAAGTCCTCCTTCAGAGGCTCTGTTTGTGTTTGTTTAAAATTGTGCCCAAAGACCTTCAAGAAGAGGCATGTGATATTTGATAAGACCTCCAAGAGAAGAGGCAATTGACGGATAAAAGGGATTAGTAGCCAATCCCCCGTTATTCAGTGGTCGTTCTTTATGCTCGCACTACGTGCTGATGCTTCTGAACATGTGCCCCAGATCTGTTGTCCAGAGTCTGTCAAGTGGAAAAGGATCCCACTTTCTGGATCCCCACGCTTTCTGTGTCATAAGCTCACCCTGGCCAGGGTTAAGAGCTATGAGGTCCCATCCTCATTACCATTTTGATCTGCTCACCCTGACGTTCAATGTCAGTGGTTAAGAGCCCATTGGATTACCTTACAGTTTGGCTTGTTTGTCGAGGTTGATATGACCCCTTTTGACTAAAGCCCACCCATTGTTTGAGACTCTTGTATGGATATAGTGTGTGATGCTTGTTCACTTGTGTTGGTGTGGTTATTTGCTTTCCTCTTCTCATCTCCTTTTCTGTAGGAGTCGTACGATTAACTTCTGAGGAAGTTGAACGTATGAAGAGTTTAGACTTGAGTTGACTCGCTTCCTGTGTGAGTTAAGTTCTTGTTAGAGACCTCGACTTAGGGATATTGATTGCATGACAACTATTAGGCTCGAGTTTCAGTCTCCCTATTAGTTTGTTGTTTCCCTGGTCTCTGGTTAGGAGAGTGTTTTACCCCTGGTAAGGGGAACTACGTCGCCCTGATTCTCATACCAGATGAGATACGTAGGCAGGAGGTTGTGAACAATCTCTCCGGGCACCCTTTTGTTTTGTGTTTTTGTGTATGTTCACCTTTTTTCTTTGAGTTTCTGTTTGTTCACCCTTTCCTTTGTTTTTGCGTGTGTTCACCCTTATTTCCTACTGGTGTTTACCGCTTCAGGTCTTTGTTCATGGCATTTTTTTTCTTTGGTGCGAGTATCCCTTTGTTCAGCGTGTGTGTGAGTGGTATGTCCATACCTTGGGGATTTCTTCTGTTATTATTCGGGGTTCATTCGTGACGATTGTTATTCATTTGGGGTTCATATTGGGGTTCATCTTCGGGGTTCATTTGTGAGGATTGTTATTACTTGGGGTTCATATTGGGGTTCACCTTCGGGGTTCGTTTGTGATGATTGTTATCTTTGGGGTTTACATTGGGGTTCATATTGGGGTTCATTCGTGATGATCGTTATTCACATTGGGGTTCATATTGGGGTTCATTTGTGATGATTGTTATTCATTTGGGGTTCATCTCTGGGGTTCATTTGTGGTGACTGGTTATACATCAGGGGTTTATACTGGATATTTGGTTACTTTGTTGGGGTTCGTTCTGATAACCTTGTTTTTTTGGTGTACGCTGGTTAGCGTTTGTTATTGTTAGGAGTCGGGTGTAAGTCCATGTATTGGCATTCGATTTCCTGTTGGTTATTGTTGGGAGTCAAGTGTAAGTCCATGTATTGGCATTCTGTTTCCTGTTTGTTATTGTTGGGAGTCGGGTGTAAGTCCATGTATTGGCATTCTGTTTCCTTTTTGTTGTTGTTGGGAGTCAGGTGTAAGTCCATGTATTGGCATTCTGTTTCCTGCTTGTTATTGTTAGGAGTCGGGTGTAAGTCCATGTATTGGCATTCTGTTTCCTTTTGGGTGTTTCTTTTGACGTCTCAGCGTCCCTTTTTGGTGTCTTGTTTCAGCGTGCGTTAGCCGAGCTACGAGTGCTCTGATTCTCCTCTAGATAGAGAAGATACGTAGGCATATGACGCGATGTCTTAGCGAGCATGTCTCCCTTTCCCGAACTACGCTGACTCTGATGTTTGTTTCTGACAAACTACGTAGGCCCAGGATGCGACATCCTGCCGAGTCTATTTCCTCCGCCTTCTTTCTCTTCCCCACCTGTTTATCGTTCCAGTTTATGCAGTTTCTTTGAGCAGTTTATTAGCAACCTGTCGCAACCTGAAAAATACAGTGCGCGAAAAAACAACCGGCGAAAGAAAAAGACAGGAGAGTCGCCACCGTGCGTTATTCATCCCAAAGGAGGGAAAGGAAACGCTCGAAGTAAACCTGAAAAAGGAAAGGAAAAGACGGGGTCTCGCAACCAAATCTTGGGTTCGGGAGTCGGTTATGCGAAGGGAAGGTATTAGCACCCCTACGCATCCGTAGTACTCTACGGGATCCACTTTTGTGGTTTTTGTCTAAAGGGTGTGGGTTTACCTAATGTGTTTATTTACTAAAAAGGTTAAGAGAAATGACTCGCGCGGATGTCGCATCCACTGCATACGTATCTCATCTGAATATGAGAATCAGAGTCTTCGTAGCTCGGCTGACCTATGGGTTAGGGGATGCGTGCTCGCTAAGACATCACGTCTTATGCCTACGTATCTCATCTGAAATGAGAATCAGAGCAAGCCGTAGTTCGGCTAACTACGGGGTTGTGGATTGGGTTTTGGACGAACGACGTCACTACGCAATCTACCGGATGCTCGACCTTTGGAGACTTACTCGCCTGTAGTAGAAGGAGTAAACGTGTTGCTTTGGGTTTTAGGGTTTGGGATGCTCGAGGGCAAACAGGCAGTCCTTGACGAAGGAACCACGCTACATGTGGGGATATGAATACAAAACACAAAACATGTATCTCAAAGTAAAATGCCACCAATGGGCTCAAACATTGCCTCCTATCGAGGTCTTCCAGCTAAGAAAGCGATAAAGTACGAGAAAAGGAAAAAATTACCACACGGATAAAGATCCGAAGTTACAGCAATTAAAGGATTAGCAACCCTGAGATCTCTCCAGCTAGACCATCAAAGAAAATCAGTCAATACGATTAATCAGGATAAACCTCCGGATGGTATCCCTGTAAGAGTATGTGAGCCCTCACGAAAACTCAACAGAAAGGTTAGACAAACAAGGTGAAATCCAGGGAAAACAATGCCATGGCAACACAAAGACAGGTTAGAGAAACAAAATAGGGTAACCCAGAGTTGCCCCTAAATCAAAATGTAACCACATGAATAATTCCATCAAAATTCACAAAAAGCTCACAAAAAGCAATCAAGGGTAGGAGGCCTAAACCTCTTGTCAAACACATGCATCAAAAGGGTATCAAATTCACCCATAATACCTCATACATTTAGAGCATTCAAATTAAAGGCATAAAGATGATGGATATATGGCAAACCTGATTGGAGAGATTGATTAAGATTGAATGGTACGGTCGGATCTGCAAAGTAATACTAGGGTTTGTGTGAGGCGGAGTGAACTTCTCAGGGCTGCCTGAAGGTCACTGCAGAGTAGTTCCTAGGTTTCCTTCTCTCAAAATCTTTCTCCAGTGAATCTTCCAGTGTAACTCCAAGTGTGTTTTCCTCTACTGAAACTTCAGTATTTATAGACTGATTTTCGTGGGTAGTGGGCTCAAATGAGGGAGACCCAAGTCCAAAAAAAATTTGTTATATTTTATTTATTTATTTAATTAATTTTATTTATTTATTTATTTTTAACTTTTTTTTTTTTTCGTTTTTTTTTTTTTTTTTTTTTTTTTTTTTTTTTTTTTTTAGTTTCTTGGATCTAATTCTGATTGACATGATGAAATGCAATGTATCTAATGTTAAATGACCTAAAAATGAATGCATGCATGAGGTGTAAAGCGTATGCTTCCAGGAAAAATGAAGGGTAAATTTTGGGGTATTACAACTGCCCCTATTCAATCAACTGGAGACCCGAAAAGAAGATGGCAGTTGCTTTCGTACTTTCGAGGTATCAGGGGATTGAATACAATAAAAGCCCAAAAATTTGCACTGAAGTGACAATGCCTATCAGAATCGGCAAAGAGGTGGCCTTGAAAGAAGAATCTGTCTGGTACGGTGAGAGTCAGTCTGAATATCGAAAAAGAATGTTAACTGGATACCAAAATAAATGGTAACACAGAAATAACCATGGCCTGAATGCCGCTCATCAGTCTGAATACTGGAAAGGACTTCGATCTGAACATCAGAAAATTGGCCTGAATGCCACAAGTCGCATCGACCTGAAGTCGGAAACTTCTTCGATCTGAACATCGGAAAGACTTGGCCTGAATGCCACTTTGATCTGAATATCGGGAAAACTGGCCTGAATGCCACTTCGATCTGAATATCGGAACACTGACCTGAATGCCACTTCGATCTGAATATCGGAACACTGGCCTGAATGCCACAAGTCGCATCGACCTGACCGTCGGAAACTTCTTCGATCTGAACATCGGAAAGACTTGGCCTGAATGCCACTTCGATCTGAATATCGGGAAAACTGGCCTGAATGCCACTTCGGTCTGGATACCGGAAAACTTCATGCCTGTCAGCATTGGCAGAAATATGGAAAGATAATAGAGGCGGCGCATGGGCCAATGACACTTGCTGGGGATAACCAAGGTGGGTCATGAACAATCTTCAGTCTGAGTACTGGAAACAACTTCTAGCTTATCACTTGGGATACCGAGAACGTTTTATGCTTACATGCGTATGTTTGAATTTTTCAATGGCGTAATGCTCCATGAAAATGGAAATGCTACGCGATTTGGGAGAATGGAATGCAATATGATTCTACATGCAGGGATGCGAAATGCTGGGTAGAATGCCAAGCTGAGGCAAGGGGATCTACTGGGGAAATGATCACCATCTTCTGGACCCTGGCAAGGCTGTTGGAGATGCACAGCGCAAAGAATTTTGTGGGGAAATGACCCGCCACACGGTGTTCTAGCAATGACGAAATATCGAGATTCTGACTGGGGAGAGAACGACACTGAACACCTGCTGTTGGGGAAAGCGATAGTGGTTCTAGAAACCACGATCAGCGAGAGATGACTCAGCAAGGGAAGCAAACACCGATACGGTACCGAGGTTCTGCTTCAAGGAAAGAAACCATGGATCTGGCATTGGGATTATCGATCTGGCCTCGAACTCTAAGGAGCAGCCACTTCTGCTGGGAAGATACAGTCTGGCACTGTCAACTCCGCTGGGGGTATACAATCTGGCACTGTCAACTCTACTGGGGAGTGTATATTCTGAAACAACCGCTTGGGGAAGTACGGTGGTGAGAACCTGCTGGGGATTGAAGAATCCAACACTCTGATCAGCTCTGCAGGGATAAGACACCGAATTCGTCTGTTGGTGACCTCACTGGGGAAGATATTCACGATCATCTGCAAGGGGATTTTAAGGAAATGCCCCGAGGGTATCTGTTCTGAATATACGATCCAAAGCACTTAAAGTTTACAGCAATTTTAAATGTTTATTGAGCATGTACCTGTAAAGCCCTTATGTGTCATGATGCAATGTTTATCAAAAATTCGGACGTCATTTTTGCAAACAAAACAGTAAAATGAAAATGAAAACAGAGATATACTAAATAACATGATTTTATTGATTGAATGGCCTCTGAATAGGCATTTACATCAGGAAGCAATCCCTGGAAAGAGGTAATCGCACAAAAGATAAAAACAGAAATTAATCTAATGGCAATGTGAAATGGATTTCTATTGGGTTCCAATTCTGCTATGACTTGCCCGTCTTCAAGATCCTCCAGATGATCAGCCTTCTGAAAAGGTGATTGGACTGTTTCCTACCTTTCGAAAATTTCCAGTCATCGACATGAGATGAGATTCAGAACTAACTCAGAACGCAGTCATTCGCTTAATCCCTAACTTTTGCCTGGATCGCCCTTTTCGGGTTTTCAATCCACCGGGATACCCATTTTTGCCTAAGTTGCCTTTTCAGGTTTTCAACTTACCGGGTGTACGATCTTTTCATTTTTAATCCCTAATTTTTGCCCGAACCTTTTCATTTTCTTGGTTCGTCGGGATTCCCATTTTTGCCTGGACTATTCTTTTTACTGTCCAGCGGGTCTATTTTATGCGAAGTATTTTTTAACTGCGTCTGAGTTCATAGAGGAAGTGAAGTTTTCACCATCCATAGTTTCAAGCATTAAGGCCCCACCATCAAAAACCTTGGTGACAATATACGGTCCATCATAGTTAGGAGTCCACTTGCCCCTGTGATCTGTCTGAGGAGGAAGGATCCTTTTCAACACTAAATCTCCGACTTGGAAACAACGAGGACGCACTTTCTGATCAAAGGCTCTCTTCATCCGACTCTGATACAACTGCCCATGACAAATGGCTGCCATTCACTTCTCTTTGATAAGACTCAACTCATTGAACCTTGTCCGAATCCATTCGGCTTCGTCTAACTTGACATCCAACAAGACTCTTAGAGAAGGAATCTCCACTTCAACAGGTAGGACTGCTTCCATACCATACACCAGGGGTAAGGGGTTGCCCCGGTCGATGTACGTACTGAAGTGCGGTACCCATGCAAGGCGAAAGGTAGCATCTCATGCCAATCTCTGTACGTGACGACCATCTTCTGCACAATCTTCTTTATGTTCTTATTTGCCGCCTCAACAGCGCCGTTCATCTTAGGGCGGTAAGGGGAAGAATTGTGATGCTGAATGTTGAAGTTCCGACACAACTCCTTCATCATTTTGTTGTTGAGATTAGAACCATTATCAGTAATGATTCTTTCGGGAATCCCATAGTGACAAATGATTTCTTTCTTGATGAAACGGGCAACCACATGTCTGGTGACATTCGCGAACGATGCTGCCTCGACCCACTTGGTGAAATAGTCGATGGCAACAAGGATGAAGCGATGCCCATTGGAAGCAGTCGGCTCAATCTTTCCAATCATGTTAATGCCCCACATAGAAAACGGCCACGGCGAAGACATCACATTCAGAGGATTTGGCGGTACATGCACCTTATCAGCATAAATCTGGCATTTATGACAATTCCGAGCATATTTGAAGCAATCTGACTCCATGGTCATCCAATAATAACCCGCTCTCAACAATTTCTTAGCCATTGCATGTCCGCCGGCATGAGTGCCGAAGGAACCTTCATGAACTTCCTGCATTAACATGTCCGCCTCGTGTCTGTCCACGCATCTGAGCAAAACCATGTCGAAGTTCCTCTTATACAGCACATCATCTTTGTTCAAGAAGAAACTACCTGCCAATCTCCTCAAAGTCTTTCTGTCATTGTTGGATGCCCCTGCAGGGTACTCTTGATTCTTCAGAAAGCACTTGATATCATGATACCAGGGCTTGTCATCGACTACCAGTTCAGCAGCAAACACGTACGCGGCCCTGTCAAGGCGCATCACATCGATCCTGGGAGCATAGTTCCAGCGAATTACCTTGATCATGGAGGATAGAGTAGCAAGTGCGTCTGCCATCTGGTTCTCATCACGAGGTATATGATACAATTTTACTGTTGTGAAGAAAGTCAACAGTCTTCTCGTGTAGTCTCTGTAGGGGACCAAAGTGGGTTGGAGAGTATTCCAATCACCATTCACTTGATTGATCACCAGAGCTGAATCTCCGAAGATGTCCAAAGTCTTGATTCTCAAATCAATGGCTTGCTCAATACCCAAGATACAGGCCTCGTACTCAGCTTCATTATTTGTGCACTCAAAAGTCAAACGAGCGGTGAAAGGTATGTGGGCACCTTTCGGAGTTGTAATGACAACACCAATTCCACTTCCTCTAGCATTGACAGCCCCATCAAACAACAAAGTCCACTTTTCGTTTGGATCAGGTCCCTCCTCAACAACTGGCTCTTCACAGTCTTTCATCTTGAGGAACATGATGTCTTCATCAGGGAATTCAAACTTCATCGGCTCATAATCATCAATCGGCTGCTCGGCAAGGTAGTCTGACAGAATACTACCTTTGATGGCCTTCTGTGACGTGTACTGAATATCATACTCTGTTAAAATCATTTGCCAACGAGCGACCCTTCCGGTGAGAGCTGGCTTCTCGAATATGTATTTCACTGGATCCATCTTAGAAATCAACAAGGTAGTATGGTTCAACATATACTGCCTCAGTCGGCGAGCAGCCCAGGCCAAAGCACAACAAGTTTTCTCAAGCTGCGAATATTTGACTTCACAGTCGGTAAACTTTTTGCTAAGGTAGTATATGGCATGCTCTTTTCGACCAGACTCGTCATGCTGTCCCAATACACACCCCATCGAGTTCTCAGTCACTGATAGGTACATTATCAGAGGTCTCCCAGGAACTGGAGGTATAAGGATCGGAGGTTTCTGTAGATACTCTTTTATCTTCTCGAAAGCCCTTTGACAATCTTCATTCCACCTGATAGCCTGATCTTTCTTCAACAATTTGAAAATTGGCTCACACGTGGTTGTTAGGTGAGAGATGAACCTTGCAATGTAGTTCAACCTCCCTAAGAAACTACGGACTTGCTTCTCTGTTCTTGGCTCTGGCATTTCCTGTATCGCTTTTACTTTGTCGGGATCCCCCTCAATCCCTTTTCCGCTAACGATAAAACCCAACAATTTTCCCGATCTCACCCCGAAAGTGCACTTGTTCGGATTAAGTCTCAGTTTGAATTTCCTCAAACGCTCAAACAGTTTCTGCAAATTCACCAAATGTTCTTCTTCTGTCTGAGATTTGGCAATCATATCATCCACATAAACCTCGATTTCATGATGAATCATATCATGGAACAGAGTTACCATAGCTCGTTGATATGTTGCTCCGGCATTTTTCAGACCAAACGGCATCACCTTGTAGCAGAAGGTGCCCCATGGGGTTATGAAAGTTGTCTTTTCCATGTCCTCTAGTGCCATCTTGATTTGGTTATAGCCAGAAAAGCCATCCATGAAGGAGAATACCGAGAACTGAGCTGTATTATCCACCAAAACATCGATGTGAGGTAATGGGAAATCATCTTTAGGGCTAGCTCTGTTCAGATCCCGATAGTCGACACACATCCGTACCTTTCCATCCTTCTTAGGTACTGGGACGATGTTTGCAACCCATGGCGGATAATTGGTGACTGCTAGAAACCCTGCATCCAACTGCTTTTGCACTTCTTCCTTTATCTTGACAGCCATCTCTGGTCTTGTTCTTTTGAGCTTCTGCTTGACTAGAGGACAACCTTCTTTGAGAGGCAAGCGGTGTACCACGATGTTTGTGTCCAGCCCAGGCATGTCCTGATAAGACCAGGCGAAGATGTCAACGTATTCTTGCAGCAATTCAATCATCCCTTTCTTCACATTGTCTTCTAAAGCAGCCCCTACCTTGATTTCTCTCTTGGCGTCCTCGGTGCCGAGATTAATCACTTCAACAGACTCTTGATGCGGTTGAATAACCCTTTCCTCTTGTTTTAATAACCTGGTAAGCTCTTCAGGGAGTTCACAGTCTTCATCACCCTCTTCTTCAGCTTGAAAGATTGGATTTTCAAAGTCGAAGCGAGCCATAGCAGAACCGTTATCAATAGGATCCGGTGATGTGCATCTGCATGAGTGATGGTATGTGCTTATGAGTGTGAACAAGAAGTGAAAACTAAACAAAACATTGCCATTTTTTTTATTTTGAAAAACTGCAAAAATAGAAAGACAGGGAACGAAATATTTGAATGCAAAAATACGTCCTTTATTTATGATAAAAATGCAAGTGTCACATAGACGGGCCCTACAATGAGTCATTACGCCCTGGGCGGAACGTAAGACTTGGATATGCATGAATAAACAAAGAAAATTACTCTTCAAGAAGAGTGACTTGGATAATCTCTTTAGAAGACCAATTGTTGATGACTTCACCCGAGATCCTCGGACGCACCCAGTTGTCAATGTCACAATCACTATCCCCATCTTCTTCGTTGACTGCAGAGACTTGACCATACTGAATGATGCCAGCACTGGAGAAAGTGATCGGCCCCTGATGAGTCTGAAGTGTTGAAGTTGTAGAGATCTGACCAAACAAAATGAGAACACCACGGCGGTACCTGTTATGCATGACATGCTAATGGATATGCAAATGCAATGACATGTTTATCAATTCCAAAGGGCATTCTACCCTCTTGATTCCAGTCTCACATTTGATAAATAGTGTAAGAAGAAAACCCCGATTGGAATCAAGAAGAAGATATAAACCCCCGGGAATAGATAAACATGTGTTAAATGATATGAATGCAGAATGATGTGATGATGTGAATGCAATGCAATGGCATGTCAATCAGGATTGCTGTATCTGCTTGAACATCTGTCGGGTTACACTCTCTGAAGAGAAAACCACTGAGGAATATAATACAAGATCAAAGCTCTGCTCCAGAAAACCGGGTTGGTTGGAGGTTAAGGTTTCCTGAGTTTAGCCCGCCCCTCACTGGTAGGTTCTAAGAACAGAAGTTCGTCAACTTCAGCCCTTCAGTCGCGAATAATACGTTTACCACTGAAGGTTTGGCATTATTACGGGATAAAAGACCTCCACTGACTCCCCTCAACAGGACATCCTAAAGCAAGTTCCCAGTCTCGGGGTCCTCGGATTGATCAGCGAGAATGCGCCCACCAGAGCTAACATAATCACGTCTCGGAGGAGAGGCCTCGACTGAGTTCTCGGGAAATGGTCACCAGAGTCGACGATTTCTAAAGGAACATCATTTCGTTACGGAACATCCGTAGGACATAATATATCCAAAAGAAACCTCGTCTGGGTGTGGTTCTTCACGAACGACTTAACGTAGCAACATGCCACGCAAGCCTCATGATCATCCACTCTAAAACCTGTGTGTACACTCAAGCCTGGGTAATGGGCTTATCTCTCGTAGAACATCCCACCCCAACAAACAAACAACAGCTCCAACAGATACAACAGATGAATGCAAGCAAGTAAGTAAATAAATGTACAAAAGCATGAACACCCAATAAACAAGAAATCACACGAGCTAGGAGGGACTCGCTTAGGGAAGATGGACCAGCAAGAGGTCAACTTCTTAGTCCCCAGCAGAGTCGCCAGCTGTCGCAACCTGAAAAATACAGTGCGCGAAAAAACAACCGGCGAAAGAAAAAGACAGGAGAGTCGCCACCGTGCGTTATTCATCCCAAAGGAGGGAAAGGAAACGCTCGAAGTAAACCTAAAAAAGGAAAGGACAAGACGGGGTCTCGCAACCAAATCTTGGGTTCGGGAGTCGGTTATGCGAAGGGAAGGTATTAGCACCCCTACGCATCCGTAGTACTCTACGGGATCCACTTTTGTGGTTTTTGTCTAAAGGGTGTGGGTTTACCTAATGTGTTTATTTACTAAAAAGGTTAAGAGAAATGACTCGCGCGGATGTCGCATCCACTGCATATGTATCTCATCTGAATATGAGAATCAGAGTCTTCGTAGCTCGGCTGACCTATGGGTTAGGGGATGCGTGCTCGCTAAGACATCACGTCTTATGCCTACGTATCTCATCTGAAATGAGAATCAGAGCAAGCCGTAGTTCGGCTAACTACGGGGTTGTGGATTGGGTTTTGGACGAACGACGTCACTACGCAATCTACCGGATGCTCGACCTTTGGAGACTTACTCGCCTGTAGTAGAAGGAGTAAACGTGTTGCTTTGGGTTTTAGGGTTTGGGATGCTCGAGGGCAAACAGGCAGTCCTTGACGAAGGAACCGCGCTACATGTGGGGATATGAATACAAAACACAAAACATGTATCTCAAAGTAAAATGCCACCAAGGGGCTCAAACATTGCCTCCTATCGAGGTCTTCCAGCTAAGAAAGCGATAAAGTACGAGAAAAGGAAAAAATTATCACACGGATAAAGATCCGAAGTTACAGCAATTAAAGGATTAGCAACCCTGAGATCTCTCCAGCTAGACCATCAAAGAAAATCAGTCAATACGATTAATCAGGATAAACCTCCGGATGGTATCCCTGCAAGAGTATGTGAGCCCTCAAGAAAACTCAACAGAAAGGTTAGACAAACAAGGTGAAATCCAGGGAAAGCAATGCCATGGCAACACAAAGACAGGTTAGAGAAACAAAATAGGGTAACCCAGAGTTGCCCCTTAATCAAAATGTAACCACATGAATAATTCCATCAAAATTCACAAAAAGCTCACAAAAAGCAATCAAGGGTAGGAGGCCTAAACCTCTTGTCAAACACATGCATCAAAAGGGTATCAAATTCACCCATAATACCTCATACATTTAGAGCATTCAAATTAAAGGCATAAAGATGATGGATATATGGCAAACCTGATTGGAGAGATTGATTAAGATTGAATGGTACGGCCGGATCTGCAAAGTAATACTAGGGTTTGTGTGAGGCGGAGTGAACTTCTCAGGGCTGCCTGAAGGTCGTTGCAGAGTAGTTCCTAGGTTTCCTTCTCTCAAAATCTTTCTCCAGTGAATCTCCCAGTGTAACTCCAAGTGTGTTTTCCTCTACTGAAACTTCAGTATTTATAGACTGATTTTCGTGGGTAGTGGGCTCAAATGAGGGAGACCCAAGTCCAAAAAAAATTTGTTATATTTTATTTATTTATTTAATTAATTTTATTTATTTATTTATTTTTAACTTTTTTTTTTTTAGTTTTTTTTTTTTTTTTTTTTTTTTTTTTTTTTTTTTTTAGTTTCTTGGATCTAATTCTGATTGACATGATGAAATGCAATGTATCTAATGTTAAATGACCTAAAAATGAATGCATGCATGAGGTGTAAAGCGTATGCTTCCAGGAAAAATGAAGGGTAAATTTTGGGGTATTACACAACCCTTTCCTTTCCTTTGAGCTATCTTTTGAGCGTGGATCCCGTCGAGTACGGCGGACGTGAGAGGTGCTAACACCTTCCCCTTGCGTAACCGACTTCCGTACCTTGTAATCTCTGGTGGTAAGACCGTTCCTTTCCCTTTCTTAGGTTAGTCCTGCGCTCCCTTTCCGTCATAGGATGAATAGCGTCGGTGGCGGCTCTGTATTTTCCCCGCCGGTTGTTTTTTGCATCGCGACAGCTGGCGACTCATCTGGGGAACTGAAGTTGACCTCTTGCTGGTCCATCTTCCCTAAGTGAGTCAATCCTAGCGCTCTCTAGCGTGATTGTATTTTCCCCGCCAGCTGTGATTGTATATTTGCATATATGTTTGCATGCATCATGTTATCACTGTGTTGGATTCTGGACAGGTGTGGTTTCTCTGATTTGGGGGTGGGTGTTCTGAGTGGGGCTAAAACCCAAACCCGATTATACACCTAGGATTAGCGTGGTCTCATGTTTCCTCACATGTTGGATCAACATGTTGTTGCGACGTGACATACCACATCCGGACGAGGTTCTTTTGAGAGAAGCTCTTCCTTGTGGAGTTTCCACTATGGTTGGGTTATCTCTTTTGAGCTGTTGACTTCGGTGACCGTTCTTTCCTGGATCTTTGGTTTAGATGATCTTATGAGAGCTGTACGGCAAACCCGAAAGGGCAAACCCGTTGAGTATCTCATCCGATTGTCGAGACCGATTATCCGCCTTAGGATGACCTTATTAGAATTCACCTGTGAGGGGAGGGATTTGATTCTTACAGGTACAGTTTCTGTTAGTGACTCTTTGATGGTGACTTCGGTTCAGGATCTGGGTTCTATTTATGAGTTGGATTTGTGGATATTTATTTCTGACACGCCGAAGTTCTGTCCTTGGTATTTATCAGCGGGTTCCGTTTATTTCGGATCCCCCGGGTTAGATTTGGGGTTACTTGTTCAGATGATCTTGTTGCTATCCGTTCAGTGGTTTTCCTGTGATGATGGTGATGTATCCTCCGGTTCCGTTTATTTCGGATCCCCGAGTTGGATTTGTGGTTACTTAGTCCCTTGGATGGTTGTGATCAGGTCTGAGACCGGAATCCAGTACAGTTGATGTTCAGATGTCTTGGAGGATAGCACTATGAATTGAATTCATGCATCTGCATCATTCCCATTTTGCATTTAGCCGCATCTAACTCATGTTTATCCATATGCAGGGTACATTCTTGATTGAGATCCTGGTTGAGAGACATCCTTGTTCGAAGCATGAGGGCCGACTTAAAATTTGCCACCACAATTAAATACTCTAATAAGGAGGACTTTTGCGTCGTAAATATTTCAAAAACAGAAAGATTCATCACAATTTTCCATTCTCGGACAATCAATCAAACCACGTCCGTATGGAGGTATGCATTACTTGATCTACATGCATCCCGACAAATATGATTCTGTTGACTGTATGAGAATCGAAAATTATGAGGACTCGTTTCTGTTTTCAAAATATTCACGATCCAAAAGTCCTGATGGTGGTGGTGATCGTAGTGGCGGTCGGAGTGGTGGTCGGAGTGGTGGTCGTGGTCTAAGTTTTCATCAAATAATGCTTAAGTTTCTTATTGTATTTTTGGCTTTTCTTTTATGAGAGTTTTTGAAGGTATTACAAAGTTACATAAATTATAATTGTTTTTGTAAACAATCTTCTTGTAGGTGAGCATTATTAGTGATGTAAATACAGTGCATTCATATGTTACAATTTGCTTTAGTGACTTTAGTTATTTGTGATGTAATTGAGAGAATGAGGCAAAAGTAGAGGAGGACTGAAATTCAGTTTGAATCCTTGAGAGAAACTAGGCCTCTCAAATTGTCTATATGATCCTTCATCTATATAGTTTTCGTGAATGCTTAATAGTAATACCTGTATTGTGATATCAAGTTCTGCTATTCCCTATTTGTTCTGCATTCTTGGTAAGAGTGATTGAAATACTCTTACATTTGCGTTACAGTTCTCATTTTAGTCTAGATGTTATTTTGGTCTCCTTGCTGTGCTAAATGTTGTGCATGTGATCAAGAGGAGATTACCATAATAGCTTTCTCTATGTTGAGTGCTGTAATTTTATGTTTGTCCGTGATCATTCCTACCAACGATTTATTTGTATGTTTGCATCATTTAGTAAATTTCACTCATTATAATGAGTTATTTAGCAAAGTAATCCATGTTTAAAGTTAGTCAAGTAACTTCTCTATTTTCATTATTATTAGTCCATTTATGTTGTAATGGATATGTACTGCTTTCATTGAGTATGAAGATTGCACAATCACAACCAAATTGCCATTTCATAAACCACATGTTGCTATTTGTAATTAGAGCTGGAAAATGGTGCCATTGATCTTCATATATAGTTCATCGTTTAGAGAGAGAAATATCAGAAAGAATTTCCTAGCCGGTGTGGAGAATGTAGGTGCAAGAAGAAGGAGAGAAACATTTTGTAAAGAGCTACTTTTTACCCTACTCATTTTTTGAAAATCACATTCTTTTTGGTATACCAGTTCCAACAAAATAACATCAAAGTTTTTGGCGTCTAGAAGGGTAATTCCAAACAAAGTAGTGTTTTCTCTCGTCCGGGAGGAGTGTATTTTTCTCTCGTTTTCTCTCGTCCGGGAGGAGTGTATTTTTCTCTCGTCTATAGTGTATTTTAAGAATTATAAGGCGAGTAAACGAAGTTCTCTTTCAAATTTTTAAATGTTGCTAAGATTTGGAGAATTTAATTTGTTAGTCCCATTTATGTTTGGCAAAATCAAAGTTTTTGGTACAAATTAAATTTTCAGTAGTGTATTATAAATTTCAGATATATCGAAAATTTGAAATTTTCAAGAAGTTACAAATAATAGCAAATATTTTAAATTTAATATTTTATATAGGAAATTTCAACTAAAGTGAAATTTTCGGTAGTGTTATTTGTTTGAAATTTAAACGTTCAGGATTTTCCCAATAGTTTTGGATGGTTATGATTGCACTGACAATTTTGTGTGGTTCAAAGTAAATGCAGAGTTGTATAAATAGGGATGGTCACCTATTATTTGATAAAAACATCTCAAAAAATGTATCTTCCTCAATTTTTGATTAAGGCAGAAGTGTATTTCAACGGAGTTTCATCTTCTGGATGGTATCATATCTCTCGCCGCCTTGATGTCCAAGTTGAATGAATTGTTGCTTGATATTGAAAACAGAAAGGTGAGAAAGATCAAATTTCGTTAAGATTGGATTGATACAACCTTATTGAGTTGAAGACCGACGAAGATGTGAAGGATACATGAAGATCATTTCGCCGTAGGTTAACAAATGGGCTGATCGAGTTAGATGTTAAGATTTCAAGATCCGCTGATAACATAATTAAGAGGATGAAACGTTCAGAATCATCTGATAGTGTCTAGGTTTTCTTATTTATTATTGTTTATTTAAGTTACGTTTAAATTATGTAATCCATTGTCAAATGTTAGTTTATGTTGATGTTGCATCAATGGAAGATCAAAAATATTATTTAATAAAAAGTTCTAATGGAAATGTCTGAGTAATGTTACATGTAATATACAAATAATATACAAATAATAGATAAAGATAACAATAATGCCTAAATAGGACCCCCACGACCTTTGTGTGCAGCCCGAGATAATTCAGTATGAACCTCGTCATCAGGTTATCCATAATAACTGCAATCATCTAGAGGCGATGCTGGTCATCGCCATCAACTGTAGGAGGAGGCGGAGGCAACACGTCATCGACAGGTACCCCAACATCATATATATGATCAATATGTGGGATGATGCGAGAGTATGATACAATGAGGTACCACTATAAGTAATCATCCTCACACTACGAGGGGTGTTGAACCATAACTGCTTGACCACCTAATCTGTAACCTCATCAGGAATCACCTCCTCAACAACCTCCTCAATAACCACCTCATCTGCAACAACAACATATGACTTGACTACTTCATATGCCACCTCATCTCTGGGCTGCTCAACTGAACTAGTCGGTCGGCGTCGGGTGCTACTGGGTGCGCGAAACTGACCTTACTCAGCCAAGCGTGTTTGGTGTGAACCGGTTGGAATCACTCGTCCAGCCCGTATCTGGGAAGAATGAGCCGCAACAGCCCTAGCTTGATCTGCCGCTCTATATGTCGCTTTATCTGCAATAGTGTCATCCCTACCTCTGTGTTCACTGCAAAAGATGGAAAAATTAAAAAACAAAGTTTTTATAACTATCGAAAAAAAAAAGTTTTTATAACTATCGAAAATTCTGGAATTTTCAGGTGATTTTGTATCAGAAATTTTGAAATTTTCATTAGCACCATACATTTTGAAATTTTCGGTATAAAATCACCCAAATTTAGTAATTTATGATAAATTTTTTTTATTGATTTTGAAGTTTTCAATAGAAGAAACGAAAGTGAATTCAAATTCACACGTGAAAATTTTGAAATTTGAAAAATAAGAAAACCATTGTTGCATGGACAGTATTATCTATTCCTATGAAATGAGAAAGTGCTAAATTCAAATGGGGTGTCAAAATAAATGGTCTAAGATTAGAAGTTAATTTCAAATTGGGCCAGGGCTCAATTAAACTAGGTCACTTTCTTGTTTTTTTTAATCGTTAATTTAAAATGTTATATTTTATAAAAATGATCATATTATTATATTTTCACTTAAACTTAATTTTATCCAAATTTTATTCCATATATATATATATATATATATATATTATATATATATATATATATATATATATATATATATATATATATATATATATATATATATATATATATATATATATATATATATATATATATATATATATATATATATATATATATATATACAAATTGTATGGGGATTTTATAAGTAATATTAAACTAATCAAATAATTATGAGTGTCATGGAAAATTAATAGATAAAGATATACATATGTATATAGGTTCAGTTTTATATTCGATTGGATTTTTTTCTTCACATATTTGAAATCCAATTAATACTTTTTATGGTTTTTAGTATTTTCTAACTTTATTTTTATTCAACTTTTGAACTTTTTAGTAAGGTATAACAAACCAGGAAAAAATTAATCACGGAATGAAAATTTCTCAATTTTAATAAATTTATATTTTTCAAAAATAAAATCTCTTAGAACATCTACAATAATTAATTTTAAATTTTATATTATTATTAAACAATTCTTACAATGTTATATTAATTTTACACAACTATATAATTTCTATTCCACTAGTTAAAAATTATACAACTCTTATAATATTAGCTCTAAAGCAACTAAAGCTAAAGCTTTTAGTCTCCCAAAATTATAGAGAAATAGTATTTTCACTCGCTCTCACGCTACCGTAAAAGGTTTATAGTGTCACTAATATCTAAATACGCATCTTCAAACATATTTATTTTTGTAATTTCTTAGTTCAAAATTAACATATATTTTTGTTTACGGTAAAATTTAGTCCGCAGATACATCTCTGTATAGGTAAAAAATGCGTCTGAAGATGCATCTCCGTAAACACCTTTTATTCAAAAATGTGTGAGTGGTCCGAAGATACGTCTCCGAATGCTATTCTTTCATATTCCGCGCCAAACCCTTTCCTCTTCTTTTCAAGCACCCCAGTACCAAGCTTTTTAGTCCTTATCACACCTGAATTTTTTATTGCACATGGGGATACGTATGAATAAAATTCGCAATCTTTTCGAACACGGTAGAAAATAAACTTTTTAGTCCTCCTCTTTTTTCTTTCAAACTTTTAATAACTTGAAGAAAGCAAATAAACGAAAGTTCACATTCACATTCACAAAACTAACTAAACGGTTCGCGTTTAGTACAACAAAGATGAAAAGTGCTAATACATTTTCCTCGCGTAACCGACTTTCGAATCCGAATTTGGTTGCGACGATCATATTTTCGTTCTTTAAGGATTTTATCGATTTTTTTTAAGAATAAATAAACTTCGATGATGACTCTTATATTTTGAGTGTTTGTTACGCTCGAGTATTTTTTGCACCGCGACATATATGTTATTAGTTTTTAATTGATTTTGTAATTGACTTACATTCAGACAAGATTTTGATATGGTAGATAATGATTATAAAAATGTATTTACTTGTGAAAATGTATTTTTAGTAAATTTAAATCATTTATTAAGTTTAATGGTGTATTTTTCCTATTCCATCGGTTAAGCATATAATTTCCATGGAAACCTTAGCTGACACCATTTATATATTTTTAATCAATTTTATATATATTATTTAGATTATTCTCAAATTTTAAGTGAAATACTTATTATTTTTAATGGTGTGAGATCTTCGATTGATCATGCCACGAACCTTCCTGTATACATTTCCTATATGATGTTAGTTCATTCAAAAAGTTTCATGTTACGTTATTCATGCTAAGAATCATCCCAAGTATTAATTTAAAAAAAATAGTCATTTTCTAATTCCACAGTAACAATTAATGACACCAGATATATATATGTTAAATTTATTTATAAATTAAGTGAAGTATTGTTCAAGATTGAAACTCTTATATGCTCACGAAAGAATTTTTAGACTCTATATTCTATATTCTAGAAGAATAATAGATTCGAAGGTGCGTTAAATAATTGTAGTCTTACCAAGCCACTAATTTTTAGATAATTATTTGCATTCTTGCAAGAATTTTGTTAATTGATTGCAAATAATTCATATAATGTCTCTTAAGACGACTTGAATTGAATTGAGAGAAAAGTTGAATTCCCAACTATATGGTTACTCCCCCCATCGTTTGTGGTAAGTATTTGTTAATGATTTTTCCTTAACAAATGTATGCTTATTTATGATGAAAAAACTAGTTTTTTTAAATAATTCTTATATGATGCACGTTTTGTTCCAACTTTATTAGGCTTTGGACTACAATTATTATCAACTAAATGTAGAACAACTTGTGATGTATATGCATAATTATTGACATTCTCAATTTTTTTCAACAAAGTAATTGTTAATTGAAAATTAAAATTCCGCTTTTATTTTTTAATCACTTTAGTTGTAGCTTGTATTCCAATTGTATAAATACATTTGTATCATCCCAATTCATGGTTAATGCAAAAATATATTCATCCAAAAATATTACTCTATTTTCTCTATTTTTCTCTCTCAACTTCATCTTCCCCAATCTTCTTTTCTTCCACCATTGTTGAACCTTCAATTTTTCAGTTTTGAGTTTTATGTTCCAACATTTGGCATCAAGAGCCTTGGTTATCGATCCTAATCCGCTGCAACAATGGCAACCGTTTCCAATGATCGAATTCCCACCAATCTCCCGATTCTTGATTCGAAGAACTATGATAAATGGAAAAAACAAATGAGGGTTTTGTTTGGTTATCAAGAGGTGCTTGAGATCGTCGTCAATGGAGTTACACAATTAGGGGCAGAGGCTACCGACATTCAAAGAGCTACACACAAAGAAGAGAAGAAGAAGGATTACAAAGCCCTATTCTTGATTCATTCTTGTGTTGATAACGACAATTTCGAGAAGGTTGGCGATTGTGAATCGGCGAAGCAAGCATGGGAAATCTTGGAGAAAGCATATGTCGGTGCCGTCAAAGCGAAGGTTGTAAGGTTACAAACTTACAAGTGACAATTCGAGTTAACACAAATGGAAGATAAAGAAACGAGCAACGACTACATTACGCACATTACCCGGTTAGTTAATCAAATCAAATCTTGTGGGGAAATGATTCTTGAGCAGAATGTTGTATCGAAAGTATTGCGTTCGTTAACGCCGCGTTTCGACAACATAGTTGTGGCTATTGAAGAATCAAATGATCTAACAACTTTGAGCAAGGATGAATTGCAAAGTTCGTTAGAGGCACATGAACAAAGGATGGATGAGAGAGGCGCCGACAAAGCCAAAGCGGAGATTGCTTTACAAGCGCGTTTCAATGAGAAGAATAAAAGGTCGAAAGGAAAATTTGCGGCGAGAGGTAAATCAAATTTTCAGAATTTTGGTTCAAATGATTCACAAAATTCAAAGCATTTGACGAGTGAAAAGGGTGAATGTAGCTCCAAGGATAGTGGTCATAGCAATGGTTTCAAGAAGCGTGATGTGAGTAAGGTTCAATGCTACAAGTGCAGAAAGTTTGGACACTTTGCAAATTCGTGTCGTGGTAAATCGAACGAGAATCACAATAACGAAGCCAAGGTTGCTAGGGAAGAGGTAGATGATGAGGACACACTTCTAGTAATGATCACGGAGGGGAGTTATAGCATTACGGATGTTCCGGGCAGCAGCTACAGCAGTGAAAGTTTGTGGGACAGCAGCTGTACTGTTCCGGAAAATAGCGAGAAAATGCATTCGGATCGAAATGCGTTGGTTACCGTTCGTGATGGAGTCCAAGGGAGAGATGAGTGGTACTTGGATTCCGGTTGTTCAACACACATGACGGGTCGAAAAGATTGGTTTGTGCAAATCAATCAAGCGGAAAAAAGTAAAGTCAAATTTGCCGACGACACCACTTTAAGCACCGAAGGGGTAGGAGATGTTTTGATCGGAAAGAGGAATGGTGGACATTCGAGGATCAAAGATGTCTTGTATATACCGGGAATTAAGTGTAATCTTTTAAGTATTGGCCAATTACTTGAAAGAGGATACAAAATTCGGTTGGAGGACAAGATTTTACGCGTTTTGGATTCAAATGGTGTGTTGATTCTAAAAGCGCCGATGGCTGCCAACAGAACTTTTAAGGTTGAGTTAAAGGTTATGGAGCATCGTTGTCTAGCTACTGCGACAAGTAGAGAAAAGTGGTTATGGCATTACCGTCTTGGTCACCTTAATTTTAGGGATCTAAGGAAGTTGCAACAAAGTGAAATGGTAACAGGGCTGCCACACATCAGTATTCCAACTGAATTATGTGAGGAATGTGTGAAGGCTAAACAGCACAAGAATGTGTTTAGCAAAGATGCGAGTCGAAGAACCAAAGGCTTACTTGAGGTGGTATATTCCGACGTTTGCGGACCGATGCAAGTAGAGACTTATGGTGGCAATCGATATTTTATTACGTTCATTGACGATTTTAGTAGGAAGCTTTGGACATATCTTATCAAGAGAAAAGATGAGGTATTTGGAGTTTTCAAGAATTTCAAATCCATGGTGGAGCGCCAAAGCGGTCGGAAGCTCAAAATTCTAAAAACGGATGGTGGAGGTGAGTATGCCTCTAGTGAGTTTGGGAAGTTTTGTGATCTTGAGGGAATTGTACATGAGGTGGTGCCTCTGTATACGCCTCAACAAAACGGGGCTGCCGAGAGGAAAAATCGTACAATAATGAACATGGTGCATAGTATGCTTTGTGGGAAGAATTTGCCTAAGGAATTGTGGGGTGAGGCCGTCTCTACAACCACCTACTTGTTGAATAGGTGTCCCACTAAGAAGCTAGAGAAACTCACACCGGAAGAGGCTTGGAGTGGCTTCAAACCAAATTTGAATCATTTGTTCGTTTTTGGATCGATTGCATATCGTCATGTACCGGATCAACTTCAGAAGAAATTGGATGATAAGGGTGAGAAACTGATATTTGTAGGATATCATTCTACTAGAGGGAACAAGTTGTTCGATGGAAGAAATCGGAAGGTCGTCATAACCCGGGATGTGACTTTTGATGAAGTAAAAAATGCAGAAAATGCTGAAGTAACCGGTTACCCAAATAGCAGTAACCGGTTACTCACAGAAAATGCAGCAGTAACCGGTTACCCAAATTGCAGTAACCGGTTACACAGTGAAGATTTGCAGCAACAACAGTTTTTTGAATTCTCTGATCCTGAGGCTAATGACACAAATGTACCAGCACCTACAGTAGCGCAAAATAATGTCGTTAATAATGGTAGACCAGTGAGGCAAAGAGCCTTGCCTCATAGACTCCGAGATTACGAAAGATTCCAAGATAACGAAGTGAATAACGATGGTGACTTTGTTCATTTCGTACTTATGGCCGAATCTGAACCGGTAAATGAAGAAGAAGCCTTAAGTGATCCTAAGTGGATATGTGCAATGAAAGAGGAGCTGGAATCTATTGAGAAGAACGGTACTTGGGAGTTGGTCGATTTACCACTTGGAAAGAAACCGATAGGTGTGCGATGGGTCTATAAGGTTAAAGCAAATCCCAAAGGGGAAGTAATCAAGCACAAAGCTCGATTAGTGGCGAAGGGGTTCTTGCAACGAGAAGGTATAGACTATGAGGAGGTATTCGCACCGGTGGCTAGATTAGAGACTATTCGTTTGGTTGTTGGTATTGCGCATAGCAACAATTGGATGATTTACCAAATGGATGTCAAATATGCGTTTTTGAATGGTCCTCTTGTTGAGGAGGTCTATGTGGGGCAGCCACCCGGTTTCGTGATAAAAGATCAAGAGATGAAGTATTACAAGCTGCACAAGGCGTTGTATGGTTTGAAACAAGCTCTAAGAGCTTGGAACAAACGTATTGACGGCTTTCTTATTGACATTGGTTTCAAACGATGTGTATCCGAACATGGAGTTTATGTGAGATCGGATACGAATGATGGTGTGATTATACTTTGCTTGTATGTTGATGATCTCTTGATTACGGGCAGCCATGACAAGAGTGTCTAAAGGTTCAAAGGTGAGCTCATGAGAGAGTTTGAGATGACTGTTAGATGCCCAAAAGTGCTTATTTGAGCTATCATATGTGGGCATCTTTCACTCTATTTCCTTGCTAAAATGTCGAAACCACCTTTGTTTCAGATGAAATGCAATACAATGATAATCTATCTTGGTACCTTTGATTTGTGTGTTATTATGCAGGAATTAGGCATGAAATAATAGAAAATGAAGACACAAGAAATGTGGCAAAGGAATCAAATAAGACAAGCATTCATCAGCTTGCTCGCTAGGCGAGGGTTGTGGCGAAGCACTCGCTAGGCGAGCGTCCAGCGAAAGCCAAGCGAAAAGCCCCAGGATTTTACAGTGGCAAACATTACCACACTCGCTAGGCGAGCTTCCAGCGAGGTGTCTGGCGAACACGTCCAGACTTGGTGAAAAGCGCAGCCAGCACTCACTCGCTAGGCGAGTCCTTAGCGAGTTCCCAGCGAGCATTCCAGTAGCAAAACCTCTCAACCTCGTTGGGGCGAAGGTTGAAGCGTGTCCTTCGCTAGGCGAAGGTTTTGTTCGCTAGGCGAACATGACAGTCTGGGAAAGGCTGTTTCTCTGGGCGCAGGTGCCTCAGGTGCCTCAATTAGGGGCTCGCTAGGCGAGCCATTCTGCTCGCCTAGCGAGCATGATAGCCCAGTAGCTGCTCTATAAGTAGCAAGTGCCATTTTTTGGAGCCATACCTTGTTTTTCCATACTTTTGTACTTTTTCCAGATATTTTTACAGCATTGTTCCAAGGATCTTTTGTGACCTAAAAACCATTTCTCTTCATCTCTTAACCATTTTTCACAAAAAGAAGGTGGATTCCCATCCAATCTTGATTATTCGACTTGGATGTTGATCAACCTTCTTCCGAAACTTGCCGACCAAGCTACCATGAAAATGAGTAGCTAAGTCCTTCATTTGTCAAGGTTAGATGTAGATGATCATTAGCTTTGTGTGTAAATGTAAGGATCTTCATTTGTAAACTCTTTAATGGTGAATATATGATGAAAACTTTGTTCTTATTCAAAACTCTTTGTGTTGGTTTATGATCGAGAGATGTTTACCAACTCTTAACCTAGGTTTTCATCCAATCTTGTTTGTTAGCTAGAGATAGTAATGAATGATTTTGTTCACCATAAGGTTGAACCAAAAAGTTGTCATTTTGATAGATTGTGTTAGAGATAAACAATGGATCAAAATGGGAAAACTCACAATGTGTGTTAGAGATAAACACATTGGGAGGACTTTGTGAAATAATTTATCATCTAAAGGAGTTTATAAGTTTTGTTGATCGAACATATACATGCAAAGTGATCGTCGAACCCTAACTTTGGCAATATTTCTCAAATATTCAAACCAAAACTTTTACCGCATTTAATTACATTTTTATGCAAGATACCGTGACAAATACCAAAACCCCATTGTTACCTTAAGCAAAGAATTAATACAACCATCGAAAGGCGGTGATATCTTACAATCCCTGTGGATACGATAACAAAAACCCGACACTTAAAATTACATTCAATAAAATGGCGCCGTTGCCGGGGATTGTAAATTGATATTGCGAGCATCGCAATGGTTGCTTAATTTTTAGCTTTTGAATTTTTGACTTGTGCTTGTAATTTGTTTGGTTTAGTTTGCAGCTTACGTTTTATGCGAGGGCAAATCCCTGTGGACGAACTTCTTTTTGATCCTGAGATCGAGAGAACCGCAAGGAGGCTCAATAGCAAAACGAGACGTAGGAGGCAACAGGCTAGACAACGTCAAGAGCAAGGAGAAAGTTCTTCTACCACAAATCCACCACCATTCATACCTAACATGGAGCCACCACCACAACCGCCTATTTCTACTCCATGCATAAACAGTCCAAGAAACACCGCTCAGTTTGCCAACCACACGGGAAGGCAAGCTGAGATGAAAACGGGAACTCTCAATTTATTATATGGAAGTCCATTCACCGGAATGGACCATGAAGATCCCTTTGCTTTTCTCACAAAATTTTATGAGATAACATTGGCGGCCGGAGTGGATCAGGCTCAGGAGCTCCTGTTGTTTAGAAGATTATTTCCCCACGCTTTGCTCGGCAAAGCAAAAGATTGGTACTTAGACCAAACACCAGCCGTCATGACAGACTGGAACGTGTTAGAAGAGAAGTTCATCGAAAGATTCTTCTCCCATAACCGGTTCATGGAATCCAAGACGACCATCTCGGTGTTTGCATAAGGAATCAATGAACCCTTAAATGAACCGTGGGAAAGATTCAAGTCCATGCTTCGGAAATGTAAAGGGCATGGATTTGATGAATTGACTCAAATCCATATCTTCAAAAATGGACTTCAACCAAATTGCAAGACGTTGTTGGATGCTACCTCGGGTGGCTCTTTGTTGTCTAAAAGTGCCGAAGAAGCTACAAATATCATAAATCGAATGGCTCTAAATGATCTTCAGAGTCAAAGTCGAGGCAACTCTTTGAATAAGTCGGGAGTGCTTGAGCTAGGGACGAACGATGCCATCCTTGCCCAAAACAAGCTCATCTCACAACAAGTGGAACTCTTAACGCAACAAATTAAAGAGTTGAGAGAACCGTCTAAAGCTAAACAAATAGCTTGTTGTGAGCTTTGCAAAGGTGAGCATGACACCGGATTCTGTCCACCTCCGGGGTTTGAAGAAGTAAACTACATGGCAAACCAACGAGACTATCAACCGAGACAACAACAACAACAACCTTATCAACCAAACCCTCAAAATCAACAACCAAATTTCCAAGGGAACCAAGCGTTCCAACCTAGGAGTAACTATTACCATAACCAAGGTTATGGAGGTGGTTCTTCTAGCCGTCAAAACCCTCCCCAAAATCCTTATCAATCTCAACAACCGCCGGTCGTAACTTCTAAGTTGGAAGAGACATTGACGCAATTCATGCAAATGTCAATGGCAAATCAAAAAAGCAACGACGCGGCTATAAAAAATCTCGAGACTCAAGTTGGGCAACTTGCTAAGCAACTCACGGAACAACAAACCGGTCCTTCCTTTTCGGCAAATACGCAAACAAATCCTAAGGAGCATTGTAAGGCGATCACAACGAGAAGTGGGAAGGAGTTGATGAGTGAGAATAACAAAAGAGTTGAGAGTGAACAAAGAGAGAAAAAGAAAGAAAATGAGGAGGAAATAGTGGAGGAAAATATTGATGGTGAAAGAGGGGAGTGGAATGAGGAGGAGGAAGTTGAAAATAACGAAAAGAATGGTGAAGTTGAAAAGAAAAAAAGTGTGGAGATTGAGAAAAATAAGAGTGATGAAGAAAGAGGGGAGCCAGTAAAAAAGCCTAGATGGAGGAGTTCTAGAATTGCTAAAGGAAAGGAGGTAGTGAGCGCTACTCCAATCCAAACCTTCCTTATCCTCATGCTCCGTCCAAAGGGAGAATGAACGGCATTACGCCCGGTTCATGGATATTTTTAAACAACTACAAATCAACATTCCGTTTGCCGAAGCCTTGGAGCAAATGCCCAAGTATGCCAAATTCATGAAGGACATACTTACCAAAAAACGGAGGCACACGGAACCTGAGACAATCTTGCTTGATGCACGATGTAGTGCCATCATTCAAAAAACTCTCCCAAGGAAGGAATCTGATCCGGGACGAGTCGCTTTACCGGTAACCATCGGAGACACCTACACGGGTAATGGCTTGATTGACTTGGGATCTAGCATCAATTTAATTCCCCTATCCATTATCAAAAGATTGGGAAATGTTGATATCAAACCTGCTAAGATGACTTTACAACTAGCTGATAAGTCTACCACTGCACCATATGGAGTGGCTCAAGACATGTTAGTCAAAGTTGATAAATTCTTCTTCCCGGTTGATTTCATTGTTATTGATATGGAAGAGGACGATGATGCTCCACTTATTCTTGGCCGACCATTCATGAAAACCGCGCGCATGATGATTGACGTTGACAACGGTTTGATGAAAGTAAGGGTCCAAGATGAAGAGGTAGCCTTCCATCTTTTTAAAGCCAAAAAGCATTCTAATGAGAAGCATGATTCTTTCCGAATCGATGCCACCAAGGAGAAGCTAGTGGAGGTCGCAAACCAGGTTCATGTTTCTAATCCTTCCAAAAGATCTCTTATCGGAGTCTACAAAAGTTCGACCAAAAATAAAGGAAAAGAGATGGAAGCATTGTTGCAAGAATTAGAGGCTTGTGGAGAACTTGTCTATCATGAAGAAACAAGGGAAGGCTTGGATATGACAAAGAAAGTGGAGGAGCCAAAACTAGAGCCAAATTTGAAGTATGTGTTCCTAGGTGATAACTGTACCAAACCAGTAATCATTAGTAGCACTTTGTCAACAAAGGAGGAGAATCAATTGATGCAGGTGCTGAGAAAGAAGGATGTTGTCAAATTAGTAGAGACCGGGATGAATTGTTCTATCGCAGATGGTGAATGGGTGAGCGTTGTACAAATAGTTCCGAAAAAGGGTGGTATCAGATTTTATCGAAGGTTCATCAAGAACCTCTTGAAGACAACAAAGCCCTTGAGGAAGTTGCTCAACAAAATGGATCCCGGAAACTCAAACAACAAAGTGGATAGCGGAAGCTGCACAATTCCGTTGGATGCTCCTCTGTGAGCATCGCACCGTCGAGCTTAGCCGACGTTAAACAAGCGCTTGTTGGGAGGCACCCCAACATTGTAAGTATTTACTGTTTTCCTGTTCTGTTGTAGTGGGTTTCCAAATGTTAGAACCATGCTGAAAGTACCTGTAATGCTGCCTTTGAAAAGGCAATTGCTGTCATGCTCGCTTGATGCTCGCTAGGTGAGGCAGTAGCGAGCTGATTCGCTAGCGGCTCGCTAGGCGAAGCAGCAGCGAGCGCTGCGTGACAACACTTATTTAAAATCTCAGCAGGCCACTCATTTTGGCCCAAACACAAATTTTCTGTTTTTGCAACTCTGCTGAGGCAATTTAACCGAACACTCACCTCACTCTCTCATTTTCATCTCTCTCACAAACAACTCACTCTAACCCTAACTTGGAGGATTGTGAACCTCACTGCATTTCACAACTGCATTTCATACCCAATCACTCTATTTTGCTAAGGTTTGCCCTAATACCATGTCTTTATGCTTAAGCTTTGTTTATTGCTGATTTGAATGTCATTTAGGATGAAGTTGTTGGTATGGGAAACTTTAGGTTTTGCAATTGGGAATTTTAGTTTTGCATGTGAGTTTGTAATTACCTATAGCATAGAACATTTCTTTAATTGATAGATCATTAGGTTCTGAAATTGAAACCATTAGAATGTGGGTTTTGGGAAGATTTCTCTGAAAATGCTGCAAAACCCAAAAACCTGTAAGGTTCGCTAGCAACTCGCTAGGCGAACCAGAGGCGAGCATTCGCTGCCACTTCGCTAGGCGAAGCAGCAGCGAGCATGACAGTTCTTTGATTTTTGGTTTTGCTGTCTAATCTGTTTTGTGTGTGTTGTTTCCTCTTTATGTTTTGCAGATGGAATCTAGATCCGGCGCTTCAAAGAAGAGAAAGGGAGGGAACACTTCCCGTCCCGTAACAATACAGTTTGATACCGACAAGTTTGTCGGTCCGAAGCAGGCTGCACGGTACATTGCTTTGGAGAAGCGGAAAATTCTACCGGAGAAGAGATTCATCATCAACCCTCAAGGCACAAACAGAGCATTCGCCGGGTTGATTGACACAAAGAAGTGGGATCGGTTAATTTCCCCACTCGAGCACTATGATATCGCAACGGTACGTGAGTTCTATGCGAACGCACTACCGGATGATGACGAGCCGTTTACTTGGACATCTCGAGTGGCCGGCCATCCCGTTGCGTTTGATCGGGATGCCATTAACCGAGTCCTAGGTGAACCGCTCCAGCTGGGAGCTGAGGAGAGAGACACCTACCATACAGACTTACGGCTTCACCGGGATATTGAAGCAATTTCTGCCGCCCTGCTGTTAAGAGGGAAATCAGTTGAGCTGAACCCATCTGGGGTTCCTATGAGATACCACAGGGAGGACATGACTCCCTTGGCTCAACTGATCCTGCTGATGGTGCTGAGAAACATCCAACCCAAGTCCCACACTTCTACAGTGCCGATCCCAATGGCACACTTGGTACACTCTATCCTCACTAACGTCCAAATCGATGTGGCGAGGATTATCGCTTATGAGCTTAAGTCCGTGATTGAAAGCGGGCTAAAGTCGAGGGCTCGTGTGAATTATCCCCTGGCTTTTCCCTGCCTAATCATGAGTTTGTGCATACAGGCGAGGGTGAGACTACCCTCAAGGGGTCAGGTAAGGATCCCGTCGCCCATTGATGACAGGTATGTGGCCAAGTATTGCAGGGCGAAGAATGTTAGAGGCAGTGCAGCTGCAGAGAGTACCCGGGCTTCTGATGGTCCTGGTACTTCTACTCCTGGACCAGATCATTACCTGCAGGCTGTCTGTGATTACAACTGGGACTGGATGGCGGCTACGCAGCGTGCCATGATAGATATGCACGATTCTATGCAGCGGTTACAACTGCAGGGAAGTGACCCCACCGGTGCTCATTCATTGATGACGCGTGAGCAGTTTCTGCTTAACGCTAACTGGCCTGTGGACAGGCCTGTGTATGGTGAGGGGGCGGGTGCAGGAGCGTCTTCTGGTGCTGCAGATGATGATGAGGCTACCGGTTCTGAAGCCGGTAGTGAGGAAGGTTCTGAGCCCTTGGAGGGTTAAGTTATTGTATTTTTCATTTTTTATGTTTATTTCTAGTGTATTTTCGGATTGCTGTATTTTGATTTTGGCTTTGTACTTTTGGGGTGTTTTGTCCCCCACGAACAAATTTAAATTTTGAAGTTTATATTATTATTTCTGTTTTAAATTTTGTTTGTTTTAATAAATTTTTGGTTGGTTGAGTGGCAAACCTTCTAGATTGGTTGCTCCTCAAAGAAGTATCCAATAAAGGTGCATCCGAGCTTGGATGGCAATGATAAGAATAAACAAGTGAATAAGGCTAAGGTACATGGTTACCTCCGGCTAGAATTTTAGAATGCACTAAGAACTTTACTCTTTTTTGTAATTGAGTATTGTCTTTTTGCAACATAATTGAATGAATGTTTCATCTAGGACTTAAAACCACAAATTGTGAGGAAACCTCCATTGTACACTTAAATGCTGGATTCTAATAAGTTTTGTTGATTCATTTGATTCATGCTTTGTCTTTTATTATTGTGAATATGTGGAAGCAATTAGAAATGATCAAGGCACTTGTTTTCTATCGAGCACAACCAGTTCCAAATACGACTTACCTGTGAGCAGAGAGAGTATTCGTTAACCCCTTTGAGCTTAAACAGTTGAATCTCAGCTTGAAATAAAGCGAGATTTCAAAAATCTTTTTTTTACAACCCGGAAAATCTTGATTATTGTTCTTTTGCCGTAAAAAGTTAAGAGCATTCACTTAGGATGAGTAAGAAATTAGTTGGGGAGAACGAAAATGAGAATCGGTAAGTACCACAACTCTTGAAAAACCGAGCAAGCATAAAAAAAAAATATATAGAAAATATAGAAAAGAAACATCTGTTTTGTAAATATGATGTGAAAGAAAAGAACAAAAATAGAAAGAATGAAAATGAATGCTTGCTTGGAAGAAAAATAGTGAAAAATAAAAATTGAGTTGTGAAATAAGAGTTGTGAAGGTTTCAAATGAGAAACAAATGGAACGAAGTCGAGATGTGTGAATAATGTACAGTGAATGTCTCTTTTGCATCGGCAATTTCGTTTTCAATGGCCTTAGAAATGACCCTTGTTTGTTAACCTGACCAAGCTTCAACCGAAAAGCCCTTAGTGATCTTCGTGCTTCCACATTACCATTTATAATTGTTAGACATTGTATGAATCGAATTGATTTCTTCATTATTTGTTAGAGAGTGAGATTATTCCCGCGGTTGCAAACGCGTAAATTCTTCAATCCTTATTCGAAGAGGAGAGATAGGGTGATTCATTCAAAATAATATTGTTGTAGATAGATACATATTTCGCATTACTATTAAGTTTTAGTTCTTGTGTACTATTTTATTCGAACCGTTGGAAATTTGTACCTGCTGATTCGCTTGTGTTTGAGCCGTTTTATCCGACTTCAGAGATACCTTTTTCTTAAAGTAAATCCTCTTGTCCTTCAAGGGGCATACTTTGCTTGAGGACAAGCAAGAATCTAGTTGGGGAGAGTTGTTAGATGCCCAAAAGTGCTTATTTGAGCTATCATATGTGGGCATCTTTCACTCTATTTCCTTGCTAAAATGTCGAAACCACCTTTGTTTCAGATGAAATGCAATACAATGATAATCTATCTTGGTACCTTTGATTTGTGTGTTATTATGCAGGAGTTAGGCATGAAATAATAGAAAATGAAGACACAAGAAATGTGGCAAAGGAATCAAATAAGACAAGCATTCATCAGCTTGCTCGCTAGGCGAGGGCTGTGGTGAAGCAGTCGCTAGGCGAGCGTCCAGCGAAAGCCAAGCGAAAAGCCCCAGGATTTTACAGTGGCAAACATGACCACACTCGCTAGGCGAGCTTCCAGCGAGGTGTCTGGCGAACACGTCCAGACTTGGTGAAAAGCGCAGCCAGCACTCACTCGCTAGGCGAGTCCTTAGCGAGTTCCCAGCGAGCATTCCAGTAGCAAAACCTCTCAACCTCGCTGGGGCGAAGGTTGAAGCGTGTCCTTCGCTAGGCGAAGGTTTTGTTCGCTAGGCGAACATGACAGTCTGGGAAAGGCTGTTTCTCTGGGCGCAGGTGCCTCAGGTGCCTCAGGTGCCTCAATTAGGGGCTCGCTAGGCGAGTCATTCTGCTCGCCTAGCGAGCATGACAGCCCAGTAGCTGCTCTATAAGTAGCAAGTGCCACTTTTTGGAGCCATACCTTGTTTTTCCATACTTTTGTACTTTTTCCAGATATTTTTACAACATTGTTCCAAGGATCTTTTGTGACCTAAAAACCATTTCTCTTCATCTCTTAACCATTTTTCACAAAAAGAAGGTGGATTCCCATCCAATCTTGATTATTCGACTTGGATGTTGATCAACCTTCTTCCGAAACTTGCCGACCAAGCTACCATGAAAATGAGTAGCTAAGTCCTCCATTTGTCAAGGTTAGATATAGATGATCATTAGCTTTGTGTGTAAATGTAAGGATCTTCATTTGTAAACTCTTTAATGGTGAATATATGATGAAAACTTTGTTCTTATTCAAAACTCTTTGTGTTGGTTTATGATCGAGAGATGTTTACCAACTCTTAACCTAAGTTTTCATCCAATCTTGTTTGTTAGCTAGAGATAGTAATGTGATTTTGTTCACCATAAGATTGAACCAAAAAGTTGTCATTTTGATAGATTGTGTTAGATAAACAATGGATCAAAATGGGAAAACTCACAATGTGTGTTAGAGATAAACACATTGGGAGGACTTTGTGAAATAATTTATCATATAAAGGAGTTTATAAGTTTTGTTGATCGAACATATACATGCAAAGTGATCGTCGAACCCTAACTTTGGCAATATTTCTCAAATATTCAAACCAAAACTTTTACCGCATTTAATTACATTTTTATGCAAGATACCGTGACAAATACCAAAACCCCATTGTTACCTTAAGCAAAGAATTAATACAACCATCGAAAGGCGGTGATATCTTACAATCCCTGTGGATACGATAACAAAAACCCGACACTTAAAATTACATTCAACAATGACGGACCTTGGTGTCATGAATTACTTCCTTGGCATAGAGTTTCATAAGTCAAAAGTGGGGCTGCTTATGCATCAAAGGAGGTATGCTCTAGATATTTTGAAGAAGTGTGATATGGAGCATTGTAATGCTTGTATTACACATTGTGAGACTAGAGTGCAGCTGTCCAAAAGTGATGAGGAGGATGATGTCGATCCAACGCTTTACCGGAGCTTGATTGGATCGTTACGGTATTTGTGCAATACGCGACCAGATTTGGCTTTTAGTGTCGGTATTGCAAATAGATTCATGGAGAGACCAAAGGTGTCTCACTTGGAGGCGGTCAAGAGGATCCTTAGATATGTGAAAGGTACTCTTGGTTGCGGAATTCTCTTTCCCGCATCGGACACGGGGCGTAAGTGCAATTTACTTGGCTACACCGATTCCAATTGGTGCGGAGATAAAGATGACCGAAAATCAACGGCGGGGTACATCTTTATATTTGGTAGTACACCAATCTCTTGGTGTTCAAAAAAGGAACCGGTTGTGGCACTCTCTTCTTGTGAGGCCGAGTACATTGCAGCGTCGTTAGGTGCGTGCCAAGCTATGTGGCTTATGAATCTATTGAAGGAATTGGGATGTGGTGATGATGTTGCCACCACACTATTTGTAGACAATGTTTCCGCAATAAATCTTGCGAAGAACCCAATTGCACACGGAAGGAGCAAGCATATTGAGATGCGGTTTCATTATTTGAGAGAATTGGTTGGTGATGGAAAGCTTAGATTGAGCTATTGCCGAAGCGAAGACCAAGTCGCGGATTTGTTGACAAAGGGTGTGACAAATGATGTGTTCAAGAGGCTAAAGAAGAGCTTGAGCATGATGGACTTGGAGCAACTAAAGTGAGGTGGTGTGTTAATTGAGAAATAAAATTCTGCTTTTATTTTTTAATCACTTTAGTTGTAGCTTGTATTTCAATTGTATAAATACATTTGTATCATCCCAATTCATGGTTAATGCAAAAATATACTCATCCAAAAATATTACTCTATTCTCTCTATTTTTCTCTCTCAACTTCATCTTCCGCAATCTTCTTTTCTTCCACCATTGTTGAACCTTCAATTTTTCAGTTTTGAGTTTTATGTTCCAACAGTAATTACATACATCAAGAACCTCAACGTTGTCTTCTAATTACTTATAAGAATCACCTATATAAGAAATGTTCACTATAGATCATATATTTCTTCTGTGATTGTCAAAATGAATACACTTAGATCTTCATAGTTTTTCAAGAATTGATGAATGCTTGTAGAACAAGCTATAGCAGAAGAAAGCAACACTGAGACACGACTTGCAATGAGATGCCACAGATTCTTGCGTTGAGTCCTCTTTGAAGGGTCTGAGAAACAAATGTTGTAGCTTCTTTCCGAAGATGGAAACAAATGAGGTAGTGTTTGATAAATGCTGTCAACAAGACTCTTGCATGAATTGTTTAGAGTATTTTTTAGGATATTGAAAACCGGAGAGACCTTTGCAGTTTAACCTTTTTAATCCGGCCGAACAAGATCTAAGGGCAAGTTCCAACCCTTGTATAGTGATTGACACCGACATTATTGGATCCAAATAATGGTTTGATGCATCGAGCAAGAAAAATGCAGTTGTAGCTTACAAACTGTTAATGCTTTATTTCGAACAAAACCACACTGCTTTAAAGGTTAGGTATAAGAGGAAACATGGTCTCTTTATATTGGATGTTCTGTTTTTAAGTAAAATTTAATTGAAATACACTGACAGTGTAAAAAGATTTTACATAGTCAGTTAATCATAATTTTTTTTACACTGACAGTGCTTAATAATTAATCCCTTTTAAGTATTAATATGTCTCATTTCTTGATTCTTCTATGATATGTGATTTTTATGTTTATTTCCTTTAGTTTATTAAACTATATCATGCTCATTGACAAATTCCATAAACTATATCATGCTCATTGACAAATTCCACACCACTTATGATTTGGTTTAATGTTGATCATCATACTTTGATAAAAAAATTATATTTAATTAAAATAATTGATTGTTTTAGTTATTTTATAATTAATATTAGAGTATGTAAATAGTAAATAAAATAAATTTATAGTCAATAAATATGTTTGACTAGTACTTTGTTAATTTTATTTAATTTGTTGTGTAAAAGAATATCATTCTTTCATTAGGGTATAATAACTATAGTTTTGGAGCCCTCATTCTAACCTAGAGAAAATCAAGCATAATCCGTTCATCATCATAAACCAAACGAAATCAGTAGAAACCGTCTCCATCACTCAGCACGATCAAGGATTCCGCCGCCGTCTCCATCACTCAACACGATCGTGAATTCCGCCGCCGTATCCATCACTCAACACGATCATGAATTTGCAAATGCAAAGCTTTATGAAAAATATCTAAATTATGAATTTTGACAGTCGAAAGTAGATTGTGATTTCCACCATAAATGAATGGAATGAGAGTGGAATAATGTAAATGTTTAACAAGAACTTGTTGTTACAGTTTGAGTTATTATGAAAGAAACTGCATATAAATGTGCCGAATATTATGTAGATAAATTTCCTCACAGTTCCATCATCTTATTCTACAGGATAGGATTCCTATGATATAAGTAAGTTATCAAGTTTACACCAGCTGGTTTGTCCGATATAAATCTATTCACAGTCTTCTAACTTTTTAGTGTATTTGCATTCGTGGTTGAACCTATCATAGAAAATAAGCTTGAAATAATTTTAAAAAATAGTCACTTTAGTCCAATTTGATTTTTATGATTTTTTCTTTGAAAAACTTGAATCAACCGATGAAGAATGATTTAATTTTATTTGAGTTTATATATATTTTTAATATAAAAATGTTATTTTAAAAAATCTATAAACAAATAGTAACGTTTTATTTGTGTCTGAATTATTTGAAATGTTTTTGGTAGATCTTTAAATCAGAAAAGGTTTAATCAAGTGTTATAATTATTATTTTTGTTTCATTTTCTATTATAGAACCGTTCTTGAATAATCCGTGAGCTGATCACTAGTTTTGAATTTTTAAATATGTCACTAGACTAATTTAAACATGTGAAATTCAGATCTATAAAGATTAAACATAATTAATTTAACATATTTAAATCACAACTAAACTAAAATATATGTAACAACCAATTGATAATGGAGAAAGAGAGTTAATGGTGAAGGGATTGGAATTGAGATTGAGGTGTGCACATATAGTCTTGTGTACAGTTCATTAGAGGAGAGGAAGACTGGAACAGGAGTGAAAGAGCCATAAGGGGGAGGGAACGTGACTAGCAATCAATGACTAGGAACAAAAATTGTTTTGGTGTATCATAAATATGTTTGAAGAAGTTTATAAAGAAAGTTAGGGTTTTTAAATTCTTATTGTTAGACGTGAATAAGTCATACCGATCTAATAGTTCTATAGTATAGCTTATTTCAGGTTAGATTATGCCGATTTAATAAATAGATTAGACTTAAATTTTTTTAAAATCTTATTCAATTAAATAAATCAAATTTAAACTATTAAAAAGTTCTACCTTGGCATAAAAGTCTACTAACTTTTTTTTATATATATATATATATATATATATATATATATATATATATATATATATATATATATATATATATATATATATATATATATATATATTAGAAATTATGTTAAATAGATCGGTCTATATAGGCCAAGCCTATAAGACTTTATAAGTAAAATGAACTATTTGAAAACTTTAATGTGAAATAGGCTTGTAAATAAACTTTTAGGTCATACCAGACTTTTAAAAATGTCAGATAAAAAAAGTCTATAATAGACCATAGACCAAACTCATGCCTTTTATTTATTGTAGGTCAGACTCAGACCTTCTAAGGTCTGGTGTGACCTTTTTCCACCCCTAGTCGTGACTCAAATGAGACTTTTGTTTGTAAAAGATTCCTTTTTATCTTAAGACAATATAAGAGAAAGTCTATTAATATTTTCTTTCTTTTTTTCAAACTCTAAAGTAAAACAATATTCTCCTTATTTGGAGGGTTACTTCAAAAATGAGAAAAATATTTTCAAAAAATTATATTTTATTAACTCCTATGCTAAGTTCTTGAAGGAGATCCTTTCAAATAAAAGGAAGTTAGAGGATCATGAGACCGTGACCATGACCCTTGATAATAGTGTCGTGATCTAAAACATGGTTATCCATAAGCTATAAGATTCGGGAAGTTTCTATATCCCTTGTCACATAGGTACCATGGACTTCGATAGAATTCTTTGTGATTTAGGAGCTAGTGTTAGACTAATGCCTTTGCCCATTTGTAAAAAGTTAGACATAGGAGACTTGAAACCTACCAATGTGTCTTTGCAACTTCCTGATAGATCAGTTAAGTATCCCATAGGTGTGCTAGAAGATGTCCTAGTGAAAGCGAGAGAGTATTATGTGCCAATTGACTTTATCATTATGGACATTGATGAAGATTGTCAAATCCCTATAATTTTAGGAAGACCTTTCTTAGCTATGTCGAGGCAATCATAGATGTCAAGAGAGGGAAGTTGATCTTTGAGGTAGGAGATGAGAACATTTAATTCATTTTAGCAATGTTGTTAAGAATCTTTCTTTAAGAGAATATGTTGTTTGGTTGATTTGTTAAGCAATTGTGTTTAAGAAAACCCCCCGGAACCTCCTTCGACCGCTAAGTTGGAAGAGAGGTTACCTGATGATACTAAGGTTGAGAAAATTGATACCTAAGCTATGGGTTTTGAAGGAGCCTTGAGGGACAATTCTATTCCCTCTTGCTTGCGCCAAAACATTGAGGACAATGTTTATTTCAAGTTGGGGGGGGGGGGGTACTTATTTGTTTTCTTGCACTTTTATTTCTTGCATTTTTATGTTCATGTTTCTTTCTTGTTTTTTAGTTTTCTAGTTTGATTGATGCATTAAGATCTATTTTTTTTAGTTTTCCCAATACTAAGACTGTGAAATTGTTTTATGACAAATTTAGGTTGTGGGGAAGGTGAGAAAGTATATAGAGTTCGAGGGAAGAAAGACTAGGACTAGAGGCATTGAAAAAGTTTGAAAACTTAGGTATGACCCGAACACCTTAGGTATCCTGGAGCAAGGATGTGGATCCAATGTGTAGATTTGTGCCATAATACTCGGCTCTGAGAAGTATTTCTCGATTAGTTTATATTGACAGTCCAACATAATTAAAAAGACTTGCATGTATGTATGGTTGATTGAGAAACAAATAATTTGGACACCAAAAATGATGAAAAAGGCAATAAAGACAATTAAACCTTCTAAGTTGGATAACCCTCACCCGATTATTTAGCCTAACGACGGTTGAGTCTCAGTTGTTGTCCCAAAATGGACCAATAAACGCCAATGTGCGTAAAATCATATGGAAAAATATAATAAAAAGGTGCCTAGAAAAAAAATGCTCGATCGATCTTGTGCATGTGCGGGAAACAATAATTGAAAATCCCTTAATATGATTGTCCGAATGAAAGGGGAAGAAAATCGAAAAAGAGGCTTAAGCCCAAAGCATAGTTGGAAAGGTGTCCGAAAGGGAGACTTAGGTCCGTGGTTTTACCGCGGTTAGTGTTCTTCTAATACCTTCGTTGGCGTATGATTGCCAAGAGAACTAAACCTAGCCGATCGTAACTAAGACTCACATATGAGTACCATTGGCGTCCGAAAACTAGTTTTACTAACAATTAAGTTCGAAATCGCGAAAGCACTCGAACGTAATTGAGGATTATTCCATCTTCGTAGCAACACTATAAACGTTCTTTTAATAAATAATTCGGACGTGCGAAAGCCGATGAATTATTTGCCGAAAGACACGAAAATATGCTAGCGAAAGCATGTATTATTCAAAATAAACTATTTTTCCAATAAACACACTGAGATTCTTGTACTGGATGTAATTCAAATCACATGGAAACATAAAAAATAAGAACCATGATCCTAAGCTCGATTTTTATCATTATATTCAAAAAATTCTCATTTAAGTTGTTTTTCCTAAAGTGATTTTTTAAATAAGTTGTTTTCCATTAAGTGATTTTTCACTTAAATAATCCGTTTTTCTCATCTTCGGTTGCTCTATATTTACAAAGAATAAACAAAATTTGGTAATCAATCGTTGGTTCTTGTGGATCGATAATTTTTACTACTCCGCATTAGCCGTATACTTGCGGCGTGTCATATCTCAAATATCAAAAGGCTTTGATAAAACATCCCTTAAAGGGAACACCAATCATATTATGGTGTGTCCTTCTCTACGTATTGTTAGATGCAAGAGTTTGTATAAACGAGACAAATGAGTCCATTACAGACATATCCACTCTACCTACTATGCGGTTAACTGATCACTAAGGATCATAAATATTGAGACACCCTAATTTTTTTTCTTCACCATATTCGTTGATATTCACCATCACTATACGTTCTTGGGTTAAAGACTTTAAATCATTATATACTTAACAATATACCTTTTTGCTTTACATTACTTCATTTAATATTAGTTGAGACATTGAGCTGCAAAACATACCTATAAAACACACTATGGTTTCACCTTTGGTACCCAAATTTTCGTGGATCCAGGTGAATTAGTTTTTCTAGAAGGTCTAGGATTATTACCTTTAGACCTTTTCAATTTGTAAAAATAGAAGGGATATAAATGAACAATTCTTTTTTAGTATGTGCATTTATAAATTTGAGGATTAGTCTTCTTGTGATTTACACCTTTATTAGGTTTTCTATCCTTTTTAAATTCCAATTTGTTCTTATTTAAAGAAGGCATTTGACTTTATAGGATCAAGTAAAACTTTTCTTTACCTTGGGAAAACTTTTTTAGGGTTTCATGTAATTCAACTACTTACTTTTTCAAAGAGACACAAGTCTCACAAGATTCGTGTAAGTTTCTAATCTTGGTTATTTCTAGTTTAAACAATTTATTACTTTCTTCAAGAAGCCTTAAATACTACTTAAGATCTAAGTTGAATTTTCTAAGCTTATCATTTTCTTCAACAAACTTAGAAATAATTTTAAATAATTGTTTATAAAATGGTTTAGTTACCTCAACATCATCTTCCTTGTAGGATGTCTTTAAGCAGACTTCATCTTCTTCGTTGGAAGAAGATTCTTTTATGGTTCTCCCCGAGGTTTATGTTTCTCCCCATTTTATTCTTTTGAATAGTCCCCTCAAGGATGTTTCTTCTTCATAGTTTCTTACACATGCGGCTCCTTGATTTAAATGTTCCGAAGATCGTTCAACTATTGAGTATGTTCTTTCGAAGGAGACCTTCAGAGTTGTATGGTAAGAGTTTGACGATTCTCCAGTTTCTAAGCTTGTATCGTCATCTTTAAGTAATTGAATTAGCTCACTCAACTTCTATATAATTTCCTTCTTCTTTTATTTTTCTTGAAATTCATGAAGGTTCCTATCTTTTGATTTAAGAATTTGATTAAACTTTCCATTCTTAACTCTCAAATATTAGTTAGTGACAAAAAGTTCCAATCTAATTTCCAATATTTCTAAATTTTGAACAGTATCTAAGAGTAACATCTTCATCTTCTTATCCTTGTGTGTTAATCTCCTCTTGCTCGATATTTGAAGAAACTCCATATATCATTTCAAGAGTATCCCACATTTCCTTGGCGGTTTTACAATTGTGAACATAAAAGAATTTAGTACCATCTAGAGATATTACTATAAAACAATTTATTTTGAAAATCTATTTCAAATTTTATCTTTTCTTCGTTAGTCCAAAGGAAATCATGTTCATATACTACTTCCCTTATTTACTCGATGATTAAGAATAAACGGGTCATCGATTAATGTTTCCCACAATTCAAAATAAATACTTTGAAGAAAAATTCTAAACCTTACTTTTCATAGTTCAAACCTAATACTATTAAAAGGTAGGGGTGTGTTTAGAAAAGATCTCTTGATGGAAGTCATCTTCCTCCTGAGAATTGTGTGTTTTAGATGAACTTAAGTTTAAAAAACTTTTTGGATTGATTTCAAAGTTTGAATTTTTTTAAGAAAAGTTTTCGAAATAAGCAACGGAAAATAAATTGTGAAAATTAAAAAGTTAAGTGATAGAGAGATGACACTACAAGTTATAGAGTTTTGGTAAAAATAAAAGACCTAATCCTCTCCCCAAGATTTGTTCTTGAGAGTATTCAATAAATTTAAGAGCTTTGAGTAGGCTGAACTCTCCAACCCCTTTATACAAGGAAACTGAAGTTTGAAGCTTACTTCCATCCAAATGATGATCAAAGTGGTTAGTCTTATTTCCACAAGAAACTTGGAGAGGTTAGTCTTTTTTCCACAAGAAACTTAGAGCGGTTAGTCTTCAAGCTTCAAACCAATATTTTACACGAGTTGATCTTGAACCTGAGAAAGCTTTTAATATTGGACTAAGCCCACAACCGAACCATGGTTTTATACTGGGCTAACCAAGAACCATGGTGATTTTATACATGGCTTATCTTCAACCTTAATAAGCTTTTAAGACCAGATTGAGCTCGAACATAATGGTTTAATATCTGGCCAACTAAGAACCTATGAGATTTTATACCGGATCGACCTGAGTTTTGAACAAAACTGTGGACTTAAAACTAAATTCCCAAACCAATATTTTAACGGGTTTAACTTCAAACTCAAATAAATAATCCATAAATGGATGAATTAGTTAACCAAGATAAAAACAAACTCCCTTGGTGAATTTAAAAATCCACCCTTCCAGAATTAAAATTGCCTCACTTGAAAAGTGGCTTTCTCGAAAACGTTACGGCTAAACTTTAGTCAAAGAAAGTAAAAAGAAATATATATATATATATATATATATATATATATATATATATATATATATATATAATATATATATATATATATATATATATATATATATATATATATATATATATATATATATATATATAGATAGAGAGAGAGAGAGAGAGAGAGAGAGAGAGAGAGAGAGAGAGAGAGAGAGAGAGAGAGAGAGAGAGAGAGAGAGAGAGAGAGAGAGAGAGAGAGAGAGAGTAATGAAAACTCATATTTATGAATGTGGAAATATGTGGGAAGGGAACTCTATTTATAGGCTAGAGGTTGACACAGAAAATGAAATTTTTGGGGGCCATAATTGATGAGCCAATCGATTGGCATAATGCACCAATCCATTGGTTAACCTAAAAATAATTGATTAATAAGTTTAAAAAGTTAAGAAAATATATGTAGCCCTTTCATATCTTTAATATGTTGTCCTAATCGCTTAGGACACATTTTTGCACTAACCCAATCGATTTGGTGAAGTTCCAATTGATTGGGAAAAGCAAAATTTTGCTTATAGATTTCTTGATAGCTCCCAACTCATCTAGCACGACTTCAAGGCATTTTTGAAAGTATTTTCATAAGAAAAATAAGTTTGAAAACTTGTTTATATGTGTAAGTGTGTGATTAGTCGTATACTTTACAAGAAAGCTTTTATGATTTTATAATGTATATTCACTCAGACGCACTTGAACGAGCTTTCACATACTTCAAGATTTTGTCAGATACTTCCATATTGTAGAGACTTGTTTTAAATTTAATTTGATACAAGGCTTGAGTTATATTATTTTTAGGTGCCATCATCAAGAGATTCAAGTTTATCAAACCCTATTGATTTGGTTGCATCTTTAACTTCTTTTTACTTGACCTTAGTTATTGTCATAAGAAATTAGTTGTCATCATCAAAAGTATGTCCATCTTAAAGAGAGTTTCCTTGATTAATGACCTGCAAAGAAATGTTCCACATGTTTCGCATTAAAATGAGCATTTAAGTCTTAAGGTTCATGTATGTTTAGATTCATGCATTTAGGGTGTTGAACTAGTATTTATTTCTCCGTGTAAACATGAGATGTAATTAATTATTTATTGTGTACAAATATCATGGTTGTCGAGTGCTTTACTCACTTAGAGATATTTAAAAACTTTTGTATTCCTATTTTTCACATGACATCAGAGCCTTTGATCTAGTGTACTCAACTTTTGCAAATAATTCTTGAGAAAATATTACTAGGCATTTTCTACTGTCAGTAACCTCAACTCTTGACTTGGCATTACATGCCATCAAGTTATTCAAGTTAACCACTATCTATACTTTTCTAGGATCCGTTCATACAGTTTCATACACTTTCCGAATTTCGTTCGCAGAGTTACCTGCTGCCATCGGTACAACTCTACACATTTTTCAGCAACTGTCCATACAATACCAACCTCTGTCCCTACATTTTATGGATTTATTTCTTCATATAATCTTGTTTTCTTTTGTATCTTATACATAAATATTTGGTGGTTGCTTCTGTTTCTTTTTTTTTTTGGGTACGTCTATCTTTTTCGTTCATGACCAATAGTATGGAAAAATCATCCGGTAATTGTAATATGGTGTATTTGGTAAGCTTTTGTTCTCATTTGGATTTCATGTCTCCGAAATACATTCTAGCTTATTTTTGATATTAGATTCAGGAGCCACAAACCACATGACACCCTCTTTGAAATAGTTCTCCATATATTCCACTTGTCCTAGTAATAAAAAAATTGCTATTGAAGATGATACTCTTATAACTGTAGCTAGCGTTGAAGATATCCAAATAAATCATTTTATAACCTTAAAAAGGGCCCTCCACATTCTAAAACTATTCATGAATCTTGTCTCCATATAAAAATTTACAAACAATTTGTCACGTAATGTGACTTTTCATAATGATTGTTGTATATTTCAGAATAAGGAGTCGAGAAAGATGATTCAATGTGCTAGAGAAAGGAATGACCTTTAATATCTTCAAGAACTAGGTAAGTGTACAAAAGTTCACTTGTCCCATTCATTTATGACAGAGGTGATACTCTCTAAAAACAAAAAATATCTTTCTTTTTCATTGTGGATTGGGCCATCCTTCTTTTCGAGTCATTAAAGTTTTGTTCCCATATTTATTCAATAAGGTAGATATTGAAAGTATTTGTTATGATGTGTGTGAGTGTTCAAAACATAAAACTCCACCTTTTCCTTTAAACAACTAAATAAGCATATCCTCGTTCTATCTTATTCATTTAGATGTTTGGGGTCCCTCTACCAATCCAAATGTAACTGTTGCTAAGTGGTTTAAGACTTTTATAGATGATTGTACCAGGGTTACATGAGTGTTTTTACTCCAAAACATGCCTGCCATCAATACTGTTTTCCAAAAAAAATTCTACATGATTAAAAATCAATTTGGAATAAACATCAAAATGATAAGGCCTGATAATGTAAAAGAGTGCTTCAATAATGTTCGTATTTCTTTTTGTCAAAAGAAGGAATTGTGCATGAGTCTTCTTGTGTTAAAACACCAAAACAAAATGGAATCATAGATAGAAAAAATGGGCATATATTAGACCAAACCCGAGCATTATTGTTCCACTAAAATGTTCCAAAACATTTATGGGGGGATGTTGTTCTCACTAGAACATATCTTATTAATCGATAACCCTATAAGATATTAGGGTTCAAGAGTACTATGGATATTCTCTGTTCCTTCAATCCAAATTTGTCAGTGAATAGTAATCTTAAACCTCAATATTTGGGTGCGTCTCATTTGTCCATGTGCATAGTCAAGACAAGAAAAAACTCGATCCTAGATCCCTAAAATGTGTTTTTTCGGGTATTTCTTTACTCAAAAGAGATATAAGTGTTACCATTATCCATCTAAAAAGTTTTTTGTGTTGTGGGATGTTTCCTTCCGCGAGGAGGAACCATACTTCACTCAACCTTATCTTCAGGGGGAGAATTTTAGAGAAGATACGGTTGAAAGTCTAGACATTTCTGGTATTGAACCAAATACACTCAATCTTCTTAGTATTATGTCAAATACATTTGGTCATTCTGGTCATGAGTCAAATACATCTGGTCATTCTGGTCGTGAGTCAAATACATTCAATCTTTCTGTTCTTGAGTCAAATACACTTAATATTTCCATTTTCGAGTCAAGTACACTCAATCTTTTTGGTCCATAGTCAAATATACATAATCCTTCCAGTTTCAAGTCAAATTAACCCAATGTTTCCGGTCTCGAGTTAAGCACTCTTGTACAAGACCCATCCAAGGTGGGAGAACTGGAAGTTGAGTCAAATCAATCAAATACACCAGTAGCTGAACTTGGACCAAAAGTGGATGTAAGATATGTAAAGAATCTGGTTTACATGAGAAAGTTAAAGGCCATTCTTGAATCGACACAAGTTTAATGTCCTGACTCGAATCCTTCAAATGATGTAATTAGTTCTTTTGAATTACAAGATAAAATGATGATCCAAACAACGCATGGTGACCTAGACCTTCCAATTGCCATTAGAAAAAGAACTAGAAAATACACCAAAAAACCTTTATATCTCCTTTAAAACTATATTTCTTTTAAAAAATTCTCTTCTACCCATAAAGCATTCCTCACAAACCTAAATGCTACTTCCATACTTACTAATGTTTCTAAGGCATCCTCTAATGAAAAATGGAAGCAAGCCATGAATATCAAGATATACGCATTGAAGAAGAATAAAACTTGGGAGTTAGTCACTTTGTCATAAGGGAAGAGGCCAGTTAGATGCAAATGAGTGTACATAGTAAAATATAAGGTTTATGGATAAATTGAAAGATATAAAGTCATGTTAGTTTCCAAAGGGTTCACACAAACCTATGGAAATGACTATTCAGAGATATTTGCTCTGGTTGTGAAGATGAATACAATCAGAGTAATTTTGTCACTTGCTGCCAATTATGGTTGGGATTACAATAATTTGATGCGAATAATGCCTTCTTACACGGGGAACTTGAAGAGAAGGTTTATATGCAGGTACCACCGGGGTATGATAAAAATGTACTTAACAATACAATTTGCAAGTTGAACAATGCGTTATATGGCTTAAAACAATCATCTCGAGCCTGGTTTGGAAGGTTATGATATCTTTAGTGGTAAAAGAAATTTCAAGGAGATCATACCTTGTTCATCAAATACCCACCAGATGGGGGAGTAACAGTTGTGTTAGAATATATGGATGACATTATAATGATTGAAGGTGATTGGAAGGAGCAACAAATCACTACAACAAATAAGACCTTAGACAGCGCTTTTTTTAGCCTTAGACAGCGCTTTAAAGCGCTGTCTAAACCTCCGCTGCTAAAGGTTTAGACAGCGCTTTTTTAAATCTTAAAAGCGCTGTCTAAGCCCCCCCCCCTTAGACAGCGCTTTGGCCAAAAGCGCTTTATAAGACCCTCTTATTTTAAATTTTTTAGGTATACCTTAGACAGCGCTTTTGAAAAGCGCTGTCTAAGCCCCACCCCCTTAGACAGCGCTTTGGCCAAAAGCGCTTTCTAAGACCCTCCTATTTTAATTTTTTTAGGTATACCTTAGACAGCGCTTTTCAAAAAGCGCTGTCTAAGCCCCCCCCTTAGACAGCGCTTTTGCCTAAAGCGCTTTCTAATCCCCCCCTTAGACAGCGCTTTTTACAAAAGCGCTGTCTAAGGTATACGAAAATTTTTGAAGCTTTTGTTTTAAACCACATTTTTTCCAGGTTTATAAACCAGAATTTCTACCTGTTTTCAACCAGATTTTGACAGACAATTATCACATTTTATATATGCCATTTTGGCCTTTTTTCTACCAATTTTTGGCTAACAAATATATATATATACCAATTCAAACCAATTTTGCCTTAAATGTATCAAAATATATACAAATTTATGTACACATTTACAAGTCATAACATATACTACAAATGTACACATTAATTACACAATTAATTCCAACTATTTAATTATATGAGATATGTGTAAATATAAAAATAACTCATAAGTTAGAAATACATACATCGGTGGGAATCTTTAATCGGCCCAAAGCAAGAGTATCTCGCATAAACCTCAACATGAAATACCCGCAATCTATTTGATTACGTTGTTGAGGACACTACATATGAAAAAAAAAATATGGATTATAAATCCTAAGTTTTATCAAGTGTCATCACTAATATAATAAAAAATATGGTAATTAAAAATATACCGCCACTTTAATCCATGTAATGGAGTTGGCGCCCCTCCTTGAGGTTTGGATATCTCGTTGGGCCCGAAAAGCTTGTAGGACGCTAATAAAATAAAAATGAAGCAATTAGAACAATTCACATAAACTAAGAAAAATTTTGAACATTCTCACTTACGTGTCAATTAGGACCTTCATATCCGGGTATGTTGTCCAATCATTTCCTAACGAGTCAAGATAATACACAATTTCTCGGATAGGATTGATTGCGAGCAACAACCAATGTCCACTGTAATGATTAGGCAAATGTTAGATGGTAACTTGGAAAATAATTATAATAGATGAATTTAGAATGAAATGCTAACCCGGTATTAAACGGTATAAAAAACAACTTCTCCACATCTTTATTGTCCATGAGGATCCGAAGAACGTACTCCGTCACGGTATCCGGTCTACTTAAGATTAAACCTAAGTTGACGGTCGCGGGTGCTAAGAATCCGAATGACACGTCCAAACCATTGGGGCGCATCAATTTGTCATACAAAAACCTAATATAAAAACATCATTAACACCTCTTTTGAAACATAAAGTAAACCGGATTAACATAAAGTAAACATCATTAACATAAGTTGTTTAATTAATAAAACAAAGTAGACCGGATTTACCTAATATATGTATTGACAACGGTGACGCCGATTTCTTCATGACTAAAAACTTGCATGAAGTCTTCATTACCAATCATTTGGTCGTAATCAAAGCCGAAAATCCCTACCTCCATATGTACAGTCCGAACACCTCCGGTCGGTATATCGGTCATCTCTAGAAATGTCCTGAGGCACGACCTATACTTGGTGGTAGGTTTTTTCCTAGCTACGGTCTTCTTAGCACCAGAACTTTTTACCCGTGCGGAGGCGTTGCTAACCTCCTTTTTTGTTGTGCGGAGGCATTGCTAACCTCATTTTCTTGAAGCTACATGTCATATAAATAGTTAGATCAAATTAAGAATGTAACAACTTCCATGAATATATGTCATATAATTGTATATTACCTCTTTTCTTTGAATATACACATTAACTCAAAGGTCTTAATCTGTTATAATCCTCTTGTCCTGTTTCACAAATAAAAGAATAAAAATCTAGAAAGCACTCTCTACATTGTATGCTTCAAAAGAAAGAAAAAAAAAGGTAATTATATAACAATACCTGCAGTATCCCACAATCCCAGATTAACAGTGCTTCCATTCACAACCACATTTGCACTGAAATTGTCGAAGACAGTTGGCACGTAATCCTGTTTCCAGACAAAGTGAAGAGATGCAAAAATAATAATCATCTATCTTTTTCAATAGGCACACATACATGATAATAAGGCATTGGAGCACTATCCAGAATCTAATTATACACCATTTCATGCACAAAAATGAAGAATTATAACTAAATAATAAAATATTAACAATAGAAAAAAGGGAAGATTACAAAACTACACGCAGATGAATGAAATCAAGGTACAACAAACATTGATTTCTTCATCTGTGATCACAAAAAATTGAAAGAAAACAAATTACAAAAAATGTTTTCTTTCCCAAGCAGACGTACCAAATTAATTGAGCCAATTGTTACATCTCAAAATCTCATTTTCTTAAAAAAGAACAGAAAATGAAAACCAACAACAACTCCAATTTCCTCAAACATCAGTAACCATATGTCAACATTTGTGAATAAATTTCTCAAAGATACCATTCAACACAGAAAAATAAATCCAAATTACTGAAAAATAACAAACAAAAAAAAGGAAAGAAATAGCTCACAGTAGGGAAGGTATTGCTTGTGTAGGAAATTAGCAAACACGTTTTACCCACAGCTCCATCCCCAACAGTAACACACTTGATGAACCTAGAAGCGCTCATCTTCTCCTTAATTTCACCTCAATCTCCAATGAAAAACGAAAACCCTAGCCAGATCTTCCACCTTAGGACCCCAATCACTCTCACCCACACACCCTCCCTACTTCTCCTCCTCCAGTTATTGCCAATTCCCCCTTCAATTACGCATCTGTACGATGTAAAACGAAAATCCACAAACTTCCATGAATGAAAAAAAGGGAAAGAAAATTTTTTTAAAAAAAATGAAAAAGGGAAAATGCAGAGAGAAAAATGGAAACCCTAACCCTTTTGGAGGAGATGGAAATTATGAGTGAGAAAATGGGAATTGTCGCACATGGAGATGAAAGAGAGAGAGAGACAGGAAGCCTTGTAGCCCGGGAAATTTTGCCGTTGAAGCGTTCGTTAACCAAACCAATCTCTGCCAACAAACTCGTACCTTTGTGTTCTTACTATTATTGATTGTTTTTTTCCTTCAAACACTTTCTGGTATTGAAACCGAATGATTACAATGTATTCTCGTTCGCTGTTAGGGTTCGCTGGAGGGGTTTAATCGCAGGAGGGAAAACAAAAAGAACTGAGAACGAAAATAGAAGTCTGAAATTTAATTTTAATTAGACCTTAGACAGCGCTTTTGTGGAAAGCGCTTTCTAAGATATGCCTTAGACAGCGCTTTCCAAAAGCGCTTTCTAAACCCCCACCTTAGACAGCGCTTTTGGTTTTAATTTTTTTTTTAATTGAAAGACTTTAAACAACGCTTTCTCAAAAGCGCTGACTAAGGTCTATATTTAAAAGCGCTTTCTAAAAGCGCTGTCTAAGGGGGGGTCTTAGACAGCGCTTTCTAAAAGCGCTGTCTAAGACCCCCCCTTAGACAGCGCTTTCATTATTTTTTTAGAACATTTTCCGTGTTTTATTTTTATTTTAACCTTAGACAGCGCTTTCTTTTAAAAGCGCTGTCTAAGATGCGCTGTTAAAAAACCTTTTTGGCGTAGTGAATCTTAAGTCATTATTTGGCTAAGGAATTTGAAATAAAAACTCTCGAAAAGCTGAAGTACTTTATGGGAATTTAGGTGACACATTCCTGGAAAGGAAGTCTTATATCTCAACAAAAAATACATTATAGATTTACTCAAGGAGACATGAAAAACAACGTGTAAACCTGCAAGCGTTCGTATGGATCAAAATCTTAAATTGGGTAATACAAAAATAGATGGTGCAGTAGATAAAGAAATGTATCACCGTCTAGTTGAGATATTAAATCACTTGTCTGACACATAGACCGGATATTGCATATGCTGTAAGTATGGTTGGCCAGTTCATGCACTGTCTGAAAGAGACCCATTTTACAAGCAATTCTGCAGTATCTGAAGTGATAATGGTTGTTAAGTGCTTTACTCACTCAAGCACATTTAGAAAATTTCTTATTCCTATTTTTCACAGATACCATTTTCATCACAAAATTCTTCAAATGATGAATTTTGAAACTCTCCGCTATGATCATTTCTAATTGATACAATCTTTGATGATTTCTCATTTTGGACTAACTTGACATATTTCTTAAATGCATTAAAGGCTTCATGTTTATTCACTAAAAATAATGTCCAAGTAAATCTTGAGAACTCATCAACAAGAATTGTCACTATATTCTTTGCTTTAAATAAAACTTTAGTTTGCTTATCTTTTTGACACGCATCACATAATTTATCTTTGATAATACTCATCTTAGGTAGACCAATAACAAAATGCTGCTTTACTAATTTATTTAAATAATCTATAGGGATATGGACAATTCTTTTATACCAAAACTATGCATCATTGTTATTGTTCACCGCCAGACATTTGAGTTTCAAATATAAATTATCTAGAGATATCATGAAAAATATTCTTAATTCTCTCTACAATATTTTTACTCTATGGCAACGTCTAATTTTTTAGAGATAAAAATACGTTATCGTATAGTAGAATATACAACAAATTTTATATCAGTGGCATGACACCATATTCTTTTGTTATTCAATCATTTAGAGAACCTTTTATCATTTGATGTGTAATTTTATGCTGTAGGGAAACAAGAAATTCTATCTTCATGTGATAATAAATATTTTCTAAAAGAGTGCATCATATGTTTGTGATTTCATGTAGCATATGCTTTTGGTTAATATTCTTAAATTCATATAAACTAATTTATTATTAAATTGGCTGTCTTTATTCGTCTTAACCATTATTTGATATGCCTTTCATTCTTTCCTTAGAGCAGAAAATAAATTACATTTTACGCATTACGGGAAGGAAGGATGTGGTGTGACTGCCGGACGGTCTATTTGCCAATGTCCTACTTGTATGGAAAGAGGTTTGTTGGTCCAATCACACCAACAATATTATCTTTGAGTAAATAGCTTTTTACCATTCATACAATTATATAGTCTGGAATCAGCTGACAATTTGTCCAAACTTTAACCTCCCTCATAAATTATTTTTAGTGTGAGTTGTTGATTTTATTTTGATTTGATTATTTTACTCTTTTTACTTAAGTTTTGATTATGATTTGATTCTGGGTGTATTCTGTTTAAATTCTGGTTTGAATATGGTTTTACTTTTGAATTTTACTTGATTTTATCCTAATTTTAGGTTGATGGTCTTACTTAGACTTGGTTGAAAATAGTATTTCTTTGAATTCAAAGCATTTTATAATTTATGTATTAACTTTGATTATTAAGATCCCTTATCATCTAAAAATCTTGTTATGTCTTTTTCTAACAAGTTTGATTTCATGAGATATCTCATCTTGAATGATGCATGTATCTTTATCAAAATTTAATTTTAGGTCTTTATTACATAATAGACTTATGTTTAAAAGATTATCCTTTAAACTATCAACATATATAACATCTTCAATAGTTGTATATCTACTTTTCCAATGCAAAGAATTCTCCATTTGTTATTGTCTCTATTTTGATTTTAGAGTCAAAGAGGTAAATTTTGAGTTGTCTATATTAGGTACCCAATATAATTGAGTTCTTATGGGTTAATTTCTTTCTCTATCCAAATGTACCCTCTTCTTGGAACATTAAAATTTCTCATGTACCAAGCGTTTGGTGCATGACCTTTACAATTGCAATAAGAACACGAGGGTTTATTAAAAGACTTATTTCTTTTAGAGACAGAGAAAGTATTTTTTGCATAAGTCTTTTTTGTCTGTAAGTTATCTTGTACCTTCTTGAGTTGAATGTTGTTATTGAAAGCCTTTACAAAGATAATCTTTTTGTTTGAACTAGGTTTATCAAATTTGGAGTATGTTAGTCCACTTTTATCATTTGTATATCTTTTATTGCTTAGAACATTTTTCAAATCAAATTGGCCATTTTCATATTTGTATATCACTTGATTTAATTTCACAATATTTGCTTTAAGAGATATACATTTATTACATGAAGAAGTTATTTTAATTTTACCCATTTCTTTTTGTATGGTATTAGTCTTACTTTTAAGAGATGAAATCATTTTATTTTTCTTTGAGCATAAATTTAAATATTTAAATATTCCTCGTGTATTTAATTGTAAATATTTTGCAATTCATCATAGTGCTTGTTCTTTGTTTTTGAAATTCAAGGATAAACTAACTTTATTATCTTCCCATACAGTGTCAACCTTCCTTGGTCTAAATTCCTTATTTTCTTTGAAGTTGTTTTAATGCTTATTTCCTTGGACAATTGACATTGACGTGTCCTGGTTTTCTGCATTCAAAACATGTGAAATTATGATTTGATGTTGGTGTCTCCTTTTTCTTTTAAAACTTTTTTCCTTGTCCAAACTTCTTGACAAGTAGATTGATATTTTCATCATCCTCTAAATCATCATCGTGAGCAGTTGCCTTTGATTATACTTTTAAGGATATGTTTTAATGTTTCTTCTCTTGTTCTTAATGTTGTCGTAAACGACCAAGTTCTAATTCGTGTTCTTGTAATTTATCAAACAATACAGCCGATGTCATTTTAAAAAGACTTTTTTTCCCTATATGTTGTTACTTTTGATTGACATAATCTTATCCAGGATCTGAGAACTTTTAGATTCAGTTCTTTGTTTGTGTATGTATTTTAAAGAGTGGTCAAATGGTTAGTCAAATGGGCAAACCTCTTTTGTGATTTTAGAATCGTTTCTCTAGATAACATTCTGAACATTTCATATTCTTGCAAGAGAGTGGTTGATATATATCACTTTACTTCTTCAATTACTTCGCGTGTGATTATCATGGTTTCCCATATTTCCTTTGCAGTCTTGCAATTTGACACTCTAAAAAAATCGTTGATCCCTAAAGCACATGCAATGATGTTTCTGGCCTTCTTATCATGGAGAATTTTTTTATTGTTCTCTTCATTCCATTCTCCTTCAGGTTTGGGTTGATTTACCCCATTAACCGTTGTACTGGGAATGAAGGGACCATTTTTTTACAGCATTCCAAACTTTTGTACCACGTGATTCAAGAAAATTTGCATTCTGATTTTCCAAAAATTACAACACTTATCGGTGAAATTAGATGGTCTATTAATGCTAGAGCATTCACTTAAGAAAGGTTTTATGGAAGTCATTTTGTCCCGAATCTAGAAGCTAGTTATCCAACTCTTGCTCTGATGCCAGTTGTAACTATGAGATACAACCTAAGAGGAAGGTGGGGGGTTGAATTAGGGTTGCTAAAATTTTCTCGTTTAATTTAGCGTAAGATTTTTAACGTTTTTAATTATCGGAGGTGTAGTTATGATAGTGACTTAGGATGAAGGTTTAAGTGCATAAAGTAAATGACATAAAATAAAGAACACAAGAGGTAGTTTGTTTTTGATGTATAAAGTCTTATACACACTTTTAGAAACCTCTTTGAATGATTGTATGTATTTGAAAATGTTTCATTAAGCTTTGTCATTCAAAAGAATGTTTTTGTTTGATGAAAATACACACTGCTTCATATGGTAATTAGTTACAACAAAGATGTGACCGATTACAACAATGCAACATTCAAAATTTTGAATTTTGGGAACCTGTAACATGTTACAACAATGTTGTAATCAGTTACAACCTCACTTCCAATGAAAAATGTAGCATTTAATGGCATGTCTTCAATGACTTTTCATGCTATAATCGATTACACTAATTAGTTATTGTCCTTAAAGACAAATGCAATCTTAAAGTGATTTTGACTGATGCATATTGCAATGAAGAATTTGGATCTATTATATAATTTTGGGCTCCTTCTTCCTTTACAAAATTAAGTGAAGTAAGACTTCTTCAATATGTATAAGTTGGAAATTAATAAGATGGAAATAAGTTTGAGAACGAAGGAGGGGGTTAAGAAAGCAATAAGACGTAATTGGTTCTTTAATAAACCAAACACACCGTTTAATTCACCTCACCCAACCCGATTCACTAAAGAAGTTTGGATGTCGTTTGATTACTTCTTTTAACCAAGATAATTAAAACTGGATCGAAAATTGAATAGTCTGCGACATGGGTTTAAAGTTTAAAGGTTTTCGACTAGTTATACTAAAATAATTTTTACAAGTCATAAATGATATATAAAACTTGTAAAAAGAAATAATATACAAAATAATTATAAAAAACATTTTTTTAATTACATAAACATGATTTTAATTTGTGTAAAAAAAGAAATGGATTAATAATGATAGACTTAAAGTTTATAAAAAATATTTTTTAAGAAGATTAATAATAAATATAAAAAATGCTTTATTTTAATTTTATTTCTAATAAAAGACTTAATTGTAACTTTTATCCTCTATTTTATTTTTAATTTTTGGATTTTAATCCTCCATTTAAAAAATTATGGTTTTGATCATTTTTTTAAGTTAATGTATTAGATTTTAATTCCAAAAAGGATTAAAATTCAAAAAAAAAATCAAAATCATAATTAAAAAAAAAAATTAGGATCAAAGTTACCATTAACTTTAACTAAAAAAACCCTTACATATTAGCATTATATAAAGAAAGCCCAATCATTAATATATAATACTAGCCCTAAATTCTTCTTTTCATAAAATCTAAAAGTTAGCCGTCCCTCTTCTTTCATTCTTTGCTTTTCTGGTAATCTTAACAAGGATCCCCTTTCATGTTTTTCTTTTAATTGTTTCACCGGTTCATTGTATATGGGTTAAAGATGATACTTCATCTTCATTATTTTTATGTTGTTTGTAAATTTATAATTCTTTTTATTTCTTCGGTTTTCAGACAATGACTGTTTGCAAGCATTATTCTATGCAGATTTTCGGTCTAATTAGTTGAATCGGCAGCTCTAGTCCGGTTTTTATCACTTTGCTTCTTACCGTAAATTTATGGGCGCACACCTGCATACCTGCTTTTGTTGTTCTTTCATAGCTATCTATGAGACCAACTTAGTTGCAAGAGTGGAAGTGAGATAAGTGTGTAATTCAACCAAAAGAGAACAATTTCACTATTCATGGCATGTTGCTAAATAACAAGATGAAGCTGAGGTTGAATTATTATAAGGACACAGGTTAATAATATAACTCTATCTTGTCTTTTAAGCAACTTATAATATTCATTTTTTTTCTTCGTAGATTGCTATTGCTAGGTTCATTGTCATATATATATATATATATATATATATATATATATATATATATATATATATATATATATATATATATATATATATATATATATATATATATATATATATATATATATACCCAATATTATGAGAAAACCAAAGAATTCTTACGAGGAACTAATGATAACATATTACATATGTCTTATAAATTATCCATCGCTAAGATTTGTGAAGATAAAATCTGTTATAAAATTTATTTTCTTATAGTTAAAAACATTCAAGAAGCTATTGTTCTAAAAACCATTTTCCTGTCTTTTCTTTATCCTATTATCGTTGATAACCTAATTATAATTACTAATGCTCTAGGTCGTGAAGTTAAGTTTGAATTTTCAGATTAACCTAGAGGTAGAGATCTTAACTCAGTCCAAAGCAAATATATATATATATATATATATATATATATATATATATATATATATATATATATATATATATATATATATATATATATATATATATATATCTTTCAATTAGAAGAAATCGATAAGTATAAGGTCACTTTTGTAGTACCCCTTGGGCACTATGAATGGAATGTTTTGCCCTTAGGGCTTAAAAATGTCCGCTCAAAATTTTAAAATATAATGAATTCTATTTTAATGATTACTCTCACTTTACTATAGTTTACTTAGATGATATTTTAGTTTTCTCAGACTCCATTAATCAACATTTACAACACCTTAATCAATTCTATGAAATAATTAAAGATGATGGTTTAGTTTTGTTCGAAAAGAAATTAAACTTATTTTAAAGTAAAGTAAAATTTTTGGGTTTTGATATTAGTCAGGGCATGTACACCCCTATTAATAGGTCCTTAGAATTTGTTAGTAAATTCTCCGACGAATTAAAAGACAAAACTCAGTTACAAAGGTTTTTAGGTTGTCTTAATTATGTTTTAGATTTTATTCCTAATCTTAGAACAATTTGTCTTCCTTTATTTAAGAGACTTAGAAAGAACACCCCACCTTAGAATGATTCCATGACCAAAAGTGTCACCCAATTAAAGCAAATAGTTAAGAGATTATCTTGCATAAGAATCCCTAATCCAAATGCTAATCTTAAAGAAAATGTTAATTTTATGCATTACCAAATTTCAAGATGAATGTAGTTTGTGGTGAAAGAGTATTCGAAAATTGAGAGACTCAATCTAGAAACCCTGAGCTTGCCATCAACTCTTGTAAGCACCTCTTGTAAGTGTTTTTCAATAAAATCATGTCTTTAAATACATCCATCTTTACTTCAGTATTTATCTTAACTCTAATTATTTAATCTATTTTAATAATTATCTTCATTATTATTATATTATTTATTGTCTCGTATCAGAGCCAGATGATTATAAGGTAATTACTACTTCCTAATAAGTTTTTAATTTTTATTTTATTTTAAACGTTTTACTTATTTTACTATTTATTTTCGACCATAACCCTGAACTTTGATTTTCTTTAAGGGTACATGCTGATAGTGTGTGGTTCAGGTCGTAAGTCCGAGAAGTGAGGCGCTAAAACCGTTGGTTTAGCACATTGTAGTTTCAATTAAGAAACAACTAATAATGGGGGAGGAGAGAGATAAAGAATAAGTAAGAAAATTGAGAAATAATTAGTTACATAATAAAAAGTTGCTTAATAATTTACTGTTTAGTAACTATGTCTCAAATCATCAAGGCTTTGAGTCAGTTAGGATGTAGTTCATGTAGTAATATTAGTAGCCGAACCTTAGTTCCTGCCACCTTAAACAATGATAAATTCGAATTAGATCAAGATACTCTCCAAAATCAGGAATTAGAAATTCAAGAAATGAAAAATAGATTAGTTAACTGGTCTATGCTAGAAATTAAATTAAAAGAAATTTATAAAGTGAGCACATTTGATTTTTATAGTAAAAAATTATTCATACTTTGAAATTTGCTACATCTATATGCAATCAATATGAAATCATTAATTTGTTAAGTAGAAAGATGTTAGAAAATCATGTTAGAGAAGAATATCATTATATCCATCTAGGATTAATCAAAATAGCTATAAAGTCTTTACATAAACTATGACTAAACACTCATATTCTATAAGTCTTTCGTGATACTCGTATTAAAGATTTTCATAACTCAACTATTGCTATAGTTGAATCTAATCTTAATGATGATCCGATTTACTTTAACTGTCATCCTAATTACTCTTTGAGTTTAACTGATGAGTTCACTAAAAACTCACTTGTCATATATGTTCAAGGCTTAAGTGATACATTTAATCCTGGAGTTGCTAACATAGATGTTATTAGTAGAATTATCTACAAACTTTCAAATGTTAATTACAATTTTAAATCTCTTAAAACTACTCCTAGAAATGAAACATGTATTATTGAAGCCAATCTTAGCAGATCTAATATTATGACCCCTAAGATTCTTACTGCTTCAGATATTATTGACAAATTCCCTTTGCAAGATGTGATTAAATCTGAAAAGATTAAAGACAAATCTATTAGAGATGTTATTCAGGATATTGATGGATTTGTCAGTATTCGAATGAATAAGAGTCAGTCCTTTCGTTACAATCAGTCTAGTAGCATTGGATCAATGTCCAGCGCTAGAAACTCTGTTGATTCAACCATTAGGGTTAACCTTGCAAGAGTAAACTTTGCTCATAAATTCCCCAACCTATTTACTCGGAGATGAATTCTAGGTCATCATCTCCAACCAAGTCTCAAATTTTAGGAGTTCTTACCCAAGAAGAATCCTTTGTCATTAATAAAGCCTGTATTAGAGCCGTTTTTTAGGCTAGATCTATTAGAGATATGTAATTTCTTTTCGATTTTGTCAGAAAAGTAATTTGATCTTATCTTCAAAAAAGTATTTTGATCTTATCTTCAAACATCATCCTTATCTTTTGAGATCTGTAATTCCATAACAGTCATCTTCATTGTCATTCAAGTGGTCAGATGTGTTGGAAACACTATCACTTTCTAACAAAGCAAACATCGCATCTTATAATTTATTTAAAAATTCTTTATGACTGGTAGCAACCGATAAAATGGATAATAATTTAGAAAAAATAATTTGAGTGTGTGAATGAGAAAATACCTGACATGATGCGCATTGTGTTTATATAAGACAGTCTGTTAAACTTAAAACCATCTCCATGAAATCCGACAACTTACACGAATGACTGTTTGATCAAATCCTACAATCTCTTAATTTAGTGATGTGCCTTTCCACGTGAAACTTACTATTGAAACATTCATCTGACCTTGCAACACAATCAATTATCACATTTTTTTTAATTGTTTTTTAAGCAAATGAATGTCGTGGTTAGTGACAATACCAATAGATGTATCTTAATTAAAGATGGCAATATGACTAATTGAGTAGCCATGTGGTTTACCATTCTGTCTTAATCATAAACGCAAAGCGTGGCTTCAATGTGCGCCTCTCGTGGCATAATTATCATTACTAGAAAGAATGTAACAATCCATCATTAGAAACGAAAATCTTAAAATCTCAAGATACTTATTTATTTTGTCTTTAATTTTTGTCATCAGTTCAATATTTTAAGTAGTGATGTTAACGTTTCTTATCATTTTCAGCACTAGTTTCTTGCTATCATCTGGTTCAATGAATGTGCACCCTTTTCAAATAATCTTTTACATATCTAACATTTCAAGAACCTTCTGGACACTCTCCTAGTTACACCCACTAATCCTTCTTGAAGCTTCATATTATTTATTATATCATATATTCTTTCAAACGTTAGGTTATATTTTATACTCTACATTTAATAATAATGTATTGAATATCAATCCTTAATTAAAACCAAGAATTTCTCGATCGATGTCTTTGTCATTCACATTCAAATTCTATCTTGACTCTTCTTCTATGCTACGCGTTCTATGCATTTAATAAGTGACTTGAAGTTACGTAACAAATGCAAAGAGAATATTGTTATATATATTTTTGGAGCATTTCTTTACCTTCCTCCATTTAGTTGTGTTGGCCATTACAGCAAAACAGATTTTATATTTTGAATAGCTTTCAAAGTCAAACAAGGCTGACAAACATGTATATTATCATTGTACCTAAATTATATTTGCAATTACCTAGATATCATTAGTTTCTTTTAGAGTCTGAGTGGAATATATGGAATTTTTAAACATCACAAGACTAACATACTTATCGATACTTATTGATAAGAGTTTTACATCGGATAAAATATGTTTTAAATATATGTTTATAAAGTGAAAGACTTTTTTATTTTATAAGTGTTCTGGACAATTAGTTCCATGTTGCTTGAAAATTGGGACTAATGTTAATTTATGTATAATATCCATACACTTCAATCTAATAAAGTATTTGTTTAGAGGATAAAGTCGTGAAAGTTCTGATACTCAAAACGGACAATATCTCGTAGTCATAGTTGCGCAGACTTGAGGTCAACCAGACCATTGTCACCGTCTCCGGAAATTCGAAGTTCGCACCTTACCTCTAACTTCTACCGGAAGAAATTGTTTCAGGGTAGTTTATATATAACATCTATACACCTCAATCCAACAAGACACTCTTTTAAAGGACAAAATCATGATTGTTCTCACACCAAAAGTAAACAATATCTTATTGTCTTAGTTGTTAATCGGGAAGAATATGGGTGAGAAAGATTTAGAAGTGGGAGGTTGACTAGACCATACCTATAAAAATTTATTTCAAAAAGGTTTTATCAAAATTTAGAGTTTTTCAAAATTAGGCGGAAAAACATTTATTGCGTATGCGCTCGACTGATATCACGAGTTACTCTATGTTTAGACAATAGACTAGACAATAGACTGAAATATAGTAATATCAACAAATAAATCAATCAATGAATTAATCAACTTTTAAAAAAATTAAACGAGATGTCTACACAAATTTGTATAGATCAATTGAATCAATCTAACATTACATATACAAATAATTTTAATTGTAAGAAACCACATTATGAAATTAAAACAAAATTAACAACTTCGAATCTCCCCCTCTTCTGTTGCGCACAACTCACACAGATGAAATCCCAAAAACTTCGCTCAATATTGATCATCCTCTTACCCAGATCCAATATTCTCTCCAAGCATATGTTCCACAACTATCTTTACTCAATCCTACTGATACCTTGTATGAGCTATTCGCTTATATGAAGAAACAAAAACTCTCAACTTCATTCCGCAATAACCTTTACGCACTTCTATCAAAGTCTTAGGTAGAGAAGAAACCATTTTCTTTTTACTCATGTTGGATTGTCAATTTCGAGCAACACCACACAATACTAATAGTTTGACCTGTAACTCAAGAACTTCTAGCCGATAAATAGATGCTCTTCCCTTCACATTTTCACAACGGAGTGTTTGGTTTGTTTCAAAACTAAACCCGTTAAAAGCTTTGTTTGGAGATTTAGTTTCTTAAGTCGCCACTTCGGTTTGTAAGCTCATCCAGACTTAAAAATTTAATTTGGTTCGAGATCAGCATGGTTCAAAATCTCACCTTGGATCGAGATCAACCCGATTTAAAATATCACTAGAGTTTATGGTCAGTCTGTTCAAAACCCCATTTCGGTTTGAGATCATCCCGGTATAAAATCTTAACTTGATTCGTGTTCAAAATCTCGGTTTGGTTCGAGATAAGTCCATATAGAATCTCGGTTTAGCTTGGAGACTAACCGCTTCAAGTTCATGTTTGAAAGGAAGACTAACTACTTCTTTTCGTGTTTGGAAGGAAGAGTAACTACTTTAGTCCGTTGTTCATTGTTTGGTTGGAAGTTAGCCCGAATCTTCATTTTTTCTTGTATAAGGGGATTCAATAGTTTAGCCTACCAAAATCTCTTAAGAATTATCTGATACTCTCAAGATCAAATCTTGGGGTCATGATAAAGTTTTCTTCTTGGCCGAATTGTATGATTCTCTACTGTTATATCTCTTACCCTTAACTTTTTATTTTCTGCATATTTACTTTCCGCTCCTATTTCCAAAACATTTTTACTAAAATATTTTTAAACTTTGAAAATGATTAAAATAATGTTTTCAAACCATAGTTTTCTAAAACCCACAATTAACCTCTTTCTTGTGTGTGGAGTCATATGTCAAGAAGTGACATCAAAGTCTAACTCTTGTTTAAAGACTAATCGTCTTAGGAGGAAAATGACTTCCAACACTTTTTCTAACAAGAGATCTCTCCTAAACACACCTCCATCGTTTGATGGTGTTATGTTTACTTTCCGCTCCTATTTCCGCTCCTATTTCCAAAACATTTTTACTAAAATATTTTTAAACTTTGAAAATGATTAAAATAATGTTTTCAAACCATAGTTTTCTAAAACCCACAATTAACCTCTTTCTTGTGTGTGGAGTCATATGTCAAGAAGTGACATCAAAGTCTAACTCTTGTTTAAAGACTAATCGTCTTAGGAGGAAAATGACTTCCAACACTTTTTCTAACAAGAGATCTCTCCTAAACACACCTCCATCGTTTGATGGTGTTATGTTTAGAATTATGGAAAATTAAATTGAATTTTTTTATTCAAAGTATTCATATTGAATAATGGAAAACAATAATAAATAACTCGTTTATCCTTACTCATTACATAAATGGAGAAATAGTAGATAAACCTAATTTCCTGTGGACCGTAGAGGAAAGAGAAAATATAATATTTATTTCAAAAATAAGATTTTTCTAGTAATATATTTAGATGATAGTAAACTTCGTTATGTTTACAATTGTAAATACACAAAAGAAATATACTCTCAAAATGATAAATGGAGTTTCTCCAAGTATCAAACGAGAAGAATGAACACACAAGGCGGAGAAGTTGAATGATTTATTCATAAATATTTTTCAAAATTTAGAAAGGTTATAAATTATATTGGAACTTTTGTTACTAATCAATATCTAATAGTTAAGAATTGGAATAAAAAATTCGATCCAATCCTATAGAAAAAGGTGGAATGCTTATGAATTTTAAGAAAACTCAAAGAAGGATGAAATCATAGAAATGTGAAATCACTACGCCAAAAACTGGAATAGACAGCGCCCCTTAGAGGGCGCTTTATTACAAAAGCGCACTCTAAAGTGAAGAGAAAAAATAAGGAGCATACTATTGGAATAGACAGCGCACTTTAGAGGGCGCTTTTATAACAAAGCGCACTCTAAAGTGAAGCGAAAAAATAATGAGGAAATGGAGGGACACCAATAGAGGACGCTTTATTGAAAGCGCCCTCTAAGGGTAACCTTAGAGGGCGCTTTTTAAAAAGCGCTCTCTATGTACATGTACATTTCCAGTTTATAAGGCGCTTTTGGAAAGCCTTAGAGAGCGCTTTTAGAAGCGCCCTCTTAGGCCCCCTTTAGAGGGCGCTTTTGTAACAAAGCGCCCTCTAAAGTGAAGCCAAAAAAAAATAATGAGGAAATGGAGGGACAACAATAGAGGGTGCTTTAGTGAAAGCGCCCTCTAAGGTTACCCTTAGAGGGCGCTTTTAAAAAAGCGCTCTCTAAGTCCATGTACATTTCCAGTTTAGAAGGCGCTTTTGGAAAGCCTTAGAGAGCGCTTTCAGAAGCGCCCTCTTAGGCCCCCTTTAGAGGGCACTTTTTTTACAAAAGCGCCCTCTAAGGTCCCCTTTAGTAAACATTAAAATTATAACATATACTGCATGTCTCTTTATTTTCCCTCTCTATAAGCTATTTCGTTTACGTAACTGGGTTTTCTCTCTACTGCGATTACTCTCGTCCTCCGTTCGTTCTCCCTCCCTCACCGTCATCGTCGCCGTCGCCTTTTTCTGCTGCTGCGTTCACGTTCACTGAGTTATCTGCGTCCACCGTCACTGTTCACTTTCTTCTCCATCGTTACCGTCACCTTGAAGGTATTTCTCTTCTCCATCGTTACCGTTCACTTTCTTCATGTGTTTGATTAGGGCATTTTCTAAACTTAGTTTTACATTTTGTGCATTATGTGGATTAATGTTGTTTAGGGCAAACTGAGTTTTTTATTTCTGATTGAAAACTGATATCATTTGAAGTGTGTTTGAGCTTGTGCTTGGAAGTTTGATGATTATGGATGCAAGTTTGTTCATGTTCCAAACACCATAAGTTTGCATTGGTCTTTTGCATGCAGTAGGTGTGTGTGAGTTTGTATTCAATAATGATAAAAAAAAAGAGTTTAGATTGTTGTAACATGAGAGAAATGGAAGGTATATGAATGTGTTCACGTATTGAATCATTGTCTTACTTGGGTCTTATTGAATCATTTCTATATTACAGATAAAATGGCTAACCAAGACGATACCCATGACGCGAATGGATCACGTAACAATGTTGAAAAAGAAATCAAACGAGGATTGACTGTTATGAAGTCAATCATTCGTGCAAGAGACAAGGGTGTAAAATTTGAAGTACATTAGAGTGCTGAAGACCAACTAATTGAGCCTAACGGTTCAATGTTGGCAAGTTACATTGGTTTCCTTGTTCGACAACATATTCCGATTACATGTGATAATTGGAGAAGGCCGGACTTGAAGGTTGGCAAAGAAAAAATATGGTCGGAGATACAGGTACTTACCATATATTGTTATATGTTTTTTTTGTTGACTATTTGTTGACCATATATTGTTATAATATTACTTTATAATAACACACTCCATGTGTATGTTTTTTAGAGATCCTTTCACATCGATGAAAGCCGGCAAAAATATTGTATTCAATTGGCCGGAAAAAGACTCCGAGGATTTCGATCCTTTTTGTCCAACAAATTTCTCAAGGATGAGGAAGGAAAATTTGTTGAAGCAGAACGGCCAATGAAGTATGCCGAGATTATTTCAGCCGATGAATGGGATAACTTTGTCGCCAAACGAAGAAACAAAAAATTCCATGTAATGTCTATTAATTATGGTATTATACAATTGTTAAGTTACTTGGTTCTAATATGCCTTAAACTTTTTTATCCAGGAAGTAAGCGACAAAAATCGGAAAAGGGCATCAAAACCCGCGTATCCGTACAAAAAAGGGCGTACGGGATATGCACGGTTACAACAAAGAATTGTGAGTATATTCAAATGCTATGAGCTTATACATTGTCACAATATGTTATAATTGATGATCTTATAATCTAATTCAATGTGTAGCTAGCCGAGGAGAAAAGTGACGCAACATCTCTTCTGGAGCACGTATTATGGAAGGCTGCTCGGGTTGGGAAGGATGGGGCTGTCGTTGAAGCGGTCCAAAATGTTTATGACGAATGTGTAAGTATATGTAACATTATTTCTTTAATTATATCGAAAATTTTGTTAGACATATAATTCATTTTTAATCTCCTCTAATAATATTTCAGGAGACTTTATCCCAAACCTTACCTTCAACCGAGGTCCAGGATTGCAGGAGCGTACTTAGTCGAGTACTAAATGTTCCTGAGTATTCCGGTCGTGTGAGGGGTAAGGGTTTTGGTGTGACTCCGTCGTCATTTTATAAAAAACCAAAAACAAAAAATCCTACCAACAAAGAGGTGATGGAGACCTTGGCGGAGTTAAGGGCACAAGTACTCCAACTGCAAAACGAGAATGCAAGGTATAGAGAGGAAAGGTGCGCTTCCGAGGCAAAAGATACTAGTGACCGAGCTAGTATCAATTGTCAACCGAAATTTCCCGAGGTAATTATATATGTTATTATGAAATTAAAATAGCACTTTTTTACTTGACACATATACACGTTAACAATAACATTTATTATTGGTTTAGGGCATTTCACCTTGTCAGCTGTATCTATCGTCACCAACTTATCGCATAGTTGGCAAGGGAAAAGTGCACAATACTTCGGGTGAATTACTTCACCATAATCCCCTCCCGGTGGGATATATGAAAGTTTCGATTGACCTTGTATTAGATACGAACGCCCTTCTACCATTACCTGACGTTGTTTCAGAGACAACGTTGATGCGAGATGCAGTCGGATCCTTTGTTGGTTGGCCGTCAGATCTAATTTTCCCTGATGCCGAGGTATATATGTTCTAAATGATTATGAATATTTAGTATTCACATTTCAATTCAGCTACAATTATGATATTTAATCAATCCTTATTACATGGTAATGTTAGACTCCTACAAGACCCACACATAAAGTTGGTAAAGGGATTTCAAGACGCATCGAGTCGGTTGCATCTCAAAAAGAGGTACAAATATATATACCCATTGAATTATATACGCAACGATTCTGTTGCATCACAAAAAGTCATGATTTATTTTATATGAATTTTTAGGTTCCCGGTCGAAAGTTGAAAAGCGCTGCTAAGGATATTCCAACGACGTCCGGGACAAAATCTCAAATTATGATGCGTCTTGAGAAAATGGTGGATGAGTCCGATATTATGCACGGGGCCATTCGTAGTATAGATTTTGATGAAGGTGTTTTCGGAGCTGCTCATTTCGAAATAATTGCAAAGGAGGACATGCAACAACTTTTTGAACACGACGAATTGGGCATCGCTGTCATTCATACATACATATGGTACTCCGATCAATCTATAATTTACTTAGTTGAACAATTTATTTACACATTTCAATGAGTAGTCTAATGTTTATTATGTTTCTATTTAAGGTATATGTATGTAACATTGATGCGGGGAACTGAATTGTGTAACCGTTTCAATTTTATTGCTGCTTCCCGTATTAACGCAACGTTAATAACGAAAAATCCAACATCCGTAAAGAATGATCTAGTCGATAGATTCATGGCGGCCGGCGATAATACTACACCCAGTTTGTATTTTTTACCGTTTAATTCTGGCAACGGGTTAGATTTTCTTTCTAATAATTTCATTCTAATCTATGTATATCTTTTACGTAGAAAATTTTCATTCATCTAAATTTTTGTTTTATTTTACAGTGGTCACTGGGTGTTGGTTGCTATGGATCTTTCGAGACTAATAGTGTATTATCTCGATTCGTTATCGGATGATTGGAGTAAATATCCGAGTATGAAGAAGACGATTGACGCGTAAGTGAAATTCCCCTAAATATTCGTGTGTATTTGTATATTTAATTATGTCTGTCAGATTGATCTCAATATACGTTTTTATTTTGTTAGGGCAATAATAAAATTTAGATCGAAAAAGAATTATCGTAATAGGAAGGACATTACCTGGGTCAGAGTTCAGGTATATATTAAGTATCTTATTTTTGCTTATAATAATGTTTGTTTTTTTGCTTATAATAGTGTTTGTAAGAAATTAACTATATATATATTGTTTGTTTTTCTGTGTAGTGTCCTCAGCAAAATAATTCGGTCGATTGCGGATTTTTTGTATTGAGATTTATGAGAGATATCATTGCGTTGAATCGTATAGACATCCCAAAAATGGTATGGAATAATAACTTAGGGTTTATTTTAATATTATCGGATATTTCATCTAATTTGTTACTAAATCATGAATATGTTTTATTCTCTTAATTGTAGTACTTTGAGGAATACAAATCTTACTCAAGAGCTCATTTGGATGAAATGAAGGATGAATTGTGTCAATTCATTGTTGATCAAAGAATCATATAGCTAGGTTGTATATTGTTGTACATATATGTATGGAATGTTGTTGTTGTATGCTGTTGTTGTATATATGTTGTATATTGTTGTTGTACTTTTACTAAATCATGAATATGTTGTTGTATATTGTTGATCAAAGAATCATATATTAATGTTGTATATATGGAGGATTAATGTTGTATATAAATGGATTCATGTTGTATATATCAATGGATTAATGGTGTATAACATTGGATTAAAGGATGAAATCAATATGAATTTTACACTTTTGCAGCATGCGAACAGGTTACCAATTAAATATCCACTGTTTTTCAAACAATTTTTTTTAAAATAACTAACACTTTAGAGGGCGCTTTGTCCAGAAAGCGCCCTCTAAACACTTTACATTGACAACTTTAGAGGGCGCTTTTTCCTGAAAGCGCCCTCTAAACACTTTACATTGACAACTTTAGAGGGCGCTTTTTCCTGAAAGCGCCCTCTAAACACTTTACATTGACAACTTTAGAGGGCGCTTTTTCCAGAAAGCGCCCTCTAAGGTGTCCCTTTATGGACCACTCCAGAGGGCGCTTTTTTCTGAAAGCGCACTATAATGTGGCCACTTTAGACAGCGCTTTCTCCAGGAAAACAAAGCGCTGTCTTTACCTATGTCAGCGCCACTTTAGAGGGCGCTTAAAAGCGCTGTTATAGGCCAAAATAAGCGCCCTCTTTTCCCTTATTTGGCGTAGTGAATGAATTAGTAAAATTACTTAAAGATGAAGGTATAAGCCCAAAATTTGAAGAATCTTCAACAACTTCAAGAAACTACCTAAAAAAGAACGCATGTGGTCTCCTTCAAAATAACATACTAAGTAGTTGAACGATCTTTGAAGAATTCAACATTAAATTAAGGAACTTCATCTGTTAGAGGATACCAAGTAGAGGAACCCTAATGCAGTGGAATATTCAGAGAAGAACAAAAAACATAACCTCTGAAAAATATGAAGAGTAAACATTGAGAAGAACCCTCGAAGAATCTTCCTCTAATGAAGAAGACAAAGTCTGCTTGAAATCATCTCATAAGAAAGATGACTATGAGGTAACAAAGCCATCTAGCAAGCAATTGTTTAAAATAAGTAATAAGTTAATTGAAGAAAATGATAATATTAACAAACATAACTTAGACCTTAAAGAGTATCTATAGTTTCTTGAAGAAAGTAATAAAATGCTCAAGTTAGAAATAACTAACATTAGAAACTCAACAGAAACATGCGAGAGTTATGTCTCAATGAAAAAGGAAGTGATATATTTGTATGAAACCCTCAGTAAGTTTACTAAGGGGAAAGAAAACCATGATCTGATCTTATCAAGTCAAAGGTCATCCTTAAATAAAACTGGATTATGTTTAAATCTGATGTAGCACATAGTAAGAAGAAAAATAGGAAGAAAATGAATCAACCTGTTTGTAAATGCTCTCATTGTAATAGGTTTGGCCACTCATAGCTCTTTTATTTTGACAAACTGAAAAAGGCTTAAAGTTAGTAACCCTAGACCTTGAAGAACCATTAGTGCATCAGGATCCAAGAAAATTTGGGTACGAAAGATGAAATCCTAATATGTTTTTCAAGGTGCTTTGAAACTCGTATGAAGCTTTAGAGCATATTAAAATGAAGTCGTGCGATGGAAATATTATACTCTCGAATATACAGTGGTTTTTTGTTTGAATTTGTTGATCCAAGAATGATCACTAATAGTGTATCAACGATGGTGATCAAAGATAGCTTTTTTGTTGAGGATAAACTCAACATCTTTGATCTATGATGATCGACTAACCTCGCAGTAGGTTGAGTAGATAAGTCTGTGGTGGATTTATCTGTCTCACGTCTTAATCAACTCTCGCATCTAACGATTCGTAGAGAAGGACACGTCATAATGTGTTAGCATTCCCTTAAAAAAGAAAAGTTTTATCAAGGCTTCTTGATAATTGAGGTAGAACACTATTTTAAAATTTAAACGATCAAAAAACTCTGATTAATCCTTTAAAATAGTATGTTCAATTTTTCCTCATCGATTAAAATAATTTTGCTAACCCAGTTAATGGGATTTTTAGTCTTTTTAGAAAATAAGTACAAATAAGATGGACATGGATGCAAAAAGTGAGAAAGCCAAATCAAGTCCACCCCAAGGCCCAAAAAGCACCAAGGAGGATGGTTTACAAAGCTCAATCAATTGGAGATATACAACAATTGATTGGAACTTGGCACACATCTTTTTAAATACAACTTTATTTCATAAAAAATGACGCCTCGGCTGATCAGAATCCTTCTGTTTACTGCATCATACAACTTGTAACCACTGGTAGAGTAAACCCTACAAGTATCATCAATTCTCCCTTATCATCCAGCTTCTTTCTAAGCTACCCTAAAACATGTCGATATGCTATAGAACTGAAATCTCTCTCAAGTGATTCAAATACAGTTTAATACTAGACCATGCTTCCTTCGGTGTTATCTTCTCAAGCTTCTTTGTTGGCACCTATTCAACAAATAAGCAGTTGTGGACACCGCTTCTCCCATAACTCTTTCGGAAAATTTTTCCCCTTTAACATGTTTCTCACCATGTTCATGATCGATTAATTCTTTATTTTGGAAACACCATATTGTTGTGGTGTATAAGGTGGTACAACCTCATGTACTATCCTTTCTTGATCACAAAACTTATTAAAGTCATTTGAAACATATTCGCCTCCACCATCCGTTTTGAGTACTTTGAGCTTGTGATCGCTTTGCCTCCCAACCATGGACTTGAACTTCTTAATCACTTCGAATACATCATCATTTATCTTGCTTAGGTATGTCCATATCTTTCTAATATGATCATCGATGAATGTGACAAAATATCTATTTCCACTAATCGAGTCAACTTGCATCGATCCATACACATCCGAATACATTATCTCAAGGTGATGCTTGGTTATACAACTTGTATTATTTCTGAATTTACCCTTATGTTGCTTCGCTTTCACACATTCTTCACAAGTTTCAACCAGTATGTTGATCAATGGCAGCCCTGTTACCATTTCGTTCTTTTACAAGACATTGAGATCTCTAAAGTTGAGATGCCTAAGCCAATAGTGCCATATCAACTCTTCTCGACTAGCCGATGTATCAAGACTATGCTCCATAACCTTCAACTCAACCTTTAAAGTTCTATTGGTATCCATATGAGATTTTAGGACCAAAACCTGGTTTTCAGCCATAATGCGTAGCACCTTGTTCTCCACGTGAATCTTGTAACCCTTCTCAAGCAATTTGGCAATACTTAAAAGATTACGCTTGATTCATGGAATGTAAAACACATATTTGATCAAGGAAAGTACACCATTCCTTCTCATGATCAAAACATCACCGATCCCATCATCCGCTAAAATGGTGTCATTAGTAAACTTCACTTTGTTCTTCATGGCACAATTGATTGTAACAAATCAATATTTCCTCCACATCATTTGAGTATAACACATGGAGTCCAAATAAAATTCATCATTGCACTGAATTTCCTCTTTCGTAGTCACCATGGCATGTTCTTCTATCTGTAACCGGTTACAACATGGTTCTGCAGCGTTTCCAAAAATGCTGTTGCTGCTGCCCCGCAGCCTGTTGTTGTTGCATTCCCCCTATGTGATCATGACCAATAGTGTACTCTCCTCATCAAACTTTTGTCTTACAACCTTGACTTCATCCACTTGAGGTTCCTTCTTGTTCGCATTGCACTCTCTTGCAAAATGATCGAACTTTTGACAAACAAAGCATTGCATCTTGCTCTTGTCTATCATTCTTCTTTCACCTCTAAAGTTTCCTTAACCACCATTTTTGTTGCATTTTCTCTCACCCCTTTGACAAGTCGAATTCTTGGAACTTTAGGATTCTCTTCCACCAAAATTCTTAAAAATTTCCCTCACTCTTCATGGTTCATTTTCCTTTCGATCTCTTGTCCTTCTCGTTGAAACGAGCTTGCAAAGCGATCTCCGACTTTGTCTTATCACAATTTCTCTCCTTCACTTTTTGCTCATGTGCCTCAAGAGAGCTTTGTAGATCCCTGTAGGCTCATCATCACAAGTTCCTTCGATTCCTCAATCACTATGACCACATTGTCAAATCTTGGCGTTAAAGAGCACAAGATTTTTGCGATCGTGACCGTTTCTCCACATGCTTTTACTTGGTTCACCAACCGAGTAATTCTCGTTGTGAAATCTTAATGTTCCCCTTCTTTTTCATTTGAATCAATTCAAATTGACGTTTGTTATTTCGTAACCTCACGGTCTTCGCCTTGCCAGCCCTTGCACATGCCTTCTCCAAGATTTCTCACGCTTGCTTCGATGATTCGCAATCATCAACTTTCTCAAAGTTGTCAGTTTCCCCACATTGATGGAAAAAAATGCCTTGAAATCTTTTTTCTTTTCTTCCTTATGTGTTGCTCTTTGTGCATTCGTTGCACCTTCGACAAGAGGATTCACATCGTTCTTGATCACTTCATGAACATTTTGGTAGCCAAACAACATCTTTATTTATTTGCACCATTTTCGTAGTTCTTCTTATCAATGATAGATAAGTTTACAGGAATTCTTTCATTAAAGACTGAATTCATGTTGCACACTAGGTTTTTGATGATTCAGACTAGACTCTTGATGCCAAATGTTAGAACTTGGAATCTAACCGTTGGTGAAAAATGGGGTAATTGAATGTAGAAAGGGAGAGCGAGAGAGAGAATTAGAGAGAGCATAATTGAAGGTGAGAATTTGCATTAACATTGATTGAGATACCCCTTGTGTATTTATATGAATTACAGTTGATTGAGACAAAATTAACAAAATAAACAAAAATAAAATTAACTATCTGTAATCGATTACGCCAAACCTGTAATCGATTACAATTGTTTCAATAATTTAAAAAACACAATAACAGTAATCAGTTACTACGAATGTGTAATCGATTACAACATCAAAAAAATTACTCAATTTCTTTAATATTTTTCCACAATTGTAATACAACTCCACCTAATCCTATTATAACATTTGAATTATTATTTTTCACACGATAGATTGGACATATATTTTTAGATTTTCTAATTTCTAATTATCTTAAAATATATCTTCTTTATCTTCATCACTCATAAATTTTAAGGAATACTTCTTTAAAAATATATATATTCTTAGCTCTCTAATACTTACATGATAGTATAATCAGTTTTTATTAAATGAAAGCTTTTAACTATTTTTCACCGTGATAACATAAGAAATAAACCCACCATGTTTAACCTATCTTAATCTAAAATTTCATTTTTATATAAAAGTAATACATGTTTAACGCCAATATAATAGTAGTGTGGTCGGCGAAAACGCGGATCTCAGTGGACTAAGGTCAATTGTGGATGAGTTTTATCGTTAATTTAACTTAACTATTTCGCATTATCGGTTTAGTATCTGATTACCTCTAATCTTAAATAAATTCGTTTAATATTCAAAAGTATATCAACACAGCAGTATGAACACAAGTGAGTAACCGACCAACCGGAGATCTCGGAAAATCTCTGTGTGCTACAAATCTGGGTGACAATTTTGTTTGGTTCTCTGTCGTTTAATTATCTTATTCATAATAACTTTATTTTAATTACATTTTTTTAGTTAATCCGTCCATTAATTGAGTTAGATGCATTCACGAGATTAAAGTTGGCAAAGAGATTCTTCTTCATTTTCAATTACAACTAACCAAACACGGTTTTAAATTAATGCAAATTGTAGATACTTGGCTGATAAACAAACATGATGAATTAGTCTCTAATGACAAACAAAAATAATTAGGAGTTTTCATAATAACGTAATTTCGTAGTTTGTGTTATTTTACTTTTATATTATAAAAATAACTCTGGCATATACCTGACTTGGTCTAAATATTATATTTACATATTCATTACCTCCCATGGTGCAGCATGTCTCTCAGGTCCAACTGCTATATTTATTTGTTTTTAGGACTACTTATAGGAACGTCGTATCACATGAAGATAAGATATAAGAATCGAATTTCTTATCTCCACCTCTATTGTTTCTTTAAGAATATATATATATATATATATATATATATATATATATATATATATATATATATATATATATATATATATATATATATATATATATATATATATATATATATATATATATATATATATATATATATATATATATATATATATATATATATATATATATATATATATATATATATATCACTTGCACTTAACAACATATCCGCCCCTTGAGATAGGCCTCTAAAGCCACCTTCTAGGACCTTAAATTATTTTACTTATTTAATAAATTACAATCTTTTCTATAACAATTAAACAATAATTTGTTCTATATCGATAATTCTTTAATTATTTTTTATAATAGTTAAATAATGTGTATTAGTTAATATAAAATTTATTTTTATAGATAACAACAAAATTTAAGGATCTATTACATAACAAGAAATTTGATACCTTTTAAAATTTTGATAATAATTTTTCTGAAATATAATGAGAATAACATTTAAATGAGTTGGTTTTATTATCAATGAAAAATAAATGTTAAGGGAAATTAATTCTAATAATTTAAATAAATAATTTTTCATCTAAAAATACTCATGAAATTTAAATAAATATATATTAATTTTACTCAAGTTTTACATGTGTTATTATTCTAGCAATAGCCCATCCTTCTCAATTTTTAGAGAAGATCATTATTTTCCACAACGAGAGACATTGCTAACATTTGACTCAAAGTCTTTCTCTGGCATTGTCCCATTAAGACACTTATACTTTTTATTCCAAAATTTTCACATTTTCAACATCTCACACACATTTCATTGTTTTTCTTCACATAGGGTTTTCCTCTATCAACCAACATTGAGTTTGATGAAGTATTATCTTCAGCCTTCAATCTTCTTTCTTTAGAAATAATTTTACTAGAAACTGTTAGAACAAGATTTGGTTCTGCATATATACCTTGAGTTTTGATGATAACAATGTTGTATTTGTGTGAGAATAATTTGGTACCCTACTGGTTTGTTATTGTGTAGCTCTAATAGTCAATTCTGATTCTGAATATATGACGTGCAACGTCATCAGTTTCTAAACAACGTGTTATAAATTCGCTTTTGCGTCAACTATTAGAAGTTCTGAAAGATGTTTAATATTGCTGCTGCAATGATCTTTCTGCTTCTGTGCTGATTCACTCTTGAGAAGCTTCTGAGGAGATACTATGTTGCTGCTGCAATGTTCTCTCAGTTCATGCTTCTGGCCATAACTCTGATCACCAAACTTTTGAAGAATGACAAGCTTTTGAAGTTGTGTTATGTAGCTGAAGATTCTGAAGATCTCAAGCCAGAAAATTGAAGTTATCAAGGTTCTGACTGAAGATTCTGAAGATACTGAAGATCTCAAGCCAGACTACTGACATTGTCAAGGTTCTGACCAAAGATTCTGAAGTTTCTGAATCCAGCTTTATGTTTTTTCATTTCATGCTTCATCAACTTTCATCATAAGCCAATGAACTTAAAGATAAGATCAAATGGAACATGATCAAATAATACATAGCACAAATCGAACATCCTTTCCACTACCTGATTTCGTGGGCAAGGACAGTACTATACATCACACTTGTCACTGATTTTATGGACGAAGGACAGTACGCAGTATCACTCATCTTCCATCCAATAATGGACAACCGCTTTATGAGATTTTCCCTTTTTTTCCCTCCAACGGTCTTCTTCTTATGCTATATAAGTAAGACTTAGAGACTTGAAGAGAACGTCGGTGACACAATATTTTGACAAGTCTATTTCTTTGTGAAAAGCTATCATTTGTTTGCACTCAGCTTTTTTATTTAAGTGTTTATTTATCACTTGAGTAAAATCTGCTTGTATAGAAGCATCTTGTAACAGACACAAATATTTTTCAAACTATTTATTTCATTCCTTGAGGAGGTTATCCTTGAGAAGACAAAGAAGGTTGTTATTTGTGAGTCCTTGAGGAGACTAGGGTATAGTTGGATCCTTGAGAAGACAAAGAAGGTTATTCTTTGTGATTATTGTAATCTGTTGATTATAGTAGATTAAATCCTTGTGTATAAGAAAAAATCACCTTGGCGGGTGGACTTGAGTAGCTTTGAGTTTCAAGCGAACCAGGATAAAAATACTTGTGTTTTTATCTATTTGTTTTTTACCTGTTAGCGGTGTTCTTATTTTGGAAAAAACTTTTGCTTGTAAAACTCAATTCAAACTCCCCTTTATTGTGTTTTTCACACCTCCAATTGGCATCAGAGCTTCGGTTCTGATTGTGATAAAATATTTATCAACACTTCATCATGTTTAGTACCGATCAAGTTTGTGTGAGAAACAATGATCGTTGCTAACATTGTTAACAAAATGAAAGAGATCACTATAGTGAAAAACCACCAATATTTTGATGGTGATAAATTTGATTATTGGAAAGATAGAATAGAAAGCTTCTTTCTTGGTTATGACGTTGATCTCTGGGATCTTGTAGTCCATGACTATGTTCACCCAGTTAACGCTGAAGGAAATATTATAGTAAGAAGTGCTATGACTGATCAACAAAAGAAAGATATCAAAAATCATCATAAAGCCAAAACTATATTGCTAAATTTTATCTCTTATACTGAGTATGAGAAGATAACAAATAGAGATTCTGCCAAATCCATTTTTGACTCTCTGAGGATGACTCATGAGGGGAAGGCTCGAGTAAAAGAGACAAATCCCCTGGCCTTTATCCAGAAGTACGAGGCATTCAAAATGGAGGATGATGAAACAATTGAGACTATGTTCTCAAGGTTTCAGATGCTTGTTGCAGGACTGAAACTTCTAGACAAAGGATACTCTACAATTGACCATGTCAAGAAGATTATCAGAAGTCTTCCAAAAAAATGGAGACTTATGGTAACTGCTTTGAAGTTGGCAAGGGATCTAAACAATATAAATCTTGAATAACTTGTTAGTTCTTTAAGAAGCCACGAGATTGAGCTCGAGGAAGATGAACCTCAGAAGCAAGGTAAATCTGTTGCTCTAAAGTGTAAGCCTAAGAAGATAAGAGCTTATCAAGTTGAGGAAGAATTAGAAGGATATGATGAAGACTCAGAAGATGATGACGAGATGACTCTAATTTCTAAGAGAGTCAACAGACTCTGGAAACACATGAAAAATGGTCAAAGAAAGTTCAGAGGAGCCAGAAGGATTGTTTGTCGCTTTGATTCTTCGTTTGGACAAAAGAAACAAGGTTCTAGAAAATAAGTTATCTGCTTTGAGTGTAAGGAGCCAGGCCACTACAAAAAATGTCTGTCCTAACCTGAAAAAGGATAGAAGGCCTAAGAAGAATTTTTCTAAAGGCAAGAAGGGGCTGATGGCTACACGAGATAACTTAGAATTTGAAGAATAAGATTCTGACGAAGAAAAAGCCAATGTTACATTGATGACAACTACAGGTGATCCTAAAGTTTCTGAAGAACCAAAAGACAGGGTATTATCAAAATCAGAATCAAAATCCGATCCTGAAGAGGTATTTTCTAACCTATCTCGTTCTGATATTGAATCACGACTCTCTGAAATGCTGGAAAAGTACCAGAGTCTTTAGAGTAAATACAAGGACCTTAAACAAAATCCAAGTAGTTACCTCTGAAACTCGCAATAATCTTGAGAAAGATATTTCCTTTCTAAATGGAAAAGTATTTTCTTTAGAAAGTAACAACTCTGTTTTGAAAAGTAAAATTTCAAAACTAAAGGAGGAAATAGTCTCAGAAGCTTCTGGTACTGGTTGCATCATTAGATATGATAGAGCATTCAAGTACTTCCTAGATAAAAGCATAAATAGAACAAAATGGTTTCCTTGATCTATGGAGTTAGCAGAAATGGAAAGAAATGTTTAGATTGTACATAAACTATAAAACCTGACAAAAGTCAGAAGGTAAAACCAAAACCTCTCTATGTGCATTTCGTGCTTGCTGGAACTGAGCTTGATATTTCTGCACAGACACAGAAACATACAAAGAATAAGAACTCAGTTCTTAAACCTAAGTATCATACACAAATTCCCCATGATTATCCTTCTTCTAAAAGACCCAAAGTTGTAAGAAACTTTGGGAAAACTAACAAGAGATGGCCCATAAAGTGGGTACCTAAGGATAAAATAATTTATGTTGTAAACATCCTTAACAGCTCAGCTGAAACACCAGTCATAGTACCTGGACAACGGATGCTCGTGCATCAATTGTGAGAGAAGCAATGGCTTCTATCCATTTAGATACATAATCCACAATTACGAGTATGTATTTATTTCCCGTTGAGGATGGAAAAGGACCCATGAAATTGATTCCCCACAAGTACCTCTAATATATTGCTTAAAGGAATTTCATCTCGTTGGAAAATGTATCCAGTGTGTGGCCCTTGTTACTGTTCACGATCATAGCATGAACATAACACACACATACACTAGGCCAATATAAGCCAACTTGAAGAATCTTAACGCATGTTTTAGAAGTACTTGTGTGTCCTCCCTAAGGAGAGAAATGCAAATGGTCCATAATGCTCTCGATTTCCTCCTCAGGAACACAACGACGGAAAAGGCCATCGGATCCTCTTTTGAAGAGAATGGGTTCATCCCAATAAAAATGTGTCAGATAGTGGAAAATTTTCTTCTTCTGTTGGTAGGACATATCAGGAGGTAGAAATTTAGCTACTAGGTAATTTACGTAGTCGGCATACTGTAGCGATAAATTTTTTGAGATTAAGCTATTGATTAACTTAACTCGCAAAGCAAGAGTCGCCACCGCGCTTTTATTATTTCCAAAGGAAAGGGAAAAAGTATGAACAAAACCCAAAGAAGTTTTAAAACAAAAAGTAATAAAAGGAGATAAGGGTTCGGGGGTTAGTTATGCAAAAGGAAGGTATTAACACCCTAAACATCTATAGTACTCTATAGGAACCTCTTTGAAAATCTATACATTTTAGTCTAAAATGGTTTTGTTTGTAAGTGATTAGGGAGATGAGAAAGAAATGTTTTTTTTTATGATTTTTATGTTTCCCAAAACTTTCTGAGTCTCATGCCTATGTACCAACAAAGTGCAATGGAGGATCAAAACCTCGTAGTTTATGGTAAAAATAACAAAGATATTTGTTTTGATTCATTTTTAATGAAAAGACATTTTGTCATTTTTAGGAGAACACTCAACTAGCTACCCATAAGTATGAGAACTTTACATCACCATAGAGAAGGGTTCCAAATTGGATAAAGATCAACAAGTATGCCGCTAGTTCTCTTGAGTGGGAAAATATTATCATCAATACTATGGGGATATGAGAATTACATCTCAATTATGGAAATGACTCATGTCTAAACTTTAATAAAAGTTTTAAAAGGGAAAAGTGCACAAAGGGCACAAAAATGATTTAAATGAGTTATGCATTTTTTAGTCTATTTAAAATTGGTCTGAATATACTTAAGATATGTTAGCATTTGTTTTAAGAAAAGATTTTGGAAATCACTTGACAAAAGTCAAGGTTTATTGAGAAAGTGGTTCAAGAAAGTTTTGAAAAGAGAGAGGAGATTTTGAAAATTAAAGAAGGAGAGGAGAAGAAAAGACTATCCTAGAGCATAAAAGTAAAAGCTATGGAGGAAAGATCTAACCAAGAGATAGAAAGCTTTATGACATAAGTCAAGCAAGAATTCCCTCCTTTGGATTAAGCCTCAAGCAAGTCAAATAAATAATGAATAATCCATGTATCAGATGAAACCAAAGTAACCAAGTGAAGTCTTCAAAAGAAACCCAAAGTCAAAGGTACCAGATGAATCCCAAGGTCTCTAGTGACAAACTCCCAAAGCAAGGGTCAAAGTCTTAGTTCTAAGTCCATAACTCCACAACAATGCTAAGGATAGTAACCTCAAGTCCATGAATACACATAACCAAAAATTTTAGGTTTTTTTTTTCCTTTATTAATGTTTTTGACAAAAAGAGAAATCCAAATGGACAAAGAACAAATAATATAAGCATAAACAAATATGATATGGGATGCTAAAATAAAAAGCACAAAGTAAATGACAAAAGAATAAAGGGCATAAGATAAATGACATTTTAAAATAAGAGTTAATACAAAATAATGTTAGTAAATGATGTTAGTAATTAAAACAAGAAAGATAATTTGTCATTTTTTGGAGAACACTCAACTATTCACCCACAAGCATGAAAATATGGACCTTTAGATCACTTATGAGAAGGGATCCAACTTGGATAAAATTAACAAGTATGCCACTAGCTCTCACAAATTAAAAGGAAGCAATATTTTCACACAATACCACGAGGAGTATGAGACTTACAATCTCACTTATGAAAGTGACTTACTTGGACAAGTTTAGTGCTATGTTATGTAGAAGTCACAACTATCTGAGGCCGATCAATAATAATATTTGTGTTAATACATGCTAGATAGGTGATATGTAAATCATTCTCCTAAACCTATGTCACAATAAAAAGAAAAGATAATTAATCAAGCACAAAGGCTAGGAGAGTCGTCCATTATATCAATCTATACTTCATAGCACTTAGGACAAACTTATGCATAAATCCAAAGTACTCTAAATGACCCATGACCAATTAAGAGGTAGATTTGAAATGATGAAAGTTCATCAAGCACCAATTCACACATCATGAACAAGATGAACACAAACCATCCAATTGGTCAAGAAGAAAAGAAAGAGATGAAGAAGAAGGGGACAAGAGAGGTCACACCCAAATTGGATCAAAGTTTGATCAAGTCATAATCCAAATCAATCATCCATTTTGGTGAATTAGGATTTTCACCTAATCAACACCCAAGATCCATTGAGTTTGATGAGACCTATGATAAAAACAATTATGATCCAAGACCAACAGAAGTCAACAAAAATCAAACAAATACAAAATGAAATAAAAATAAATAAAAATGCATCAAAAACATTTTAAAAATAAAATTTAAAAGGGACATTAAAGAGAAAATCCATAAAATCCTTCAAAACACCAAATAAATGGTCAAGAAAATTATGGAAGGTTGAAAATAAAATCAGAAGCATATAATAAAATTTTCAGAATTTTAAAATTCATAAAAGTATTTTTAAACCAATTAAAACAAAGGAGAAAAGAGAAAATTCAAGAAAAATAGAAAATCAAGAAAATAAAATGTTGAAAAATAAAAATCAGATCAAGGAAAATAAAAGAGAATTTTAAAAATTATTTTGGTATTTTTTGGATGTAAAATTAATTTTCTATGAATTTTAAAAGAAAATTCAATTTAAAATAAAAAAATAAAAAGAAATAAAATTTGAAAAAACACGGAGCGTTAGATCTGACCTCATTAATTGGCGTGGCATATCCAACAATCACAAGGATGGGAAACACAGTGGAAATTAGCAAAAATAAAACATGGGATCTAATTCAAATTGGACCAATAAAAACATTTCAAATGTCCAGCGTGTCTCCTAACTCAGATGACCTGAGATAAACTTTGGTCGTCTTCCCCGATGGTCCCTCACCAGGGTTTCATCGTTTGGTAAATTCAGAACACGAGACCACCACCAATGTGATTGCCTCCTCATCACGAACTCAACCTCATGCTCCAAATTCATTTATCTAAACCGATCATGGGGAATTTTAGAGAAGTTTCAGAAGCTAGCAAGCCACGAAAAATTAAATTAAATGATGAACACGATCAATCAACACCAGATAAGTTAGGGGAAAGCATCAGAGGATGAAGGACTACATTGTGGTAACTTGTTTGAGTTCATATGTTGCTCTGAACTACCTTGTCCAAATGGTGATCAGAAGTTGATAAAGCTCAATCTGGTTATAACACTTCAGAAGGTCTTGGAGCTTGGGAACTGTTGCAAAATCTTCAGAGAAGACCGAAGGTGCTAATGGAATCAAGAAGTTGGATTAAAACCAGCTAGAATTAAAAACACGATAGTTGATTTTTCTGGAAAAGTTTCAGAGTGAAGCAGAGATTTCTTGGCTCTCAAAAACTTGGAAATGAATGCAGTAGATTCCTCTATTTATAGGGAATGTTTTAGGATCCAAATACGTATGGAATCAAGCTTAATTCGTGCAAAACAAATTTGATCATGAAGTGAGAAAAGTGTGACTTCCAATCCATCAAAACTCAGCCAAATGATGCGTTTCAAGGGTCAATTGACTTCTGGAGACTTGGTTAAACATGTTTAGGTCCAAAACACATGGTAATTTGGCTTGTAATTGAGAATTAGTGAAGTTCAAATTCGGACCATGGTGATTTCTTCAGTTTCAAGTTACCATGTCCAACTCAATGAGGCTTCTTGTTCAAGAGACATTTTGATCCCATTCTTTTTGCAATGTGTTAACATCATAAAAAAGATTACAATGTGCCAAGAAATGTTTCATTTGGATGCTTGAGCACAAATTTATGGAATGTTGAAGTTGGCACGAAAAACTGGTCAGGTAACTAAGAAAGTTCTAAGTCCCAAATGGATGAAAATGACTTATAATGTCTCAATGAATTCCATGGCCTTCCAAGCATATTTTGACTTTGATCATTGAAGCAAACTTGTAGAGTGCATCACACATGATATTGTGCAAAAATAATCAGCCTTAAATATCAAGAATTGAAGAAGTTATAAACCTTGAAAGTTGAGAAAAAGTCACTTGAAAATAGGTCAAATTTCACTAAGTCCACAAATGACCTATAATGTCTCCAAACTTTTGATGATCCTCCAAGCATAATTGGCTCTTGTCATGTAAATAGAAGTTGTAGAGGATATTAAGAAGAGTCGCATTAAAAAATAAGCATTCAGAAATATTGAGAATTGAAGGAGTTGTGATCCTTGGAACCTTGACTTCAAATGTTTACTTTTTGGTCAAACCCCTTGGAATAAACTTGTGCACTTGAACTTTCCTTGCATTTCAAGTCACGTTGATGATCCCATGAAATCAAAATAAGATGTCCTTGAATGTCTCTTGATTGAATTGCTCAAAGTTTGAGGTAACGTTTTGAAGAAGGCATGGAAATAAACACACGAACCTTTAACTTTTCTTGAGATATAAGCCATAAGTCTTTGAGATGTTCTTGATCCAAATGAGATTAAAAGGTGCTTGAGAACCTTAGATATCATGCTTGAGAGATAAATCGCTGGAGAAACAATGGTTGACCACACTTTGTTGAGGAATCAAAACAAACCCTAGCTGAGGAGCCATGCTTGATGTTCTTGATGGAAAAGCACTACCTTGCACAATAGACTTAAAGAAAACAAAACATATTTTTTATATTTTGATTAGTAGTTAGATAAGTAATGAACATATAAATACAAAAGTTAAAACACTAACAAAGAGGTGCTTGATGATCCCTGCAAAAGGCAAACCCCAAAGATGAGAGGGAGAGGACCAAGATGTGATCTTGTTTGTATGCAATGATGAAAATGATATGTAGGATCTTAGGGTTAAAAATTAGGGTATGACACATACCATGGTACACTCTTGTATACTAAGGCATCTTCCTCTTTAGGTTCTCTCTCAACATTTGAGTATTTTTCTTTGAGATAATCATGATAATAATTATAACTCATTCCTTCGATGTAAACTGATGTGACTAGTCTATCGTAAGTAAAGTCATCATTTATAGGTACGTGTTATGAATTTAGATTATAGTCTTGAGAGGTGGTCAACTACCACATTCTTGGTCCCTTTTTTATCTCGGATTTCAAGATGGAATTCTTGCAACAATATGATCCATCAAAGTAATTTGGGTTTCACGTCCTTCTTGGCTAACAGGTATCTTATGGCAGCGTGATCTGTGTATATAATGAACTTGGCTCCTACCAAGTACGAACGGAATTTTTCTATTGTAAACACTACAACTAAAAGTTATTTTTCAGTAGTGGCATAATTCATTTGAGCAACGTCTAAAGTTCTTCTTGCATAGTATATAATGTGAAGTTTCTTGTGTTTATGTAGTCCTAAGACATCACCTACATCATAGTCAATAGCGTCACACATAATCTCAAATGGTTGACTCCAATCAGGAGGTTGCATAATAGGTGCAAATATTAGTGCTTGCTTAAGGAGATTAAACAATTTTAGGCATATTTCGTCGAAAATGAATTTGGCTTTTTTCATCAGAAGACCGATTAATGGTTTAGTAATCTTAGAGAAGTCTTTCATAAAGCGTAGGTAGAAACCGACATGTCCAAGAAAGATTCTAACTTCTCTTACCATTTTAGGTGGTTGAAGATTTTAAATGACCTCAATCTTTTCTTTATCAACCTCAATTCCTCTTTCAAACATTATGTGTCTAAGGACTATGCCTTCCCTCACCATGAAGTAACATTTCCCCGAATTGAGCACAAGGTTGACTTTAACGCACCTTTCTAGAAAATTTTCTAGGTTAGCTAGGCATCCTTTGAAAGTGGATTTGCATACGGAGAAATCGTCCACAAAGACTTCCATTATATCATCTAGGAAGTCTGCGAATATTTCCATCATACACCACTAGAAGGTTGGAGGAGCATTGCATAGTCCAAATGGAATTCGTCGGTAGGAGAAAGTTCCATAGGGACATGTGAAAGTAGTTTTTTCTTGGTCATCTGGATGAATTGGAATTTGAAAAAATCACGAATAATCGTCTAAAAAACAGAAATATGAATGTTTAGCTAAACGTTCAAGAATTTGATCAATGAATGGAAGGGGAAAATAATCCTTTCGGGTTGCTTTGTTTAGTTTCCTATAGTCTATGCACATACCCATATGGTTTATACTCTTTTGGCTATAGACTCTCCTTTTTTATTTTTTACAATTGTAATACCTCATTTCTTAGGGACGACGTGCACTGGGCTAACCCATTGACTGTTGGAGATTGGATAGATTATTCCAGTGTCTAGCAACTTTAGTACTTCCTTTCTTACTACATCGCTCATAATAGGGTTAATCCTCTTCTGATGCTCTCAAGAGGTTTTAGAGTCCTTTTCTAGCATAATTTTGTGCATGCACACCGAGGGGCTTATTTCATTTAGAACGGAGATGTTATAACCTAAAGTTACAAGATATTTCTTCAATACTATCAAGAGTTTCTCTGTTTCCTCTCTATTAAGATCGGCGCTAACTATGCTTGGGTGATCAGGTTTTTTATCAAGAAACTCGTATCTTGGGTTTTTAGGTAATACCTTAAGTTCTACTGATGGTTGTTTAGGGTTCGGCATAGGATTTGATGTAAGTGATAAACACTCGCTAAGACTGTCATCTTGATAAGGTTTAAGGAGTGCATCATTTTCTAATATAGGTGATGCTAGAATCGTTATTAATTCAGTATTCGAAGGTGTTTCTGACTCCAGTTCTTTCAAACATTCATCAATAATATCCATAAAATAGCATGTATCATTTATTGCTAGGGCTTTAAGAAATTGGGAAAGAATAAACTCGACTTTCTCTTCTCCTACCTCAAATGTTAACTTCCCTTGTTTTACATCTATTATCACATCGGCTATGTCTAAGAAACGTCTTTCTAAGATGATAGGTATGTTAGAGTCTTCATTTATATCCATTACTATGAAGTCAGTAGGGATATAAAATTGACCAATTCGAAGTGGAATATTTTCCAGCATTCCCACAAGGTTCTTAACTGAACGATCTGCCAATTGAAGGGACATTCTAGTAGGTCTCAAGTCTCCTAACTTAAGTTTTACACAAATGGAAAGAGGCATTAGACTGACCTTGGCTCTGAGATTGCATAATTCCTTGTCGATGACAAACTTGCCTATTACACAAGGAATAGAAAAATTACCAGGGTCTTTCAATTTAGGTGGCATGTTGTTTTGGATAATGGCACTACACTCTGCAGTGAGTGCCACAGTCTCGTCATCTTCAAGTTACTTTTCATTCGACAAGATCTCTTTTAGGAACTTAGCATATAAGGGCATCTGAGTTATGCCTTAGTGAAAGGTATAGTAACATGAAGTTTTTTTAGGAGCTATACAAATTTCTTAAATTAACCTTCTTTCTTGGTTTTGGCTAGTCTTTGAGGGTATGGTATCTTTGATTTATACAAAGGTGGAGGTACATAAGGTTCCTCTTTCTCGATGGGATCCTTATTAGTAATAGTCTCTTCCTCCTCAACTATTGTTTTTCTTATTTGATTCTCACAAGTAACCTTTTCAAGCTCATCTACTCTCTTATACATCATAGGGTTTTCAACTCTTCGGTCCACTGGTCCATCTAACTCTGTCCCACTTTGTAGTGTGATAGCATTTTCATTTCCCTTAGGATTTGGTTGAGGTTATCCTGGAAATGTGCCAGTTGGAGCAGCAGTGGCTCCTTGTTGCTGGCTAACTTAAGAGATTTGAGTCTCCAATATCTTGTTATGCGTAGACATGGATTCAACCTTATTGGCTAATTACTTTACCAGCTCGTTAGTATGAACATTTTGGTTCATGAATTATTTGTTCTGTTGGGTCTATGATGCAACATAATTTTCCATCATTAGCTCTAGATTTGATTTTATAGGAGCAGAAGGAGCGGTAGGGGCTCCTTTTTGGAAAATTTAAGAGTTAGAAGGTGGAGGACTTGGCGTAAATAATGCGTTATTGTTCTTGTAAGAAACATTAGGACGGTTCCTCCGTCCAGGATTATAGGTATTGGAATAAGGATTTCCTTGCGCATAATTGACATGGTATGGTGTAGTCCTAGTCAATATTTGGCAATCAATGGCCATATGTCATTGGACTCCACAAATATCACAGTTTGGGGTTACAGCAACTACAATGGATGGAGTGGTTATAGTTAAATTGTTGATCTTTTGGATAAGTGCCTCGACTTTGGCATTTACGTGATCAAATCCATTGACTTCGAACATTCCTCCCTTTTGTTGGGTTTTCTCGACTTTAACTCTTTCAACTCCCCATTGGTAATGATTCTGAGCCATGTTTTCAATAAGTTGGTAGGCTTCCTCATAGGGTTTGTTCATTAAGGCTCCACCAACAACAACATTTATAGTCATTTTGGTGTTATAGAGTAGACTATTATAGAAGTTATGAATGATAAGCCATTGTTCCAATCCGTGAAGAGGAAAAAGTCTTATCATATCTTTATATCTTTCCCCAACATCAAAAAGTGATTCTCCTTCGGTCTTTCTAAACGTAGTTATATGATTCCTCAATACTGTCATTTTGCTTGGTGGAAAATATCTGGCTAAGAATACCCTCTTGATTTCATTCCAAATGGTGATTGAGATCGCGGATAGAGACTGTAGCCACGCTCTACCTCTATCTATTAGGTAAAATGGAAATAAACATAGTCTAATGGCTTATGAATTTGCACCACTACTCTTTAATGTGTCTGCATACTGTACAAACATTGATAAATGAAGATTTGGGTACTCGGTGGGATTTCTAGAGAACTCATTCTATTGCAAAATTTGCACCAGAGACGGTTTCAATTTAAAGGAGTTTTCCTGGATTGCAAGCGGAACAATGCTTGAGTGCGGTTTGTCCTGAGACGAAACTGCGTAGTCCTTGAATGGACAGTCATCAGAATAATGTAACGCTCAATTTCATGGATCGGTTGTTCTAACTCCTCTTTGTGAGAGGGAATGTTGGACATACAACCGACAAATATAAAATTCCTTAATCTATACGACACAACAATTGAGTTATAATGTTGACTAAATAAAAGTCCCCGACAACGGTGCAAAAAACTTGATGTGTTCCGACTCGTGTGGCAGCTTATCCACAAGTGCACAAAGTTTATCAAAGTAATATAAAAGATATCAAACCCATATATACTTTTCATTCAACTTAACCACTATCTATTATTGCTATGTAAATTTAAGGGTGATGATTTTGTTTGTGAGAAGAAAATTTAAAAACAAGAAATAAAGGTTGGCTAGTGAGGATAATGATAAAAGCGAGACCAGAATGTAATTTCAGTCGCACCTCTGGGACTTAATAAATTCTTGGAGTTTTTTTTAATTTTTAAAATATTTATTGGAAGAAAATATCAACTTAAAACCACTGCTCACTTTCGTGTGGCTCGAGTTATGTTTCGAAACCGTAAATGCTTTGTTGTCGCCACTCAATTACAAATTGGATTTTTTTTTTTGAAAACCAATAAATTCTAATTAATCACTAAAGCATTACCGCAGTTTTTAGAAATTAAATCCCATTTTTACGTTCAAGTATGGGTCTCACATTGTCGCGTTGTTGACCAGTACATGAGTGTTTTCACTTTCGCACAAAATCTTTTTGATTTTAGAACTAAAAATCGGAACCAGAAAAACAATTTAATAATAAAATTAGTGCCAAAGTGATTTACCGAGTCCCGTCGAAATGAAGGTCCTCACATCTGGACTCTATAAATTTAGCTAGACATGGTTACATAAATAAACATGCAATTATAAATGTTCAACTCAAACAGAGACATGATAAATAATTTAAAACAATTGGTAGCAAGGGTTTCAGATGAATTAGAGGAATAAAATAAGAACTCAATGGAAATAAGATGATAAGACAGGAATTGTAAAAGACTTAAAATAAGTTGAAAAGTAAAGCAATTTAAATGAACCTGAAATGTAAAGCTGCTGGAAATAAATGGAATTAAACTTCAAATAACGGCAAGATTGTTTGATCCAAGCACATAACAAAATCCTAAAAAATACTGAGGTGAAATAGACCCTCGATGTGAGAAAGCTACTACTTTACAATGGTGAATTTCTGCTTAAAAATAAATATCTGAATTTTTGCACAAGACTTGGATGCTGAAAATCGAATAAAACTACTTATTTATAGTGTTACAAGTGCAGGATGTGAGGCCAAAATGTGTGCAATTTGTGGGAGAAAAATATGGTGGAATGGAGGAAGACTGGGTTATTTTTCATTGCTATTTTTCAGGAAACGAAGTGCATGGAGGGCGCCATTGCTTGTGGTAGTCGCCACAAGTGTAATGACGAGATTGTGGCTGGCTGGTACGGTATGGCGGGTGCCATGGCCCCTATGGCAGTCTCCATGGGTCCTTGACTCTGTCTATTTGCTCCCTTTCTCTCTATTGTGGACCCCATGACTTCCTAGTCATGGTTAGTACCATGGTAGGCGCCATAAAGGTTGCCACTAGTGTATTCCCCCCCATATTTTCTCCGTTTTGCGTCATTTTCGTTTCGTTTCTTCGTGCACTGACTTCTACTTGTAAAATACTTGAAATATACATAAACTACCAACATAACACTATAAAATGTGGTACAATGACACTAAAATGTATACAAATCGAGTCAAAATGAACTATGTATTTTAGTGTTATCAGTATGTGACATGTGTTTGAAATACTGTCATTGCTTATTAGTTTTTCTAACCAATTGCCATTAGAAGCAATATTGAAATAAGTGGGGGAGAAGATTAAGCTTCTTTGAGATGTTTCATGTGTGGAGGGTTGGTTCAAAGTGTCACTGATTGCAAAAGTGTAGGTGTTGTTGAGGTTGTGTTGATTCCCAAACCCGAGAAGAGTACGAATTCGAGATTCTTATCTGTTAGTTAAGTTGAGATATCTTTGAGGGAGAATGATCTGGTACTTGTGAAATTTTCTTCTCTGAGAGTGGAGAAAAGTATGGCGGCCAAAGATATTTCGGTGGTGTGTGAATTTACTGTTGTTTTTCACGAAGATATTTGCGACTTGACTCAGGAATTTGAAGTCGAGATCTCCATAGATTTATTACCTAGTACTAGACATGTGATAGTATATCCATATAGAATGTTTGCATCAGAGTTGAATGAGCTGAAGAAACGGTTAGAAGATCTACTAGAGAAGAAGTTTGTTAGATCCAGTGTGTCACCATGGGTAGCACTAGTGTTGTTGGTGAAGAAGAAAGATGGTAGCATGAGGTTGTGTGTTAACTATCGACAATTGAATAAGGTCACAATTAAGAACAAGTGTCATCTTATGAGAATTGATGACCTTATGGATAAGTTGGTATGTGGTTGTGTTTTCAGCAAGATTGATTTGAGATCAGGTTATCATCGGATTTGAGTGAAGGATAAAGATATTCCAAAGACTGCTTTTAGATCCCGATATGGCCACTACGAGTATTCAGTGATATCATTCGGTGTGTATAATGCGCCAGGTGAATTCATGGATTATATGAATATGATCTTCCATCCTTAATTGGATCAGTTTGTGGTTGTGTTCATTGACGATATATTGGTGTATTCGAAGTCAGATGAAGAGCATGCAGAGCATCTGAGAGTTGTGTTGTAGACTTTGCAAGAGAATAAGCTATATGAAAAGTTATCCAAGTGTGAGTTCTGGTTGTGTGAAGTAAGATTCCTTAGTCACATGATTTCCCGAGGTGGTATAATGGTCTATCTGTCTAAGTTAGACACAATGTTGCAGTAGAAGACTCTTAACTCTATTACTAAGACCAGAAGTTTCCTTGGTTTGGCCGATTATTATAGGAGGTTTATAGAAGGCTTTTTAAGGTTGTATTTTCATTTGAGTCAGTTGACTAAAAGAGAACAAGCTTATGTGTGGGATGGTGAGTATGAGGAAATCTTTCAAGAGTTGAAGAATAGGTTAACGACAACTATTGTTTTGGTTCTACCAGATGCTTGTGAGTCATTTTTTTGGATTGTGATGTTTTCATGACAGACTTGGGTGGCGTGCTTATGCATAAGAGTAATGTGGTAGCTTATGCTTAGAGAGAAATAAAAGTTCATGAGAGGAAATATCCCACCCATGATTTAGAGTTAGAAGTTATAATGTTCATGCTTAAAATTTGGAGACATTATCTGTATGGTTCGTGATTTGAGGTTTTCAAAGATCATAAAAGTTTGAAATATATGTTTGATCAGAAAGAGTTGAACATGAGACATAAAAGGTGGCTTTAGTTCTTGAAGGACTACAAATTCAATTTAAGCTACCATTTAGGTAAAGCTAATGTGATATCAGATGCTTTGAGTAGAAAGTCCTTGCACATGTCGACTTTGATGGTTAGTGAGATGAACTTGATTGTGTAGTTCCAATATCTTAGTTTGGTACGCAAGGTGACTTCATAGAGTGTTATGTTGGGTATGTTGAAGCTAACTAACAGTGTTCTGGACGAGATCAGAGAGGTTCGTAAATCAGATTTGGGATTGATTGACCAGTTAGTGTTGACCAATCAAAGTAAAACAGTGGATTCTATAGTTAATGAGAAATGTTGTTATGAGATTCAGAGATAGAGCATGTGTACCATATTTTCCAAGGCTTAAAAAGAGAATCATTAAGGAAGGTCATAAGCGTGGTTTGAGTATTCACCCGGTGATACTATGATGTATCAATATTTAAAGAAGATGTTTTAGTGGCCAAGCATGAAGAAGAATGTTATTGACTTTGTTTATTCTTGTTTGACTTGTCAGAAATCGAAGATCGAGCATCATAAGTCGTCAGGATTGATGCAACCACTGAGTGTTCCTGAGTGGAAATGAGACAACATTTCTATGGAGTTTGTGACGAGTTTTTCGAAGATGATGAAGGGATATGATTCTATCTGGGTAATTGTTGATAAACTGAATAAATCATATCATTTTCATTCTGATAAAGATCAATTACCTATTGCAAAATCTAGCAGAGATTTACATCAGTGAGATTATAAAGTTGCATGGTATCCCTTCGAGCATTATATCAAATAGAGACCCGAGGTTCACATCAAGGATTTAGCAGAGTTGCATGAAGCTTTAAGAACTAAGTTGATCTTGAGTTCTGCTTATCATCTGCAGACAGATGGCCAGACATAGAGGATTATCCAGTCCTTGGAAGATTTGTTGAGAGCATGTGTTCTAGAACAAAGAGGTAATTAGGATAACTACTTATCATTGATTGAGTTCAGCAACAAAAACTTTTTTTCATTCTAGTATTGGAATGGAACCATATGAGGCTTTGTATGGTAGAAGGTGTATGACTCCTTTATATTGGTATGAATCAGGTGAAAGTATTGTGCTTGGGCCAAAGATTGTTCAATAGACTACTAAGAAGATCATGATGATTCAGGAGAAGATGAGAGCTTTGTATAGTTTACATAAGAGTTATCATGATAAGCGAGTGAAGGAATTCGAGTTCCAAGAGGGAGATCATGTGTTTTTGGGAGTTACTTCGGTAACTGGTGTTGGTCGAGCATTGAAGTCTCAAAAGCTCACGTCTCGTTTCATTGGTCCATATCAGATCCTCTAGAGAGTAGTAGGGGTAGCCTACAGAGTCGTATTACCACCGTATCTTTTAAATCTTAATGATGTCTTTCATACGTCGTAACTTCAGAAGTACATTCCTAATCTGTCACATGTGATCCAGTTGGATGATGTGCCAGTTAGAGAGAACTTGACTTTTAAGGCATCACTTTTACGGATTGAGGATCGTGAAATGAAGCACTTGAGAGGCGAGAAGATTTCTTCCGTGAATGTAGTGTAGGGAGAATTTGATTGTGGGAGTGTGACATGGGAGCTCAAGAGTCGGATGAAAGAGTCTTATCTAGAGATTTTTCCTTTAGGTAATTTTTTAGGGCAAAAATTCTTTAAGTGGGGGAGAGTTGTAACACCCCGATTTTAGTTCATTTATTTTTAATTAAATTAAAATTAATTTTTATTTGATTATTGGTGTATTTGGTGTGTTTAGTGGTTTTGGGGGTTTATTGGAGAATATAGAGAATTAATGAGAATTTTGGTTATTTTAAATAATTAAAATAATAAAGAAAATAGGAAGTTGGAGAGTTTAGGTAGAAATTGAGAATAATAACTTATTATGGTAAAGTGGTGAAAGATTAAGGAAATGTTGGGCCTAAGTGTAATAATTAAAAGATAAGTTAGGTTAGTATAAATTGATAGAGATCAGTAGAGGTCGAGTTTTACAATACATGAAATTTTGGAGGAAGACCATTTGGTGAGAAAAGAGGCCACAAGGGTTTGAGGGAGAAGAAGATCTATAGCCAAAGGGTTTGCTTGCTTGCTGGAAATTAAGGTAAGGCGAGAGAACTACTTTAATAATGGGTGTAAAATGCATGAAGGGTAGTGAGGATCCTTACCCTCTTATAGGTTTTTCTTTCTTTCTATTGTTGATAATGGTGTGTTATCAATATGAATTGGTGATGAATCTATTATGATTGATGATATCAATATGAATTTTGTGTATTGTGATTGTTCTAATTGTTGTTCATGATAATTTTCCATGAGTATGATTGATATTATTGAAAGTGATGAGTTTTGGTTTCATGAACGTAATTTTGAATCTGAGTAATTGATGAATTAAGCTCTTAATTGGTGTAAAATTAACATGTTCAATATGATATAATTACCGTGTGTCGAATTCTAAGCGTTTGGCTATTTACGAAATCGAAATCAGAGATCCGGAAGGCCTCAAATGGTGAAACTTAGCAGAAAAATGCTACAGACTGATTTATTTCGAATCATGGGGTTACACTATGAAATTTGATTCAAATCATAACCTCCTGGTGGCCTCTGCCTGATTTTATTCGAATCACATATTACACATGATTTGAATCATGAAGGCATATTTTGTTTAAAAAATTGTTTTTATCATAACTTGAGTTTTGTGAATTTGTTTGAGGCATGATTTGAAGCTTTAAAAGATAACACATAGAATTATCTCACGGTGATCGTCTAAATGAATAAATATGCATTTAACGGTGTGAGTTAATTGTTTTACTTAAGGTATAATATTATGTGACAGTTAATACTGATGAAAGAACTTATTATTGTTGTGATCGACTTAATTGATAAATACCTCATGAGGGGTGATGTTGATGTCGATGTTGATGCTAATGTCGGGGCATGAATGATTGTTGATAATTGCATGTATAATCATATGAAGTGTTATAATTAATAGCATAATTATGATTGGTGAACTATTGTTGTGTATAAATATGAATATGCTATATAAATATATATGTTGTTGTCATACTTGTGTAAATTATGAAATGGTGAGTCATAATGTAAGCACTAATCTGTTGTGTCTTGTTGGTGGCCTTATTTGGCATAGTTGTGCATGTGTCATGTATCATTTGTATGATAATTTTGTGTGCCATGGTATAGTGGTGGGATTGGGAGCGAGTAGTTGATTCATGTATGATTGGAACAATGAAGTGTTGTTGATTAAACAGTGAGTAATCAATAACGATTTTTGTGTGCTCTTGTTAAGTGCTGGAATCATAAGCGAGTAGATGAATTCCGTAAATGGGGATTCAGTGAAGCGGTACTGTTTCTATGGTGATGATCAATAATGATTTTGGTGTGCTCTGGTCTAGTGGTGTGAAGGTGCGAGTTGGGCAATATCAGTAACAAATCTCTGATATCGAAATGAGTTGGTACCGCATTGCATGTAGATTTGAGGTGTTATCACATTGCATATATATATATATATATATATATATATATATATATATATATATATATATATATATATATATATATATATATATATATATATATATACACATTGTGATTGAGTTGTTATTATTTTCGTGACAAATGATGTATATGGATTATGAGTTTATGGTGTATGTATGATTGATGAATGTATGATGCAGTTGTGTAATGGTTGTATGTTGTTGATTATATTTGTGTTACTACCCTTGTTAGATTTTGCACCATTAATTATTTGAGCGTATTCTCACCCCTTTATGTTTGTTGTTGCGCCTGTGCTCCTCTGGGATATAGGAAATCAGGTGCAAGAGTAGATGCTTGATGCTAGAGGATGGTATTGTGTCTCTTTAGTTATTTATTGTTCTAGGTTTAGTGGACTCGCTCTACATTGGGGAACGGTTTGTTCTAAGTTTTCTTTTGTTGCATGTCTTATTTATTTTGAGTATTGTTGAACCAATTTCTCATTTATTATTGTTGAGAATTATATGCTAAATTGGTTTTGCACTGCTTATTTTTTAAAGTTGTATTTTGTGGGTTTTTTATGCTATAGTGAAACATGTCTGACACTCTATTTTTTGAGTTATATAAAATTATTTAATTAAATATTGAGTTGGGGAAATAGGGTTTACATAATGGATGTGCAATTGATTGCATGAAAAGTGCAATCAATTGAACTCAAGTAAAACTTTATTTTTTGCTTTTCAAAAGACTTGACATGAAATATCTTGATGCATGAATGGTTGAGAAAATTTTAATGAAGAAGAGATGAAGATTTTTGAGCTCTTAAACCTTTATATAGAATTAATTGACAATTAATACCTTTCTTCATGATCAAAGTATCTTTTGCTTCAACATCTAATGACTTGTGTAATCTTGATTGTTGATTTAGATAGACTTCAACCTTTTTCTTCTTTGAAAATATTTTATCTTTTTTAAAACTAAACTAAGATAGATGATGAAAATATTCTTCAAATCGTGTACATAATCATAAGCTTCTACAACATTGTTAGGAGAAGGAGCAGGGGTTGCCTAAGGAGTGGGCACATAAGTCCCGAAATTCATCGCAACCCGGATACCTTGGGCATTTGCAAGGCGGTAAAACATATTCGACTTGCTTATTTTATACATGATATCTAAAAAAAGCAATCACGCATGTCAAAAAAATCATGAAGCCTCTGCTCTTACCAAAAATCTTCCTCATTTCTTCAAGATTAATTCCACTCAAGATAGCATGGGTATCAATTCATTTCTTCCCCACATCGGCAGAAAGCACCTCACAAGATATGAACATGTCCTCATAGCCAATCCCTTGAAACTAGCATTGTATTTCCTCTTTCACCGTCACCTCGTCCTTAGAAAGAGAATCCGGCTTGGTACAATAGGAGAAAGCATATAGGTTAAAATGAAGCTTTGACAAATATTTTGGGTATAAAATCTGGCAAAGAAAGGCATGATCAGCAAGAAGATAACAGAAAACAAAAAGAGTGATGAAGTTGAGGTGATTCACCAAGAAAAAACGTCCAAAAAAATCACCCCCATCCAGAGTAAAGGGGTCGAACCAAAGGGATGACCGGATGAAGGCGAAGAAGCCCTTGGTTATGAAAGATGTCCGAAGAAGTGCGCATAGGACGAAAAAAGATCAAAGAATAAATTAAGAGATGGATTTTAGGAATTATGCTCGACACATAGTTGGAAGAACCTTTATGAATGCCCATGACCCTAGATAAAGCTTGAAAGGAGTCATCTTCAAATATTTCTGGACGACTACCTTAATTTCAGAAACATGCAACTGGAGTCCTATTCTTGTAAAAAACACTTGTATAATAAGAAGCCATCAAAAGAGTCGCATATCCTCTACTCATTTGGCACTGGAAGGAACAAACACTTTGAAGGATTGTCGACCACAATGTCAACATCATGCAGGGATTCCTTAGTGATCATAACCGAAGAAGTTCCCACCACTCTTACATCTATCAAGTAATACTTCCACACAACTGGTTGATGTCGAAGATTTAGGTGTTCTAACACCTCAGTGTCACTAGGTTCACATCTAAAAGTATGAAGGCAAACCCGAATAAAATCTTAGGAAAGTCCCCTCCTTTTCAATTAGCACTCGCCTCATCTTCTGACAAGACACGAGGGGGCATATGGACGTCGACGCGAATCATTATGCCACCAACATTTGATATAAATGCTTCTAACAACCAATGAGAAGTTTCTTCCTTAAAGGAAGTCTTAGACATCCTTTCTAACTCTAGATTGTAAAATATTGATATGATTTCTAGTCATATGTGATCACTACTAAAAGAGGGATGAGGAGAATTAGTCGACCACCCTAATGAAGTTTCCACTTTAGAATCACTCCCTAAATCAAAATTATTACCACTCATCTTGGGCTAGAAATAGGAAATGTCAATGGAAAATCTTGAGTTAGAAGGGTACCTAGTCAAAAGATATTGATGAAGCGGGAGGAATGAGAAAGGAGAAAGATTTAAGCGAAACTCTGAGTAATTTTAGTGATATTTTGAGGAAAACAGAAAGAATATATTTCCATGGAAAGTAACTGAAGGCTTGAAAGCTAAAAGATTGTGAAAACTTTCAAATATTCAACTCACTCTATTTATAAGCAACGATAGTTTAAAGATCAAGACCAACTATGGATATAAATTACAAGATCAACTGTTATATTTCCACTCATGGATACACGTCATCTCCAGTACATTCAAGTACTCTATAAGCGATCCCATACCCTAGTTGGTCACATAATTGCACGTGTCAGAATGGAGTGTGAAACGTTTCATTAATGAGACCATATTAAATGCGCATGTTCCCCATTTCTTCTTCAAGAAACTGATCTTAAGCGATTTAGTTCTATTCCACACTGGAAAATGACATGGAGACTGACAAATGATACTTAAGGCTTCCCCTGACTCCTTCAACGCTCGACAAAGCCTTGGGGAAAACTTTTATGGACCGGCTAAAAGGCCCAATTGAACAAGGACAAATCCATCTCAAGCCCATCCTACTCGATCCAAAATATAAAAATAGTTCACATGCTACGAGAAGGTGCACAATGTATGATCTTAAATTTCACTATACTCATCTTGAATCTTGAACTGACTTGGTCGTTGGAGTGCTAACCGTGCAGGTCCACCCCGTGTCACCGCGAAGGAGATCGAAGCCACCGTTCAAGATAACTAGTTATCCAACTCTCTTTATTTATGATTCCTTCGTGAAGCTCGATCATCTATTTTTGATTCCCGAATCGAAGAAAATCTAATTGTGTTAATGGTATTTAACATTATTTAATACATTAAGACATATATAATTTATTTGATTAAATATCATTTAATTTAATACATGTGAATTGGAAATTAATTAAATTAACTATAATTTAATTTAGTCTATTTTATTTAATTAAAAGAATTTAATTCATATAAATAACATTGGATCGTTTTGGAAAAGTATAAAATAACATTGGGTTTTAGAACCTCACTATATAACTATAGGAGCTTTGTTGCTTATGAAACCTAATTGCCATATTTTTCTCATAAAATAGCTAGTCACATGTTTCACTTTGTACTCACGTGGACTTTATAGAGATGTTGATATTTTTCATGTTAGTGATTAAAGTTAAAACATGCTTCAATATTCTGAGAATCTTATCTTATGCTTGGTTTATGATTAATGGTTTAATAAGATCCATTTATTTGGATTCTTCCACTTAGAAAATCAAAATTTTGAAAATCCCTATTTTCAATCCCCTTAACATTTCATTAACAAGTTTTTAGCTGGGGGACTAATTGAAGTGTCAAATCTTTAACTCATTATAGAAATATTCTACAAATATATCTTGACTATAATTTAGTACTTTGATGGTGACTTTGTCAAAACATGCTAAGTATTCATGCAAGGACTTAGAGTTCCCCTAACACACGTTAAAGAGACTTGTGGTGGATACTTTGCGATGTTTACTAGTTGGGAATTGGTGGATTAATCTCTTAGATAGTCCTGGTAACTAGTCACATAAAATCTAAGAAAATTCATGTATCAATGCAAGGCTTCCTCCTTTTAATGTTTTAGAGAGGGGGTTGCCTTTGAGTTCTTATATTGCATCTATGATCACCATCTGTGTGTTAAAGGAAATAATGTGTTGTGATGGTTGTTTTTTCCCATAAAAGGTTACCAGTGGGAGCCGCTTTATTTTTTTTTGGGATTGGGGTATCCTAGATTTTAGATGAGAGGGATTGAGGGTCTTCAACCTCTAACCCCTTTTGACATCTTTTGCCTAGTTATTCTTGGACCGTTTGGACGATTGCTTGCAAGATTTTGGTCTAGCGACGCAGTTCATTCACAACAACCTTCATTTGTTCTATGTCTTCTTGATTGCCAGAAGGATGTGAAATGTGTGTCGTCATCATTGATAAATAAGGGTTGTTTGATTGAAAGTTCTTGTTGAAAGGGTGCAACCCAGGAACATTTTATCGGCTCTCCTGTGGGTACAAATTATACATGTAATGAGTACAATAATAGTGGATCAATCAACAATATACCAAACAAGGGTCTTTAGTTAGTAATTTATGCACGTGATGTTGAACAAGGTAAGAATACAAGTAATTGAAATTGTAAACTTTGCTTGATCATAAAAACAGAAAAGCGGGCTGCATAAATAGCCTTACATAAACTGAACTTCCTATTTTTCAGCACACTATACTAAAGAATAGGTCTTAACCTAGATACTCCTTTTGAATAGGAGTTTTATTGACTGACTAAAAACAAATACTAATTCAAAACAAATATTAATATTTCCAACAATTCCTCCCCTAAGCTAAACATGCATACAACATTTTAGTTTAATCTTCTGCTGCCTGTACTCCCAGGTGCTTTCGAAATTTCTCAAATTGGTCCAACTTCAATGGCTTGGTCATGATATCTGCAAGTTGATCATTTGTTCCACAAAACTTTATATCCACAGCTCCATCCTTAGTTAGATTTCTCAGAAAATGAAACCTCACATCGATGTGTTTACTTCTTCCATGAAAGACGGGATTCTTGGCAAGCTTAATGGTAGAAGAATTATCGCAAAACATTGTAACACAGTCAGATTGAGTGTCTTTAACTTGTTTTAGGATGTGTTGCATCCAAATACATTGGCAAGCACAAGACGCAGCAACTACATATTCGGCCTCAGTCGTAGAAAGAGTAACTACTGGCTGCTTCTTGGATGCCCATGCAACAGCTCCACCGCTTAACATGAATACATAGCCTGATGTACTCTTCCTGTCATCTATATCACCGGCATAATCGCTGTCTGTGTAAGCTACTAACTCGTCTTTGCATCCTTTTCCATAGAAGATGCAGAGATCAATTGTTGACTTGATGTACCTTAAAATTCTTTTAGCTGCAAGCATGTGTACTTCCTTTGGATTGGACATGAATCGACTAATAAGACACACATAATACATTAAGTCGGGCCTAGTTGTTGTCATATACATCAAACACCCCACCATCTGCTTGAAAAGAGTTCCATCAACTTGCTTCCCTTCCTCCCTTTTTGACAACTTAATACTTCCAGGGACTATTGGATTCTTTACTCCATTACAGCTTCCCATGCCGAATCTCTCGAGAACTTCTCCCGCATACTTGTTTTGGCTTATGTGTATTCCTCTCGCATTTTGACGCACTTCAACTCCCAGAAAATACTTCATTTCGCCTAAATCATTCATCTCAAATTCTCTTTTCATAGAAGTTTTGAAACTTTGCATCATGATCAGATCATTACTAGTAAAAATAAGATCATCAACATAAAGACTTACAATCAATATTTTATCTTCCTCTTTTTTTATGAAAAGAGTGTGTTCATAGCAGCTCCCTTCGAAACCTTCATTGACAAAGTAACTTTCGATCCTGCTGAACCATGCTCTTGGAGCCTGCTTCAACCCGTAAAGTGCCCTTTTCAGCTTGTAGACTTTGCTCTCCTCTCCTTTTACTTCGTATCCCTGCGGTTGTGAAACATATACATTCTCGTGCAGCTCTCCGTGCAAAAATGCACTTTTGACATTCAATTGATAGAGTTTCCAGCCATTTCTTGTTGCTAGAGCTATCACCATTCGGATGGTATCCCATCTTGCAACTGGGGCAAAAACCTCGTCGTAGTATACACCTTTCTCCTGTGCGTAACCCTTGGCCACCAAGCGAGCTTTGCACTTGCTAACTTCACCGTTTTCATCAAGTTTTGTTTTGTAGACCCACTTTACATTATTTTTGCTTCTGAAGGAGCTTGAACTAACTCCCAGGTTTGGTTCTTTCTTATTGCTGCTATTTCCTTGTCCATGGCATCTCTCCAATTTTTCTTCTTCACTGCTTCTTCATAATAAATTGGATCATCAGTAGACATAAACATAAGAAAATTTTGTACCTCATCTTCGGACAATTCTCCTCCGCTTGTATAGTCCTGAAGATATGTTGGAACTCTTCTTACTCTTTTCTCTAAATTTGGTGGAGTTACCGATTCATTTGAAGAAGAATCAGTCGCTTCTAAGTTGTCTTCTTCTACTTCACTTGTGGTATTTTCATTTTCATGCTCATCTAATTCCTCAAGTGTTTCCTCATAAGCTTCACCCCAATCAAGTACTTCACTTTTTGATTCGGCATCTGTCCTCCCCCAATTCCAGCAGCCATCTTCTTCAAAGATTACATCCCGACTGATTGTTACCTTCATTGTTAAAGGGTTTATCATTTTATACCCTTTTGACTTCTCGCTATATCCAATGAAAACCTGCTTTTGGCTTCTAGCATCAAGTTTGAGTCTTCTAGCATCTGGTACGTGAACATTTCCTACGCATCCGAACACTTTAAAGTGTTCGACACTAGGCTTGAAACCACTCCAACACTCTTCTGGCGTTTTGTTTTTTACAGCAGATGTGGGACTTCTGTTGAGCACATGACAGACCCATTTTGCGGCTTCCGGCCAAAACGTTCTGGGCAGCTTCTTCTCTTCTAATATGCAACGTACCATATTCATAATTGTGCGATTCTTGCGCTCTGCGACTCCGTTTTGTTGCGGCGTATAAGCTGTTGTCAATTGTCGCTTGATTCCTTGAGCTTTACAGAAGTTTGAAAATTCATTTGAGTTGAATTCTCCTCCTCTATCTGTTCTTAAACAACACAGTGCCAAACTAGTCTCCTTCTCTGCCATAGTTTTAAATTCTTTGAAAGTAGTAAAGGCTTCACTTTTCTCATTTAAAAGGTAAACCCAAAGTTTACGACTAAAATCATCAATGAATGTCAGTATGTACCTTTTGTGTCCATGTGATTCAGGAGAAATTGGACCACATATATCTGAGTGAATAAGCTGCAGTTGTTGTTTGGCCCTCCATATGCTTTTCTTAGGGATAGCTTATCGATGTTGTTTTCCCACCATGCAGCTTGTACAAATTTTTGATGAAGCATTTAATTTTGGAATTCCTCGAACCAAGTTCTTGTTATGCCGCAGCGCAAGATTCTTATAGCTCAAGTGACCAAACCTTTTATGCCATATTTCACCGAGATCATCAACGTTTGCATTGAAACATGTAGGCACCGATATAAGAATGTTTGTTGTCACAAGAAACATTCTGTTGGTGGTCATCAAGCTTTCCATTATGCATCCCTTGCTCGGATGATACAGTTTGCAAACTCCATGCTTAATTACAATTGTGATGTCTCGATCTTGGAGCTGCCCAATACTCAGTAAGTTATTGCGTAGTTCAGGAATAAAAAATACGTCACTTACAATGTGATTACTTCCGCCGATCTCCAATCTGATGTTTCCCTTTCCCATTACTTCTAGCTTTGAGTTATTTCCAAGCTTGACTGAGTGCCTGAAGCTTTCATCTAGGTGCATGAACCATTCCTTGTTTCCGGACATATGATTTGAGCATCTGGAATCAAGAAACCATACTCCTTCTTTCTTGTTTTGATGAGAATCTACTTGTGCCATCAGCAACATCTCTTCCTCTTCATTAAACTCGGCATAGTTCACCTTTTTCTCCCAGGTTGGGCATTCATACTGATAGTGTCCCAAATTATGACACCTGTAGCATTCCACTGCAGCCCTATTCGTAAACTGTCGGCCTCTACCTCTTCCTCGGCCTCTCATCATGCCTCTGCCTCTGCCTCTTTCATAACGTTCCTCGTGTGTCACCTTCAGTGCCTGCTCCTCCTCATTTGATCCCTTCATTCTTTGCTCATGGATAAGAAGACTGCTTTGGAGTTCATCAACGGTTAGAGTTTCCACATTGTTAGACTCCTCAATGGAGCACACAACATAGTTGAATTTTGGCACAAGAGACCTCAGAATTTTTGCAGTAATGTCGGCTTCTTTCACAATCTCTCTGCAGGCTTTCATCCATTTTGCTATGGAGAGAGCTCGTCCAAAGTATGCATTGACAGATTCTCCCTCTTTCATTTTCAGTATTTCGAACTCAGTCCTCAAAGTTTGAAGCTGAGCTCTCTTCACTCTAGTTGACCCTTTGAACTTTTGCTTCATTGAGTCCCATATCTGCTTTGAGGTGTCATCATTTAGTATTGTCTCCATGATTTCTCTATCAATGGCTTGATAAAGATAATTCTTCACCTTTCTGTCCTTCAACTACTGCTCTGCAATTGTTTTTGTCTCCTCATCAGTTGGCTCCCGGTTTTGTGGACCACCAACCACTCCATCCTCGACCAAGTTCCATATTTCTTTCGATTGGAGGAAGTTCTCCATCAGCTTCGCCCAATGCTCATAGAAACCATCAAATTTGGGAATTGCTGGTTGCACAAATCTGCTGCTACTGGTATTTTCTGTCATTCTCACGGATTTTCCTCAACCTCTCTTTCTCTGATCAGGCCTCTTGACGAGGCTCTGATACCAAATGTTGAACAAGGTAAGAATACAAGTAATTGAAATTGTAAACTTTGCTTGATCATAAAAACAGAAAAGCGGGCTGCATAAATAGCCTTACATAAACTGAACTTCCTATTTTACAGCACTTGTTGGATAAATAAATCCAGCGTCACCCTTAGGGATTCGAATGGGCTTAACATCCCAACCCATGGTGCTTAGAGGGAGCTTACAAACCTCGCTTTAGGTGCAGCCCCTGAGGGCTCATACTATAAGAAAATAAAGTTGCACCCTCACTAACAGCAATTGCTTTTAGCACAGTGGTAAGCGCTTGATCCTACACGTGATATTTGACCTAACCCTAGAGGTAGGTATTTTATAATTTTAAACCTAATGAAGCAAGCATGCCCTTAAGGCTTCTTCCTCAAATTTAGTCAGCTGGACACAACTCCATTAGAGAACTTGACAGGTGAATGGGAAATCTTATGACATGTCTATCTTGTTCACTTGCCAAATATGTGATCATCTTGATGTATATGATTTAAGATCTCTCATATGTCCCATGAGATTGCAACATATTGGCCAAGATCATTTTTAATGTCACCATAAACTACATGTCCAAAGTTATAAAAATTAACTATAATATGTATAATTGTAGAGATTAATTCACTCAAATATTTAAAACACGTTTAAAAATTCTACGTTTAGGAAAAGGTGAGTTTATACCATAATTTTAAAGTAAAGTATATTATATATATATATATATATATATTATATATATATATATATATATATATATATATATATATATATATTATATATATATATATATATATATATATATATAAAATCCGAGTAAACTGATAGGCAAAGATTCTAGGGGGATCAGCTTTACTTCTTTGACTGAAATCCATATCACTGTTGCGTGAACGTGTTTTAAAGAATCACTTATTTTTAAGATACATATAGCTTTTTCTTAAACTTGAATGAACTGAAATGCATTCTCATTAAAAAATCACTAACAAAAATTAGGCACTAGATCTCTGAAAGATCTTGTCCTTCTGTTAATGTTTTAAAAGCGATAGTTGTTCAATGTACGAAATTAGGATCACATGTCCATTTGCTAAATTTAATCACTTTTATTTTTTTTAAACATAACCTCTCATTGACTCTAATATCTATCAGAGCCAATATAGAATTAATTTAATAATTAACACAACATTTAAATTATAATCATAATGTAAGATAGAGGCCAAACATATGATTATATATATATATATATATATATATATATATATATATATATATATATATATATATATATATATATATATAAGGATTTTATAGAAATATTTAAACGGATTCAAGGAGAAAGTTTTTTAGACAGCGACACCGATAATTCTGAAACACAAAAGTGTAAAGACAAGTGACTTGTACATGTTGGTTTGTTGATCTTTCCTAGTCGATACTTTTAATCTTTTGAACACTTTTCAGATAGGAATACGAGATAATCAGCTTGTTGTACGGTATATTGACGACCATAGTCTATATATATATATATATATATATATATATATATATATATATATATATATATATATATATATATATATATATATATATATATATTATGATGATGATGATGTCCAATTAGGATTCTCATTATTTCGAAATAGGTTGTCTAGACATTCACTCATATTTAAATTCATAACCAGCTGATTAATTAATTAACTGTCTTGGATCATCTTGATCTTCTCCATAGTCTTTTGAAATACTCGGGGTCCAAGAATTCCTTTCTCACCTACTTCAGACCAATACAACGGTGATCGACACTTCCTCCGATACAAGGCTTCATATAGAGTCATTACGATGTTTGAATGGTAACTGTTATTGTAAACGAACTCTATCAATGGTGTCATACGGTGAACTGGACTTTTGTGTTTTGTTTTGAATCGCAATGTCGCGGATAGCAAGAGTCGCCACCGACTTTTCTTTTATCCAATAAGGAAAGGCGGAAAAGAACAGGAAAGACCTAGATTAGATTTTGGGTTCGGGAGGTATATTATACAAAGGGAAGGTGTTAGCACCCTTTGTATCCATAGTTATCCATGGGCTTTTAACTGCTGAATCGCTTATGTTTTTCTTGTCTGAAAAAGTGTTTGTGAATTGCTTAGAAAATATTTTGGAAAGAGAGTTTAACTTTATAATGATTCTTGTACGAATGTATACAAAGTGTTTATCTCGTTTAATTTTGAAAGCTGTTTAGAAAGCTGTTTAGAAAAATATAACTTGGCAATGATTCTAGTACGAATGTATATCCAGTGGTGATTTTCTAGTAGATGTTTTGCAAAGTGTGAGGTGTGAAAAGTATTTTGAGTTGTGATTCAGCATTTAAGAGTTATACCTACCCAAGGTCTTTATGGGCATTTCCTATCCTTATGAGGGTAAAATTGTCCTTACTATTGAGAAGTAAGTAGTTTTATCCTTTGGATGTAAAGGGACATCGTAGGGTCATCGATTGGTAATTGAAGGCAACATTTGCAAGGATACCTTAGCATTCGAAGGGACAATCATCATTTAACCGTAGGCTACAACGAAGGGTCATTGAGGGACAAAATCATATATTCGCAGGCAACATCCGAGGGACTATGATTTATCTTATAGGGACCTGATGATTTAATCGAAGGATCTTTGCTAAGTGTATCCCCACATTCGCGGGACATGACCGTAATACCGTAATACTGTAAGGCAACAAAGAGAGGTCCAAGATCACATATTCAAAGGCAATATTTTATAATCAATTAGGTAATTAGGATGAATCTCCAAAACATTTGTAATCAATTAGGTAATTAGGATGAATCTCCATAAGGGTATCCCACAAATAAAGTGGAATACCTAGCAAGCTACCTTCTTCGGGAGTATGTGAGCCCTTACAAAATTCCGCAAACAGGTCAGAACACCAAATGGGGTGCAATCAAGAGTTGCACCAAAGCAGTAATAGTATCAGGTAAACCAAGCATGGTTATAATAAAACAGGTCAGATGAGCAAAGATCAAAACAGAACGAAAAACAACGACTGTCATGTTCGCTACTGCCTCGCCTAGCGAAGGCTTAGCGAGCACTCGCTACATGTTCGCTTAGCGATGTGCTAGCGAACGGCTGCGGGTTTTGAATTTAACAGCAGTACGGTTTCAACAAGCTCCAAACCCTATGGCATCCATTACAGCAATTACATGGTGAAACATTCAAGATATCCAGGCATACTTAAGTCCACATGCAAAACCTCAAATATATTTATGAATTCAATTATGATATCACATGTGAATTAGGAACATAAAGCGGTAATAGTAATGCAAACCTGTTTGCAATTGAGTTGCAACCTTGAATTGGCAGAACGCTCTTAGGGTTGATGCCAGATTGAGTTGGGCGGAGGTAACCTTGGTGCAGATGAGTTTCCTTCGGGGTTTCCCTTAAGGTTGCTCTGAATTCTCTTGGTTAGCCTCCAGGGTTTGCTCCGATTGCCTCTGTTAGGGTTTGCTTGCTAGGGTTTTCCTTCCTCTCTGTCTGTCCCCTTTTCTGAATGAGGTCTTGGTATTTATAATAGTTTTTTTTGACCTGATGGGCTCAGAATGAAGCCCAAAATTTCTGGTACTCGCAAGTTCGCTAGGCGAAGGATTTTGCTCGCCTAGCGAGCAAGCCATTTTAATTCATTTTTTGGATTTGGCCACCTGTGTGCTGGGCCTTTGTTCCTTTAATATCAATGTCTTGAAAAAATGAGTTGGAGTGTCTTGAAAAATGTCTTGCACGGTTAACGGGCAAATTTTAGGGTATGACAGCTGCCCCTGTTCAATATTCTTGAACCGAGAGAGTTAGAATGGTATGTACGCCATTCGTGGTCTGGAGGTGGAAGATTATTGAACACTTAGAATGCCCCTAAAATTTGCACTTGTTAAAAGTTAGTCTTGATGGAGATGGGCTTAAAGATGCCATCCAGAAGGTATAATGATGAGGGCTTCAGAGTGTGTCGTACGTTAGATCGTCTTTGAGTAGCAGAATGAGCCATCCGTTAGGCTGGCGACCTCACTGGGGAGAAAAGATCAGAATGGGTCATACGCTGTTGGGGATAACAGGTCAGAATGGATCATCCGCCAGATCATATCAGAGTTGCAGAATGAGTCGTACGTTAGGCTGTATCTGGGTTGCAGAATGAGCCGTACGTTAGGCTGTATCTGACAAAAAGTAGTCGTACGCTAGACTACACCTCGGAATGTACCGTACGCTAGGTAGTATCTGAGGAAAGAAGATCAGAATGGATCGTACGCTAGATCGTATCTGAGTTGCAGAATGAGCCGTACGTTAGGCGGTATCTGACAAAAAGTAGTCGTACGCTAGACTACACCTCGGGATGTACCGTACGCTAGGTAGTATCTGAGGAAAGAAGATCAGAATGGATCGTACGCTAGATCGTATCTGAGTTGCAGAATGAGCCGTACGTTGGGCTGTATCTGACAAAAAGTAGTTGTACGCTAGACTACACCTCGGGATGTACCGTACGCTAGGTAGTATCTGAGGGGATGAATATCCAAATGGGGCGTACGCTAGACCGTATTGGCACAGTTGAAGGAATCATATGTTGTATATGTTGTATTTGCAATAAATGTCTGGGATGGGCTTAAAGATGCCACCATTAGGAGGATATCAGAGTGCTTATCAGAATGAATATTCATATGGATTATATCTGAAAGATGCATCTGAATCTCAAATGTAACCAATGAGGGTGTCCGTCTGGATGAACCTTTGTTTTGATTAGATCGGGAGGATAATTAACCTGGAAAAAAGTTAGCCTCATGCCATGTCACGATGCATGAGATGTTTTATGCTTTCAAAAATAAATGCGAATATTGTAAATGCATGCGTATGATGCGAAATGATGCATGAATGAATTATGCGTCTGAAAAATTTGCCAGGGGAAAATAAATCCCCATATTCTGATTGGAGATGTTTGTATTGATGACCCTTTCTTAGCTGGGGATATCTGATTTCTGTCTGATGGTAGAAATATTCAACAGAGCCTGGCTGGGGATGGAAGAGATGATCAGTCTGTCTAGTAATGCCAGTTTCTTCTGGGAAATAACTGGTTTTGCTGGGGAGTAGGATTAGCAACTGGATTCATCGGAAAGCATGGTTAGACTTTATCCTCGACCCTAAAGTCCTTTTGTAACTGCTATTGCTATTTTATGCATGTATTTTCGGTAAACATCAATCATGTTCAAACGCATATCGTTAATTCGAATTAAATCAATGGACGTTTATGCAAACAAAACAGAGAAAGTAAAACAAAAGCATCCTCTTTTTTGGAAATAAAATTGCATTGACTTTGAAAGAAGGCCTATAAACAGGCAATTTGTGTACAAGGAGACAGAAATCCTAGTAAGAGGAGATTGTCAAGAAACAAAGAAAAAGCTATGAAGAAAAGTCCTATTGATTTTAATTCCACGACTGTCATTATGTCTTCAAGCCTCTCCTCTCCTGCTGTCGGATAGAAGTGATTGGCTTGTTCAGTCCCTTTGACTTGGGTGAAGCTGACCGAGAACGGGACATAGTCATACGCTTTAATCCCTAATTTTTGCCTGGACCGCCTTTTCAGGTTTTCAGTCCACCAGGATACCCTTTTTTGCCCAAGCCGCCTTTTCAGGTTTTCGACTTGCCGGGTGTACCTTTTTATATGTTTATCCCTAATTTTTTCCCGAACCTTTTTGGTTCGCCGGGATGCCCTTATTTTTGCCTAGATACGTCGACCTAGCGGGTCTCTTTTATGCGTAGTATTTTTTAACTATGTCTGCGTTCACGGGATGTAGGAAGTCTTCGCCATCCATTGTAGCGAGCATCATGGCTCCACCAGAGAAGACCTTCTTAACTACAAATGGCACTTCGTATGTGGGAATCCATTTGCCTCTAGGGTCACCTTGTGGTAGAATGATACGCTTCATCACCAAGTCGCCAATTTGGTACACATGTCTCTTGACTTTCTTATTAAATGCCTGGGTCATGCGCTTCTGATATATCTGTCCATGACAAACAGCCGCAAGTCTCTTTTCATCAATCAAATTTATCTGATCGAGTCGAGTCTGAATCCATTCATCTTCATCTAAGCCTGCATCTTTCATAATTCTTAGAGAGGGAATCTGGACTTCCACTGGTAAAACGGCTTCCATTCCGTAGACTAAAGAGAAAGGAGTTGCCCCTGTCGAAGTGCACATTGAAGTGCGATAACCATGAAGAGCAAAGGGTAACATCTCATGCCAGTCTTTGTATGTTACTGTCATCTTCTGTATGATCTTCTTAATATTCTTATTAGCAGCTTCTACGGCGCCATTCATCTTTGGCCGGTACGGAGAAGAGTTATGGTGTTTTATGTTGAACTGTGTGCAGAGTTCAGTAATCATCTTGTTGTTCAAATTAGTACCATTGTCAGTGATAATTCTTTCAGGGATGCCATACCGACAAATGAGACTATTCTTGATGAACCGTGCCACCACATTCTTGGTGACAGAAGCAAATGAGGCTGCCTCTACCCACTTCGTAAAGTAATCAATAGCAACAAGAATGAAACGATGTCCATTAGAAGCAGTAGGTTTAATCTCCCCAATCATATCAATGCCCCACATTGCAAAGGGCCAAGGGGCTGTCAACACGTTCAATGGAGCAGGAGGTACATGTACTTTGTCCGCATAGATCTGGCACTTGTGACAAGTTTTGGAGTGATGGTGGCAATCAACTTCCATGGTAGACCAATAATACCCTGATCTCAGAATCCTCTTGGCCATCGTATGTCCACTAGAATGAGTCCCAAAAATACCGTCATGTATGTCTTCCATAATCTTTTCTGCTTCCTTTTTATCCACACAGCGAAGCAAAGTCGAATCATGATTATGTTTGTATAATACTCCATTACTCAAAAAGAATTTAGCGGAGAACCTCCTCAAAAATTTTCTGTCATTGATGGATGCCCCTTCAGGGTATTCCTGAGTTTCTAAATATCTTTTTACTTCGTGGAACCAAGGTTTCTCTTCCACTTCATCAGCATTAAGTTCATAACAATATGCTGGTTCATCTAATCGTTCAACGGTGATCATGGGAGCTTCATTATCCCATCTGACTCTGAACATAGATGACATGGTGGCCAATGCGTCTGCCAACTGATTCTCTTCTCGTGGAATATGTTCGAATGTAATCTCTTCAAAATAAGGGATTAATGTCAACACCCGCTCTCGATAAGGGATGAGATTCGGATGTTTAGTGTCCCATTCTCCTTTGATCTGACTGATTACTAAGGCTGAGTCTCCGTACACCCTCAAAAACTTGATTCTCAGGTCTATAGCAGCCTTGAGTCCCAAAATACATGCTTCATACTCAGCCATATTGTTGGTACAGTCAAAACATAGTCTAGCGGTGAAAGGCGTATGGTAACCCTTGGGGGAAATAATTACAACACCAACACCATTGCCCAATGCATTAGAAGATCCGTCAAAAACCATAGTCCATCGGGATCCCAGTTCGGGTCCTTCATCTGATCCAGGTTCTTCATAATCAGTAACAAGCATGACATCTTCATCTGGGAACTCAAAATTCATAGATTGGTAATCATCAACTGCTTGATGAGCCAAATGATCAGCTAACACGCTTCCTTTGATTGCTTTCCGGGTAGTATATTGGATGTCATACTCTGTTAAGATCATTTGCCATCTTGCTATTCTTCCGGAGAGAGCAGGTTTCTCAAATATATATTTGATAGGATCCATCTTAGAAATCAATAAAGTGGTATGATTCAACATATACTGTCTCAGTCGGCGAGCAGCCCAAGCCAAAGCACAACAAGTTTTCTCGAGCAATGAGTATCTTGTTTCACAGTCGGTAAACTTTTTGCTAAGGTAGTATATGGCATGCTCTTTTCGACCAGACTCGTCATGTTGTCCCAACACACAACCCATTGAATTTTCTAACATGGTCAAATACATGATTAGAGGTCTTCCTTCAACTAGTGGCATCAGAATTGGAGGTTCTTGGAGGTACTTCTTGATTTTGTCAAAAGCTTCTTGACATTCATCACTCCATATCATCTCTTGATTTTTCCTCAGTAATTTAAAGATGGGTTTACAGGTAGCAGTCAAATGGGAGATAAATCGGGCAATGTAATTCAAACGTCCCAAGAAACCTCTGACTTCTTTATCTGTACGGGGAACTGGCATTTCTTGAATAGCTCTCACCTTAGCCGGGTCAACCTCAATTCCTTTACCACTGACAATAAAGCCCAAGAGTTTACCGGACCTTACTCCAAAGGTGCATTTGTTCGGGTTCAATCTCAACTTGTATTTCTTCAACCTCTCAAACAGTTTGTATAAATGATCGAGATGTTCTTCTTCAGTATGAGATCTGGCTATCATGTCATCCACATATACCTCTATTTCATGATGGATCATATCATGGAGCAAAACCACCATAGCACGCTGGTATGTTGCCCCTGCATTTTTTAAACCGAATGGCATTACTTTGTAACAGAAAGTGCCCCATTGCGTCACGAACGTAGTTTTCTCCATGTCTTCAGGTGCCATCTTAATCTGGTTATAACCCGAGAATCCATCCATGAATGAGAATACCTTGTGTTGAGCGGTGTTATCTACCAGAACATCAATGTGCGGAAGTGGAAAGTCGTCTTTGGGACTCGCTTTATTCAAATCTCTGTAATCTACACACATCCGCACCTTACCATCCTTCTTTGGCACTGGTACCACATTAGCAACCCATTGAGGATAAGAAGTAACAGCCAGAAAACCTGCATCAAATTGTTTCATAACCTCGGCTTTGATTTTCTCAGACATTTCAGGACGCATGCGACGAACTTTTTGCTTAACAGGATGACAATCCTCCTTCATTGGCAAACGATGCACTACTATATCAGTATCCAGTCCTGGCATGTCTTCATAAGACCAAGCAAAAATCTCTATATAGTCATGTAACATCTGAATCAATCTTTCTTTGACACTGTTTTCCAAGCCTGCTCCTATTTTGACTTCTTTCTTGTCTACTTCAGTACCCAGATTTATAGTTTCAATTGATTCCCCATGCGGCTGTATAGTCCTTTCTTCTTGCAGTAACAGTCTGGCAAGCTCTCCAGGTACCTCACAGTCTTCCTCACTTCCATCCTCGGCTTGGTAGATCGGATTTTCAAAGTCATAATGAACAGTAGCAGAATTATTATCAACAGGATCCAGAGTGGATATGGATCTGCAGTTTGTTACGTGAGTGTGTGTAAGAGAGCATAGCTTGTTTAAAAGATGACAGGAAAGATAAAGAGCGCAATATTTGAATGCAAAAAGGTCCATTGATTTATTGAATATGAATATGCTTATGAAAATGACACAACCCTTAACAAATTAGCTATTGTGCCCCGGGCATAGACACAATGCTTTGAGAAGTTCAATTGTAAAATTAAAAATTGCAACACTAAAATAGGCAATAACAATTACTCCTGACTAAAGGAAATCAGGATAGTGTCTTCAGCCTTCCAATTATTGAGTCCGTCACCAATTGTTGGGAAAATCCAGCTATCCAAGTCGCAATCGCTGTCAGCATCTTGTACAGCATTAATCTGATCCTTGACTATCCTTTCAGAGCTAAATCCCAGGCCAAATCTATCAGACTTGTACGGTACATCAATCAGTGGACCCCAGCCAATACGACCACCATCTTCAACCACGGCTTGGGCATCTTTCAGAGAAATCATAGCAGGAGGAGCACGAATAACCTTTGGCACACCGGAAGTTGGCTTAAGGACAGGACTGGTCGGAGGAATTACTTCAAATGACTGAGAAGGAGTCTCGAAGAATTCACCATCCATCTCGACGTATCTGAAGGTATGCACACTACTGACAATATACTCTTCTTCCCCACACACAGTGACGATCTTACCCTCTATTGGATACCTCAGCTTTTGATGGAGAGACGAAGCTACAACACTTGCCCCATGAATCCAAGGGCGTCCCAGCAAGCAGGAATAGGCAGGACGAATATTCATTACGTGAAAGGTAGTGTTGAAGACTTGAGGTCCTATCTTGATAGGGAGAACTACTTCACCATGGACAACACTCTTCGCACCATCGTAAGCACGTACCACAATGTCACTAGGTTTCAGTTCGATGCTTTTACAGTCAAGTTTATCGAGCACAGCTTTCGGTAGCACATTCAAAGAAGAGCCATTATCGATCAGTACATGAGACAAGGTGATCCCCTTACACTCAATGGAGATATGCAGGGCTTTATTGTGATTCTTTCCTGCTGGTGTCAGGTCAGCATCGAAAAAGCCTAGGCCATTGTCAACAGCCAAGTTAGCAACATAATTTTCGAACTGATCGACAGATGTCTCCTGAGGTACATGAGCGGTCTTCAAGAATTTTATCAACGCATTGGCATGCGATTCAGAAGATAATAACAAGGATAACATCGAAATTTTAGACGGAGTATGGCCCAACTGTTCTACCACGTCAAAATCGCTCTTGCGAATGATTTTCAGCATTTCTTCCATTTCCTGCTTGGCAACATCTTCGGTAGTAACTTCGACAGGTGTCCTTGACTGAGAAGGATTGATTACCGGTTCCTCTCCTCGAGTTTCAGAGACAGGAAGTGAGATGGGAGAGAAGATCCTTCCGCTTCGAGTAATTTTACTAGTCCCAACAATATCAACGTCATTAGGATTAGCAGAATTATCATCTTGCTTTAGGCCGTGGATGTAAACATCACCTCCATAATTCCACGGAATGGCTTTGCTTGAGGAATACGGTATTGGGCCAGGTGCAGTAATAATTAGGGGAGCTACCTTGGGCTCAGCAGTAATCTTCACAGGCATTCTAGTAGCGGTAATCTTCACTGGAACTTTGGACCTAGCAATCACAGATATTTCTTCAATATGGTCTTCCACCTTAGGAATCTTTTCAAAGAGAATTGTACGATCATCCATCAGCCGTTGAATACCGTTCCTCAACTTCAAGCAATCATTGGGTTGGAGTATACAGAGATCGCAATTTTCAGCACAACCTGGAAATAAACCAGCTTGCAATAAATTCCTCTTGATGATCAGGAGGGGAGATGCCAAGTCAGCTACATTAGAAATGCGAGAATCGTCATCCACAGCATTAACAGTCTTGTCATGATTAGGCATAGGAGCAGTGATGACATTAGGAGTCTCCGGAGGATCAAATTCAATTTCTCCGGCGTCGATCATGTCCTGAATCTTATTCTTCAACAACCAACAATCGTTCGTATCATGCCCGGGGCTATCAGAGTGGTATGCACACCTGGCATTGGGATTATAACGAGGAGAAGTAGTGTTGGGATTTGCAGGAGGATCTCTGAGGGTAATTAAATTTGCTTTCAGCATACCCTGCAGTGCTTGTGCTAAAGTCATATTGATCTTTGTAAACTGTCTTCTTGGTATGTCTTGTCGGTGTTGGAAGTTTTGAGATGGCGGTTCGGCAATCGTAACTGCTCCCACAGTACGGTCACAATTTTTCTTGTTATGACCCCTTTGACTGTACACAGCATTTGATTCATTCTTCCCCTGATAGGACTTTTTGGTGCTTGCAGAGGTAGCCACCTGTATCTTTCCACTTCGAATACCACTTTCAACATGTTCACCTGTCAATATAAGTTCAGTGAAACCCGATGAGGAACTTCCCAATAGATGGCTGTAGAATGGGCCAGTCAGTGTACCCATGAACATGTCCACTAATTCTCGATCAGTCATAGGGGGTTTGACTCTGCCAGCCAAATCTCTCCATTTTTGAGCATTTTCTTTGAAGCTTTCTTTAGATCCCATAGTCATATTCTACAACAGTAGCCGAGTAGGTGCCAATTCAGAATTATACTGGTAGTGCTTGTAGAAAGTTGTTGCTAAATCAGTCCAGGTGTGGATGTTAGAGCTTTCGAGCTGATAATACCACTCTAACTGGGTGCCAGACAGACTCTCTTGAAAGAAATGGATCCATAGCTTCCTATCAGTGGTATACGGCTGGATCTTTCTCACATAAGCTCTCAGATGCATCTGAGGACAAGACGCACCATCGTACTTAGTGAAAGCGGGGACCTTGAATTTACGGGGAATGACCACATATGAGACCAGACCTAAGCTTTCGAAATCCAGACCGGGCGTCTTCTAACCCTCCATAGCTAGCATGCGTTCTTCCAGCAACTTATACTTATCATCTTTTGGAGAGTACTGTTCCTTTTCATAATCTTCATCGTCGTCTTCAGGGTTGAAGGGATCAACATCCTCCTCTTCCGAATCATTTTCTGTCTCCTCTTCTTGGTCCTTCGGCATTCTACTATTGATTCCTGCGGCCTGTCCTTTAAGCCTTCTTCCCGGGTTAATGTAACTCACAACTTTCTTGTCTTTCTTCTTCTCGAGCAAAAGAGCCTTCAATTCCTCCTGCCCCTTGGATAAGCTCAAGATCATCTCCTGGAATTGAGCATTCTGAGCCTGGAGATCCTTGACAGTTTGTTCGAGAGCCATCTGTTTTGTTTAGAAGGAAGACCGTGAGAACATTGATCCTTTAGAATACCTGTTATGCAATGTTATATTATGCTATGCAATGTATGAAATATTTTCAAGGACTTTTGGAATTTAACTTTGCGTAAACCAACAAAAAGGAACTCTTATTAATAATTGTTTTAATCCATGTTTATTACAACAAATGATAATAAAAAGACAATGAAAGCTCAAGTCTCCCAGGGACGGCTTCTTTTTGGGCGAAGATATGCATTGAGTCTTCGTTCCTCATTAAGCTGGCTGGTGAGCTCTGACACTTTCTTCCTTTCAGCACAAAATTGGGCTTCAAAAGTATCCCTTTTCTCTCTCAACTGGATCCAGGATCTCTTCAATTCCTCAACATTGGTAGGCATATCTGGATAATGAATGATCTGAGGAGTACCTCCTTCAACTCCTTGTTCAGCAATCAGCGGTCCGACCGCAAGATATGGCATGACAAGTTCACGAGCTCTTACGCGTACCCATCTGAGATAAGGTTCCATGGGAATAGAGTTTTTCTGTCCTAAAGTACTTCTTTTCACCATGCCCCAAGCTCGTACAAACCTTTGACAGAGACCTTGAGAATCATTGTCATAGTCAAACACAGTGCCTTGGATAATTATCTCATGTGGACTATCTCTTCGAGCATAACCAAACTGACGTAGGGCTAAAGCAGGATTATAAGTAATACCTCCTCTTATCCCCAGGAGTGGTACGTTAGGGAACTCGCCACAACGATCAATGATGATAACGTTTTCTTTGGGTTGGGGACACCAATGGATGTCTGAATGGGAGAGCGACATTATCCTTTGAGACCATCTCAGATTTTGCTCGTTCTTCAGGACTGATTGAGGAAGGTGCGAAATAAACCACCTAGATAATAAAGGTACGCAGCACATGAGAGTTCCTTGCCTTTTCACAGTACGGGTGTGAAGGGAATGCAAAATGTCTCCAAGCAAGGTAGGCACATGGTTATGAGTGAGAAATATCTTAATAGCATTCATGTCTATGAATTGATCCGGGTTAGGAAATAGCACCAAACCATAGATTAGTAGTGCTAGAACATCTTCGAAAGCATGGATATTCATAACCTTTAGGGATTCTCGGGCCTTATTTATCAGAAACTTGGCAAGTAAACCCTTAACTCCACTTCTTGTCACCCAATTAGTTTCAATGTCTGGCTTTGTCATGTGTAAAGCCGCAGCAACCTCTTCAGACTTCGGAATCTTTTCTAAGCCACTGAAAGGTATTTGATCAAGGATAGGTATCCCAAGCAGCCTGGAGAATTCTTCTAATGTGGGCACCAACTGATAATCTGGGAATGTGAAGCAATGGTGTTTAGGATCGAAGAACTGGAATAGAACTCTCATCATATCTTCTTTGAAACTGGTGGTAACTAAATTGAGGAGAGAACCATGTTTCTTGATGAATTGAGCATGATCGGGAAGTTCTGACACTAAATCCTTGAGTTGAGGAGAGATCGCTACAAGATTGATTCGGATGGTCTTCCTGGAAGCCATAGCCTGTTAAACAGAGCAAAGCTAAATCCCTAAGTCCTTGAAATGGTTAGTACAATGCCATATGTTATGATGTTATGATGTTATGATATTATGGTGTCAAATAAATAACAGGCACAAGCAAGTCACACAACAATCATTCCTAAGTCTTAAGGCTTGCATGAGTTCCATAGGTAAGTACCCTTCCCACTGAAGTTTGGTTGGTTCAACCTGTCCTAGAATATTAACCGGGTTCTAAAAGGATCTCCAATCATTGACCTTCTTTTAAGTCCACTTCAGTGCAACACCAAGTGGTTGACCAAAGCTTCCCTAAAGTCCAATCTCGAGGAGTGTAGTATCGAGTCTCAACCAACCCCAGTCGGAACCGAAGTCAGTTATCTCACTACTTTCTAATGGCTAGGATGAGTCAATTAGGGTTCTAAAGGTCTGGTTAATGATTTAATGACACCACGCAGACGCCAAATTTTTCCTCAAGTAAACATGAGGAACATCAGGACATCCAAAGTGTCACATTAACCGTAGCCATCATTTTAACCATTCCAGTATACGCCGGATAATCGCGATGATCTCTTGCTACTTACCTAAGGTACACTAGATCCGGGTGTAGGATCTTTCACTCAAGCATAGGATACCCAAGCAATCCCTTAAAAGTAAATCAGACAATTCAAATAAGTGATCTTGTTTTTTTTTTTAAGGCAACCTCTCTTTTTAAGTCCCCAGCAGAGTCGCCAGTTCTGTCATACGGTGAACTGGACTTTTGTGTTTTTGCTTTGGAAAGCAAATGTCGCGGATAGCAAGAGTCGCCACCGACTTTTCTTTTATCCAATAAGGAAAGGCGGAAAAGAACAGGAAAGACCTTAATTAGATTTTGGGTTCGGGAGGTATATTATACAAAGGGAAGGTGTTAGCACCCTTTGTATCCATGGTTATCCATGGGCTCTTAACTGCTGAATCACTTATGTTTTTCTTGTCTGAAAAAGTGTTTGTGAATTGCTTAGAAAATGTTTTGGAAAGAGAGTTTAACTTTATAATGATTCTTGTACGAATGTATACAAAGTGTTTATCTCGTTTAATTTTGAAAGCTGTTTAGAAAACTGTTTAGAAAAATATAACTTGGCAATGATTTTAGTACGAATGTATACCCAGTGGTGATTTTCTAGTAGATGTTTTGCAAAGTGTGAGGTGTGAAAAGTATTTTGAGTCGTGATTCAGCATTTAAGAGTTATACTTACCCAAGGTCTTTATGGGCATTTCCTATCCTTATGAGGGTAAAACTGTCCTTACTATTGAGAAGTAAGTAGTTTTATCCTTTGGATGTAAAGGGACATCGTAGGGTCATCGATTGGTCATTGAAGGCAAAATTTGCAAGGATACCTTAGCATTCGAAGGGACAATCATCATTTAACCGTAGGCTACAACGAAGGGTCATCGAGGGACAAAATCATATATTCGCAGGCAACATCTGAGGGACTATGATTTATCTTATAGGGACCTGATGATTTAATCGAAGGATCTTTGCTAAGTGTATCCCCACATTCGCGGGACATGACCGTAATACCGTAATACGGTAAGGCAACAAAGAGAGGTCCAAGATCACATATTCAAAGGCAATATTTTATAATCAATTAGGTAATTAGGATGAATCTCCAAAATATTTGTAATCAATTAGGTAATTAGGATGAATCTCCATAAGGGTATCCCACAAATAAAGTGGAATACCTAGCAAGCTACCTTCTTCGGGAGTATGTGAGCCCTTACAAAATTCCGCAAACAGGTCAGAACACCAAATGGGGTGCAATCAAGAGTTGCACCAAAGCAGTAATAGTATCAGGTAAACCAAGCATGGTTATAATAAAACAGGTCAGATGAGCAAAGATCAAAACAGAACGAAAAACAGCGACTGTCATGTTCGCTACTGCCTCGCCTAGCGAAGGCTTAGCGAGCACTCGCTACATGTTCGCTTAGCGATGTGCTAGCGAACGGCTGCGGGTTTTGAATTTAACAGCAGTACGGTTTCAGCAAGCTCCAAACCCTATGGCATCCATTACAGCAATTACATGGTGAAACATTCAAGATATCCAGGCATACTTAAGTCCACATGCAAAACCTCAAATATATTTATGAATTCAATTATGATATCACATGTGAATTAGGAACATAAAGCGGTAATAGTAATGCAAACCTGTTTGTAATTGAGTTGCAACCTTGAATTGGCAGAACGCTCTTAGGGTTGATGCCGGATTGAGTTGGGCGGAGGTAACCTTGGTGCAGATGAGTTTCCTTCAGGGTTTCCCTTAAGGTTGCTCTGAATTCTCTTGGTTAGCCTCCAGGGTTTGCTCCGATTGCCTCTGTTAGGGTTTGCTTGCTAGGGTTTTCCTTCCTCTCTGTCTGTCCCCTTTTCTGAATGAGGTCTTGGTATTTATAATAGTTTTTTTTACCTGATGGGCTCAGAATGAAGCCCAAAATTTCTGGTACTCGCAAGTTCGCTAGGCGAAGGATTTTGCTCGCCTAGCGAGCAAGCCATTTTAAGTCATTTTTTGGATTTGGCCACCTGTGTGCTGGGCCTTTGTTCCTTTAATATCAATGTCTTGAAAAAATGAGTTGGAGTGTCTTGAAAAATGTCTTGCACGGTTAACGGGCAAATTTTGGGGTATGACAAATGGAAAGTGATATTTTCAACTTCCACCACTCTCCAAGATGCACGCCCTCAACATGTCCTTTATGGTTTGGATGGTCCTTTATGTCTGCCCGTCGGAGTGTGGATGATTTGTGGTACTCAAATTTAGATTCGTTCTCATCTTTTGATGGAAAACTCTCCAAAATCTCAAACTGAACTTCAGGTATCTATTTGACACAATGTTTGATGGCACACCATGCAATTAGACAATCTTCGTTATGAATAACCTTGCAAGGTTAACAACTTTGTAGGTAGTCTTGACGGGAAAGAAGTGGACTGACTTGGTTAACCAATCCACGATTACCCAAATTGAATCATGTACGTACGCCAAGAATATGAGGCAAACCAACAATGAAATCCATAGAAATTATATCCCATTTTCACTCTTGAATTTCCAACGACTACAACATACCATCGGGTCTCTGGTGCTCGATCTTCACCTACTGACAAATCACACACTAATTCACATACACCGCAGTATCTCTTTTCATGCCCGACCACTAGAAAGTTTTCTTTAAATCTTCATACATCATTGACAAACCATGATGAATTGAGAAATTACTCTTCTGAGATTTTTCCAAGATCAACCTCTTTAACCCTAAATCATTCGGGATACACATCTACTGGTTAAACATAAGGACTTCATTAGTGGCCCGAATGAAACCGAGAAGATTTTCCTTGGCTTGTAAATCAACGTTCGACCACTACGTTTGAAGAACCCTTTCTCTTATATCACATGTGATACTCAAGTTACTAATTAAGGCGCCGACATGAGTCCACGTGAATTGAAGATCAAGGTTTTGGAACTTCTTAATCATATCATATTCTAACATCAACAATTCATCTGCACGGATTTCCTTCCTACTCAGATCATATGCCACTTTATTAGCCTTTCCAGGGTGATATTTAAAATCAAATTCATAATCCTTAAGGTGTTTCATCCATCTACGTTGACACATGTTCAGTTCTTTCTTGTCAAAGAGATACTTCAAGCTCTTATGATCATTGAACATCTCAAAAGGGATGCAATATAAATAACGTTGCCACACCTTAAGTTTAAAAACAATGGAAGCTAGATCTAAATAGTGGGTTTGATAATTCTCTTTATGAGATTTCAACTATCGAGACGTATAGGCTACTACCAGACCATTTTGCATAAGCACACCGCCTAAACCCTTTTTTTTGATGCATCACAAAAAAAAATTCATACAATTGATTTGGATAGAGGATTACCAATAATGGAGTGGTGGTTAACTTCTTCTTCAACTTTCGAGAACTTTTCTAGCAATCGGCATCCCAAAAGAATGTAACTTCGTTACGGGTGAGTCTGGTGAATGATAAGGCCAACTGAGAAAATCCCATTATGAACCACCAATAATATTCTGCTAATCCCAAAAAAATGATCTCATATGCATTCTTTTTTATCTTTCATAGTTCACCATTGCTTCTACCTTTTACTGATCTACTGCCACACCTCCTCGAGATATAACGTGACCAAGAAATTTCACTTCAGATATCCAAAACTCTCACTTACTAAACTTTTCAAACAACTGCTTCTCCCTAAGATCTGATAGCATGATTCTCATATTCTCCACGTGCTCCTCTAGAGTACAAAAGTATATTAGAATATTGTCTATAAATATTACTACGAATTGGTCCATATATGGTTGGGACACTCTGGCCATGTAATTCATAAAGACTATAGGAGCTTTGGTCACTCCGACCGACATAATAATAAATTCGTAATAAATTTTTTTTTGGGTGTATCAGAACTCTTCACTCGAATTTGATATATCTCGATCGTAGATCAATCTTCTAGAACACACAGGATCCTTTCAACTGATCTAGGAAGTCATTAATATGAGGCAATGGGTACTTTTTCTTGATAATGACATTGTTCAACTAGAGGTAATCAATTCACAAGTGCATTCCACAATCCTTATTCTTCATTAACAAGACTGGAGCAACACATGAAGATACACTCGTCCAAATAAAACGCTTTGCTAGAAAGTCTTCCAATTGACTCTTCAACTCCAATAACTTGACTGGAGACATCTGATACAGAGTTTCCTTGGTAGGAATGAAAAGAGTTTTCTCCTTACATCTGCTATACACTAAGTTGCCGGATAGTCAATCCATTCCCCAAACTACATCAATTTTCTTGAATGTTAGGCAAATTAGATCAATCTGAAATTCACTTTCGTTAAAGGCTACAGAATAATCCCTACATATCTATTGAGTCTCCACAGTGTCATCCATTGTTGTGCTAATAACCATAGAAGACGGGAGAGGAACGACTTATAACCCAAGTTGTTGTACACACTTGGTCAAAATGAAAGAATGAGATGATCTGCAATAAATTATAACAAAAAAGGTTTGATTATTCACATAGCACGTACTCACAATTAGGTTATTGTTAGCCTTTGCCTTTTTAGCATGCAAGGTGTAAACCCGACCAACACTTTTTCTCGAATCCTGAAGTTTATGCTTAGGGAAATCTCAAGCCATGTGGCGTTCTTCTTGGAACTTGTAACACCGAAAAGATCCAGAGAGACATCTCCCAAAATTATTTTGCTTACACACTAGGAGAAGTGGGGGTTGAGCTGATTGTGTACCTTGAGCCTACTTTCCTTTTGATGGTGAGCCTCGAGGCTTTAGATGAAGACCCGATCTCCCATGCTCTTGTGTCACTGTATAGCATTGCCTCAATAGCCCAACATAGGTCGAGAACTCCCTCTGAGACATGTTGTGTTATATGTCTGCTTTAAGCCCAAACAAGAACTGGTCAATCTCCCACCTCTCATCAGGAGCATACACCATTTTCCTAGAATTGGCAGCCATGTCCTCATACTTCTCTACATACTCTGACGCTGACATACTACTCTGCTTAAGCTGCTGAAATTCAAATTTATTTTAAGCTCTTAGGAAAATAGTCAACATTTCCCCAATCCATATGAATCCCTTGAGTTACCATGAGCATTGAAGCACTAGCATATCACCTTCCAGTTGGGCCTTTCATCATCTAAGCGGCGCTAAGGTCACATTCTCCTCTTTGCTACAAGGAACCACTTGAAAAACACTTTCCGTGCCAGCTAACCAATCATGTACCATTATTAGGTCAAGGCCACCGAAGAATTCTAGTGGATTCATCCGAAAGAACTCTCGAATATCTTCTCTTGCAACATTTTGTGGAGTGGGTGGCAGTTGTTGTTGGCCTGCATATTTTGCATCATCTACATCATAAGTTGATTCTATTGCTGCATTTATTGCACCATTTTCTTCCATTACACTTCTTCATTCTCAATTGTTACCCCTGCTTCCACATTATGAGTCTTCAGCCTCCCACGATCTCCACGTCTATCAACCATCACCTTCTTGTCATGCACATATAGAATCAAGTTGACCAGGCCTAATACTATAGCATATGACATTTGGATTCATGTTGACAAGCATGCATACAAGTTAGAAAAGAATTTAACTTATGATGTTTCATGGTTGGGCTAAGAATTGACTTGCTCTGATACTAACTGTAACCCCTCATACAAACATGCCTAGAATAATACATATGTGGCTTTAATCTTTGGTACTGGAAAAAAACATAAGTATCAAGATGATATCATAAATCCATGTATGATATAAAACATAAGTAAGGATATGTGAGTAATATAACTGATATCCCAAAGTAAACTACATGATCCAAAAGATACAACGAAAACTAAATGAAACATTTGAGACATCTTCAATGTCCTGCTCGATTCATATTACTTTTGCCTTTATCTTGCCTCGAAGTACCTAAAAAAATAAAATGAGTATGGCGAGATTACTAAATCTCAGTGAGCTCTAGAATAAATCATTGAGTTCGCTCGACTTTACAAGGTACACTAGTTCCATTGACATGACGATCTATTTTATCTTTGCATGCCACATAGGCATACAAGTATCGATTATGGAAAACAACACAGTTCATCTCAAGCATATGCACCGCTTACTGGCATCATACTACGCTCCGATTTCCTCATGAATCTCATAGAATAGAGAATGTATTTCCCTGACCAAAAATTCCTTATTCGAGTTGGGATTCGGATCACATAGCATTCACGAATCGAGGCAAAGTATTTCCCATACCAATAACTCATCACTTGAGTTGGAATTTGAATCAAAGATTTCCTTTAGGAAGTCTAGATTCTTTCCCCGACCAATAAATCATCTCTTGAGTTGGGATTCGAGTCACAGACTCACTTCTCAAAGTGTAATGTCTTTCCCCGATCAAGTAATCATCTATCGAGTTGGGATTCAGGTCACAGACACACTTCATCACACTAGAATATCTTTCCTCGCCCAATAACTCATCACTCAAGTTGGGATTCGGGTCACTAATATTCCAATAGGCTATTTAAAACAAATTTCCCTGGCCAATAACTCGTCACTCGAGTTGGAATACGGGTCACAGAAGTTCATAACCATAATTCGTCATTCCTCAATCATAACTAGTTATAGCTTGAACTCGGGTATCAAACTCTCTTTGACTTCCCACATATGGTAACCACACGTAGACATTAGTTTGGGTATTCCCCGCTACTAGCCTATCTAGTTCCTTCAGAAACGTAACATTCCTTTCACGCAACAACGAGGGCGTGTCATTATGCTCGAACGTTACGACACTCAGTAATTCAATCCACCTATGGTTTTCCTCACAATTTGGTTCATTAATAATTGAATTGACTAGTATAAACCTTATTACCATTATCTAATTATCACTTCATAGGTATTCATAATGTACCTCTTTAATCGATAATTTTCGAACGCGTATTTTTCCACACTACACAATCATACTCAATCCCTATAAGCATACTAAGAGATTGGATACGAAATGGGATGGAGTAGGGATCTAAAATGGAATTATGAGGTGCAAAGTTAGTGGCGTAACGCGCCCTGGCTGTGTCAGGTGACCTGACCCATGTTGTGCCTAACAACACAAACTTTCGTTTTTTGTGTTTTTTCACACCTTCTTGGCCCATGGTACCTGCATCAAACCTTAACATAACCTGATAAGAACCAATAATTCATTTTATAACAAGTCTTTGTCAATTAATTCCACAAGAGGTTCATGCTACATATGACCAATTACATTATTCATTTTCCTACCATTCAAATATGTGCTCAACATAGCTTCTACACATCACAACATGAGAACTCACATTTATCAATATGGATATATGAAGAAAGTGACCAAAGCATGTATCAATGTTCATAACCTCATGTTATCATCATGTACTAAGTACTAAAACACACATAGGTATCATTTTAGGCAAACACACACGAATGCACAAGAAAGGTTTAACAAGAATCAAAAACCCCAACCCTTATGCATTTCCTAAAAAGCTAGATTCCCAAATCAATATCTAAATTAAAACTAGCCTCTAGTTTGAAGATTTTGAGTTGCACTTGAAAGAGTGGAAATTGATGATCAAGACTTACTTCAACTCCAATCTTCAACACTTCTCACATGCAACAACAGAGGTTGAAGAAACTTGATGAACCCACCTCTTTTTATTTTATAAAGAGAAAGGAAGTGTGAAATGAGGGGGGGGGGGGGAAGTTTAAATTTAAGAATATATACTAATTTGGAGAAATTACAATTTCACCCTTGGCCTTTTAACCAAAATTACTAAATTTTCCCTTCTTGATTAGCCAAGGTCATTCATTATCTTACTAACTTTTCTACTAATTAGACTAATACATAATTAGTATCATAATTAGACTGTGTTAAAAGCGGGAAATGCAACAAAATAATTAAAATCTCAAACAATTTTGAAACTTTAAGAAAGTTGTTGAAATATTAACTTATAAAAAATAAAAAGTAAAATCAAAATCATTATATTGATATTTAATAATACCTCAAATTCAATTGACAAAAAAATTCCAAATAATAATAATTTTAAATTCGCAATCAAAAATTTAAACCAAATTATAATCAAGGATTTAACGAAAGGATAAGGAATAACCTAAAACCATACAAATCATTTTATAACAAATATAACATAGAAACAATAAATTTCCTAGTAAGTTTAATAAAAATATATCTCAAAACTATCATTAAAATTTCATGCCTCATAAAACAAAATTTGTATCATCATGAATTTCATATCATCACATTAATTGTAACAACAAGAAGAACCAAGCATTATACCAATAAGTGGGGTTGACTAGATGAATCAACTTTTTCCATAATGTTATATCTAGAACCAAGCTTATATCTAAATTAATCTCAAGATCTTTCCTTATAACTTCTCTTATAGTCTTTCTAGGTCTTTCTCTTTCTCCAGTTGTTTGACTTCTCTCCATCTGATCTACTCTCCTTACCATATTATTTACATGTCTTCTCTATATATGCTCGGACTACCTAAGTCTATTTTTACCATCTTCTCTATTATAGGTGATACCCCCAACACTTTCTCTAATATTTTCATTTATAATCATATCCTTTCTAGTCTTACCATACATCCAACGCAACATCCTCATATCTGCTACACTTACTTTATTCTTGTGTTGATTCTTAAGCGTCCAACATTTTGTGTAACATCCTAAACCCCACATAAAATTTAATGAGGAATTTAATTAAATAAAATGCAACCGCTCAGAGTGTCACACACAATCAAACATAGCATGCTCTGTAACAGAGTTATAACATAACAATTTAGAACATCTCATAGCATGCTCACCTTCACTTAGGGTATCATCGTAGATGAATCATTACTAAATTAAATAAAAACAACATTACAACCCATGTCATTTAGTCTCATAAACTTCACCTTTCATAACGCAACCAAAATGAGTTATATTATTCGACTCACCACAACTTTGAGATTTCAACAAAACATAAATGGTAACTTCAACAAAATTAACATGTCAAAGAAAACGTTTCCAACCCGATGTTACATGATCAGAGCAAGACCCTACTAAAAAAATGACAAACTAATGGAAGTCACTCTAATAGCTACCTTCCACTTACTTCAACAATTCTACTCCTGAGTATCTGCGCGATACCCATGTAAAGGAAACATTCTAACAGAAGGGGTGATAATACACTTCAATAATTAACGTTGAAAACAAGCGGGAGTAGATTATCACATGACAATAACATATACATTACACATTCAACACCAACATATTAAGTATTTTAATCCAACAACACATCAACAATAATCAATATAAATGCAACACGTATGCAACGTACTTAACACCGACTCAACATGCACGTGGTACCAAATATGAACACTCGACTTCATTTCGCTCCCTAATCCCCATCATAGGATCAGATTTAGAACCAGAGCATACCAAAATCGTTACCATCACCATAGGTAATGCTTCACTGATTCCCATCGGAACCAGCTACTCGCACTCGATCCCCGCCATAAGATCAATGCTCACCAAAAAGAGCCCAAGTTTTGACAACATGAATGCATGGGCTCTTAGAATGCAAGAACAACACATACACATTGGACCCTATTCTGACTGTGTATGTCACCATAAACATACTCAACACAAACATAGCATATGTAAAATTAAATATGCAACATCTTTAACATTCACCACAATTATTCATGCTGAACAATTCATTGTCCATCCTTGCATTATCACCAAAATAATCACCAAAAGATTCACCTTACACATCTCACCATTATGCACCACATCGTTCATAATAAGCAACAATTAAATAATGTTACAACAACAACAAATAACAAAATATAGTAGTAACTCAACAATTGTAATTTCATACGCATTTATTCATGTTACTTCACCAACACAACAATACATCATCGTATAAACATAATAATTCGCTAATCGATGACACAAGTCAGCAAAAACATTCATAAAGTAGACACATGACCACCTCTCAACTATCTCACCCAGAACTACAATGATGCAGCTCTGAGCATTAGCTTTCTAACAATTCAACCGGCGTGTCATTTGGACCTACGGATGAAAATTTATGGCGTAAATCATCGAACAATTATACATGTAATTTTCGTCAATTATTGAGGTTATCCCCTCACATTCAGCCTATGAAAACATTATCATTTGATATTATTTCATGTTATCTTTCCAACGCTTTGAACTACGTCATAGAACTCAAGTTACGACGAAAATAGTTGAAAACAAAAAATCAGCATTTATGGAAAAAAAACCAGCTGTAACCGGTTATAGTTACGGAAATTTCAAAAAAAATAATTATCAATTCAGTTGTAACCGGTTATGTAACACCCTGCTTTTTCATTTAATTATTTAATTAAGTTAATTTGTGTATTTGAGTGATTTAGCATGGTTATATGATTTTACATATTGATTTAAATTGAATATTTGATTTACGTGTGTGGAATGTAGTGAGATGGTTGGAAGAATAGAGTAGTATGGTGATAATGTAGAAGTGGTAGAATAATTAAAATAATAGTGTTTTAATTATTAAATGAAATAATATGAGTAGTAGCATTTTTAGTGAATTTAATTATTTTGTTATTAGAGGTAAAATGATAAGAATAGAATAATTAAATGTAGGAAATAAAAGAGGGAGGGCATTGCTGAGTTTTTGTGAGTAAGTGTGGATAGAAAGATAAATCCAAAATTTAGGAGTTTTGTTATTGTAAAAAGTAAATAGAAGTTGTAGAGATATTGAGAAAAAGGTGGGGATTATAGAGAAAAGTAAGGGTAAAGTAGGAATAGTCTAATGATGAGACTAGGTTTTTAGTGTAAAAAGAGAATTAGAAGGAGGGAGTTGAGTAGTACATAGAATTTTCTGGATAAAAGAGAAAAATGAAGTTAGGGCAAGAGAAAGAATAAGAGGAGGAATATGGAGAGCATCCATTGATAGAGCTTTGAAGAATTTTGCTGGAAAAATCTAAGGTAAGGGGAGAGAATAACTTTGAATAGGGCTTATGCATGAGGGATAGTGTTGTACCCCAAATTTTGACCACTTTTTTTTATCCATCATATGTATTAGGGCATGTCTGAGCACCTTAGGTCAGACTCAATCCATTTGAATTAGGGTACCAATTATTACTCCATCAGAGTCCACCATTCTTGTCATCTGGTCGACTCTAATGACCTAAAAAGTCAAACGAGAATCATTTTAACTTTTTATCCACTTCTAAGAGGTTTGTTTTCAATATATAGGCTGTGTTGCTGTTTTTGCCTTTTCATTAGTCTTACTATATTACTAGAAATTTAATTTACTATTTAGATTATTAATTTTTAACTAATTAGTTAATAAGAATATATTATTAAAATATTAATAGAGTTTAAGGGTATTATTAATATTTTGATACTATTATCTATATTATTAATCTTTAATTTATTTTTAGTTAATTGCTAAGATATTAAGTGACCTCTTTTTATTTTATTAAGGTTTATTAGCAAACAGTAATTTTTTTTATGTTCTTTTAGATTGAGGTTATTACTATTATTAATATCGTTTGGTTTTTTTTTCAGTTACTTTTTCTAAGGGAATGAACTTGGTCAAACCTTGTGTCCATGTCAAGCCTAGCCCAAAAGTCCATTTTTTCAAAAACCCTAAAACGCGTGAGCAATGCTACATAATGAATCAAATTGGATAGAAGGTAAAAATAAAATATCTCCCTTTTTATTTTCTGATACGTTTTGAATCAAATATTACAAGGAATTGGTTTATATACATCAAAGTCCAAAAAACAACAAAAATTAAAATAAATCAAAGCTAATTTGTAACAACACTCATGTCGAACTCTTTATAGAATACATCAATCAAACTTAATTTTTTAAACCTAATTTTAATCTATAAATAGCCTAAGACTAAATCAGAGAAGGGGACGAAAAATCCTTGAGCAAAAAACCCCCAAAATTGCTTCTGCAATTCCCAAGCCTTCACTAAAGCTCCTAAATTCTGATACTTATGGTTTTCACATTGAAGCCCTAAGTATTTGAGCTAAGCCTCCATCTGTTACCTGCAAAAAGAAAGATAAGGAGATTAGAGGAAGACAAAGAAAGGAAAAAAATAGCGACTAAGGAGAAGGAGAGGGACGCAACATGATTGGTCACTGCAGAATCGGTTGGTGGTCTCGCCCTTTTTATGTCTTTCGTTATGTCGTATTGATGCTCATGTTTTTTTCTAAATATTGATTATTGTGTGATGTTAATACTTAATTTGTGTTGATTGGATGTGTTGATTTTGGTCTTAGTTGGGGTTGAGAGTTAAATAGAGGAGTTTTGATATGTTAGGGTTTTATTTTGATATATTTTTAATGGTCGGATTTAGGTTCAGGGATTATGGATCTTTGAATTGGGTGGTGTGGTTTTAGCTTCTGGGTAGTTTAAAGGAGGTTTCTGGATTAGGGTTAGGTTTCTTATATTGTTAGAGTTCATGGTTTAGGGTTCTTAGATTGTTAGGGTTCTAGGGTTAGGGTTCCTTGATTGTTAGGGTTCATGGGTTAGGGTTATTAGATTGTTCGGGTTCATTAGTTAGGGTTCATAGACTGTTATGGTTCATGGGTTAGGGTTCTTATATTTTTATGGTTCTAGGTTTAGGGTTCTTAGATTGTTATGGTTCATGGGTTAGGGTTCTTAGATTGTTATAGTTCTAGGTTTAGGGTTAGTAGATTTTTAGGGTTTTACTAGGGTTGTGTTAGGTTTCGTGGGGTTGGATAAAAATCATGGGTTAAGGTTCATATGAACCCGGGTTAAGGGATGAAGATGTGTGAAGATATGGGTAGGATGAAGAATGCTCATGAAGAACATTCATCGGTTTCTGGAAATGGTATGAATGTGGTGGTTTAGGTGGTGGTTATCGGGTGAGGCAAGGGTGTTTTTAGATTCCAATAGGCTGAAGGGTGGTCAGAGGGAGAAGAGGTATAGAGATAGAGAGAAGAGAGAAGTGGGATTTAAAGAGAGAAATATAATTGTAAAATAAAAGTTTCTGAAGGAAACTCTCTTTAATATCCTCTTCGCTGCGCGCTTGACATCCAACATGTGGCCCCCTAATGGCCATGTGATTGGATGACTTTGACTCTTCCTATGTCAGCATGCCTAACGTGTCCCTTAGTTGACCCCCATTGTTAGCCTTTCCTTCTAGTTTCTTTGACTAGTGTGCTGATCTAACACCCATCATGAGATCTACTTTGATCTCGTTGGATCAATCAACCGCCATAGAGAGAGTCAACATTTTGACTATCTCCATGAACCTGCTGACCAGCGCCTGAACTTGATGTCCGGGCCTTTATTTTTTTGCTTCTTGCATACCCTCAATTACTAGGCCCGAATAAAATACCCCCGCCCCCGCTTTATCCATTTTTGTTTTATTTTGTATTTTAGGCTATATTTTATAATTCATTTTTAGTTTATTTTAATCAAAAATAGTTCTTTTATCTCTCTAGGCTTTAATTCTAATTTTTTTAGGACCATATAGATTAATTAAGGTCTAGTTAACTTCGTTAGGTGTTTAGGATAGTTTCTATTAAATCACAAAACAAAAACTAAAATATCCCTTTTTAGGGCAAATCTTTAAGAAAATGTTTCCTCCTCTAAGTATAATCTATTTCTAAAATCATGAAATGATAACAAATTTATTTTTCTTTATAATTCAATTTTCAAAAAATGGAAAAGAATAATAATTATGTATATGATCATACTTTATTTTCTAAATTAAATTAAAATAATATTTTTGCAAATTAAATTGGTTGGCTGGCGTTACGCCTTATCAATCAATTCAAACACACCCAAATGCTATTTTCTATGCCCTTGTGTATTGAGACCTTTTTCCAACAAATGTTTCTCCCCCCTTGTGCGTTGATATCTTTTCACAAATAAAATTAACAAACACACAACATTTTCTATATGAATAATGATACTCCGATTCTTTATTAAACTTGAGGATATGTAGACACACAGTTGTGACACTCTGGAGAGTACAATAATAAAAAATATATTTTTCCTCTTTGTGATTAGATCTAACTTAACAATTTTCCTTTGTAAGTGAATAAATTAAAGCATTAAGCAAGAAATAAGTAGTTAGGAAAACATATATTAAACAAACATAGTAGCCCTAGAACTATAGAAGGTTCCCATTTCGTACAATGGACGTGGGGGGTTCTAGTACCTTCGCCTCACTGAATCGACTCCCGAACCTTAGCGTATTATCCTTACCTTTGAGGGTTTTCTCATTATTTCTCCTGTTCCTTAGGAACGAATAAAATATGGTGGCGATTCTGTGATTTTTTTTCGCCGCGACAACTGTCGACTCTACTGCGGAATTCTCCCTAAAGAGAGTCCACATTAACCTCTAGTTTTAGGGCTTGTTTGTTTGTGTTTATTTTATTTGTTTTTATTTATTTATTTTTCCTGCTTTTATTATTTATGCTTTATTTTACTTTTGTACATATCATGTGTGGGTTTTATAATTTGTCCAAAGCTAAAACCCAAGCTTGTAGGAAAACTATAGGCTAGGACATAGACTCAATGTAATAACTAGTGAGATGTCACATCTCTCAGGGGGTATAAGGGCTACACTCATAATAGACCCCCCAAAGTTGTCTTCATTGCAGGGCTAGCCCCTCATGACGCTGACAATTTGGATGTGGTCCATGACTCTGGGAACCTTTATCTAGAACCTGTTTCACCCAGGGTGGCCTTATGTTACAATCTACAAGGGTCGATACTAAGGTCCCGCCTAGATGAAACGCATCCCAAAAGATCATCGGTTTAGGGCTAGACCTTTATCATGGTGAAACTCTGGGTATAGTTCACGACTATAGAACTCTTTATCCTAGATTTTAGATCCTACATGTGAGGGGATATGGTAGTGTAAACATAGAACCAACCAATCATAGGAAGACTTCCTTAACTAGGTCACATTCTTCATGTTAACATGACTTACATATCCTTAACTTTAATACAATCACATCATCCTGTCATTAAAATATTTTTCGCATCCATTCATTACATGAAATCTTAATCAATTATTGCTAAGCATTCTAAGGGAAAAATGGAATCTAACTGAAGGAAAACTCTCCAAATCAAGGTAAGGGAATCAAATATAGAGAATCTGAGAGGCTACATCATGGGTTTGACTAGAAACTGAAGGAATACCATCACCTACAAGTACGGAAAGGTCTTAAATCTCTTGAGTATCCTAGTGCAGAGGGATGCCATAACATCTTTGGCATAATTCTATGATCCTATGTTGAGATGCTTCCTTTTCCAAGACTTTTAGATATCTCCCACTATTGAGGAATTCAGCAAAATCATGAGATCTTCCAAGCCTACAAGTGGTCCTTTCAATATCATAGGGTACACTCCCACACTATAAGAATTGGCCAATTATCTTGATATATGTGCTTCTGATTTAAAGTTAAAGGTTCGTGGAAATTTCATAGGATTTCCTAAGGACTACCTAGAAGAGAAGGCTGTGAACTTTGCAACCTCTAATAATTTGGATTCCTTAGATACCATTATGGTTCTTCTCATATTTGGGTTGATTTTGTTCCCTAACAATGAAAATTTTGTGAACCTAACAGCAGTAAATGTGTTCTTGGCTGTGAAAATTGGGGACGAGGATCCTACACTCGCACTTCTTGCCGATGTGTATTATACCATTCATCAAAGGCATGTAAAGAATGGGGGTACAATGTTATGATGTGCTCTTGTGCTTTACAAGTGGCCCATCTCTCACATAACGAAGGATATGTCTACTATTAAAATTATGAATGGATGTAAGTGGGCCCAATATTTGGTTTTACTCATTGATAAAAATATCATATGGTTTCCATAAATCCTTCACCGTGATAAATTATGAGCTCTGGAAACTTCTCGAACGTGCCTCTCATAGGTTCAAAGGAATGTATAAATTACAACCCGACCTTGGCTATGAGATAATTTGGTTATCTGATGGCTTATAAACCCGACGACAAGTTATTGGAAGGTTTTACTCTACAAAATACAACCATGGAAAATCCAACTCTTGAATATTATTCACGCCTAGAAAAATGTCAACCTAGGAAGAAGCAGTCTAAAAAGGCCTAGAGACGAGTATGCCATACCTTATGCTGAGTGGATTAAGGAAAGGGTACGCAAAGTAAAATTTCCTTTTAGTCTCGAACACCCAGTTGTGATAAGGGCCCCCGAACCAATCATGGTCTCCATGGAAGAAGTTGAGGCACTCAATACCTTTATTCTTCAACTTAGAAGGGAAAAGGAGGAGCTAGAGATTTTTTTTACCAGGTTTCATGTGAGAAGAAAAATCTAAGGAAATACTTTGATCAAGCTCTAGATAAACTTGAGAAGAGCAAGGAAGTATCTAGAATGGAGGAACACGAGAAAGAGCGAGTATACATTGATCTTGAGGTTGTCAACTCGAGCCTCAAGACGCACAAGAAAGAGTTTGATAAAGCTTGGCGTAAAAGCGATTGGTGGAAGGAGATTTGGATGAATTCTACTATCACACAAAAAGAAATGAGGGAAGGATTTGAAGCCCGCATCCAAGGTTTGGAAGCATAAGTTTAAAGTCTCGTCACTTCTCTTCAGGAAGTTAGAGATCAATTCTTAGATGAATAACACCGAAGGAGGGAAGATGGAAGATTACTCTCAAGACGTCCATCTGAGTAGAGAGAAGTATATGAAGAATTAAAAAGACAAATGGATCTTCTGGGTGAAGCATATGGAGATATGAGGGAGTTGGAGACTTATATGGAGAACCGGAACCAATCCATGTCTAAGACCATCGAATAAGACAAAGGAATCATGTTGGAGCTCAAAAGGAAGTCATACTATCATAGGGAGGAATATCTAAAGCTAGTCATACTGTCAAATGACTTGATTGATAAGATACCTAAAAACTTGAAGTCAGCAAATGCGATGATGGATGTGCTCAGGCCCTCGAAGGAGATTTGTGACTTCATCAGATTATTCAGATACATGGTGGATGAGTTTAGGGCTAGGATCAAAAGACGTTGTTAGATTGTTTCCTTGTAATGTTGCCTAATTTGTGAGTTTCCCTTATGTTAATTATGAACAAGATTTGTTTCCGTTGTTTTCATTCGGTTATGGAATAAATGAGTGTTTTTATTCCCTTTATTAACTCTTATTTTGCTTGCGATAAGTAGATGATTGAGATTCCCTTAAATAACAATGAAAGTATTTTTTGGCATATATATTCATGCATTCATACATACTATAACATGCACAAAAGAAAAGAAAATCATTTATCATATCCTTCTTAGAATCATTGTATAAGACAACCTGACTCTTCGACCACAATATCAACCTCGAGCTCACTAGAAGAAGAACATGGAACAACTCGAGCAGAATCAGGCCGCTTTCAGAGAAGACATAGACTCGGTGAAAGGGAACGTCGAAGGTATGAAAGACAAGATGGACCAGCTCACATGCACCATTAGTAACATGATGGAAAGAGACAATGAGGCTAATAATATAAAGAATGCTTCCACGTATGTCCCTCCACTTGTAGACAGTAACCCCCTACAAGGGCTCATCTCAAATATCCAACATACTGAGGTTGACACCACTAAAATGAAGATCAATGTCCCGCCTCCTAAATTGCATGTTCTTTCTCCGGTCCAGAACATAGCACCTAGTCTTACACCGATACCAGTTCAACATAACAATTATATAGACTTAAGCCAATAGTACGAAGATTAAGATCCAAGGTACATGGCTCAAGATACTAAGCCAGGGGCCCACCCAGTCACTGGAATTGGAGAACCAAGGGTCGACAACAAGTATAAAATGTTGGAAGAACGATTAAGGGCTATAGAAGGCTTCAATGTAGTTGGATTTGATTCTTTGGAAATGTGCTTAGTTCCTGATATAGTCATACCCCCAAAAATTCAAAGCACCAAAATTCGAGAGGTATAAAGGTGTCAGTTGTCATAGGAGACACCTACAAATGTTTTTCACAAAAATGGTTGCCTATGCAACAAATGAGAAGCTGATGATACATTTTTTTCCAAGACAGTTTAAGTGGGGCATCATTAGTTTGGTATGTGCAGTTGGAAAGAACTCATGTCCAAACCTAGGAAGACCTTGCTAATGCTTTCCTAAAGTAATACAAATACAATATGGACATGGATCCTAACCGCATGCAACTATAAAATATATTTCAGAAAAGCAATGAATCCTTCAAGGAATATGCTCAAAGACGGAGGGAACTGGTTTCTTGTATGCAAACTCTGCTATTAGAAAGTGAACTGGTTAATATGTTCATGGGCACCCTGTAAGGCCCATATTACAAGAAGATGATATGTGCGATATCAACTGGGTTTCCTTACCTGGTGATAATTAGAGAAAGAATCGAAAATGGTATAAAGAGTGGTAAAATCGAAAAACCATAAGCCAATCAACATAATGTTAAGAAGTTCTCCAACAATAATAACCCAAATAAAAATGAAACCAATGTTGTTACAACTGTTGGGTCATCCCAGATACCTTACTATCCATACTCTTATGTGGCGGTGGTAGCTCCAAGTCAATATTCGCAGCAAGCATACCCTATGCCTCAATCCCAACAACCCAGAATGTTGCCTCCATAAAATCAACTGCATGAGAATGGGTACCCACAAAGGGGTCAGCAGAGGCCCAGGAAGGAGTTCGACAACATATCTATGACATATACCTAGATCTTGCCTTATCTAATTCAAAAAGGGTTAGTGGATACTAAACCCCTCCCTCCTGTACCATTGTCACCTCCTCGTAACTTTGATGCCAATGCTAGATGCGACTATCATGCTGACTCGCAGGGGCATACTACCGAGAAATGTTTAGCTCTCAAATTCAAGGTACAAGATTTGCTCGATCGTAAGATTATCTCTTGCACTAAAGAAAATCAGAACATGAAGAATCCGATGTTGGGGCATGTTGGCCTAGTTCTCAATGCCATTGGAGAATCAGAAGACCACATCCTAATTAGAAAGGTAGATCAAGTGAAAACTCCTATGACTAGGATACCTAAAAAATTGATTGTTTATGGGTTGTTCAAAAATTTGCACGCAAACTGTAAAGTTTGTCTTTTTAATCCGGAACAATGTGAGAAAATGAAAAGGTGTCTTAAGAAGATGATGGACCAAGGTTTAGTTCAAATCGGAAACTTAAAGAAAGTGGAGGATATTTCAGCTATAGAATCTCAGGGGCACATACCCATTGAGATCCCTTATCAAAGAAGAGAGATTCAGACACCGGTTTGGATACCTTTTCCGATATCTTTTCAGATATCTTTTCATACTCCACTTCAGAGACTCATTCAAATACCAATGTCGTCGACATACCCTATTGTCTTCCATATTCCTGCACCATTTCTATTTGAAAGTACTAAATCAGTACCACAGAACTATAATGCCACAACATATGTGAGAGAGAAGCCACTAGTTCTAGAACCAGCAATTACTAATATAGCTGGTATCAGAGGCATGACTCGTAGAGGAAGATTGTTCGCCCCAGAACAACCACCAAAGAGGAGAATCCCCGAGAGTTCAAAGGGAAAAGAGTCCATAAGTTCAGAGGAGGGACCCTCCCAGAAGACTGCATCTCGAGAAGAGGCCGAGGAATTCTTGAGACTTATCAAAAAGAGTGACTATAAAATGGTGGATCGCTTGAACCAAACAACTTCTAAGATCTCTACGTTGTATTTACTACTAGGTTTCGTGGCTCATAGGGAAGCTCTATTAAAAATCCTGAACGAGGCATATGTCACCAAGCACATAATGGTGGATCAATTTGAGGGAGTAGTAGCTAATATTACTGCTAGTAGTTGCTTGGGGTTCAGTAGTGACGAATTACCTCCAGAAGGGCATGCCCATAATAAGGCCCTACATATACCGGTCAAATTCCAGGATAGTATCCTCTCGAGAGTATCAGTGGTCACCGAATCCTCTTTAAATGTCATGCTTAAGAACACTCTCATGAAACTGAATGATGTAAGAACTTTAATGAAAACCAGCACGTTGGTCGTCAAAACTTTTGACTGTTCAAAAATAAAGGTAATTGGGGAAGTCGATCTACCAATAACGGTTGGACCACATACATTTATGACTACCTTATAAGTGATGTACATTAACCCATCTTATAGTTGTCTTTTGGGATGACCTTGGGTCCATGCTACAGGGGCCGTCACTTCGACACTTCACTAGATGCTAAAATTAATAATGGGTGATAAACTGATAATTGTCGAGGGCAAGGAGGACATGTTTATAAACCAACTATCATCGTTCAGATATATTGAAGCAGATGGGGAAACTCTGGAAGTATCTTTCCATGCCTTGGAAATTGCGATGGTCAGTAAAAAACAAGGCGCTCCGAAGAACGAGAAGCCAGTCTCTTCATAGGGGAAAGTTTTGTATCTAATTAAGAGCGAGGATACAATGGGTTGGTGCAAGCTGTTGGAGCTACCTGAGAAGAAGGATCAGTTTGGAATGGATTACAAACCAGTCAATAAAGAGGTTCAAAAGACCAATCAGATGAAGGTATGCACTCTCCAAGAATCTTTCCACAATGTTGGATACATAAGTGAAGATCATGTGGCTATAGTTGGAGAAGAAAATGAATAGATGCCCAACTTGGTGTGTCACTGCTTACCAGACGCTACACTCATTAACTAGAAGTCCGACGAGATTCTTGAGATGATTTATGATTTAAAGTAATGTGCTATTTTCTAAAAAATAATAATAAATCCTTTGCTCTGCCCAAGGAAAATGGATATGCTTTATAGGGCCCCTTTTTGTTTCGATGACTTATTTATCAATAAATTGCATTTTGTTTTCAATTAAGCTCCCTTTTATTTCATTTTAAATTTTTTCAAAGATGGTAATATTCTTTCATACATTCTCATTCCTGGCACTTCATTCTAAAAATGATAAATAAAAATCCTCCTCATACAGATTAATAAATGAATCTATTGAAAACAACACTACTACAATCCCATACAACTTTGAATTCCCGATTAACCAAGCGGAAGAAGGTGATAAGGACGATTGTGAGCTTCTGGAAGATTTAGCCAGACTATTGAAACAGGAGGATAGAATAATTCAACTTCATCAGGAACTAGTGGATGTGATCAATCTGGGAACTGAAGAAAATAAAAAAGAGGTTAAGGCCAGCACTTTCTTAAATGAGGGAATCCAGACAATTTTGGTCACACTCCTACGTGAGTAAGTGGATGTGTTTGATTGGTCATACCAAGATATGCCAGGACTGGACACGAGCATCATTGTACACAAGCTACCTCTCAAACCAGAGTGCCTGCCACTAAAGCAGAAACTGAGAAGGACTAGACCTGACATGTTCCTCAAAATCAGAGAGGAAGTCAGAAAGCAGTTCGACGCAGGGTTCTTAGTCGTTGCAAAATATCCATAATGGGTTGCTAACATTGTGCCAGTCCCGAAGAAAGATGGTAAAGTCAGAATGTGTGTGGACTACCAAGATTTGAATAGAGATAGTCCTAAAGACATCTTCCTTCTACCTTACATTAATGTGGTGGATAACACTGCTCAATTTTTAGTCTTCTCATTTATGGATGGATTCTCCGATTATAACCAGATAAAGATGGCTCCATCAGACAAGGAGAAAACCACGCTTATCACTCCTTGGGGCACCTTTTATTATAAGGTGATTCCTTTCGGATTGAAAAACACTAGGGAATTGTACCGAAGGGAAATGGTGATTCTCTTTCATGATATGATTCACAAAGAGATAGAAGTCTACGTCGAAGATATGATTGCCAAGTCACAAACTGAAGAAGACCACATAGTCAACTTACTGAAGTTGTTTTATCGTTTGAGGAAACTCAAGTTACGTTTGAATCCCACAAAGTGTACTTTTCGAGTCAGATCAAGAAAATTGTTGGGGTTCATAGTCAGTCAGAGAGGAATTGAAGTTGATCTCAACAAAGTACAAGCCATCCAATATGTGCCAGCTCCAGGGATGGAAAAAGAGGTTCGTGGGTTCCTAGGGAGATTGAACTACATTGCTAGGTTCATCTTGCACCTTACGCCCACTTGTGAACCGATCTTCAGGTTACTAAGGAAGGATTAAGCTATTGAATGGAACGGGGGTTGTCAAAAGGCCTCCAATAGAATCAAGGAATACTTGCAAGAGCCACCTATCTTAGTACGTCCAGTTCTAGGGAAACCACTAATTATATACCTAACAATGCTTAATGATTCGATGGGATATGTGTTGAGGAAACAGGATGAAACCAGTAGGAAGGAAGATGTTATATACTACTTGAGTAAGAAATTCACCGATTGTGAATCCAGATATTCCTCACTTGAGAAAACGTGTTGCGCACAAGCATGGGTTGCTCGACGCCTATGACAATACATGTTTATTCGTGCCACATGGTTGATATCAAAGATGGATCTCATTAAATATATCTTTGAGAAAACGGATCTCACTAGAAGGATCGCCCGTTGGTAAATATTGTTATCTTAATAAGACATCCAATATGTTACCCAAAAGGTGATAAAAGGAAGTGTATTGTCATAATATCTTGCCCACCAACCAGTAGAGGATTATTAGCCGATCCAGTTTGACTTTCCTGATGAAGATATTATGGTCCTGCATAACGAGGAGGTCACAAGTAACGACAAAGAAACCGAACTAAAAGCTCGATGGAAGCTTATGTTTGATGGTGCATCAAATGCCATGAGGCATGGAATTGGGTTGTCTTAATTTCTCCAAAGAATGACTACACTCCTTTCACAACAAGACTATGCTTCAACTGCACAAACAATATAGCAGAATAGGAGGCGTGTATCATGGGTATTAAAGCTAATATAGATCTAAGGATCAAGATCCTAGAGGTATATGGAGATTCGACTCTAGTCGTCTATCAAGTAAAAAGAGAATGGGAAGCCCATGACCATAAGATGATCCCATACCGTGATCGAGTCATGGAATTGATGGAAAATTTTCAGTAAGTTACCTTTCACCACATTCCCAGAGAAGAAAATCAGATGGAAGATGCTTTTTCTACGTTATCATCAATGTACGAAGCAGGCTCCCAAGATGAAGCCCCGGTCATAAAAATAGGTTGAAGAAATGAACCAGCATGTTGTGCAAAAATTGAATAGGGACCTGAAAACAATCCTTGGTTCCATGATATCAAGTGTTATCTTCATAAACAAGAGTACCTTGCAAGTGATTCAAGTGAGGATAAGAAAAATCTTAGAGGATTGGCCTCCAATTTCTTCCTCAACAGTGATATACTCTATAAGATAAATTACGACCTGGTTCTACTTAGATGTATGGATAGACACGAAGTAGACATGCTCATCAAGGAGATCCATGAGGGATCCTTTAGAACCCATGCCAATGGACATGCAATGACCAAGAAAAATCTTATAGCAGGTTACTACTGGTTGACTATGGAAAACAATTGTTTCAAATACGTCAAGAAGTGCCACAAATGGCAAATTTATGTAGACAAAGTTCATGTACCATCTACTCCCCTGAATGTCTTATCTGCTCCATGGCCTTTCTGTATCTGGGGCATAAACGTGATTGGGATGATTGAACCAAAAGATGCAAACAGACATCAATTCATACTGGTCGCCATCGATTACTTCACCAAGTGGGTAGAAGATGCTTCCTACGTCAATGTGACAACACAAGTGATCACCTAGTTTATCAAGAAAGAGATAATTTGTCGCTACGAAATTCCCAACAAGATTATCACTAATAACGGGATGAATCTAAATAACAAGATGATGAAGGAGTTATGTGAGATTTTTAAAATTGAACATCATAACTCGTCACGTTACAGGCCAAATATGAATGAAGTTGTAGAAGCAACCAACAAGAATTTCAAGAAGATTATCCAGAAGATGGTAAAGACCTACAAAGACTGGAATGAGATACTTACTTTTGCACTACATGGCTATAGAACTTCAGTCCGTGCTTCGATAGCGGAAACCCCCTTCTCTCTGGTATACGGCACAGAGGCAGTACTTCCTATTGAAGTTGAGATCCCCTCATTAAGAGTCCTGATGGAGACCAAACTGGAATAGGCATAATGGGTACAAACAAGATTCGACCAACTAAAACTCATAGAAGAGAAGTGTATGATTGCATTATGTCACAGGCAATTATATCAGCAGACGCTCAAGAAAGCATTCAACAAGAAAGTTCATCCTCGTTAGGTTGAAGAAGGAGACTTAGTGTTAAAAATGATATTACCCATCCACAAGGATTTTTGCGGCACATGGACTCCAAACTATGAAGGACCATATGTCATGAAGAAGGCCTTCTCTGGCAGAGCCCTAATCATCACAACCATGGATGGAGACGAGTTACCACGACCGATGAACTCCGATGTAGTCAAAAAATACCATGCCTAGAAAAACAAGACAAATATCATACTAAGTCAAAAACCCAAAAGGGAGGCTTAGGCAAAAATTAGGGCGTCCAGGTGGATTGAAAACTCGAAAGAGCAATCTGGGCAAAAAAAAGATTAGGGACTTAAAAACAATCCGATAAGCCGAAAACCCAAAAAGGAAAATTATGCAAAAATAAGTATATCATCCCGGTGGACTAAGACTCAAAAAGAGCGGTCCAGGAAACAAATATGGATATCCAAAAGGCATATGACTGCAGCATTTGAGCTTATACTACAACAGGAACTCCGACAGAAGCAATCGATCCAATCATCGTGTTTAGAAGCAAAGTATTGTGACCTCAAAGCCCTAAGGATAGTGGCATGTGTTAGGTTCAATAGGAACATGAATCAACTGCTTATTGCCATTTTTCACTTTTTTGGTAATCTCCTCTTACAGGAATTTCTTCTTCATGTAATATCACTTATTTACGAGTCAAATTCTTAATAAATAAAATTTTCTTTTTCTAGCCTTATTCTTTGTTTTTCATTTTTTTTCTACTTGATTAAAAAGTGTTAATTATTTTTGAATAATGCATTGAAACATCGGGTATAATAAAAAGCTTTTGAAAACATATTTTACTTTGAAACATCAAAAGGATCGTAGGCTTCCAGCATTGCATCCCAAGCAAGACACATGGGCTCTCGTCAACATTCGCGACCTGATCAACATAGAAGTCACTTCCTTTCAAGTCACATGGTACATTCCCAGATATCAAGAGCATCACTGTGTGTTCCATGGTCACATCAAAGTCTCAAAGGTCGGAGAGACCAAACGTTATAAAACACAGATTCCCATAATTTCTTGCATTCATTATACATATCATAAAAAAAGGCGTCATCCCAAAGAACATATCATGCATAAACACATGCATCAATTCAAAACACACGTCCACAAACATGCATACATAAATGAAGGATTTGTGACCGTTCTTAGAAGTCTAATCCCCAGCTATACCAGTACAATTCCCCAACCATGATTTCTTATTGGCCTTCCCCAGTAAGTAGCTTTTCCACAGATTCTTTTCAAAAAGGGCTTTCCCCAACAAGCTCATGCCCAGTGAGTCTTCAAGAGAACCTCCCCAAGGTCATCCTGAATGATCACTACCAACCAGTGAAAAGGTTTTCACCTCTCATGCCCCTAGTTTATCAGCCTATCCCTAACTCGAGACATGGCCTGTCAGAAGTTTTACCCCTCACCCGGGATGTGCCCCATCATAGCGACCAAGGAGTCACATGAAGAGTGATTGGGGGATCACTAGAGCCCTACTAGAGTCCCATGAAGAGTGATCGGAGTATCACTAGAGTCCCACCAGAGTTCCATCAAGAGTGATCGGGGATCACTATAGTCCTCTTGGAGTCCCATGAAGAGTGATCGGAGTATCACTGGAGTCCTAACGGAGTTCCATCAAGAGTGATTAGGGATCAGTTGAGTCCTACTAAATTCCGATGAAAAGTGACCAGGGATCACTAGAGCCCTATCGGAATCCCATGAAGAGTGATAGGAGTATCATTGGAGTTCCATCAAGAGTGGTCGAGGATTAGTAGAGTCTTACCGGAATCCCATGAAGAGAGATCGAAGTATCATTGGAGTCCCACGGGAGTTCCATCAAGAGTAATCTGGGATAAATAGAGTCCTACCAGAGTCCCATGAAGAGTGATCATAGTATCACTAGAGTCCTATCGAAGTTCCATCAAGAGTGATTGGGGATCACTAGAGTCCTTACGAATCCCCGGAGAGTCTATTGTTTCGTATACTTCCTTACCCCATCAACAAAATTAGGGTTCCTCTCTGTATTTAATCATCTTCCACCATTATAAGAAGAAGACTCATTGTCATCATCATCATAGATTAAACATGATTAAATAGGGGCAGTTGTTGTACCCCAAATTTTGATCACTCTTTTTTATCTATTTGTATTAAGGCATATATGAGCACCTTAGGCCAGACTTAATCCATTTGAATTAGGGTAATAGGTAATACTCCATCAGAGTCCATCAATCATGTCATCTAATCGACTCCAATGGTCTAAAAAGTCAAAGAAGACCATTTTGACTTTTTATCCACGTCTAAGAGGTTTGTTTTCATTCTATAGGTTGTGTTGCTATTTTTGCCTTTTCATTAGTCTTATTATATTACTAGAAATTTAATTTACTATTTAGATTATTAGTTTTTAACTAATTAGTTAATAAGAATATATTATTAAAAATATTATTAGAGTTTAAGGTATTATTAATATTTAGATATCATTATCTATATTATTAATCTTTAATTTTATTTTTAGTTAATTATTAAGATATTAAATGACCTATTTTTATTTTATTAAGGTTTATTATCAAACTATTACTTATTTTTTTAGATTGAGGTTATTACTATTATTAATATCGTTTAGGTTTTTTTATGTTACTTTTTCTAAGGGAATGTACTTGGTAAAACCTTGTGTCCAGGTCAAGCCTAGCCCAAATATCTATTTTTTCAAAAACCATAAAACGGGTGAGCAATGCTACAGAATGAATCAAATTGGATAGAAGGTAAAAATCAAATCTTTCCATTTTTAGTTTCTGATACGTTTTGAATCAAATATTACAAGGAATTGTGTTTATATACATCAAAGTCCAGAAAACAATAAAAATTAAGGGAATGAACTTGGTTACTGCATGATCGGTTGGTGGTCTCACCCTTTTTATATATATGTATTTCGTTATGTCGTATTTATGCTCATGTTTTTTTGCTAAAGCTTGACTTTTGTGTGATGTTAATACTTAATTTGTGTTGATTGGTTGTGTTGATTTCGGTCTTAGTTGAGGTTTAGAGTTAAACATGGGAGTTTTGAGATGTTAGGGTTTCATTTCATCTATGTTTAAGGGTCAAATTTAGGTTCAGGGATTATGGATCTTTGAATTGGGTGGCGTGGTTTTAACATTTGGGTAGTTTAAAAGAGGCTTCTAAATTAGGGTTAGGGTTCTTAGATTGTTAGGGTTCATGCGTTAGGGTTCTTAGACTCTTAGGTTTCTAGGGTTATGATTATTAGATTGTTAGGGTTCATGGGTTAGGGTTCTTAGATTGTTAAGGTTCATGGGTTAGAGTTCTTAGATTGTTAGGCTTCTATTAGGTTTATGTTAGGATTCGTGGGGTTGGATGAAGATCAAGGGTTATGGTTCATATGAACCCGGGCTAAGGGATGAAGATATATGAAGATTTGGGTAGGATGATGAATGTTCATGAAGAACATTCATCTGTTTCTGGAAAAGGTATAAATGTGGTGGTTTAGGTGGTGGTTCCCAGGGTGAGGCAAGGGTGGTTTTTGGATTCCGGTAGGCTGACAGGTGGTCGGAGGAGAAGAGGTAGAGAGAAGGGAGAGCGTGAAGAGAGAGAGAGAGAGAGTGCGAGAGAGAAATGAGAGTGTGAGAGAGAAAGATAATTGTAAAATTAGAATTTCGGAAGGAAACACACTTTAATTTCCTCTATGTTGCACGCTTGGCAGCCAACACGTGGCCCTCTGATGGCCACATGATTGGATGACTTTGACTCTTCCTATGTAGGCATGCCTAGCTTGTTTCTTAGTTGACCCCTATTGTCTTCCTATCCTTCTAATTACTTTGACCAGTATGCTGATCTAATGCCCCTCATGAGGTCTACTTTGATCTCGTTGGATCAATCCAACACCACATAAAGAGTCAACATTTTGACTCTCTCCATGAACCTGCTGACCAGCGCTCAGGCTTGATGTCCTTTGGGCCTTTATTTTTTTGCTTTTTGAATACCCTCAATTACTAGGCCCAAATAACAACCCCCCCTCCCCCCCACCCCCACCCCCCTCAGCTTTGTCCATTTCTATTTTATTTTGTATTTTATGTTATACTTTATATTTCAATTTTAGTTTTTTTAATAAATTTTTTTTATCTCTCTAGGCTTTAATTCTAAATTATTTTAGGGTTAAATAGATTAATTAGGGAAAATATTTAAGAAATGTTTCCTCCTCTAAGTATAATCTTATTTCTAAAATAATGAAATGATAACAAATTTAGTTTTCTTTATAATTCAATTTTAAAAAAATGGCAAAGAATAATAATTATGTATATGACCATACTTTATTTCCTAAATTAAATTAAAACTATATTTTTGTAAATTAAATTGGATGGTTGGCGTCACGCCTTATCAATTAAAAACATAAAATCAATTCAAACACATCCAAATGTTATTTTCTCTACCCTTGTGCATTTAGGCCTTTTTTCAATAAACTTTTCTCTGCCCCGGTGCGTTGAGATCTTTTCACAAATAAAATCAACAAACACAACATTTTCTAGACAAACTATGGTACTCTGATTCTTCATTAAACTTGAGGATGCATAGGAACAGAGTTGTGACACTCTGGCGAGTACAATAATAAAAAAAAATCTTTTTTGCCACTTTGTGATTAAATCTAACTTTGCAATTTTCCTTTGTAAATGAATAAATTAAAGCATTAAGCAAGAAATAAGTAATTAAGCAAACATCCATTGAATAAACATTGTTTTCCCTAGAACTATAGAAGGTTCCCATTGAGGGGTGCTAGTACCTTTCCCTCACTTAATCGATTCCTGAACCCTAACGTCTTATTCTTACCTTTGAGGGTTTTCTAATTATTTCCCATGTTCCTAAGGAACAAATAAAATATGGTGTCGACTTTGTGACTTTTTTCCGCCGCGACAGATAGGGTAGAGGAGTCCTTAACCTCCAATAGGTCCTATTGTTGTTCATAAAATTTTGAGATTCTATGATATTATGATGTTGGTTGGCTGAATTGATGTGTATTTTCGTGTACAATTTGATATGTGATTACTGTTTTGAAATTGTTAACATTTTCCACCATTGCCGAAGGTTTGAAGTTTTGGGGTTAATATGTTTTTTAGAAAATTGAGAATTATATGTGTTAAATTGTTGTTTTAATCATTAAACAATTGCATTACATTGAATTCTGAAATCAGAGCCTTTTACGGAATCGAAATTGGAGGTTTAAAAGGGTTTCTATGATGGAAAACACAAAAAAATAAATTTTGGGTATTTACCCTCGGATTCTGGGACTTAGCAACGAACTGGCCATGGGAAAAAACTCAGTTTTGGGTGACGTCCGTCAACTCTCGTGACATCTGATATGCCTAACAAAAAATATCATAACTTGAAATCCGTGACTCCATTTAGGACGCGGTTTGAAGCCTTGGAAAGATAAGGCGTAGTACTATCTCCTGATGATTCCTTAAGAGGCTAAATGTCCACTTAATGATGTGAATATACTATTTTAGTTAAGGTGTAATATTGGTGGTTGTGTTTCTAGCTAATGAGTTAGGTTTTATGGGTTGTATTGTCGTGCGATTCATGTTAACTGTTGTTGGGCATGTTTTAGGTGACTTAAATTAATTAATTGAATGATTACATTGGGTTGTTGAGTGTTTATAATTGATTTAGAAAAATCATTTAATTGTTATAATTAAATCAAAAATGATATTTTGTGTTGTTATGTGATTAATGAAATATAATGTCTTGTATGCATAAATTTGGTTATATATGGTGTATGAATATTTGAGTTGTGTGATGCTTGTATGTGAATATGTATAATTGTTGTTGTGGTGGTGGTAGTTTGAAGGGGGAACTACGTTGTTGTGTGCTATTTATGTTTTGATGTTGTTTATGGAACATTATATGATTAATTGTTGTGATCGTTATGTTTGCACAATGAGTTGATTAAATTAATGTGATGTTTGAAATATAATTATGTTGAGATGAATTATTATCATGCTTGTGTTGCACTGTTGATTGATAATGTGTATTTTATGATTTTGGTGTAATGTAATCTAGAGAGGGGATTAGTTTAGTTGCCATTGCATTTATGTTAGGATCAGAGAGAGGTCTTAATGCATTGATTTGATTATATGATCATGCATCATAAGAGCTATATCAAGAGGTATGTCTGCTAGTTCATAGAGGGGACAAGTGGCTTGTCCAAAGCTCAGAAAGAGGGATTAGAGCTCTAAGAGGGGGCTTGGGATTCGCAGAGGTTGGAACCCGACTCGTATGAAGAATCAAATGTTGATTGATACCAGATGCATATGCATAGATGTCGTACCTCGAAAAATGAGAACATGGCGCTCGCGAAGCGCAATCACATGCTCGTGGGATGGACTTAATAAAGTCTCCACCGAACTTTATTTATTCCCAAAGAGGAAAAGAGAAAATATCAATAAAACCCTAAAAGAACGAAAATGATATGGTCTTCACAACCAAATCAGGGTTTGGGAGTCGATTACACAAGGGAAAGATATTAGCACCCCTCACGTTTGTTGTACTTAACATGAATCGTTTAGTTAGTTGTGCGTGTTAGCGTTAGCTTAAAAATGTTAGGCTTCTCGATTTATTAAAAGGAAAAAGGATAGGATAAAAAGGTTTTTTTTAGGGGTCTGATGAGACTTTGAATCTCGCTCTTACGTATCTCTGGATGCGATGGAGAAATCAAGACTTACGTAGTTCTGGATAGAGAATGTTTGTTTGTTGGTCAATTTTAGTGAAAGTTATTTTGTCGTAATTGACAGAAAAACATTACTTACCCAAAGCAAGCGAGGAACTGACATTTACATCACATTGAATGGATTTACAAATCAACATTCACGGAAAATGCCACTTATCTCAACTAACACGATTATGGACGAAGCATTGTTTTATCGTCTCAAGATGAAATATCTTTCCTTTTTGAAAAAGGTTTTGAATAAATACCAAAAGGAAAAATGGTTTGAATGTGTTTGATGTACTTTTTAGGTTAGAAGTAAAGTATTCATAACTTGCAAGCTTTTACGACTTGGGTCTAATAATCGGGACTACGACTGGATTTTACATCCAAGTAGTTTTTTCCTTACATTTTGTTATGAAAAAGTCAAAGTTGTTAATGGTTAGTCATTTTTTATTTGCTTGAGAAAGGAAACTTGATGTTGGGTCAAGATTTTATTTGTGATTATAAAAGGGTTTGAAGTGTTTTGGGGTTTGAAAGATGATTTGTAAGTGGTTTGAGTTTTTGAAAGCTAACTTGATATTGATCAAGTGTTTGAAATTTGTTTGAAAGGTTGATTTGATTATGAATCCATCCTTACTTTGTTTAACAATTAAAGGTATACATGCAAGATCAAGTAAATCATGCAATGACATACAATTAATCACTACCTATTGAAAGACCCCAGTTTTGACCCTAAGATCCCTCATGTTATCTCATCATTTGAATTAGCTTTGGGATCACATCTTGGCATCCTCCTTACCCCTCATTCATTGGGTTTACATTGGGAGAGATCAACAAACACATTTGATTGTATCATACTATGCTTTTCATTGTTTACTAACCAAAATATCAAAAACATGTCTATGTGTACCTTTGTTTCTTTTGTAGGTAGTATGTACATCCACATGTGCTTCATCAAGCTCACAACTAGGGTTTAAGACCCTCATGACAAGAGATCAATAAAGAAAAGATTCACAACGGTTCTAAGCATCATATATGGATCCCTATGTTCTTCATTTATCATTTTGATCAAGAATTCATCAAGAGTTTGAAGCTTGTTTGCCTTGGAAGCCCTACTTCATCTAGGTATCTTGTGTGACTTCCTCATCAAGTTTCTTCAACAATTGGTTAAATATATCAAGGTATACTTCATCATACATCGTCTTATACATATATGATCCTCCATGGCTCCTAAATATCAAGATAACTTCAAGTTTGCAAGTTGGTTCAAAGAGGTTGACCAGGGAAAGTCAACTTGTCAAAACTGGGGTTCCCTAGACCCCATCTCCTAAAATGTTTGTCATATGAAAATTATTCCAAGATAAAAGTTACTCTTTATGACATTCCAAACAACTTTTCTGTTGACATCAAGAGCTAGTTTTTCTTGGAAAGGCATTTTTTATGGTGAAATATTATAGGTCATTTTGTTTGTGCCCTAGTAAGGAGATCAACTTCCAAGGACCATAATTTTCTCAATATTTATGAGATGAAGTCCATCCAAGTTTCATGATTAATTTCAATATGTATTATCCAACTTTGATTCTTTGATAAATGTCAAATTCAACTTGCAAGGGCATGTTCCAAGAGGAAACATTATAGGTCATTTTGGGCCATCATCATTGAACAAGCAATTTTCCTTCACTTCTAAAATGCATAACTCCCTCATGCCAAATCCAAGTGATGTCAAATTTGTGACCAAATTGAATAAGTATGAAAGATATACTACTTTTACGAAAAAACCATTTTCATTTGGAGCTCATAGCAAAAGTTATTCAAGGTGGAAGAAGTGGTCATTTGACTTTGTACTTAGAAAATTTTCAAATATGTTTGATTTCTCCAACTTCCACCTTAAAATTCATCATGATCCAAGCTCCAAGTGGAAAAGTGTTCAACATCAAAGTTGTTCCCCTTGTTGCCACCTTTCCAAAAAGTCCAGGATAACTTCATTTGGACAAGAATTGAGGGACTCGCGTGTGGTTCCGTTGTTGAGTTTGTTTTGGCAAGTTTTGAATTCAAGTGATCATTTCTCTTTGCATGCTTACATGTGATGATTTCAGTATCCATTATGCATGAATTAGAGTGGTATTACATCATGGTTTAGGCCCAAATCAATGGCCATGTATCCATGCACCAATGTTACTATTTTTGGCCAAATTTGAAAAATTGCATTGCCTCAAGATCACTACACAAACATTGCCCAAGCCTTGCTAAACCATTTTTCTGAACCCTACACCATAGAATTCCTTAAAGATTTCTTTAAAATCGAGTTTGAATTTCACCTTCTGTTTTGAGATTCAAACTCCAAGGATTCATTTCCCTTTTCATCTCAATTGGTCACTGCAAGCAAGAGGAGGAAGAACCAAGTGAATTCAGATCAAGATCAAGCCAAATCATAGCTACCCAAAGGTAAATTTTTAGAAACTTCAAGCCTTCGATTTTCTCTCAATTCTTCACCCTTCTCTTTGATTATTGGTTGTCTGAATTCCTACCAATGTAGGCAACAAGATTGAGTTGCTTTGAGGTCAAATTGAAGCAACTCAGATCATGCACCTCAAACTTCAAGTCCATGTATCTTTCAATATACTTGGAATTGGGTGAAATTGAGGCCAGATTCGAGCTCCTGAGCATTTTTTCTTTGAATTGATGTCCGCACTTTTTGTTTTAGTGAAGGTTGGTGGTGGACCAGTCCGGTGAGGTCCACCAGAGAAGAAGACCGGAGCTAGGGCTCTGGTGGTGCGTTGGCACCTTCCCAACCTTCTGATTTGTTTCAAACGTTTTAATCATAGCCTTTGGTTCAGAGGGAGATCTGATGGCCCTTGTTTTTTTTTGTATTTTCTGATTTTCTTTTAATTACTTCTATTTTGTTTAATTCATAGAAATTTCATTTTTAATCCAAAAAATATGGGACTTTCACCAAAAATCTTTAAATACTTCTGACATTCCAAAAATATTGACCTTGTTTTAAAATACTTCTGACTTTCCAAAAATCTTGAAATTTTTTGTCTAAGGTCTTTTGACCTTGTTTGACCTAAGATAAATCCTTTGGCCATTTATTTGGTGTTTTGAAGGAATTTGAGGTTTTGTCCATATTAAAATGCACTTTAATTCACTTTTAATTTGTATTTTTATTGATTATATGTTTAAAAATTATGTTGAGCCATTTTTATGGTCTTGTGATGTTTGACTTTCTGTTTGGGCCTTGGTCATGGTTGATTTGACCTTTGTTTGATCAAAATCATTGGATTTAGGGGATTGATGAAATGTACATTTCATCTCCCAAAATGAATGGATGATATTGATCAGATGAAATTCCTCTCGTGACCAATTTGTGTTTCTATTTCCCCTTCTCTCTTCATCTTGATCCCTATTCTTTCCTAATCCTTCATTTGACCAATGATTTCTCTAATGTCAAAATGCTAATTGATTCGTCAATGACCTTGTGTCAGATGAGTCAATACCAGTCTGACTGAGATAGGTCATTCCCACTTTTCTTTTAGTGTGTGGTATGTTTTAGGAGTTTGGTTCTTAGTACCAAATGTCTAACATGCATTAACACCTATATTTTCATTGCCCGACCTCAGATAGTTGTGACTTCTACATAAGTCCAATTACGATTTCTTAACATAGATCTAAGTTTGACCCTCGAGGCATAGCATTATAGTATGCGAGATTGTAACCCATTCTTCATGACATTGTGTGGAAACTTGACCTTTTTTCCTTTCATGAGAGCTAGTGGCATACTTGTTGAATTATCCTAGTGGGGGCCCTTCTCATTGAAGATGTCTTGGTTTAAGGATTCATACTTGTGAATGAATGGTTGAGTGTTCTCCAAAGAATGACTTAATCAATTAAAAATCATCACTACCATTTGACTAGCCATTGGCTAACTTCTTAATTAATATTTATTTACTTTCAAGTCATTTACTTTATGGACTTTAAACTTCAAGTACCTTTATCATTCATTGTCATTTACATTTCATGCAACTTGTTTATCTTTCAAGTCCTTTTCACTTTGCTCACTTGAGTCATATCTTGTGATTGTATATATTGTTTGCTTGCTTTTGTTTTGCTTGTGGTCTTAGGACCCTAAAACACCTAATAACAACAAAAAAATCTTGGTGGACTGTTGGACTTGGTCTGAACTTCTAAAGGACTTGGCCAATGCCAACATTCAAGACTGAGCTATCTTTGCTTATGCCTTCATCCGATGCAAGATCTTGGATATCTTTGATTCATCTTCTACTTTGGCTATGTGCTTAATTGTTATTTTGTTATTATTGTCTATGTCTGATGTTTTGTTCTGAGTTGATCAAGGACTATTTCATCTTCTACATGGGAAAACTCTGAAGACTGCTAGCTATTGGATTGCTTGCTTAGATATTATGGCTATCTTTATTTGATGCCTTGATCTTCACATAATGCTTGGATATTATTCATTTCTTATTGCTTATTGCTTGTCAAAGTCCAAAGGAAAATGGGTTTCTATATGACATTCTTGTCTATTGGATTGCATCCCATTGGTCAGATATTTTCAACTCTTAACTTTTAATTTTTTTGCTTAGGGTAGTCTCTTCATCTCCTCCCACATCTTTAATTTCAAAATCTCTCCCTCTTTTTAAGAACTTTCTTTGCTTGTGATTTCAAACTTAGACATGTTTTAATGATTAGAAACCTTGGCCTTATGCCATTGAATTTTTTAAACTTTTTCTTAAATCAAACTTGTAAATAAGCTTAACCATATTGACTTAAATTTAAAAAGACAAAAGGAACTAACAACACCATTCAAACCTTTGGCCTCTTGTGCTCCTTTCTTGTTAAACTTTTTGTTAAAATTAATGCATCAACTTCTTTGAAATTTTTACCACGAACTACGGGGTTTTAATCCCTCATTTTCATGTTGGTACATAGGCATAAGACCAAAGGTATTGTCAAACACAAAAATGTAATCAATAAATTCTTTTCTCATCCCCATACTCTATATTTTATCAAACATCATTTATACCCAAAAACATATGCATACAAAAAGGGCTTCGTAGGAGTACCTAGGACACTTTGGGTGCTAACACCTTCCCTCTGTGTAACCAACCCCCTTACCTATAATCTGTGGCATTTTATTAGTTTTGATTTGAAAACTTCTTATCTTTGGGTTTTGTTCGTACTTTTACCTTTTCCTTTGGAAACAATAAAAGCGCGGTGGCGACTCTGGTTTTACGGACGTCAAGTTTATCCATAGCTTGATGGTCATGAATTTACCGCTACACCTATAATCATACAATTATAACACAAGGCATACAAGCGATCACACACTCAATCAAAGACCATAATTTAAGCCAACCACAAGATAAGAATAATTCTAATGACTAAGTCTTAAAATAAATTCAAATGGATTTTTGAAAATGCAAAAGGGATAATATACATTTATTCAAAACTCTTTTTACTTTATTTTTATTTGAAATGTTTTTATAAAAATCAAATATTAGTTTTATTTCAGAAAATAACACAGATACAATAGAAAGTTAAAGGAAGGCCTCAACTATGTATGCAGCAACAAAATGGGCCCAAAATCCAGACCCATTCAAAACCCTAAAAAAAATAAGGGATAAGGAAAAGGCTTGGTCGGCCGCCCCTACCCAAACTCGCTCAACCAAACACATTGAACCTCAAATACTACTGACACATGGCTTTAATGGAGAGGAACAAAGATTATTGGGCAGTGCACAAGGTGGCGCATAGAGCCTCTCAAAATAACTTAATATCAGAATAATGATATTAAAAGCAAAGAAAACAAAAGGGTGATTTGGATTAGACCCAGACTAAAGTCATAAATAACTTCCTATTTCCCTTAAACCCAAACAAAACTCCTCTATCTCTTCTCAAAACCTTAATTAAAACTCAACCCTCCCCTCAAAAATCGTTCATTCGTAAAAAAATAGAACTTCCATCGGAAAAAAAAAACAAATAAACACTAGAAACCTTCAAACCAAAAAACATTCAGAAATCAAAACCCAAAACCCCTTTTTGATTCAAACGCAACATACAAACAAAATTCAAGGAGAGAGGGCAACAATAAAACCATATCCCCACAATCCTAATACCCCATTTTCAATAAATCTCAAAGTTACAAATACAAAAAGGCAAAAATCATGAATAATAAAAAAGGAGAAAGCTATTTTATTGCTGGAGGAAATCTCAACCACTCTCAGGTGCAATTTCTTTTGTTCACTTTTCTTGTTAATCACCTCCTTATTCTTCTATTGCTACTCGTGGTGATTAATGATTATGGAGTTTTTTCAATGTAAATAGTGTGGAATTTCTGGTGTTTAGGTTTATTTTTAGTGTAATGGTGATGATGTTCTCTGTTTACTCAAAACATTAGGGTTTGGTAGCTATGTTTTCTTGTGCTTTGCTTTGGAGGCTGCTCGCTTTCTCTTCTTCTCATATCCAACTTTTATAATGGGGGATTTTGAAAGGTTTATTAGGATTAGTTTAAGGGATATGAGTTGTGTGTTGATGGAAATGGAAGTGATGCAGAGGAATCAACTTTGTCTGAAATTCTGTGAGCGTTCCTTTTTGCAGTTTTGGTGAATAATTCAGTGTTGTTGTACTAAGGTTCTTATTGTGGTAATGGCAAGGGTTGTCCTTACTATGTTGTAGAATGAATTTGGCTATTTTGGTGAAAATTTTGAATTTGTTTACAATTTATTCCGACACGGTCTCTTTTTGCTCTTGGTGTAACTTTTTTTACTTATGTAAAAATTGTGAAAGATTTGAATTTTTGGAATGCTTTTCTATTTCAAATGTGCATTGTCTTATTTTCAAATGTGCATTGTCTTGTGAAACATTTGAATTTTTAGTCCTATAAATTATACATTGTCTTGGTGGCTACTATCCAAATGTGACGAGCTTTCTTTGAATGATGTTGATCCCAATTTTGATTAAACTTATTTTTGTGATAGGTCCCTTGATGATGAAGGAAAAAATGCAAAAAGTGATATGGCTCATGAACCTCAAAACCATGGAAGCAAGGAGCAAAGAATTTTTAAGTATTTTTAAACTTAGGGAAGCTTGAGGAAGATTAACTAATATTAGGTCTAGGTTTTGAATTCAAACTTTTAAAAAAAATGAAAAAAAAGTTGTAATGTAAATGCTATTTTTTGCACTCTTTTCTTGAAATTTTTATGCAATGTGAAATGCAAATGTGAAAAATGTGAAATGCCATATTTTGTTACTTCAAGATTCAAATTCAAATATGAAATTAATAGAAATATGAAAAATGAATACCATATATTGTTATTTCAAGATTCAAATTCAAATGTGAAATGCAAATGTGAAAAATGTAAAATGCCATATTTTGTTACTTCAAGATTCAAATTCAAATGTGAAATGAATAACAATATGAAAATTGAATACCATATTTTGTTACTTCAAGATTCAAATTCAAAATGAAATGCAAAAAACACTTCCCAATTTCCTTTAATGAAGTCTCAAAATAAAATGCCTCATAATGTTCAAAGGAAATCAAACATGATGAATGCATGGATTATGAATGTATGACTTTATAGCAATAAATTAAATCTAATGATTCAAAATAAAAAAAATCCTAATGGACTTAAAAAGTGAAACATGAGTGATGAAACATGCACATGGAATGCTAATAAGGCCTCCCTTATCTTGGCATGGAATGCATAATCTGATCACTAAAATGATCAGACAAAAAAAATTAAGTTGTTGACTTCTTATACTAAAGACTTCCCCCTAACCAAATGAAATGGTGATGCAGATGAGATACTAATGAAATGATAAAGATTAATGAATACAGATGAATGAGGTGGGGAAAAATTTAGGGTGTGGAAATAGAGTTGCATAGTCGAGTTGCATTGTCTAATGAGTTATACGCATAATTGTTGAGTTGTGATCGATTGATGAGTTTGAATGTGAGGTTATGATGAGATGTATTGTGAATGAAATTTGCGTATATTATGTTGTGTCATTATCCTACCTTGCAGTATATGCTTATTATTATTGAATGTGGTTTATCACCCCTTATGTTTGGATGTTGCCTTTACATGGGCATCATGCAGATATTCAAGAGTAAAGTCGTTATTATGAGTGGAAGCTTGTTCCTAAGGCTATTTCTTTAATTCCTTTATTTTAGCTTTGGTTAGGCTCTGATATGTAACATTGGGTAGCGATTTCTTTGTTTTATGTTGAGATTTCTGAGAGACAATGTATGCTCTCGTACTTTATGTTTGGGTGTGATAAGAATTTAGAGAAGACTTACGAGTCGATGCTTTATAATTATGATATGAGATTTATCATGAGATTTAAGTTGGTGTGTTTTAATTGAGTATTTCCGCTGTGATGATACCTAAGTGAAGGTGAGCATGCAATGACATGTGTTACATGGTTATTTAAATTAAATGTTACGTGATCAGTAGGTGTGTTTTTAGATATGTAACATCCTATGTGTGAATATTTCGAAAAATATCTGATTTAATTATAAATATACGTTGGGGAATTAAGGTGTTACCTAGTTGAACCCGGTTGTGATACCACTAACGATTTTCCTCTCCGGACGGACCAACCTACTCTGATATCAATTGTTTTGACAAATTAGTGTCATTTCAAGAGTTTGATACAAGTGATGAGTTGTTTGTATCGGCTAAGAAAGTAAGAGAGTCCTCAAGGGATGATGTGTAATTTTTGGTGATGTTATCGTCGTTAGGAGCAAAAGGAAAGGGAGTAGTTGAAGATCTTTCGGTTGTTTGTGATTTCCCATAAGTGTTTTCTAAAGAAATAATTGATTTTCCGCCAGAGTGAGAGGTTAAGTTTGATATAGACTTAGTATCAGGTACTAGTCCGATGTCGATGACTCCTTATAGGATGTTTGCTTTAGAGTTGGGTGAGATAAATAAACAATTGGATAAGTTACTCGAGAAGAAGTTTATTCGGCCTAGTGTTTCGCTGTGGGGTGCTTAAGTGTTATTGGTGAAGAAGAAGGACAAAAGTATGCATTTGTGTGTTGACTATTGACAGCTGAATAAATACACTATCAAGAATAAGTATCTGCTTCCAAGAATTGATGATTTGATGGATCAGTTAGTGGGTGCTTGTGTATTCAGTAAGATTGATTTGAGGTCAGGGTATCATCAGATTCGTGTGAAGGCTGAAGATATTTCGAAGACTGTATTCAGAATGAGGTACGGTCATTACGAGTATTTAATGGTGTCATTTGGTGTGTCTAATACTCCAAGTGATTTCATAGAGTATATGAATATGATTTTTCATCAGTATTTGAATAAGTTTGTGGTAGTGTTTATCAATGATATCCTGATTTATTCAAAGACAGATGAAGAGCAAGCTAGACATTTGAGAGTTGTGTTGAAGTTGTTGTAAGAGAAGCAATTGTATGCTAAGTTGTCAAAGTGTGAGTTTTAGTTGGAAAAAATGAGTTTTCTCGGCCAAAGTAATTTCTAGAAGAGGTATTGCGGTGGATCTATCGAAGGTTGAGGTTTTGTTTCAGTCAAAGACTCCTAAGACCTTCACTAAGATCCGAAGTTTTCTTGGGCTAGCTGGTTATTATCGTAGATTTATTGAAGGCTTCGCCATGTTGGCTTTTTTGTTAACACAACTAACTAATAAGAGTCAGACGTATGTTTGGGATTTTAAGTGTGAATAGAGTTTTCAAGGGCTTAAGAAGAGGTTTGCGTCGGCTCCACTGTTGATTTTGCCGAGTCCGACTAAATCTTTTGTCATGTATTGTGATGCTTCTCAGATGAGTTTATGAGGTGTGTTGTTGCAAAACGGACAAGTTATGGCTTATGCATCAAGGTAACTTAAAGTTCATGAGAAGAATTATCCTACGCATGATTTAGAGTTGACTTTAGTTATGTTTGTACTAAAGATTTGGAGATATTATTTGCTTGGTTCGAGATTCGAGGTGTACAATAATCGCAAGAGTTTGAAGTATCTTTCGACCAGAAAGAGTTGAATATGAGACATATGAGATGGATTAAGTTATTGAATGACTATGATTATGGTTTGAATTACCATCCTAGTAAAGCCAGTGTCGTAGCCGATGCGTTGAGCAGGAAGGCGTTGCATATGTCAACACTAATGTCTAAAGAGTTAGAGATGATCAAAGGATTTAGACATTTGAGTTTGGTTTGCGAAGTCACATCACAAAGTGTGAAGCTGACTATGTTGAAGCTTACTAATAGTGTTCTTGAAGAGATTAAGTAAGGTCAGAGGACTGGTTTGGTATTGGTTGATCGATTAGTTTTAATCAACCAAGACCAAGGTGGTGAATTCAAAATCGATGAGAATGGTGTGATTAGATTCAGAGATAGGATTTGTGTTCCTGATGTGCCTAAACTTAAGAAGAGTATTCTTGAGGAAGGACACCGAAATGGTCTGAGTATTCATCCCGATGCTACGAAGATGTATCAAGATTTCTGGAAAAAAAATTGGTGGCCTAGAATGAAGAAGGTGGTTATTGAATTCGTGTATGCATGTTTGACTTGGTAGAAGTCAAAAGTTAAGCATCAGAAGCCATTAGGTTTAATGAAACCGCTGTCTATTCCTAAGTGAAAATGGGACAACCTTTCAATGGATTTTATGTCTGGATTACCGAGGACATTGAATAATTGTGATACTATTTGGTTTATTGTGGACAGGCTAACTAAATCATCTCTTTTCCTTCCGATGAGACTTAATTATCCATTGGAAAAACTAGCGGAGATATATATTGGTAGGATTGTCAATCTTCATGGTATTCCATCCAGTATTGTATCTGACAACGGTCTGAGGTTTATGTCAAGATTATGGGAGAGTTTGCATAAAGCTTTAGGTACAAAGTTGCGTTTGAGTTCCGCTTATCATCTGCAAACATATGGTCAAAAGGAGAGAACTATCTAATCTTTAGAAGACTTGTTGAGAGCTTGTGTACTAGAATAAGGAGGTGTTTGGCATATCCTTTTACAATTGCTTGAGTTTACCTACAACAACAGTTTCCATTCGAGTATTTGAATGACATTGTTTGAGGCTTTGTATGGTAGAAGATGTAGAACACCTTTATGTTGGTATGAGTCAAGAATGAGTGTTGTGATTGGACTTGAGATTATCCATCAGACGACTGAGAAGATCAAATTGATTCATGAGAAGATGATAGCTTCTCAGAGTCGCTAGAAGAGTTACAATGATAAGAGGAGGAAAGCACTTGAGTTCCAAGAGGGAGATTATGTGTTTCTGAGAATTACTCTAGTAACTGGTATTGGTCGAGCTTTGAAGTCTCGAAACCTCACAGTGTGTTTCATTGGCCCGTACGAGATATTGCAGAGGATACGAGAAATGGCCTATCATATTGCTTTTCCACTGTCGCTTACTAATCTTTATGATGTGTTTCATATGTCTCAGTTGAGGAGACACATTCCAGATCTATCTCATATGATCCACGTGGATGATGTGCATGTGAGAGATAACCTGACTGTTGAGGCATCACCCATGCAAATAGAGGATTGGGAAGTGAAATAGTTGTGTGGTAATGAGATTACCTTGGTGAAGGTAGTTTGGGAAGGACCAGTTGGTAGAAAGGTGACTTGGGATCTTGAGAGACAGATGAAGGAGTCGTATCCGACTCTATTCGCTTGAGGTAATTTTAGTGGGCAAAAATTCTTTAAGTTGGGGAGAGTTGTAACACCCTGATTTTCTGTTTAAAATTATTTAATTAAGTTAGTTTGTGTATTCAAGTGATTTAGCATGGTTATATGATTTTACATTTTGACTTAAATTGAATATTTGCTTTATGTGTGTGGAGTGTAGTGAGATGGTTAGGAAGAATAGAGTAGTATGGTGATAGTGTAGAAGTGGAAAAGTAACTAAAATAATAGTGTTTTAAGTATTAAGTGAAATAATATGAGTAGTAGGATTTTTAGTGAATTTAATTATTTTGTTATTAGAGATAAAATGATAAGAATAGAATAATTAAATGTAGGAAATAAAAGAGGAAGGGCA